>NC_141687.1:1963955891-1964555891 GCF_964263255.1 Lissotriton vulgaris
CCGAAGAAGGCTGAAATGCCAGAAACCGGTCCCCGGTAGCTTGTCTCCTTTCTGGTGAAGAATTGGCTTGGTAGTTTAGTCTGTCCTGTTCCCATGATGCACTGGGCCAGGGACAGACTGATTTGCATATAGCCAGGTTCTGAGCTGGGATGGGGCAGTGAGATAAATAACGGTGATGGATCAAGCCCTGATCTTTGGACTGGGTAAGAGTGGTCTGTTTAACTCAGACACTCTGTTCATCACTACCCCCTTTTCTAAATCGTTTTTGGCCACTATAGGTGTGGCAGGGTATACTCAGACATGAGTCCCTTTCTCACTGCTCCATCAGGATTCAAGCAAGCCGGGCCGAAGAAGGCTGAAATGCCAGAAACCGGTCCCCGGTAGCTTGTCTCCTTTCTGGTGAAGAATTGGCTTGGTAGTTTAGTCTGCCCTGTTCCCATGATGCACTGGGCCAGGGACAGACTGATTTGCATATAGCCAGGTTCTGAGCTGGGATGGGGCAGTGAGATAAATAACGGTGATGGATCAAGCCCTGATCTTTGGACTGGGTAAGAGTGGTCTGTTTAACTCAGACACTCTGTTCATCACCACCCCCTTTTCTAAATCGTTTTTGGCCACTATAGGTGTGGCAGGGTATACTCAGACATGAGTCCCTTTCTCACTGCTCCATCAGGATTCAAGCAAGCCGGGCCGAAGAAGGCTGAAATGCCAGAAACCGGTCCCCGGTAGCTTGTCTCCTTTCTGGTGAAGAATTGGCTTGGTAGTTTAGTCTGCCCTGTTCCCATGATGCACTGGGCCAGGGACAGACTGATTTGCATATAGCCAGGTTCTGAGCTGGGATGGGGCAGTGAGATAAATAATGGTGATGGATCAAGCCCTGATCTTTGGACTGGGTAAGAGTGGTCTGTTTAACTCAGACACTCTGTTCATCACCACCCCCCCCCCTTTTCTAAATCAAGAACTAGAACAGGCAGAGAATGCACCCAAAACCCTCTATCAGATTTTAAAAACATTTACTAACCCCAAGGCATGTGATAAAGAAGAAATACTCTCCCCAGTCCTATGTGACAAATTAGCTATACATTTTACCCCAAAAATGTAATTGATCTACAACAAAATTACAGCAGCTGGAAGCCCTCAGATCTAATCCACGACAGACTACCATGCTAGTGTAAACAACGCACAGAGGCTAGATGTATTCACGGCACTTAAGCCCGGAGATGTGGAGACTTTACTTAAAAAGATAAAGTCAGGCTCCCTGTTGGACATCATCTCTGCTAAGATCACCTCATTGCTAGCCAAACAACTTACAGCTCCTATTTGCTCTATTCTGAACTGCTCTTTAGAAATGGGTATCCTCCCCGCCGCATGGAAATCAGCAGAGATAATTCCCATCCGGAAAAATCTTAAAGCCCCTATGGAGGATTTATCCAACTACCTTCCCATTTCGTTCTTACCTTTCCTGAGCAAGGTACTTGAAAAGCTTGTTAACACGCATTTGTCTGATTTTGTCAAAGCCTCAACTGCCTTGACTCATCTCAATCGGGCTTCCAAACCAGCCATAGTACGGAGACTGCTTTGATTTAAGTTACAAACAACATCAGAATGTCCCTGGACAATAGACAGGGGCTGCTGCTGGTGTTGCTTGGCTTATCGGCAGCCTTTGATACTATTTCTCATCAGACCTTGCTCGGGAGGCTTGGGGAAATAGGCATCCTTGGGAGTGCTTTGAAATGGATGATGAGTTTTCTGTCTGACAAAACACAAACTGTAAATCTGGGCACGTTCTGCTCTAAAATCACAAAATTGACTAAGGGAGTGCCACAGGGCTCCTGCCTGAGTCCTACTTTATTCAACATTTATGTGGCCCCCTTAGCAAAACTACTGAGGAACTCAGGTTTTGTTCCCATGTCCTATCCTGATGATACTCAGCTTCTACTCTCCTTTGACAAAAACAATCCCAATGCCCAGGTAATCTTTGCTGAGGGTATGCGCTCCGTAGTAAGCTGGATGCGAAATAACGTTCTCCAGCTTAATGCAGGGAAAAAAACTGAGATAATGCAGTTTGGTGAGGAACTGCTGAGGTGGTCTCCTGGGCGGTGGCCCGAGGAAATGGGCACCGCACCTACGCCAAAACTAGTGGCAAAAGCTTGGATGTCTGTTTGGACCAAAAGTTGACTATGAAAGGGCAAGCGACATCGACTGTTGGGTAATGTTTTCACACGCTTGGTCTTCTTAGGAAGGTTTTCCCCTTTCTGCCACTACACCAGCGGAAAACACTCATCCAGGCACTTGTGTTAAGCCAGTTAGATTATTGCAATTCCCTGATGATTGCAGCAAAGGAAGCCTCTTTGAATAGGCTGCAAGTAGTTCAGAACACAGCTGCCCATTTGGTATCCAACCGCCCCCCTTGAACTTCTTCTCTGCCCCTTTTGCGACTTCTACACTGGCTCCTAATACGGATGCAAATAAAGTTTAAGATTTATTGCATTGTGCACAAATCTCCGAATAGTAAAGGCCCTAGCTTCTTAGCGGACAAATTGACAAACTGCCTGCCGACCCAATCTCTCCGATCAGGATCTAAATCTTTCCTTGTCACTCCATGCCATAATAAAGAGCGATTGGGAGGAAAAGCTATCTCCCACGTATCCCCTACCCTCTGGAATGCACTACCGGTGAACCTTTGTCACTGTCCGGATCACTTATAGTTTAGAACACATCTCAAAACCCCCTGTTCTAACCCTTCTCTACAGGTGACTGGTAGCAGCAATCCAACAACGCGGAGATACCCCTTGGGTGGTGATTCAGGCTTTCTATAAGAAATTAAATCAAATCAAATCAAATCAGATGCTCACGACAATGATCGCCTGCTGGGGAGACAGAGGCCAACGTTTCCTCAGAGGCTGACAGAAACCTTGCCAGGGATCTTCCCAACGTGTCCAGAGGCTCTTCACTCCCCACAGTACCAAGTACATTTTTAGGGCTCATGAAGCGAAGAGCCCTTTTGTAGGGGTTTAAAAATGAACCTGGAAATTCCACACGCTTGTGTGTGTGATTTTCCGTTTGCGGCCTGCTATTGGCCTTTCACTGCTTGCTGTTCTGTAAAATAGACACCAATAGGGCAGAGGCGGGCACATAGCTCCGCCCCTGGCCTATTGGTGTCTATTACGCACATTTCCTGCCATACGCTTTCAATTATCTGCCCAGACACGGGCGGGATAATTGAAAGCATATGGGCGCGCCCACACCACTCGCAACTTTTTCCGATCGCTTACAGTTTTGCAATTGCTTCCCTCCCCACACACAGTTTCTTGGTTTATGTTTTTTGCGCTGGATGGTAAAAGGTGCGTTTCTTGGTCATTGGTAGACCTGCAAGTGCTTATTTTAATGTTTTTATAACATGAAACTCCGGGTTCAAATCTGGAGTTCACTTGCGGTAAACAAATGTCATCTACAGGAATCTCTTCTGCTTCTTCTTCATGGCGGTGCGGGCAAAGTTCTCTAAATCCCACTCATCCAAGAGGGGTCACTCCCAGCACAATGCGCCGATTCCTCCTGACCGGCCATAAACTTCCCGTGCAGCTCAGAGCAGAGAGAGCAGTGGCTCCCAGGAAGAAGCGCCGAAGTCGAGCCCTCTTTGCAGGCGAGGACGACATCTGAACAAATAGCACTCAACTAAAAGGTGCCCTGTTGCTTTAAATCTAAAAGTGCAGGTGTGAGCCGTGCGTTCCTTGAGCCGCTACCTCGGGCACTGCCCACTAAGTTCCACCAGCGAGAACGTCACCTAACGGCACAGCGGGGTCTTGTAGAAAAACTCACAAACTTTAGACAGGCATTGACAGACCAACACTCCTCGGTGCTGATAATGGCCACCTCATCTGAAAGTTCATAAAAGGCAATTACCATTAAAATACTGCACATGGATTGGCCAGCTCGACATATATTGAGGTAGTTACAAAGAGACCACAAGGTCTTGAGAAACGCAGGCACTGCGTGACTGCTTAACACTTCTATAAATGAGCCAGAGTTGTGAGTGAATCTCCACCAGCAAGTTGTTTGAACTCCAGAAAGCCTGCGCCAGAAGTGTTATCACACAGCGTGTGGTGATTCATATGCAAGCATTAGATCAGGTAACATTCAGGTTTTCTCTGGCTGTTTCTATTGTTTTCGAGTCTAAGATTTGTTTATAGACACTTAATTTGTTCTTGGTAAGCATGAGCGAATTTTGTGGATCTCGCGTTCGCGAATTTTGCGGATTTGCGGATTCGCAATCCGCAAAATCCGCGAATTCCCGCGAATTTGCGGATTTTTTTTTTTTTGTGTTCGCCCGTGTTTCTGCCAGTTCGCGAGGGTTTTGTACACTTTCGCAAATTGCGAACTTACCTGTCGGGTCGCAAGTTTCGCGAACTTGTTGTTTCTACGTGTCCAGCCTGTTTGGGACACTCTTCTTCATCACTGCCACTCTCTGTCACCACTGCCACTCTCTGACTACTCATGCCACCCTCTGGCCCACCCATGCCACCCTCTGTTTCATCGCCACACCCTCTGGTTGTCCAGTGTACATTATTTTCGGCAAAGCAAAGCACACCTTCCCTGCCTCAAGTGACCTGAATTAATTTGGGGCTGATTAATGTGTCACAGAATATTTTTTTAGCTGGCACCTGCTTCCTTAGTGCGCCCTGATTAGTGATCTTTTGCACTTGCTAAGTGCTTTCATTGTTGCAAAATTAGTTACAACACCTGCCCTGCCCCAACTGACAATAATGAATTAGGGGCTGATTAATGGATTTTAACTTCCAGCCTGGCTCCTGCTTGTCTCCCTTAGCTGTAATTCAGGACCTTTGTGGCATATGTGTAACTATTCTGAGGTTCAGAGCAGGGTCACATAATAGTTTCAACTGGCAACTGAACTCTGGAGGGGCCCCTCAGGAAGCACTACAGGAAATGGCTACTAATGATGAGCCTGAACTTTTGAACCTGGTAAGTAGTTACTTTCAGTTTTGCTAAGATCGTATTTCTGCAATTTTGCACTTACATTACGCATTCAGGTACGGACTGGGAGATCAAGTAATTTGCTCAGAATCACAGGATGTGGACGCGACCCCAAAGCTCGAAACCTGGTAGCACCAAAGTCGTCAGTCTAGCCGTCAGACCACATCCTCTCCCCAATTGAAGGACACTGATGTGCAGTAGATTGTCCTTTCCTATTATCTGTAACATACTGGGTTTTTGAGTTAGAAGGACATTGTTGCCAATATATATGACCATTTCTAGTATTTGTTGATCTGATGATCTTTGACAGTTTGTGGCCCATCAGGAGAGGGGGGGGGGGTACAGACCAACCGGAGACACAATTTAAGGTGTGACTAAGGTCGCTTTATTGGAAGCAGGTGCACCCCAACAATGCCAAAAAAACCTTGGTCTCTGCCGTACAAAACTAGGCCTAACTAAATATGCATTACCTAACAACCCCTCACCCCCACCCCTAAAATGTTTCCCCTCGAAGAACAACATACACATAATTGCAAACTGCACCATGCCTGGCTAACTGTTATATACTTGTCATATGTACACACTCCCCCCCCTCAGTCCAGGAACACCTCAGTCCTCATATCCTGACCCCTCCCCCCCTAGACTAGGAAAAAGCACCATTAAAACCACCATCCCACCAGCACCTGTTCCAGCGACACAAACCCAAACCTACCGCCTACCCTTGGACACACCTGCTCCCAAGAAAGACACCCAGCAGGTACCCTTCCCCCGGAACCCGACCCCCACTATCACCCGCCACAAAGCCAGAGAAATATCAACCTCAAAACCACCCCCAAGGTGCTGCGATATAGGGAGGGTGGGTGGGCAAAATCGCCCCTGCCTAAACACCGGCTGCCGCGTCACTGTCCCTAAAATGGTGGACAGTGACCTGACATGGCCGGTTAAGTACCCCCACAAGCCCAAGGAGCCCAAACCCAGCCCAATTAACGCCCAAAGGTAGCCCAACCAGCCCAACCAGCCCAACCACCCAAAGACAGCCCAAACCCAGTCTCCTGCCTGTCAACCCCCCCTCCCCTCTCCCGGGGCCCCAAAACTCCGGGGGGGGGGGGGCGAGCCTCCCTCCGGTCGGCCGCCCCCCGCAAAGCCCCATTGGGGCCCATCAGGAGAGGGGGGGGTACAGACCAACCGGAGACACAATTTAAGGTGTGACAAAGGCCACCTAATTGGAAGCAGGTGCACCCTAACAATGCCCAAAAACCCTTGGCCTGTGCCGTACAAAACTAGGCTAACTAAATATGCATTACCTAACAACCCCTCACCCCACCCCTAAAATGTTTCTCCCCGAAGAACAACATACACATAATTGCAAACTGCACCATGCCTGGCTAACTGTTATATACTTGTCATATGTACACACTCCCCCCCCTCAGTCCAGGAACACCTCAGTCCTCAAATCCTGACCCCTCCCCCCCTAGACTAGGAAAAAGCGCCACTCGAAAGCCCACTACGGCTTTCGACCCCCCCTTAGGACACCTGCACCCTAGGATACCTAAGCCCCCATAACCCAGTCCGCTGCCCTCGTCCGCTGCACATTATATATCTCCATCCCACACCGGGACCACTGGACACCGTCCTCCTTAAAGAAAGACACTGCGCCACATCCCAACTCCAGTGCTCCAGACTACCCAAAACTGCCGTCTCATAAACCCCCCATCTCTCTACCAATCGTCCTTCTTGTCCTGTCAAGGGCCGCCGCCCCCTCTGCTCCCCTCCAGCCATGCCTAGGGACAAACTCCACCAGAGGACCTAGCACCCCGCCCCCTGCTCCCACATCTCCAGTCAGCCCCATGCCAACCGCTTCACCAGACCTATCCCTTGACACTGCACCAAACCCGGACCCCCAAAATGCATGACCAGCACAGCAGGGCAAACTTCCCCCCGCACAACCTCGTTCAATGCTAGAAATCACTTGTGCCAGCGCCTACCCCACGTACCCCACAATGACAACCCACAAATGGTCGAATAACTACAAATTTCAGTCCTTGAGCCTGTCCTCTACACCCCCCCCCCACTCACTTTAAAAAAGGTTGACCACCAGCAGGGCAAACCACCCCCGCACCACATTATTCAATGCCGGCATACTCGTACCAGCGCCTACCCCCCGGTCCCCGCCAATGACACGTAACAACTGGCCAATTGGCTCCAACTTGAGGTTCCTGTGCCTGCCCCCCTTCAGCCCCTCCGCACTTTTTACCAAGGATGACCAGCACAGCAGGGCAACTCACCCCGCCCAACTTTGCACAATTGCGGCACCAACTGGTGCCAGCGCCTACCCCCCGTACCCCGCCAATAACAAAGCCACAACTGGTTGATGAACTCCAAATTGAGGTTCCTGAACAAGGAACGGCCCACCATTGAAACGCTCATCCACTGCATTTTTCCCCGCCACCGCACCTGCAAAGACACACATGTAAGCAGCGGGCAAAACATTTTTGTTGTCACTCCATGCCTACCCCCACATCCTACTTCAGTGCGTCCCGACTCTTATGGGTCCTCACCCATACACCTTAGGGTGTGCCGCAGGACCCACCACCTTGACCGCCATCTTCTCACCGGTCCCCCACCGTCCCGCACTTCCACATCTCCCCGTGCCCTCCCCCCGCTAGTTGCCTCCCCCTGCTGGCACCGGCGACTCGACCTCATCCGCCGCCATGGCTAGCCCACGGAACCTCCGCCACGATGTCCACTACCAAGCATCCGCAAACTCATTTTCCACCCCTGGCACATGCCGGACTTGAAACCGCATGTCATGTTCCAAGCACGCCAAAACGCAAACGCGCAGCAACTGCACCTGCGAAAAACCCCGACGACTGCCCGTGCACCACCTGCACCCCCGCCACCTTGAGCACCCGGCACAATACCCGCTTGTGCGCCACTTCCTGCGCCCATAACGGAACGGCCACCACCAAAGGGCACAATCCGAAAAAAACAATATTCCTCCCCCTGCCCACCAGTGAGCCGGCCCCTGCGCTGCGCACCATCACCCTGACCAGCAAAGGCCAAAACCGCCGACTCTCGCCGCATCTGAACGCCTCGTGACCATCCCCTTGCTAAGCACTCCTAGCCCCTGTGACTACCCCTGTACCATCTGAGTTTTCCCCCTTTGAAGCGCCCCAGCAAAACCAAGCACATGCGCAAACGTCCATTCAATCCCGCCGTCAGGTGTACCTAATGAGGCGGTAGCGTCAAAACCCCGACCGCGCCAGCCCCAATTGCCGGCGACGTCCGCTCTGCCCGCACCACGCGGCATGCGAAAGTCAGGTGGCCGCATTAGCCCCTGCACCACCCACCGTCACCGTCCACCTGGCCCGCGCGTCTCCCGCCAGTGTCACCACGACCGTCCACTCATCGCCCGGTAGGCGTGTTTCCATGGCCGCTGAGTCGAGCTCTATCCTGAGAAAGGACCGCACCGTGCTGGGTCATGATTCTTCTCCTGCACCAAGGGGACCCCCCGGTAGCCCATGAAGTCCGTAACCTTCCAGCTGCCTCTGGCAGTCCTCCGAAACGGGCCAACCCCCATGAAGAAATCATCCAGGTAATGGGTCACTCCCTCTGAGCCTGTGCGGTAGGAAAAAACCCACTGTAAGACGGAACTGAACCTTTCGAACGACGCACATGAAACTGATCACCAAATGGAAAGCGAGTTGACCACAAAGATGACACCGTCGAACCGGAACCCCCAGCACTGCCGACCTACCGAAAGTACCGGCAGCAACCCCTCCGCGGAAAAAATGTTGCATGTCGCCATAAGGGCACCCTGTCCCGCTGCCATCACCAACTTCCGCGCCTCGTCAGCCAACTAGTAGGACCCGCCGCCAGGCCCGCCGATCTATATCCAGTCCCCGACATGCCCCCCCTGGCCAGACAGGCACTGAATCAACCAACAGTATCCCGGCTCCTTTTTGGGAACAGCCCTGTTTGGGGCGAGCCCAGGACCGTGAATTGCCGACACCTCTCTTCATGGAAAAGCGTCAATCAGCCGTGGCTAGGGGCTGCCGGAGGCAGTGGGAGGCTGTGTCTTTGCGCCTGTGCTACTTCCCACAGGGAGCGGAGGTGACCAGAGGCTAAATTCCCACCTATGCCGTGCGGAGCCCCCCCCCCCCCCTTCCCCTCCCTCCTACCTGGGATGTGCAAGCTGCAATGGCAACTCCCCAGCCGGCTGCCGCGGCAGTGCCAGCGGCCCGCCCCGGCAGCCGCACCACCCCAGAGGGCCGCACCAGTCCTTGCAGCCCGCCCTCCTGACCGCCGGTTCGCCGATGTGCGCCGCCACGACTCGAATAGTGTTAAGTCCATAATAAACCCAAAACAGGCCCCCCGTGTACCCCCATAAGACAATAAACAAAATCACCCCTGCCTAAACACCGGCTGCGTGTCACTGTCCCTAAAATGGTGGACAGTGACCTGACATGGCCGGTTAAGTACCCCCACAAGCCCAAGGAGCCCAAACCCTGCCCAATTTCCGCCCAAAGATAGTCCAACCAGCCCTACCAGCCCAAAGACAGCCCAAACCCAGTCTCCTGCCTGTCAACCCCCCCTCCCCCCTCCCGGGGCCCCGAAACTCCCCGGGGGGGCGAGCCTCCCTCCGGTCGGCCGCCCCCCGCAAAGCCCCATTTACGAGGAATGGAGGCTCACTGTCACAGCACGCTTTCATTGAGCGGGCGGTTAGATGTAGTTAATGTCTGACTTTAGTGGAGGGTTCCAACGTTCCAGTGCTTCATTTTCTGCTCTGGCACCCCGGCTTCCATCAACTGCACCCCATTGAAAACAGGGCTCCGTTTTCAATGGGGTGCGATTCAGAGCATGGCCCTGGTCTCCTCCAACAACCTCCACACACACACAAACCCCCACACACATTGTTGCAGCTTGAGCTACTTGGAAGCTGGCAGCAGGGGCGCACAACAGGAAGGAGTTGGCTGTGTAGAGCATTATACAGTGGCTCTGTCTAGTAAAAAAGAAGTGCTGGTGCCAGCTTGTGGCCAGTGAAAATAGCCGGATTTCCAGTTCTTTTCTGCAATGCATCCTTGTCTTATACTTTTGTGACTTTGTAACCACTTAACGCTGTATTGTTCTTTAAAGTACATTCATTTTAATCTCCTCAGATACCTCTTGTATACGTAATCACATGACCTGTATAGCCTCTGAAGCTCTGAGACCCTCGGGTCAAGCTAGCAGTGATCAGAATCTGCAGTAATGATGTACAGAGCTGACATGGTCAGTGTCAGGCAGAGTGGCAGCCTGGTGCAGTCCATCCTGCTGGTGACAAGGAATGACAATGCGCCATAAAACATCTGCCTCTGGACATCATCCGCTGGAAGCGCAGGTAAGAAAACGATTCCTGCCCTGTTTGCCATCAAATCTGTCGTCCAATTACAATTTGCTTGTAAAATTGATCACCTGTGCAATATAACTGCGATTTTGCTGCTACAATGAGATTGTGCAGTGGCACAGGATAGGATAAAGCGAGCATTTACAATGCAATAGGTTTGCATTATTAAAGTTTGAGCTATTGTCATTGTAAATGACAATACCTTTTATTTACTTGTTTTTAAAACCTGCAATCGGTGCATAAACACGCACTTTGAACGTATAGTCCTTGCTTTCGATGAGCAAGGCTGGCAGTAAAACAGACTGCCAGACTTGCTTCTCATAAGCATGGACTATAAGTACAAAGTGCTTGTTTCCGATGTTAGAAAACTTTCAATAGCAACTTTGGAGAGGAACACTCACACCTCATATAACGGAATTGACAGGCGGTCTTCTAAAATTCGATCTGATGTAGGGAGAAGATCTAGCCATGCAAAAAGAAAGGGCAGAGCATAGCAATGCAATAGGTCTTGCATTAATAACGTTTGAGCTATTGGTGTTGCAATATTTAGCAATGCCAATAGCTCAAACTTTAATAATGCGAGACCTATTGCATTGCAAATGCTTGTTTTATTTATTATCTTTTTGGTCCACTGACGGGCACTTTGAGAATTTTGCATTTCCTTGAGCCTTATCTCCAGAGCTACTCACGGCCTGTTATAAACAGCTATCTGTTAACGATTATTGATTGAGAGCTTTGGCATTTCAGCCTAAAAGGCACTGCAATTTATTACAATGCCTGTCTCTGTAAGCCATGCCCTCCAGTGTAGATGGTCACCGACCGCCACTGCTGATCATATACTGGAGCATAGAAAGACTTTTTAGGCGAATAGCGCTCTCTTTGCCAACTGAACATTCTCTTACACAATCTCTTGTAAAGTCTCGCTTTGGAAGTGCTGTGAACCATTACAACAGTGAATATAAAGTACTTTAAAGGCATGCCTGCATTCATTTGAGAATGTGATGAATGTTAGCAGTACTGCTTGTGTAACAGGTTGTGCTACACCAAGTGATTTGCCCTTTTGTTTAGAGTCAAAGGCAGGATCTTAGCTTGGTCAGTAAAGTTGGGGGGGCGAGTTTTATATTTTCCTAAAATGACCCTGTCACATGATGTTAAAATACATTATACTGCTAGCAGCACACACGAGAGTGGCTAAGGGGGCAGTAGAAAGGGAGACAAATGCGGAATGAGAGAAAACAATATTTAGCCAACTAACCACCATTTTTCAAGATTTGAAAGAAGAGATGGAGTGTGTGTGTGTTTTTGTCTGTGTTCATATAAAAATTCCTAGTGAAATCCGACAGACACCGCACCATATCTGACTGAAAACACCTGTACTCGACTTTTTACCAGAAAATACATTTATTAGGGGGGTGTAACACCCCAAACACCCTCCCTGAAGCTACGCCCCTGCTCAAAGGCTGCAAGCTGTTCAACGAGAAAAGAGTACATCAGGGTCATTTTGATGCCAGCACAAACAATAGCAATAGTTGGCTATCTTTTCCTATTTTATCTCATTCCCCCTTTCCCTTTGGTGTTCTTAGGAGAGAGCAGCACAATCGTTCCCTCAATCAATCAATAAATCAGGGGTTGGTGGAAGCGCGCTACTCACCCACGAGGGTCTCAAGGTGCTGGGAGAAGGGTAGGTCTAGCAGCTCCGATCAGTTGAAAAGCCAGGTCTTGAGTTCCTGTCTGAAGGTGAGTAGGGTAGTCGAGCTTATTATTTCAACTGGGAGAGCGTTCCATGCTGTGGCCGCGGTGTAGGAGAAAGATCTCCCTTCGGCTCTGCTTCGGTGGATGCGGGGGACCTCTGCCAGGGTGAGGTCGGAAGAGCGAAGGTTCCTCTTGGGTTTGTGGAAACTCATTCGGTCATTGAGGTATTTGGGACCGATGTTGTTCAGGCATTTGTACGCATGCGTGAGTACTTTGTAGGCGACCCTCTTTTCAATGGGGAGCCACTGGAGCTCTCATAGGTGCGGCGTCATGTGTTCCCGGCGGGGTAGTCCTAGGATAAGCCTGGTGGTGGCATTTTGGATGGTTTGAAGTTTGCGAAGTAGTGATTTGTTGATTCTGGCGTAGAGGGAGTTGCCGTAGTCGATCCTGCTGGTGATGAATGCGTGTGTGACGGTCTTTCGGTAGTCTGCGGTGATCCATTTAAAAGTATTTCGTAGGGTTCAGAGGCAGTTGAAACTGGTGGCGGCAATAGCGTTGATTTGGCGGTTCATGGAGAGTGAGGAGTCGAGGAGTATGCCGAGGTTCTGAGCGTGGTCTGTTGGGGTCGGAGGCGGGCCGCGGGCCGCGGGCGGGAGGTCACCCGGAGTCGTCCCAGGCTGAGGGGCTGGGTCCAAAGATGAGAACCTCGGTCTTTTTGGAGTTGAGTTTGAGGCAACTGTCCTTCATCCAGGTGGCTACTCCACTCATTCCCTCCTGGAAGCTCATATTGGTGTCTTCGGATTTGCTGGTGAGGGAGAGTATGAGCTGGGTGTCGTTGGCGTAGGAAATGATGCTGAGTCACTGCTGTCTGACGATGTCGCCAATGGGGGCCATGTAGATGTTGAATAGGGTTGGGCTCAGAGAGGACCACCGGAGGACCCCACAGATGATGTCGGTGGGTTTGGAGAGGAAAGGGGGGGGGAGTATGACCCTCTGTGTTCTGCTGGAGAGGAAGGATCGGATACAGTTGAGGGCGTCTCTGCGAATTCCCGTGTTGTGGAGTCTGGTGGTTAGTGTGCGATGTGAGACAATGTTAAAGGCTGCAGAGAGGTCGAGGAGGATGAGGGATGTGGTGTGTCCCTGATTCAGCAGCATGGGGATGTCATCGGTGGCCGCGATTAGTGCTGTCTCGGTGCTGTGGTTGCTGCGGAAACCAGATTTGGAGGGGTCCAGTATGTTGTTTTCTTCAACAAAGGTTGTCAGCTTGGTGTTCACGATTCGTTCTGAGACTTTTGCCACGAAATGAAGGAGGGAGATGGGTCTGTAGTTCCTGAAGTCGGTTAGGTCTGCCGATGGTTTTTTGAGGAGGGGCCACACTTTGGCGCGCTTCTAGCTGAGATTGTCACCATATCTACCTTAATTCTTGAAAACCCCTGTTACAATTCTGTTACTGTATACATATGTTTTTATGAATTGTCTAAAGAATTACACTGTGGTTGTGTAAAGTTGTAATTCTGTCACTACTTTTTTAATTGTATTCTTTTTTATGTATAATATTTTAATAAAAATATATATTTTTTCTATAATTTTATTGTTTGTTAGTATATTGAGGCTTCTGTTGATCAACCTTTATGTTTAACCTGACTTTAGACAGGTATGCTGTTGCCTAGGAAAAACTATTATTAATATTGTTATTGCCCTGTCCTAAGAACTCTATCAAGACTCAGGGGGTCCCTTTCATTATATTGATGTTGCCTACTGGACTGCATCATCTGCAAAAGCAACTCAATCTTAATTGTGAGCACTGCAGTCCGCAATGTAGATGGAAGGCAGTAGTCAGCACAGACATCGATGAATGCTTTTTGTCACTTCCTCTTGATAAAATCCGAGGACAGAGAGTACAATTCTGTCTGCAATTAATAAATCATGTCTCAATGTGAATTGTGAGCTCTGCTGACCGCAGTGTAGGTAACAAAAGATGAAATATGTATGGAATACATTGTCGAAATGTGTAGGTTTTGGGAAAGTTATAGTTAATTGCCTACTGGCCTCTGAAATTAATGAATCAAGACTGAATCTGAATTGTGAGCCCTGTTGACCACAGTGTAGGCCGGAGGCAACGGTCAGCAAAGGCCACAGCCACGTGGCATTGACTTTAGCTGCACAGATTGGGAGCATTTGGTATTCATAACCGATTATAGTCTCTTACACAATTTGCATCTGTACTAACCTTGAATTGTGAGCCCTGCTGACCGCTGTGTAGACCGGAGGCAGTGATCAGGAAGGGTCCACAGCCATGTGGCGTTGACTTGAACTGTACAGAGTTAGTGGTAGGTGTGACGGCACCGTGTAGCGTAGCCAGCGATGATGCTTAGAGTGGGCGGGCCGCACTGGGAGCAATGTCTCTTGCCTACTGGACTGCGTCATCTGCAATTGCGACTCCATCTGAATTGTGAGGCCTACTGTCCGCATTGTAGATCGAAGGCAGTAGTTAGCACAGACATCGAGGAATGCTTTTTGTGACTTAATAAACAAAACACTGTGATCCAGCACTCCACATAGTCATTTTAAAATACAATATTGCACAACAAAAAATATCATTCCATTCAGCAGGTCTGGTTTCAAGTTTCTTTATTTAACTTCTTCTTTAAAACCAACATCATAGCCACTCGTTTTGTCCCTAAGGACTTCTGCAGGGCAAAATTGAAATATAAGGGTCTTTTTCTTGTACTCCTTCAGTGCTGAAGTCTAAGGTAAATGCTCCCTTTTAAAAATAGTGTTGTGTACAGCCTTATTTGCTTTTGCGGCTCTAGTATGATGCTCTTGGTACGTGTTTACCCGGTGAGGGGCTTTGAAATAGTCTATCGCACTTTGTATTCAAGGAACAGTCCCTCCATCGTTCGCTCCATGCGATCCATCATCAGTGATGTCATTTGAGAGGTCCTCAGTGATGTCATCAGTGATGTCACTGACCATGTCATGAATGATGTAATATGTGACGTCATCAGCAGTGCATTGCAGGGGTGCAAGTTATAGTTAGCTGAACTAACTATAACGACCACATTTTTCTGGTTTTGTACGAGCAAAATGTCCAACTAACTATAACATGCCTGAAACCTGTGGTTTTTTTCAGTGGCTGACACACACACACATATACTGTGCTGATCCTATGCTTAAAGACTTTGCTGTACAAATGGCAAAAGACTAAACAGTGTGAATGTCTGTATTAGTTTGTTTGTTATTATGTAAGCTGCTGCATGGGTTGGTCAGTTGCTACATGAGTGTCTATATGGATTATTAAGTGGTTGCCTGAGTATTTGTATAGGAGACTGAGTGTGTGTGTGTGTGTGGGTAGAAGGTGTATGACTTTGTGCATAGATGTTTGAGTGATGGATTCACTGCTTGTATTGGTTCAAGAGTGCATTTGTCAGACTCTTACAATCTTGTCTAACAACTATATCTTTTCTTACCATGAACTTCCGCAGGAACAGAGATGCTTGGTCCCAAATCCTCCTAGAAAATACTCTGGAGGTCAATAGACTCTGAGCCTCCAGACTATTTCCATGGGTGAAGGGGGAAAGGATAAAATATTAAACAAAGAAGAGACTGGTCCTGGACTGGGTCTTATATTTTCTTGTCCGACCTGCAGACTTCTATTCTTCTATAAGAACCTGAAAAGGTAAACACAATTAGCTTCTACTCTATTCTATCTCAATCTATTCTTTTCTGCTACTATTGTCACCTACCCTTATCTTCCAAGATCTGTGTTTCTCTTCTTCTCTTCCTTTTATATATCTTGCTAACAGTCTACGCCCAGTGATAGTTGAACCTGAAACACAAGGTATCCTATTTACGCTTTTGCCTTCTTACTAATCTCCTTATCTTAATATTGTCTACTTACTTCTCTACTTGGCGTGCCCTGTCTCTTTTTCCTTTTTCTGTTTGGGTGATTCTTAGTTATGTTGTTGTAATAACTATACGTCCTGTTCCTAAAACACAAAGATGTCTTATTAATTCATATCCAACCTTAACCTATGTACTAATCTATTCTAACGTATGCCCACTCACTTCTTGTTATAGGATCTTTATCTTGTCTTGTTTTTTTTCTTTCTTTAGTATCAAAGTTCTAAATGTTCTATCTGTACATTTACTATTTCCGATTCTATTATGTATTAATTTTTCGTTTCTTTTCCTTGCAGCTTTCTGAGCAACATTTATCACTGTACAATTATAGATAAGTATTTACAATGCCATTTAACTCTTAGCAGATTAACATTTCAGTGTTTTCTTGCACTCTTCTTAAATGCGGCATCCCTTAGCTCTGTTCGCCTGTCTGTTTCTCCTCTCAGGTGTACGACGCTTGAACTTCTGATTTTGGCCGTTATCTTCCACACGAGCCTCAAGAGGAATAGGAATCGGCGCTTTTCTCTGAAGAAGCTCCTCTCCGGTAAGCGCAAAACAAAGTCTCGTTCTTATCGACTCGTCGTTTTGCACTGAGACTGAGAATACCCTACACTACAACTCTAACTGAATTTCGATATATTTCCTGACTTAATACTGAGACACTTCGAAATGCTGTTTACTCCGTAAATCTTCTGGTGAAGTGCGCATTTCCCTTAGCGCTCGCGCTCCACCTAATCTCCGAGCACCTGCGGTCAATAGACTAGACCGCAACTCTGATTTCAGAATCGGCAGCCATCTTGTAATGCGCGATTTCGAATAAGCTCTGTCCAGTGATTATTTCCTGACAGTCTTTTGCTTGTTTGGCCCAAACCAGTGCAGATCACTGTCGTAATTTGGTCTGGGGGCCTGACAGCATGTGGAAACAGCTGTATGGTGGGTGAGTGTGTGTATGGGTGTGTTAGTGAGTGAATGGATGTCTCAGTACTAACTGTGTAAGTAACTGCATATGTGAAAGGCAGTGTATGTGAGAGTTGGAGTATATAAATGACTATACATCAGAGTCAGTGATTGTGAGAGTGGTTGTATAGAGTGTGTACTGTTATCAGTGATCATTTAAGAATGTATGTATTAGTATCTGTTTGAAAAAGTGATGTGGGTGTGTAAAACTGTATAGGTCAGTAAATGGAAGTGTGATTGATTCTTTACAAGACTGACTAGGTGTGTGAGTAACCCCGGATGAGTGGTGGTGTGTTAGTGTATGTATATGTGTTTGAGTGCATATGATAGTGTTGTATTGATGAGTGACTGCATGTATGAGTGATTGTATGAGTGAATGAGTGGATGTTTGTGTAGACCTAGGAATCAGTGAGTGCGTATGTAGTAACTGGTATTGGTGTGATGTCACGAAAATGGTTATATTAGAGTGTGAGGAGGTCCATCAGACTTTCCGCGGATGATGTAATCATTGATGTCATCAGTGATGTCACTGACCATGTCATGAATGATGTAATATGTGACATCATCAGCAGTGCATTGAAAGTTAAATGTCCAACTAACTATAACATGCCTGAAACCCAGTGGCGGCTGGTGACATTTGAAAGTGGTAGGGCGTAAAATGATAATCACACTGCACACCGTAGTGAGCGAGCGTGGAAACCAGGCTCTATCATGCACTCCACCACCGACCCAGTACTACCAAGGGGCACAGTGACCAGGAGGATACTCCATGTCTGCCAGGCCACAGCGGGATGCCACCCATGAACCCACATTACCAGGGCTACTCCCCGCTCTGCGACGACCAGAGGGCCCCCATCGACGTCACGGTCATCCGCACCACCGTCATCGCCCAACACCACGGTGGTGTTCGCCAATCAGCTAGACTATGAACCCACCACATTACGGCTACTCCCCGCTATGGCGACGACCAGAGAGGGCTCCACCACAGCCCTATCTAACCCTGTGACGACTATGTGGGGTTTGTGAGGTGCAGAAGATGCCCACCACGGCATTGGTCCATGCCCACTCTAACGCTCGGCTTGAAGGAACCATGATGATGATGAGAACACTGCGTTGCACTTTTTTGCGTAGTGTAGTACAGCAAGGGGCCTAGCTAGCAGTTAACACATTTGAAATCACCCTGACCCTCGTGACCCTCCATTTATAGACAGCCAGTCAGCCTGGAAGGTGGAAGCCACACACAACACTCGACCACTTAAGTGTCACAAACATTACATGCATCCGACTTCTTAGTTTACTAGGTTCGTTCGTTAGCGCTGCGACCATCAAATACCAAGTAACGTATCTATTGCCCCACCATTTGAGGGCCACTGGATCAACAAGACCTGGTATAACGTTGGCCGAATAGAACTTCCCCCCACCAAAAGGGTCTTCGCAGGGTAGTGCCCCAGTTGTCTCAAGAGTGTACCAGTGCCCGGAAGCAACAATCAATGCCCTAATAGAACCTAGCGCTGTCCCACTTATAGCGGCATATGTAAACCACAGCTACCTGTTTAGATTTGGCCCACACTACATATAGAGGGAACAAAGAGCCCAACCGAGGCAAAGGCAGGGACCACCAGCACGCTGGCAGTGGCACACTCAACAGTCTCTTTCACCCTGCTCTACACATGACATGGGTGTCCAAAAGAGCCGAGCCCCCATCATGCACGTTCATCAGCCACACGCTGCACTGCAGTGCCAAATGGAGCCCAGCTCATGCTCACCCCTAAGCCAAGTGTGACACCGGCCAGGGAAGGGTAGTCAGACACAAGCAGCAACACAAATATTGGTGTCAACCACGCCGCAAAGGCAAGGCCAGGGCAGAACTGGGCATATTAGCTTGTCTTCACTTCATCAAAGCATTCCAATCCGGGCCCATGCGCAGCAATCAAGATGACGCCCATTACCCCCAGTCGGATACGTGTTGTGTGCTGCCTCCCTTGTTGTCTGGTGTTGTAATCCGAGTTGGATTAACACCAGACAAGGGAGTCACACGTAGTACACCATGCAGCGGCGGCATCCCTCAGTGGAGGCAGTTTGCAGCAACATGCGCCAGACGGCCCCCATATATACAATAGCGCTCGCTGTGGTAGTTCTCCAAGCTTCCAGGTGCTAGCCTGAGGTCACCATGTGCACCCTCTAATAAAACGAGCCTAGGAGTGGGAAGGGCCGGGCAGGGGATCAAGGAGCAAGTTAGGGATGAGTAGCAGCTGTCTCCCGTGGCGATACGAATGGCGTGCTTTTATTGTACATGTTGTTATTGTACATGTTGTCTAATATTGATGCAATTTTATAAAGCGCCTGCACTGCATGAAAGCGTTAGAGAGCTTTACAAAGGAAGCAGCGAGTCACATACAAATAAAAAGCTACAGACGTTTTACATAAGAACGGTTACATTGCAAGATGATAAAGTTACGAGTCGACCAATGAGGAGGACGCTCGCAGGCATCAATGAGGGTGAGACTTACTTAAGTGCGTGCATAAGAGACAGACAGCACAGAGCATAGGAAATTGCTGAGGTTCAACACATTCAGTGGATAATTCACTTTAAAGGGGGGGGGGGGCAGCGCAATGCCAATGCAGCCAGTAATATATTATTACAGTTTGTCGGATTGGTCAACACTTACTACTCAACTCAACAACCACCACCAGTTTAACTTACGTGGACCCGGTAACTCGCATGGATGTCTTCCGGCCCGGCCGACGCACTTGCAGCACAGTCACAGACTCAGTCTCAGTGCACAGTGCACACTAGTGTCAGTCACTGTGCACCAGTACACAAAGCAAACTTAAAGCAGGTCCACTGGTCCAGGCAGGCGGTCCTACTAGGCTGCAGCTGCAGCACACATACAACACGACTCACTGGTCACGACGAGGAGTCATCACGAAGATGAGTAGGCACGTCACACACAGTGTCGTCCTGGAGAACTAAGACTGACTTTCTCTCACACACTATGACTCATCCGCCGCGACTATACTTCTAGAAGTTCTACTTTCAGTTTCACACTTACTCTTAGTTGTTGTTGTGGTGCACGCGCTGTGACGTCCCGACTGATGACCAACAGCGTAGGGAAATGGCCAATCACCGACTACATGGCTGGATATAGCCATATGTGATTGGCCATTACTGTGCGAGCAGCCAACACCCTCGTGCGGCACCATCCTGCTGCAGCAGCCAATCCTGGTGCAGCGTGAACAGCGCCACTGCGCCAGGATTGGCATACGAGCAGGCTACTATCTGCCCTAAATGAGACCGGGGCCCGGGTCCCTGCCTATGTATCTGAGTGCTAAGGAGTGGGGGGGGGGAGGGAAGGTCTACACTATACGCATGCGCGGGCCAGTCAAAAAATTGACTACTCCGGTATTTAGGATGCGCAGCCAGCACCCCACTGCCTGTCTGTGTGCGCTGCCTGCCTGTCACTCTGCCGCAGCCCCGCCACCCTTCATTATGATGCCCGATTCGGTCGGGCTTTTCCCGGGACAGGTAGCGCGCAGTGCGCTCGGCTCAGAGTTAATTTTAAAAAGTCAGATTTATTTTTTTAAAGTCATTCTTCATTGCCAGTGCGGTCGTCCATGGCTAGTGGGGCAACGCCCCAACGCCCCCAATGGACGCACCGCCACTGCTGAAACCTATGGTATTTTAAGTGAATTTCTAAGGTTTTTTAAATGCTAATTTATAACTATAATGTTTTTAAAACCTATGTGTGTTCAGTGAATTTAAAGGTTTTTAAATGCTAATTTCTAACTATCAAGTTTTTAAAACCTATGGTTTTCTCAGTGAGTTTCTAAGATTTTTTAAATGCTAAATTCTAACTATAACGTTTTTAAAACCTATGGTTATTTCAGTGAATTTCGAAGGTTTTATGAATACTAATTAATAACCACAATGTCCCTGAAACCTATATTGTTTTTAAGTAAATTAAAAAAAGTGCATACTCTTTTTAGTGAAAAACTAACTGTAACAGTAGTATTTTATAAGTTATAATTTAACAATGTTTAAAATGTAATTAGCACTAATAAACATCAAGTGTGGTAAAAGTGTGATGCAGCAGCTATGATACCTGACTTCGAACAACAGCGTTCACAGTTGGATTCCCGGTTCCAGCGGCACATTAGCCCACTAATATGTCGCTATGAGCAATACCTTGCTTAATCTTCCCGATGCACCTGAGCGCCGAGACACCTCTCTGGAGGTAGCTGTACGCTTTACAAATACTAGCATTTTTTAAAATTTAAAAACCATAGTGATGAGAAATATTAGCACATATTTTTTTTTCTTCTATTCTGAATGATATTTTTTTATATCTTCTATTTACAATTACGGCAATTAATTGATGTTTTTAGTCATGAGAAAGGAAATGACACGGTTTGCCAGGTAACAGTTTTTAAGCTCCCTAATGTATGTACATATTAAGGAGCTTCTACGTGTGAGGATCGAAATCGAAACCTTTACGGCTTCACATTTTGTAACTTTTCCCAACACGTTCACAAGATAAAGAGTGAAAACGTGAGCACTGCTAGGAATTGAGTCTAGTCCTCTTTCAGTGACCATGAACTGTTATCACATTACCTACCAGTTTCGGGATATAAGGCAGTCCTACCTTACTGTCATTGCTTGTTATTGCTAATGTCTGGGTTCCTGGTTGCTGTTCCCTAGTTCCTGTGTTTTTGCTGGAGTTTTTCCGTTTATTCTCACAGGCTCATGAGAATTGTGGATCCCTTTCTGGAGCTCAAGTCTTGGGTTCCTGAATCCCTTTCCTTTCCCTTGCCTTCCTGGTTTAGTCAGTTAGTGTCCCTTTTTCCCTGTTTTCTGTTTCGTCCCGGTGCTTAGGGAAGTTCCCGTTTACAACTGGGTTGGGGGTTCTTGGGACTCCTGGTTTCCCTCCCACCTAAGTGACCTTGTCAATCTTATTTCCGGAGCGTTTTTGGTACTGAGGAGTTACGATGTTGTGTTTCTTCAACTGGTGTTGTTTTGTGCGGCTCCTCGTCACCTTGCTCCATGTTGTTATACGCGGATATGACGTTTTAGGTCATTCCGCGATTAGGTCCCAATCCCAAGTGCCGGTTTCAAAGTTTGTATCGAAACGGGTAGGGGTTTTTTGTTCATGTCGGTTTAGAGACATGTTTTTCCCCTAATACCATAACGTTACAGAAGACACCCTATTTGTACCAGTCTACTGCCTGTTTCCAAGAGACGTCATCTTGGTTCAGAATCACCTGCTGACCTATTTCTTCACGAAGCCAAACCTGTACCCTTAACTGGTGAGTGCAATGTGGTTGTTTTAATAGGACATGGTCACTGGTGTTGGGGTATCTGGGTAAGGTATACGACGTAGTGAAGTGTGTTTTCTCTTTTTGTCCAGGTACAGAAGCGTGGAGAATGGAGCAGTGAACACTTTGTTCTTCAGGGGTGGAAGACCTGGTGTCTTCTCATATTCCATCCCCTTTTCTGGTTCATTGGTACACTCATAGATAACATCTTGTGAGTGACCCGTGGGTCGGGGAAGTGGATTGGAACATACCTCATTCCTGCAGTGTGTGGGCTGAGTGGATGGAATCCAACAAGCACGTGGCAACTGTAAAACTTGACATCTAAATGGGCGGAGCCGCATGTTCCTTCCATAGACTACTCAATAACCAAAAAGTATATAAACAACACCCATTGTTTGATTAGTTTTGTTTTTGCGATTTATTTACGCGTGTCCATTCTGTGATGAAGGTTCCGTTTTCTAGCGTCGGATTCTTCTATTGCGACAACAAAACATATCACGGAGTTAAAGTTGTTTGATTATGGCGAAGCAGATATTTGTAACACGTAGATATTTGTGATTATTTAACCCTCTCCATGCTGCCGTCGGCCATTGGCCGACGGCAGCACTACCCCAGTGCTAAGTCGGCCACTGGCCGACGCGGCCCCGCCCGTTTTGCGGAAGTGCCGCACTGCCACAAAATTGCGGCGGCAGTAAACAAGTTAAAGATTTGTATTTAGAAAAAAGTGTTATTGATTGTTTTTGTCATGTATATGTAAATTCAGCAACTTTTATTCAGAAACTGACAGAATAGAGAAACCACTGTTCCTTTTCTCGCTCCTTTGAGCTCATATAGTGTGACTTTGTATATCATAATATTGACACTATACGTGACCTCAGAGGTGTTGGTGACCAATGGGCGCGAAGACTAAAGATTTATATGTAACGTCAGCAGCTTCTGGTTCTTGCTCTGTTCCCCCCTGGGATTATATAGGGTGAGTATGTATATTGTACACATTCATACTGACCTTAGTGGAGTTCATGACCCTTCGACGCGAAGATGAAAGATTTAGAAGTCCTGGAGAAAAGAAGCTTTGAACATATTCACCGCTGGAAAATATTTCATTATTCCTCTTGTTTTATGTTCACAACTTTATTTTCTTTTTCCTATTGTCTGGCATCAGTGACACTTTGATATTGTAGTACAGTGTTATTATTTCAGACAACAGGAGTTGGAGATTTGTTAGCGCCAGGAGTAAAGCATCTGAAATACAGCTTACTGACCTTTATAACTTAATTGACCAGATATTTTTACAGTGTGAATATTTTTCGGAATTGCACTTTAGAAAAAGATTGTTTGCACAGATACTTTCTTACTGAATGCCTTTGATAAACCCTACATTTCTGAATGATATTTTGGTATTTCTCTTTTTCTCTGTTGTGGTTCCTACTCTCCTTCTCCCTATAGAATATATACCAATAGTAGTGTATAGGATACTACTATCCTATATGCTCTTAAAGGAGTATGTGAACTCTTAGCAGAGCAGTGGGTGACCTCTAAGCACTACAACAGAACTTTCCCGGGTTCTACAAAATAGAAATTGTAAAGATGTTGATTTCTTTTGTTGTGGTCCTTATTCTTGTCCTCCTGTGGATTACTATAAACTCACCCTGTATATTTTAACACTGTAACTATAGTAGTTCAAAGAGGTTGGAGATCTATCTGTGCGAGAAATTTACAACATTAACAACAGTTATTTCCGTTGATAACTTACTACCTCACAGTTTGTAACACTGCTAATGTTTTATAAAATAGAAGTTGCTAAAAATGTATACATAGTGCTTCATTTAATATTTTGATAAAGCATACATTTCTATGTAATATGACGTCATTTGTGTTTAACTGTTTTTTACTTCTTATTGTTGTTGTGACCTGTGATGATGTAGTGCAGGAGTGAGTCTTGTAGCACTTCTTTTCTACTTTATCTAAAAGTAACTGATGCCCTTTTATACTAACAAGAATATGGGGCAATACTTTTACAAACTTAAGGCGACAAAAAAAGGGCAGGGTGTGGCCACGCTTAAGGGATATTTTATGAATTGGGTTTTTATTTGTCACCCCCCTGATATCTACAGCTTCACATTCCTAAGAAAGTATATTTGTGATTGCTTAATAAAAACTGTTTTAAACCTAGACTGAAATGTTTGCAGCGCAACCACACCTTCCCCTCAGAAAAGTAAACACCACAGTAAATAGTGTTCCTGGGAAGTATCCCACCTGCAAACTTAATAAAAAGAAGACCGCAACAAACTCTGTTATTTTCCCGCCGTGTTTTGTAGGCCCCACGCAAATGATATAAATGGCCCTTAAAATATATAACAAATAAGTTTTACCTTCACAATCCCTGTCCACCACCTTGTGACCACTGACATAATAATAGTGTTCCTACCCTCCCCTCTACTTCTTTTTCTTCCCGTACACCTTTGAAGTGCATCACAAAATAGCTGACAACAATAAACCGTTCCCAGCCAATAAGGAGCAAACTTGTACTCAGAAGCCTTTAGCCAATAAAATGTCCATGGTGTTCCACAGAGGGGGAGGGAATGGCTGCCAACACTTCTACTTTTAATGTTTTACAGCCAATGAATATTATGCTTGGGAAGGTCCTGCTTGGAACACATTGCCCAATCATATATCCCTGATACTCCGTGGAGGGGGAGGGAATCACTGACAACACTTCTACTTGCAATGGTTTACAGCCAATGAACATTAAGCTTGGGAAGGTCCTGCTTGCAACACGTCAGCCAATCAGATGTCCCTGCTACTCCTTGGAGGGGAATGGAATGGTTGGCAGCACTTCTACTTTCAATGTGTCGCAGCCAATGAACATTAAGCTCTGGAAGGTCCTGCTTGGCACATGTGAGCCAATCAGATGTCCTTGCTACTCCGCGGAGGGGGAGGGAATGGCTAGCAACACTTCTACTTTAAATGGTTGGCAGCCAATGAACATTAAGCTTGTTGCTGGAACACCTCAGCCAATTAAACGTTAATTTTGTTTCGCTCAAAGGGACAAAACTTGTCCTCCTAGATAATATTAAATTTCCTCTAACAAAGTGGCCCTATCCATGATAAAAGTGAACACTGCATTAAATGCACAGTAAACATTACTGCGCATATATTAATGGATTGCTGTTTTCCCAATATGATTTTCACAAGCCTACTGAACATTGCCGCAATAGCGTGCATCGTTGTTTTGCGGACGTGATTTCCACGGCCTACTCCATATTCACACTACCTGTGTGTGCACCTTACACACTGCTTGCCGCAGTACGGCGCATTGTTTTCCCGACGGGATTTCCAGAGACAACGCAACCTTGCTGCAATACCGCACACCGTTGTTCTGAGGACGTGATTTCCACGACCTATGCAACATTCAAACTCCCTGCCTCTGCACCGTACAGACTGCTTAAACTAAGTCCACATCTACGCTCCGTCCTGAAAGCCCCACACAGTCTAGCAGCTGCAATAGCACACAGGGAGTTAGGGATACCCTACCTTGAAGATTCGATAAGGATTAGGCCAATCTTAGCATGGCTTAAAATCTGGATAAACCCAGAGGCGAGCCTAAGCAGGGAAATAATGAAGGACTGCTTGGGCAGAGAAAAATGGTCGCGAATCCCGTGGTTGAGTTATGTTAAGTCTGTATTGGTAACCCTGGGCCTCGGGAATCTCTTTACCGATCCGACAGCGATCATCCCCCAGCATAAGACAATTGTTAAAAAAGCGTTTCTTGCACACAAAGCCGCACAGAGAACTGAACAAGAAAGGGCTAAAACCACGGTGTGCGCATATAACCTTGTAAAAACCACAGAAGGGATGGAACCCTACCTATATTTGTTACACAATGCACAGGAAAGGCTTTTAATGAACCGTTTTAGGCTCAATTTTTTACCATATTTATTGGGATCACCATTAGGGTATTCACCTACTATTGAGCAGAAGGGAACCTGCGGCTGCGACAATAGGTCTCCGCAGGATTCCCTTCATTTTGTATTGCTATGTTCATTTTATTCTGAACCCAGGCGCAGATTCTTGGTAGACATCCTGAAAAAATCTAATATAAAATGTGCTAAAGAGGCTTTGATTTTTTTACAACAGGCGTCGGACCCCCTTACATTGTGTTGCATTATTAATTTTATTAAAGTAGCTGTTCAACTAAGAGCAACTAGAGGGGGGGGGGGGGGGGAATTGTGAGAATTGTGAGACTTCCGTGATTGTTTTTTAATGGATTATAATGTTTTATTTAACTCACTGAGACTTTGTTGTTGTACTTACATTAGGATTCATGCTAATTTAATGGTCTATTTTAAAAAGAAATGAACTGAATGTATGTTGAATGTTTGTACTTTTATGGTGATTTTTAATCATCGAATAAAGAATCCAATGAAGTCCACAGTGTTCCTACTATACCCTCTTATACAATTTCTCAATTTTTTTACCCCTACTCCTTTCAAATGAGTCACAAAATGGCTGCCAACACTTCCTAGTTTCAACTGTTCGCAGCCAATGAGCCAAAAGCTCGTTCTAGGAACGCCTCAGCCAATCAGATGTAAGAATTCTCAAATATCGATATCTGTAAATTTTGATTTTTTTCAAAAACTACTGAACGTATTTACACCATTTAAATTAAAGTGCGCTTCCTGGACCAAGACCTTTCTTCCTGCCAAATTTGGCGTAATTCTGTTCTGCAGTTTGACCTGTAGCCTTGTCTAAAATTTCCTATGGAAATTGCATGGAGAAAACACGTTTTGGGACCCCCTTTTTTCTCTGCCCCCCCCCTTGACGAATCACCCCCAAAATGTCAAGATAGGAGCTGATCTAAAAACATAAATCCTTTGGAAACTTTCGTACACCAAATTTATAAGCAAATCAAAAAATGCTTTTCCTATAGAAACTTGGTCCTAACTAAAACTACCTACTAGTGACCGCCAGTAGGTAATATACATATATATATACATTCCTGCATTCCAGCATTTGGATGAAAAAAAGTATACGTGGCTGCTCGAGCCGCGGAAACAGGAGGTGCACCATTTCCAGTTGGGTGAAAGGCTATGGAGGACAATGTTCTTTTCCATGAGACATAATGCTCCGTCGCTAAAAGAAGCACTGCAAAACCAGGAGTCCTTACCTACCAAAGGATGTTAAAAGCTGTTAATTTGCACAGAGGAATGGAGCCTACTAGAGGATGTACACAGAACTCACCTGTGGGACTGCACTAACCAGCATGCAATATGGCGTTCACTATAAGCCACACCCATGAGGGGCGGCTCCCACAATAAATTGAGTAACAAACAGGTGAGCCTTTTCTATGCCTCTGTGCTAAGCCCATGATTAAGAGGCGGTGGCCTCGAAACGCGTCGGACATGATTTTAATTCACGGACAGAAGGAATGCGTGATGCATCAAGGTAATTAGTGTGAGAGCATTGGAGAGTGCATTCCTGAGCGCAAGAGCATTTGGATGGGAAAAAAATATATATATAAGAGGTTGAAGCATAGGTAATTTGTACCTTGGATATACGACTTTAATGTACACTTTTAAAAAAAGATCAGAAATTCACTGAAAGGAACACAGTTAAAGTCCAGTTATGGTTACAAAACAAAAACTAAAAACAAACAATGAAAATCACCAGTTGTAGTTAGGTCATGCACTGCTTATGATCTTTCATTTGATATCACTCATGACATTTTAATTGGCATCAGTGATAACCTCTCAAATTGCATCGCTTAACCAACCAAGGAGTTCCTTCCTGCACAAAAACAATCTCCGCGCAACACAGGCACCTTTACACCATGGTGTTAGGGTGCCTGCATGGCACATGGCAGCCAATTGTGCACAAGCATAGAGGGGAGCACAGGGATCCATCTTATCATTGTAGATATGATGCATCCCTGTGCTTTGAAAGTGACATTGCGGCAAAGCAAAATGGCTTGCAGCACCGTGCTGAATCACTTTCTCGTAAATAACACACAATATTTGGATTGGGAAGGGTATCCTTCCAGTACAAAACCTATGCTAGACATCACACACTCACCTTTGCAACATGATGCAAAGGTGTGTGTGTGGCGCTACTCAACCTGAAAGAGAGCCAGCACTGGGAAAGAAAGAGGAGGCACTATATTGGAGTACATACGGCATGCCCCACTCTCATCCTAAAGCAACATAGCATGGTAGTTTTGGTTGTATTTTGCTGCCTTGCATTTTAAATTAGTAAATCTCCCCAAACATTTATTGCAAGATAGAAGCAAAAAAAGAGTCCTGCAGGTCATGTCCTTATGGCTGTCAGCGAATTTGACAATGCAAATATAAAAAGAACACACATTTTTGGTTTCAAATTACCACAACTCATATTGAATGTTACTTGACAAAGATATTAGCTAAAATTAGTTGTAGTTCATTCTACAATAAAGACGATAGTGGAGATTCAGTAAGATATTGAAAATATGAGAGGCCTACTTCATAAGTAAGGTGTGCACACGGCCTTGTGTCAGCTATTCATGTAGCTAATTTGTTTAGTTGAGCACATTATGTCATCAGTAGCATACGAAACATGATTCCCCCCTTGCATATTTTACAGATATTTATTGGTCGTGGGCTGAACGGGGCACCCTTAAGAGATTAGGGCCCCCTGTACCTCAAGGACTGCATAGGCCTAAGTTACTCCTCTGTATGTGATACATATTTAAAACACAGTATAAAATGGCATGGCATTTACACATGTTCAATAATTCAGGTATATTCTCTTGGAACTTGTGTGCAAACTACGCATGATATAAATTATGCACATGCAGTTATGTAAACATTTGAGATTCAGAGACAAAGAGCAAATACAATCATAATGTTCCTAGCACATTTAAAGCTAAATGTTTTCCATATAGAAAGATGGTATTATGGGAGCATATTGGTTGACATCAGTGCTTAATTTGAGAAGGTGGTTTTCGTGCTCGGACCTGGCACTTAGTTGACAACACTAGCACTTGTGAGAGTCTGCCACATGGTCGCGCTGTCTATCTAATTTAGCAAGGAGCACAACTACAGATATTTATTCTTTCGAAATAGATAGAAAATTACTATCACCTACCGCCCAAGCCATTCTCATAGCTTTGGGGGCCTGGAACGGTCTGAAGTGTCGCACTTGTAGTTGTGTTGGTACTATCATTGACAGCACTGGCAGGGGCAATTTGTGGTGCAAGCTGCAGTAGCCAGCTGATGCGGACCCTGGCACTCATTTTTTTTTACAATTTAAGCACTGGTTGACATACACTGCTTAGAGTGCAAGAATGTAGGATTTAGCTATAATATGGAAAATGTAGGCCTTGTCGTGCATTTTACCTTGAAGCTACAGGCTAACACGTGAATTTAGCTGCTGTTTATTCTGTGTCATGATAAAGACTTGTAGACTTTCACTAGCTAAGAAATTATTTCCAGTGACTACCTAAGCAGAGTGTACCTTTTCAAGGACAAGGCGACTGTCCCAGCCCCAATACCATACTATGTAGCATTTCATGTGCCGAATGAAGGCCCTGGGAACACTAGAACTCTGTGCATTAGGCTGGTGAGAGAATCCTCAAATGTATTTCTTGGCCAACTGTTAATTTTGTTTTATTCCTTTCTGTTATGTGTGTGAACCATATACTAATGGAGCAAATGAATAAACCTTTTGTCCAAAACCATTTAAAACGGCGTACTTACCTTATATTGGAAGGAGGCCCTTCCCCTTTCTCTGAAGGTAAATCTATGCTAGGTATTGACTAGAACACTACTGAGTTTTTGCTGTATTTTCCATTGAATTTAATAATTGTCGATTTCACTTTGATGGGTCAGCTTGTGCATTTCTATATTTCAAATCATTTAAATAAATCTTAAAACATACATTTGTATCTGTCCTTTTCTTTAGTTCAAATATCTTTATTGTTTATTGAAAAAGAAATAAGTTTGAAAAACAATAGTAATACAGCAAGTCAAGATCAAATATATAATATATAATAACGAAGAATTTAAAAAAGGATTTCATGACCAAAAACTATTGGACTGGGAAAAAAGGGTTGACAAAATCACCATTTAAAAAAATGATCAAATAAATAACATGACATGACATAACATGACAAATAGTAAATATTAGAAATTTATCAAATAATAAATATAAATCACAGAGATATGGAACACATAAAGCAACTACGTATATATTGCGACTAAGGACGTATATTAGTTGGACTAAGGACGTATATTAGTTGTATTGGTTAATAGAAAGAAACATCAGTGAGGGAGAAAAGATAAAAGAAGGGAAAAGAAAAAGAAGAGAGTAGAGAAGAGGAAAAAGGGTAGGAAAGGTGGGAAGGGACAACTGCTACATCTCTAAGAAAATTAATTAATGGACGGAATCAAAGGGATATGGAGCTAGCAACCCCAAGAAGACTAATTCATATAGCTATCCAATAATCCATATAGACACTCATGTAACAACTAACCAACCCATGCAGCAGCTTACATAACAACAAACAAACTGATACATACATTCACACTGTTTAGTCACTAACCCATGCATTCACTAAGACACATTCAATCACTCACTTATATAGTCAGTCATGCACCTACTAAATCCTCCATCCAGACACTTATAAACCCACTCATTCTACAATACACCTTGGCATACATATAAAACATATTTAAACTTTAAACAAACACACAGTCACTGGATGATGTCATCAGTGATGTCATTTAAGATGTCATCAGTGATGTCACTGACCATGTCATAAATGATGTATTATGTGATGTCATCAGCAGTACATTGCAGGTGTGCAAGTTATAGTTAGCTGAACTAACTATAACGGACACATTTCTCTGGTTTTGTACAAGTGAAATGTCCAACTAACTATAACATGCCTGAAACCTATGGTATTTTCAGTGAATTTCTAAGGTTTTTTAAATGCTAATTTCTAACTATAAAGTTTTTAAAACCTATGGTGTTTTCAGTGAATTTTGAAGGTTTTTAAATGCTATTTTTTTAACTATAACGTTTTTAAACCTATGGTTTTCTCAGTGAGTTTCTAAGATTTTTTAAATGCTAATTTCTAACTATAACGTTTTTAAAACCTATAGTTTATTCAGTGAATTGCAAAGGTTTTATGACTACTAATTACTAACTAGAATGTCCCTGAAACCTCTATATAAATTAATAAAAATGTGCATGCTTTTTTTAGTGAAAAACTAACTGTAACAGTAGTCCGTTATAAGTTATAATTTAACAATGTTTAAAATGTAATTAGCACTAATTAACATCAAGTGTGGTAAAAATGTGACGCAGCAGCTATGATACCTGACTTCGAACAACAGCGTTCACAGTTTGATTCCCGGTTCTGACGGCATGTTAGCCCACCAATATGTCGCAATGGGCAATACCTTGCTTAATCTTCCCGATGCCCCTGAGCACCGAGACACCTCTCTGGAGGTAGCTGTACACTTTACAAATGCTGGCATTTTTTTTTATTTAAAGACCATAGTGATGAGAAATATTAGCGCATAATTTTTTTTCTTCCATTCTGAATGATACTTTTTATATCTTCTATTTACAATTACAGCAATTAATAGATGTTTTTAGTCATGAGAAAGGAAATGACACGGTTCGCCGGGTAACAGTTTTTAAGCTCCCTAATTTATGTACATATTAAGGAGCTTATACGTGTGAGGATCGAAATCGAAACCTTTACCGCTTCACATTTTGTAACTTTTCCCAAAAGGTTCACAAGTTAAACAGTGAAAACGTGAGCACGTGTCAACTGTAAAACTTGACATCTAAATGGGAGGAGCCACATGTTCCTTCCATAGACTACTCAATAACCAAAAAGTACATAAACCACATCCATTGATTGATTAGTTTTGTTTTTGTGATTCATTTACGCATGTCCATTCTGTGATGAAGGTTCCGTTTTCTATTGTCGGATTCTTCTATTGTGACAACAAAACATATTACGGAGTTGTAAGTTGTTTGATTATGGCGTAGCAGATATTTGTAATACGTAGCTATTTGTGATTATTTAAAGATTTGTATTTAGAAAAAAGTGTTATTGATTGTTATTGTCATTTATATGTAAATTCAGCAACTTGTATTCAGAAACAGACAGAATAGAGAAACCACTGTTCCTTTTCTCGCTCCTTTAAGCTCATATAGTGTGACTTTGTATATCATAATATTGACGCTATACTTGACCTCAGCGGTATTGGTGACCCATGGGCGCGAAGACTAAAGATTTATATGTAACGTCAGCAGCTTCTGCTTCTTGTTCTGTTCCCCCCTGGTATTATATAGTATGAGTATTTATATTGTACACATTCATACTGACCTCAGTGGAGTTCATGACCCTTCGAAGCGAAGACGAAAGATTTCGAAGTCCTAGAGAAAAGAAGCCTTGAACATATTCACCGCTGGTAAATATTTCATTATTCATCTTTTTTTGTGTTCATAACTTTATTTTCCTTTTCCTATTGTCTGGCATCAGTGACACTCTGTATATTGTAGTACAGTGTTATTATTTCAGACAACAAGAAATGGAGATTTGTTGGCACCAGAAGTAAACCATCTGAAATACAGCTTACTGACCTTTATAACTTAATTGACCAGATAGTTTTATAGTGAGAATATTGTTGGGAATTGCACTTTAGAAAAATATTGTTTGCATAGATACTTTCTTACTGAATGCCTTTGATAAACCCTACATTTCTGAATGATATTTTGGTATTTCTCTTTTTCTCTGTTGTGGTTCCTATTCTCCTTCTCCCTATAGAATATATACCAATAGTAGTGTATAGGATACTACTATCCTATATGTTCTTAAAGGAGTATGTGAACTCCTAGCAGAGCAGTGGGTGACCTCTAAGCACTACGACAGATCTTTCCCGGAGTCTACAGAATAGAAATTGTAAAAATGTTGATTTCTTTTGTTGTGGTCCTTATTCTTGTCCTCCTGTAGAATACTATAAACTCACCCTGTATATTTTACTACTGTAACTATAGTAGTTCAAAGGGGTTCGAGATCTATCTGTGTGAGAAATTAACAACATGTACTACAGGTATTTCCGTTGATAACTTACTACCTCACAGTTTGTAACTCTGCTAATGTTTTATAAAATAGAAGTTGCTAAAAATGTTTTTATACATAGTGCTTCATTTAATATTTTGATAAAGCATACATTTCTATGTAATATGATGTCATTTGTGTTTAACTGTTTTTTACTTCTTTACAATTTGCCTGTCAGTCTCAGATCCATAGATAATGAAAACAACTTTAGAAAACTTCTCAAGACATGGGTCTACCAACAACTAGACTCCTCCGTCCTGGCAGCCATCTAATATTTTCCTTTCCAAATCCATCTTTCTGTTATTCTCCGCAGCTTGCTCAGCGCCATGATGCTCCCCTGGGAGCGAACGTTAGCGCTATACAAATGCACAAAAATATCAAATATCAAATTGTTGTGTGACCTGTGATGATGAAGTGCAGGAGGGATTCTTGTAGCACTTCTTTTCTACTTTATCTAAAAGTAACTGATACTCTTTTATATTAACAAGAATATGAGGCAACACTTTTACAAACTTTAGGCGACAGAAAAGGGCAGTATGTGGCACGCTTAAGGGATATTTTATGAATTGCGTATTTATTTGTCACCCCCCCTGATATCTACAGCTTCACTTTCCTAAGAAAGTATATTTCTCGCAGCAGTTTGTGGACATTTGCCAACCCTGCAGCTACTGGGGATAATATCATAGGACTGCGAGGACCAGCAGCCCCGTCTTCCGCCTCAGCTGTGCTCCTCTTCCTGCCTTGCCGCTACTTATTTGCTCACGGCCCCCACTCCGCGGGACGCGCACGTGCACGTGCTGGGTGAAGCCCGGGCTAAGGGCGGGCCCGTTTGAGCCCGTTCGAGTGCGGTCGAGGATGGGACGGGCCCCCCTCTAACATCCACATACAAAGGTTAGTGCTTGACAGCATCTTGTCATTTATTGCAGATTGTAAAAGCACTAGCCATATCAACTAACCAACGGAGCGAGTGCTATTATTTCCTCACGAGAGCATCCTCTGTTTTGGCCCATGAAATAGAGTTGACAGAAAGGAGATTATCAATGAACCCTGCCTTTGATAAACGGTCGTCCATGGGAAGATTGGCCAAGGCACAGCGCCAAATACCCAACAAGACATTGATCCTATGAGGTCAGATGGTAACGGGGAGTGTGAGGGGAACCAATGACTGCAAGCAGTTAGAGGTTTGCCTACCTCCTCTGAAAGTAGAGATGTCCCACTTATAACTGGAAATGTCTCCAACCAAGACAACAAGCATTTGGGATCGCCGACATTAAGCGTTAAAATGCGATCTGCACACAGCTCTAAAGTGGGGTCATCATTACCGGCGGAAGGTTCAATCTCTAAAAGGAAGCCCGGTGCACCCCCTTCTGTGAGGAAGAAAAGCAAAAATTCAGAAACCCAACAAAGCAGGCGAGAGCATGACTTCACTAATCCCAAATAGTGCTGCGATATGCCAGCCTATCACCCAAGTGAACTCACCGACTATGAGCCCTGGTGTTGTGCGTCCAGCCGAGCTGGGATCCGACTTCTGGATCAAACTGGAACACATCTTTAACAAGACATGTCTCCCAATTTACGAAAGACTAAAAATGATAGAAAGCAGACTCGCGTGCCTTGAACTATCGGTTGCTTCGGCTCAGGCACTGGGTGGAAAACAGGTCAAAGGGGCAACCAAAAAGCAAAAGAGATTGATCGAGCAAGCCAATGAAGATGATCACCACCCTGCACCGCTGACCGCGAACAATATAGCTGATAACACTGCCCCTGCCAAAATAATACTCACTTTTTCATCTCACCCTAGCGACGCTGCAGCGATCATCACATTCCATCAAGCGGAAGGGCGGAGAGAGGGGATGATAGCAGGACCGAAACTCATCAACGTCGAGTGAACAGTAATCCACCTCGTGTTCCACCAACAAATAGCCTACCGAGTATAGATCTCCCCCATGAGTCTATACCGTATGTGTTGGTCCTAGCGGGCATTCCAGCTTTACCCAGGGTAAAAGGGAGGTGTATGTAGAGCTTAAGAACAAATGTATTCATTGGCCTAATTACAACAGGCCTGTTCCCGCTATGGTATCCACTGAAATCCTGTTCGCTAGGCGAGTGGATTGGGTTGGGCCATGCAAAAAGACCATCGAGGGAGACTGTGTAATAATTAATTTCAGGGACAGAAGGGCTGTTAATGGGTTCAAGTACGTTCAGCCACGCTAATCCAATCCCTACCCTTAACCTATTTCTACCCTGCCACACACATTGCCCCCAGAAATATGCTACTGGAAGGGGGGAGACAGACTTGGAGCGATATAGGGGAAAATTAGGTTGACCAACAGATTCGATGTGTTGTCTGGTTTGGAAGATTGTGATTGACGACTATCCGAAGCTAGACAGAGGGCAAATGCAATAGTGCCAATTGAAGGCAAGTTAGTAGGGAGAAGGAATTCATTTGCTGGCAAGGTTAATACACAGAGGTATTAGACCCACAGCTCAATAGAATCAAAGGAAAGTAGAGAGAATAGATTTGGTTTCTTTGGGTTGTGAGTTATCACCTACTCAGTCGCTGGGAGATATAAATCTAATCTCAGCTCCAGGGCCATGTGACAAAAATAGGCAGGAAGATCTACCTGGCAGGTCCAATTATCCTGATGGCTTGTCCCTCAATAATTGCTCTACGTCCATTTTATCTTGGAACATAGCGGGATTGGGGTCCAAATTAGTTTCGCCCGACTGGTCTGATTTCATCAAAAAACATGACATCTGTCTCTTCCGGGAGATTTAGTCGGTGGACCCTGTTTTTCGTTTGGGCTATCTCAATTTTCAGGTCCCTGCGATAAAGAAAGACAAAGGACGCCCACTAGGGGGGCTAGTGATCTGGGTTCGGCAGGCCTTAAGTTGTAAGGTACAACAACTTGCCGTATCAAACAATGATATTCTGGCAGTGAGACTCAGCTTGCCTTCAGGTAATAGCATAGATATTTATAACATATATGCAAAGGCCATCCGGGGGGAAAAAATCAGAGGTAATTTCAGCCTTAGACGATCTGATAGATGCCATGCCGAGCAATACATTGCCGCTAGTAGCGGGTGATTTTAATACGACGTTTGAGCCACTAGGACAAGAAGATCAGAGCCTCATGGAGGAGGAAGACACCAGATGGGGTATTCCCCATCTTGAGATATCACCAATAAAAAAATGGACTGAGGTGGCCATTCAATTGAAGGGGTTATGTATGGGGAAGCGACTGAGGGCTGCTAATGGTCGTACACCATCTTATAGGCTGGGTGCCAGTACATATGACAACGGCCATAGGTCCAGCCGTATAGATTATTTGCTTGTTAATTTAAAACTGTGGCACTGTCTTAAGGATATGGCTGTAACGGGACGTATAGAAAGCAACCCCAATCCTCTCACTTCATCATTCAATTTATATATGGGTGGGGTGGCACCGGTAATACATGGTGCAATAGTAGCAGATCTTATTTTAACTAATGATATGCACCATCTAAAATGGAGCAAAATTATTGAACATCCTGAAACCTTGGTCGCTATTAATAATGATGTAAATAATGCATTAGTCGACCTGGGGGCTAGTTGAGGACTTCCACTCCTTTATGATCAATACTCATACCAAACTCTTTCCATGATTAAAAGCGTATTTTTGTAAGTTGGGCTTATGCAAGAGCATAAAGAACAAGAAACCCGAAGGTTGGTATAATGAGGCCTGCCGACATGCTCAGGCTAAGCTGGGCTTAGCACTTAGACATAGGGACCCAGGTAACGTAAGAGTGGCTCGGGATTGTTATAGAAAAACTCTAAAGGAGGCAAAAAAGCTATGGGACGAGTGTAGATGGCAAGAATTAAAACAAGCATGTAAGGCCTAGAACCCAAAATTGTTCTGGGATACTTACAAATGGGATAGGGGGGGATGTCTAGACAGCCCCCAGAATAATGTTGCCCAGCATCTGTGGATCAACCATTTTAAGCCACAGTATGCCAGTTGTGTCGATGAAGGGATTAATGGAATATTCCTACACACATTTTATGCAGGGGTGGTTTTTACTCCAGAGGAGGTTGATAGAGCGTTAGATGCCGTTACAGAGGGAAGAGCTCCGGGCATAGATTGCATTCCAGCCGATGTTTTTTTAAATGATAAACAAACCTGGCGACAATATATTGTTTATCTGGCTAATGCAATCGCTCATGGAGCTGTTGTCCCTCCCTCATGGAAAGGGGCAGAGATTATTCCGGTGTACAAGAAAGGAGATAAGTCTGTTTGCAGGAAACTATAGGCCCATTAGCCTAATCGATTCGATGCAGAAGGTCATGGGTAGATTAGTTTTGAGCAAGGTGCAGACCTGGATGGAGGAACACAATATCTTGACCCCATTGCAGGCCGGCTTTCGTCCCTTAACAAGCACGATTGACCAAGTATTTCGCTTTATCACCCTCTATTGGAGGACTGTGGTTTTGGGAAAAGCTGCATTGTACGCTGTCTTCGTCGATCTGAAGTCAGCCTTTGACTTAGTACCACGTAGTAAATTATGGTGCGTCTTGGGGGAGATGGGGATCGCCCCGGAGCTGCTGTCATTGATCGTCCGCCTACATGAGGACAATTTTGCCCGGGTCGGATGGGGGCAACAGGGCGAAGTAACAGAAACCTTTCTCGTTGATAGAGGAGTGCGACAGGGATGCGTTTTGGCGCCTACCCTGTTCTCGATCTTCGTCAACGGAGTGGCAGATCATCTCTCCCTGACCCCCACGGATGTGCCGGTGCTGGCAGGTATCCGCCTTCCTATCCTCATGTTTGCGGACAATACTTTTATTGTCTCCAAAACACAGAGCGACCTCCAGAGGGCCCTACAACAGTTCGAAGAATTCTGCCTCCTTCGTGGTTTAGAAATTAATAATGCCAAGACTAAATTCATGTCCTTTAACGAACATAATTATTTTAGAGGTAGCGTGTACATGAAAGAACTTCCCCTGGAACAGGTCAATGCTTTTACTTATCTGGGTATCACCTTGCAGAAGGATATTGAAGTAGTCTCACAAAGGATGATGCAGGAAACAGGATTGTACATTAAATAAGTTAGTTTATTTGGAGAAGTACAATTTGCGTCTATCAAGCCTGAGCAAACCGATACATCTGGAACTTATGGAACACTCTTCACTCCGAGTGTTCCGAGTTCCAGATGAGAACGGAGGACACCACACATCTCCCCACTTAAAAGAAATAAAAGAAACAAAAACATATTAAACATAAAATTTAAAAAAATGAAAAACTAATACATATATCTTTCTCCTAAAAGGATAACCATCTTCTTAAACAAATTATCTATCCATAACATAGTCTATACACCAAACTGGAGTATGTCTCGACCTATAACTTACTCTTTGTTGATTAGAAACCAAACTATGCTGACACCGCCACCTATTCGTGTTCTCACGAGGAGTCATACCTCTACGTGCCACCATTCCATGTGTTGTAACAGCAACACTCTCCTTTTCACGTGAACTTGCAGTATCGTGAAATCTGGGAACCTTCACTACCTTTGAAAGACTCCAAACATTGCCATCCAACAATTCCACAACCTGTTTGCCAACTCTAACAACTTGCATGAGATCCGAAAGACGAGACTCCCCAGATCTAATAAAACCAGATTTCCTCACTTGCACCCAATCACCAACGCTACATGGAACCTTGACAGAGGGACGAGCTACCCTGGACACTGTTTCCTTGGATTTTCCACTAATCAGATCTCTCATCCACTGTTGACTCATATTGCAAACACCTTTTCTGCCCCGCATTTTTTCAAATGGGGATAAATCACCATCATTTCTGGGAGTGTTTCTATAATTCCATAAAAGTTTTCTCACAGCATCACAGCAATTTTGACCATTGCACAAAGCCAAAGCGAGTTGTAATCCTTCTTTCAACACCCTAATCCACCTTTCCACTATTCCATTCCCTTGAGGATAGTACACAGAGGAATGTTTATGAATTATCCCATGATTGTTACAAAATGATTTCATTTCATTTGATGTAAACTGTACACCATTTTCAGACAATATGGAAACAGGAAATCCTTCCTTTTCAAAAATACAGGTAAGAAATTCAATAACAATTTTAGATCTCACATGAGGAACAAATTTCACTTCTGCCATTGAGAAAACTGATCGATTAAGACTATGGCATAAACAGGATTATGACCAAAACTCTTAGGCCCAGCAATGTCAACCGAAACACATTCCCAGGGTCTTGTGGGCCTTGAAACAAAATCATGATGATAGTTCACAACCTTTTGTGACTTGTCGCTGTTTGTACACTCCACACATGACCTAACTTTTTTTTCTATGGATCTGTAAATACTAGGCCACCAAAACTCACACCTGATTCTCCTTTTCATACCTGTCATACCAGGGTGTCCCTCGTGAGCCATCTCAAGCACAACTTCCCTAAAATCATGAGGTACCACTAATTGTAACCCTCTTAGTAAAATGTCATTTTGCTTTGTCAGCTCTTGAGCAATCTGAAAATATGGTAACACATCTTGAGACAAAGTTGATTTGTTAGGCCAACCATTCATCACAAAAGACATGACACATTTGTAGTCCTCATCATTACTGCCCGCAACCCTCCAATCCTCCTCCTTTATGCAACCTTTAGAAACTTCAAATATAGATACTACTCTATCTGGATCTTCATCGCAAGCAACAACATTACCATCATCAATGGGCAGTCTCAAAAGACAGTCAGCTAAAACATTTTTCGCACCTGGAATATACTCCACATGAAAATGAAAATCTTGTAACTTATATTGCCATCTAGCTATTCTGGCAGTTGGTTTGCTACATCCCTGGTCAACGAGTGGACGATGATCTGTTCTTACCACAAACCTTGAACCATATACATATTTACGAAAATACTCAATTCCCCACCAACAAGCAAGGGTTTCTTTTTCCAAAGTGGAATATTTGTCCTCTGCACCCCACAATGGCCTAGAAGCAAAAGCTATAGTAACAAGACCTTCTTTTTGCTTTTGCATAAGTACTGCACCTATGCCAATGTTGCTAGCATCAGAAACAATGAATGATTCACAAGATGTATCAAAAGGGGATAGAGAAGGTGCAGAAGCAATGCATTTCTTAAGATAAGAAAATAGTTCCTTACAATTAGAATCCCTAACAGATAACTGATGATTTTTCATCAAGTTTCTTAAATGTTTTGTTTTGTCGGCAAACGTTGGTATACATTTGGCATAGTACTCAGCTAATTCTAGAAAAGTCCTGGGTTGATCCTTATTTGTGGGTTCCAGGGCATTTTCAATAGCTTTTACCAAGCTTTGCTTAGGTGATATACCTTTCTTACTAATGGAATGGCCTAAATAGTCAACTGATTCCATGCCAAATTTACATTTTTCTTTAGTTAGTGTCAAACCACTATCTTGCAAAATAGATAAGACTTGGTACAAGATTTCTGAGTGTTCTTTCTCATCTTTCCTGAAGACTAATATGTCATCTTGAAAGTAAAGCACATTAGATAGATTTTTAAACAATTTGTGCATGACATGTTGGAAGACTGAAGAGGCTGATACAAGCCCGAAGGGCATCCTTTTGTATCTATATGCTCCTTCTGTGGTAATAAAAGATGTTAAATGTTTGCTCTCTTCATGCAGTGCTATTTGATGATACGCGTTAGATAGATCTAACGTTGTGAACACAGAAGCATCTTTAAGTTTTGAAAACATTTCACCAATATTGGGAAGGGGATGTCTGTCAACCCACACATTGGAATTAAGGTCTCTCATGTCGACACCCAATCTTATCTTGCTGTTAGGCTTTTGTGAGACGACAACAGGTGAAAGCCATTCAGAAGATTCGATCTCTTCTATGACATCCAACTCACATAGACGTTCTAACTCTTTTTGACAGACTCCCTCAAAGATAATGGAATATTTCTAACCTTATGGACCCTAGGTATTGCATTGTGTTTCAAAATTATCTTATGTACAAATTTCTCCAATAACCCTAGTTTTGGTGAGAAAACATTTGAAAATAATGTTTCCCATTTACTGTCAGTGATTGAGGTAATATGGCTGACAATGTCGGAATATCCCAAAACCTGTTGAGGACGGTTAGGATCTAATTTAATCATGAAATCACGTTGTTGAGGCCACCCCAACAAACACAAACCCTCTTTTGCAAAATAAGCTCTTGAACTTATGGTTTTGCCTTTAAAGGCAATGTCTGTAGTAAAATAACCTAAAACATCTATTGGTTTTTTCCCATACCCGACTAATCTAATGTCAGACGGAAGTAAAGACACATCAGGAAATTCTTTTAACCATTCATCACCAATTAACGTGTGTCTAGCACCTGAGTCAGCCATAACTCTTATAAGCTTAGAACCATGCAGAATGGACATCTTTCTTCTCTTCGTCAATTTCATACACAGTTAATAAATTGTCAAAATCGTCAGTATCACTAATAACCTCATGGACATTGTCAGGTTTGGCATTTCTTATGTCTACCGTATCATATTTAAACATATTCCTATTCTTACACATGCTAGCAAAATGTCCTTTGGATTTACAATATCTGCATACTTGACCTATGGCTGGACATCTTTTATCAGTTGCAACATGACCAAGAAAACCACATTTGAAACAAGTTACATCCTTCTTGAAATTGTAGTTCACTGAAGAAGGAGATTTATTGTAGTTGCTTTCCGTGGATTTCTTCCTAACCACTTGAACTTCAGATGTCAAAGTTTTCTTTTCAGAAGACTCATTCGGTTTTTTTCAGACAACTCTTTCATTCCCAATTTTATGTCCTCAAAACGATGGGCTATGCCGAGGGCCTTGGTAAGAGATAAGTCTTTTACATCTAACAATTTTTCTTGTAACTTTACGCCGGGAACATTAAGCACCATTTGGTTTCTTACCATTTGATCATGAAACTCCTGGTAATTGCATTTGGCAGCCAAAATCCTTAGATCTTTTACAAAAGAGTCAACTGGTTCATTTGTCAACTGAAATCCGCTCAAAAATTTGTGGCCTGCAACGACCTCATTAACTTTCTTTATGTATTGCTTGTCAAGTTGCATAATGGCATTCTCATAGACGTCACCTTCATCATCACTAGAATTGTCCATTGCTAGAGGAGGTAAATGACTAAGGTCTTGTCTGCCTTCTGCACCAAGAGAGTGCTTTAAGATCGCCAGTTTACGTTTATCAGTGTAATTAGCACCTACAATTGCCTCCAGATATGCCTCAAAACCTTCTCGCCATTGCTTCCATTCTAATGGTGGTTCCCCTGGAGTAACTAAGAATGGAGGTGGAGCATTGAAACTTTCCATGGTATTTGCAGTAAAATAATTTAAGCTCAAAAAATTAAGAATGTGTATGTGCTTCTGACTTAGAACATACTGTATAGTCTAGGTAAGCTATTGTGAATTCATAGTTATTCAAGAAAAGGCAAAATTTGTACACAAATAATAGACCTGATGAGTTATTGTGAGGTCATAGCCCAGCAAAAATCAAGTGCATCAGAATTCAGTTGTGAGTCTCAGTCATTGTTCTGTCTTCAGGGAGAAATGCAAAGTCTGCAAGCCAAATACGTCATAAAGACTGGGGGCCTCATTTATGAAGGCCTTGCGCCACTAGTACGTCACTTTTTCCCACTTTAAAAGTGACGCACCGGTGGCGCAAGACCTTCATAAATAAGGCCCTGGGTTGGTCAGTAACAAAATACACTCCGATGGAACTAGAATTCTTAGCGCTTCTGCGCTTGTGTTGGTATTGATGCTAAAGAATGTTTATTTTCTGTGCATGCGTTAGGGAGCGCGCTGGAATGCCATGTGTGCGAGAATGAGTTAGGAAGAAAGGGGCCCCTGCCTTATGAGATGAACCCTAGCAAGGAATCAATATTTAGGAAAAGGAGAACACACATGCACCGGGTTATGTGCCTGTTTAAAAGAGCAAAAGAAGACGTTGTATTAATGAATCAATTGACACTATCAGTGTTCCTGTTGTATTTTTATATTTTATTTTTTATTATTTCATCTCTGTTTTTTGGTTTTGTGCGAAATTTATAGCTGACAAGGAATATATACAGCCAAAGTGCTTATACATGTGACATAATTATTACCATTCTTAAGCATGTATGTATATAGTGTAGATAGGATGTAATAATAATGGTGAGATATAATCATGTATTGTATATATGTAGTGCATTGTATATAAATGTGTAATTTTGCAATGTATATTGAATGAGATATTACTATGGGATCTGTTAGACTGTTTCCCTCCTAGTGTTAAGAGAGGTCTTTTTATATAAACAATTATAAAAATGTAGATGCATCAAATAGTGTAAATAGAGGAAGACGTTGTGATGGAAATTGTAATAGATCAATTCTAATTGTATTTCATTCTTTATTTTATATTAAACGCTACTGTGTAAGAAATACAGACTTCCTGAAGAAGGCTCACGCCGAAACGCGTTGAATGGGAATGTGTTTCTGTATTCCATGAACTGTATAGATTTTTTTTATATTAATTTTTTGTAGTAATAATTATGTCACATGTATAAGCACTTTGGCTGTATATATTCCTTGTCAGCTATAAATTTCGCACAAAACCAAAAAAAAGAGATGAAATAATAAAAAATCTAATCCAACCGATACATCTGGAACTTCTAGAACATTCTTCACTCCGAGTGTTCCGAGTTCCAGATGAGAACGGAGGACACCACAGATATGCGCTAGAAAAGACAACTTGATCTGGCTGTTTTAAAACACCAACAGCAATCAGGGATTCTTGTATCCAAATTTAAATCCTCCCTAATTAAACCGATTAGCCCTGTGCTAGATATCTATGGTATGAAGGCACTGAGCTCTGCCTATATGGTGCAGAACTGTGGGGGTTTGAAAACCTTAAGCACCTAACTTTGGCGGAGAACGTATTTCTATACAAAATCACTGGTGTCCCACAAAGTACCCCCTTGAGCCCACTCTTTTTGGACCTAGGCAGGAAAGCAGTGGAAGATTTGGTCAAGCTTTGCCCTTTATTATTCTGGCGTAGAATATGGTGCACGGAGGAACTATCACACTATGCCCAGGGAATTAGGGATATTATTGAAGTAGACTCCTTCCATAAAATCAAATAACTGAAGGAGATCAGATCTCTGTTAGTGAGGTTGGGTATGATCGAATTATGGGAGGACCCCACTAATGCTGACTTTCCTTCAAAAAAGATCTTGAAGGGAAGATATTGGGAAATGGTCCTTTCAACAGTATGCTCTAAAGGACTTTCCTCCCATCTTACCGGACGCTTTTTGGAATTAAAGTCCTGGCCCGTCCTAGAGAAGTATTGGGACTTTATTGAGAAGCCATACGATCGAAAACTGTATTTCCAGCTCATGGTGGGCACCCTGCCAACAAGGGTATTCACTGGTAAATGTGCTGGAGCTATTAATTATAAATGTCTTAGGTGTTTGGATCAGCAGGAATCAGTAAGTCACATACTGTTCTTCTGTCCATCATATGCTGCAACACGTCACAAGTGGATAAAGCCCATTTGTAACTCATTGGGTATTACAAGACATGCTGAGGCCATGCAAATGTTATGCTCTGATCCCACTCCACCTATTGCTATAGCCATGGCGAAGTTTTTGAATTGGGAATGGACCATTCGATCAAAGATGCTGCTCTTGGTAGCTAGTAGTTAGCCTTTGTATTATCCTCCAGTTCCATGATGCATATCTGTGACAGTAGTCCCACGTTTGCTACACCAAAAAGGTCGTACTATCTCTTTTTGGTAATGTTAGATACCTAGATTTAGCAAAGCAACATAATCCATATAATGAATAATTGAAATGTGGTAGTAATGATTTTAAAACGAAAGCAACCATACTTTTAATGTTTAACAATGTATTCGATAGTTTCCGAAGGAATTTTATTGCATCCTTATTATTTATATAAAATGATCAAATATGTATGTTTTTAGATTGAGTTGTATATCGAATTATGATGATTGTTTTTTAAACGTTGTGCCTTTATGACTTAACTGTCGAATAAAGTTTATATGATATTTTTGATTGCTTAATAAAAACTGTTTTAAACCTAGACTGAAATTTTTGCAGCACAACCACACCTTCCTGTCAAAAAAGCAAACACCACAGTAAATAGTGTTCCTGGGAAGTATCCCACCTGCAAACTTAACAAAAAGAAGACCGCAACACACTCTGGTTTTTTCCCGCCGTGATTTGTAGGCCCCACGCATATTATGTAAATGGCCCTTAAAATATATAACAAATAAGTTTTACCTTCACAGTCCCTGTCCACCACCTTGTGACCACTGTACAGAGTTAATAGTGGTCCCACCCTCCCCTCTACTTCTTTTTCTTCCCGTACTTCTTTGAAGTGTGTCACAAGATGGCTGACAACAATAGACCGTTCCCAGCCAATAAGGAGAAAACTTGCCTTTAGCCAATAAAATGTCCACGATGTTCCGCAGAGGGGGAGGAAATGGCTGCCAACACTTCTAATTTTAATGCTTTACTGCCAATGAATATTAAGCTTGGGAAGGTCCTGCCTGGAACACAATACCGAATCAGATATCCCTGATACTCCGTGGAAGGGGAGGGAATCACTGACAACACTTATACTTGCAATGGTGTACAGCCAATGAACATTAAGCTTGGGAAGGTCCTGCTTGGAACACGTCAGCCAATCGGATGTCTGCTACTCCGCTAAGGGGAAGGGAATGGCTGGCAGCAATCCTACTTTCAATGTGTCGCAGCCAATGAACATTAAGATCTGGAAGGTCCTGCTTGGCACATGTGAGCCAATCAGATGTCCTTGCTACTCCGCGGAGGGGGGGGAATGCCTAGCAACACTTCTACTTTAAATGGTTTGCAGCCAATGAACATTAAGCTCGTTGTTGGAACACCTCAGCCAATTAAACTTTAATTTTGTTCCGCGCAAAAGGACAGAACACGCCCTCCTACATAATATTAAATTTCCTCTAACAAAGTGACACTATCCGTGATAAAAGTGAACACTGCATTATAAGTAAACATTACTGTGCATTATATGAAAGGATTGTTGTTTTCCCGATATGATTTTCACAAGCCTATACCGTGCATCGTTGTTTTGCGGACGTGATTTCCACGGCCTACCCAATATTCACACTACCTGTGTGTGCACCTTCCACACTGCTTGCCACAGTACGGCGCATTGTTTTTCCGATGGTATTTCCAGAGACAACGCAACCTTGCTGCAATACCGCGCACCGTTGTTCTGCGGTCGTGATTTCCACGGCCTATGCAACATTCAAACTCCCAGCCTCTGCACCGTACAGACTGCTTAAACTAAGCACACCGTGTTCCTCTATACCCTCTTATACAATTTTTCTATTTTTCTACCCCTACTCCTTTCAACTGAGTCACAAAATGTCTGCCAACACTTCCTAGTTTCAACCGTTCACAGCCAATGAGCCACAAGCTTGTACTGGGAACGCCTCAGCCAATCAGATGTAAGAATTCTCAAATATCAATATCTGTTAATTTTGATATTTTTCAAGAACTACGGAACATATTTACACCATTTAAACAAAAGTGTGCTTCCTGGACCAAGACCTTTCTTCCTGCCAAATTTGGCGTAATTCTTTTCAGCAGTTTGACCTGTAGCCTTGTCTAAAATTTCCTATGGAAATTGCATGGAGAATACATGTTTTGGGACCCCCCTTTTTTCTCAGCCCCTCCTTGACGAATCACCGCCAAAATTTCGTAATTCTGTTCAGCAGTTTGACCTGTAGCCTTGTCTAAAATTTCCTGTGGAAATTGCATAGAGAAAACACGTTTTGGGACCCCCCTTTTTTCTCAGCCCCTCCTTGACGAATCACCGCCAAAATTTCGAAATGGGAGCTGATCTAAAAAAATAAATCCTTTAGAAACTTGCGTAAAGATTTGTCAAACGATGCCAAAGTTATAAGCAAATCAAAAAATGCTTTTCCTATAGAAACTTGGTCCTAACTATAACTACCTACTGGCGACCACCAATAGGTAATATACATATATATATAAAAGAGGTTCAAGCATAGGTAATTTCTAACTTGGATGTAAGACTTTAATGTACACTTTTAAAAAAAGATCAGAAATTCACAGAAAGGAACACAGTTAAAGTCCAGTTATGGTTACAAAACAAAAACTAAAAACAATGAAAATCACCAGTTGTGGTTAGCTCATGCACTGCTTATGATCTTTCATATGATATCACTTATGACATTTTAATTGACATCAGTGATAACCTCTTAAATTGCAGCACTTAGTCAACCAAATGCCAAACATATAAACTATGGGCCAGATTTAACACATTGTGCCTGTGCCAAGTTCCACAAAGTAACATATGCTCACGAAAGTGTTCATCATAAAGTTTTTTTTTTCCAGCTAGCAGTCACAAAAGCAATGCACATAGTGCTTTGTCCGGCATTTTGTGATTTTGCATCCAGGGGCCACCGCATGGATGGTAGATGGGCATTGCCATTCTACCACACACTGGTTTTTCGTGTAAAGCCCTATCTACCATCAAAGGTAAACAGGGTCTTGCACCAAAAATAATATCTCTGTGTGGGGGGTGCTAACAAAGAGAATTTTTTTTCAGTATTGAATGTGTGCTGCAATCTACAGCACACAAAAATATGGGAACAGTTTTAAAGTAAGTCTAAGGATAGTGGGGCTTATTTACAAGCCCCTTGCGCTGCCGATACGTCACTTTTTGTGATGCACTGGCAGCGCAGCATGCTGCCCCATATTTACAAGGACACGCAAAGACTCCCTGCATGACTTTTCATGTTCTTGTAAATATGGCATCTTTTTACGAAGTACTTTGCCTGAAAGGGACTTCAATGGGTGTTGCTGAGGATGTTCTCATGCAACACCCATAGAACCAGACACATTCCCAGATTTACAAGAAATCGTGAACCTGGGAATGCGTCAGAATGCTACACTTCACCAGGGGTGGTGTAGGGAGGTGCAACGAGGAACATTTTTCATTTCTCTTTGATTTTCCTCTTTCTAGGTGTGCTGCATTAGACAGCACACATTGAAATAGGAAAACACCTCAAATGATTGTTGAGGACTTGGTGCGGCTGGTGAAAGGACGCTATGTGACAGATACGGGGGTGGGCACGGACGGGGCGGGCCGGCGCGGCGGTTGCGCCGGCAGGTGCCGGGGCGGCTGGCGACGGGGGCGCAGCGGTGACTGCGGTGGCGGGGGCAGCAGCGGGCCCCGGGGCGGTTACGGACGGGGGCGCAGCGGCGGTGAGCGCAATGGCGGGTGGCGCGACCGTCAGGGGGAAGGAGAGCTGTGTGGTGCCGGTGCAAAAGCTCCCGTACAAGGGGGTGACGAAACCGTTGGGGGCCCATCTTATGCTAGCAACGAAAGAGAAAATATGGAAAGGGGAGTACGTGGAGATGCTGAAGCTCCTGCACAGGGAGCTCACATCCAAAGAGGGGTCAAAGGAGGAGGAACAGGAGCTGGCCAGGCACCCCAAGGTGCCGCTGACGATTGACAATTGGTTGGCGGCCTTTCTAATATACGCGAGCGTCTATTGCGAGAAGTACCGGGACAGGGCAGTAGCGTTGTTCAAGTATATGGATGTGGTACGGAGAGCGCAAGTGACTTACGGCGGCTACGCTTGGTCACATTACGATGAGGAGTTTCGGGCGAGGATGGCGTTGGACCTGGACGCGAAGTGGGAGGAGCTGGACTCGGACTTGTACCAGCAGACGATGATGAAGTTCGGCCGCACCATCTATACGGCGAGTGGTTTGCCGCTCGCGTTGACCCCCTTTTCAGCCCGCCCACCCGTGGGGGGGTGGGTCAGGGGGAGAGTACAGGGCAGCACATGGTTGGAGCTTGTTGGGTTTTCAACAAGGGGACATGTGGCCGGCAGGTGTGCCGTTTTCGACATGAATGCTCGAAGTGCGGTGGAAGGCACCCAGTAGTTCACTGCTGGGGTGTAGGAGGCCCCCCGGGGCAACAGCATGCGGCGGCGGGACATCAGCCCGCAGCGTCGGGCGGCCAGGCTGGGGAAGGGGAGGGAGGAGCAGGGGGAGGACAGGAGCTCTGGGAAAGGGCTCGTACACCAGTTAGGCTGGACCGGCTGGAGGCTTTGCTGGCGGCCTATCCGCGGGCGGACGATGCGGCCGTTTTGCGACGGGGCTTCCGGGATGGGCTTCCGGGAGGGTTGGGGTACGAGGGGCCGTGGATCGCGTGCTAGGCAGATAACCTGAAGTCGGTGAACGCGCGGAAAGGGGTGGTGCGGGAGAAATTGTTCGAAGAGGCGAAGGAGGGCCGGATGGTGGGCCCTTTCGCGGAGCCGCCGGTGCCGAACTTGATAATCTCCCGGATTAGGGTGGTGCCCAAGAAAGAGCCGGGGCAGTTCAGGTTGATACAACACTTGTCGCAGCCGGAGAGGTCATCGGTGAATGACTTCATATCGGTGTCATACTCGTCAGTGGATGTGGTGCGGAAGATCTTGACGGCGGTGGGGCCGGGGGCGCTGATGGCGAAGTGCAACATCAAATCAGCTTTCAGGTTGCCCCCGGTACACCCGGAGGATTACCAGTTGTTGGGAATGCAATTCGACTGGTGCATTTTTGTGGACAAGGCACTGCCGATGGGGTGCTTGATATCATGCGCGCTGTTCGAGCGTTTTAGCTCCTTCCTGCAGTGGGCTTTTTTTCTGGCGCACAGGCTCTGAGACGGTGACGCACTATTTGGATGACTTATTTCTGGTGGGACGTCCCGGTTCGATGGATTGTCAGCAGCAGCTGCGCAATTTCCAGGAACTAACGGGTTACTTGGGTGTTCCCCTGGCACCGGAGAAGACGCACGGTCCCAGTTCGATGCTGTCATTTTTAGGCATAGAGCTCGACTCAGCAGCCATGGAAGCACGCCTACCGGAAGACAACAAAAGCGGCGATGGTGTCGTTGGTAGGCGGCATGTTGGACAGGTGGAAGGTGACAGTGCGGGAAGTGCAGGTGTTGTTGGGGCACTTAAATTTTGCATGTCGAGTGGTGCGAGCGGGGCGGACGTTCTGCCGTCGGCTGGGCTTGGCGCTGTCAGGTTTGTCATTGCCGCACCATCACGTGAGGCTGTCGGCGGGATCGAAAGAGGACTTGCGGATGTGGCTGGCATTTCTGGAACACTTCAATGGGGTGCCCATGGAGCCGCGGAAGACTGGGAGTAGGACGTCACGATGTATTCCGATGCGGTGGGTGTTGGAGGCTTCGGTTTGTACTGGGCAGGCCGCTGGTGCGCGGAACAGTGGTCGCCGCAGTGGCAGGCGGGGGGACGCAGCATCGCATTTTTGGAATTGTTCCCTTTGGTGGTGGCGGTGACAGTGTGGTCGCGGGAGTTGGCGCACAAGCGGGTATTGTTCAGAGTGGATAATATGTCAGTGGTACAGGTGGTGAACAGGCAGTCGGCGCGGGACCCGCAGGTTCTCAAGTTGATGAGAGTGTTCGTGCTTCGCTGCCTAGAGCATGACATCTTATTTCAGGCCAGACATGTGCCTGGGGTGGACAATGACATTGCGGATGCTTTGTCTCGTTCACAGTGGCAGAGGTTCCATGGGCTAGCCACGGAGGCGGAGGAGACCAGGACGCCAGTGTAGAGGGAGCTGTGGTCAGTGGGAGACGCAGGGTCGTTCAACTGGTGAGGGTGTCGGTGGCGGTATCCACTTGGAAGGCGTACGAGCAGGCGTGGGCAGAATTTTGGCAGTCTGGAGCGGTAAGGGAGGGGGACCAGTGGCGGCAGGAGGAACAGGTGGTGGGTTTAATGTTGGCCCTGATGGTTAAGGGTTTGTCAAAGATGACGATTGCTGGAAAATAGTCGACGATGGCGGTCATGGGGAAGCTGTGGTGGGGGTATCCGCCGTCGGCAGGGGAGCTGGGTACGAGGCTATTGGAAGGCTGAGCCCGGGAGAGAGGCACGCCGGTGAGCCAGCGGCGGCCCATTACGGAAGAGATGCTGGGAGACTTGATAACGACATTGCCATCGGTGTGCCGCGATGGGGGGGAGACGGTGTTGTTTTCTGCACTCATGTCATGGCTGTTTTTTGGAGCGTTTCGGGTTTCTGAGCTGGTGGGCCTGAAAGGGGGGCGGGGGATGCTCTGGGAGGAGGTTGAGGTGCAGGCGCAGGAGGTGGCAGTACGCTTGAGGCGCTCCAAGACTGATCAGCGAGGGGTGGGGACCTGGGTGGTGCTAGGTCTGGGGAAGTTGGACAGGGTGTGCCCTGCGGAGTGGGGCAGACGATTGGCGGCAGGGTGGAAGGAGTCAGTGGGGGAGGTCTTTGGTCGAGGGATGGACAGCCGGGTGACAGCGGGCCAGGTGCTGGGGGTCCTGCGGCATGCCCTGCGGTGGATGGCTGAGGACCCCATGGCATTCGGAACGCATTCCTTTAGAATAGGGGCAGCGACGGACACAGCACGCAAGGGATGGGGGACGGAGGAAATAAAACGATTGGGAGGGTGGAAGTCGGATTGTTACAAGACATACGTGCGGTTGCGGGGGGTAGGCGGGTTGCAATGATGTGGATGTTCTGCCGCCCTCATACATGTGTGTCTTTGCAGGTGCTGTGGAAGGGGCCAGCTGCGATGGAGTTGGAAATCTACATTGTGGGGCATTCATTTGCAAAAAGAGCGGAGAGGGCCGAACGGGACAGGCATTGGAATCGTAATCTGGAACTGGACAACAGATTGTTTAGGTATCATTGGCGTGGAAAAGGGGGGATGCGTTGGCACGAATTGATGCCGGTTTTGAACAATGTGGTGCGGTGGGTGTGTGTCCGGATGTGGTGCTCATTCATGTGGGGGAAAACGACCTGGTTACGTGCAAGGGTCTCGCTCTGATAAAACAAATGAAGCGGGACTTGTTGGAAATTAGGTCGAAATGGGCAGGATGCCATGTGATCCGGTCCGAATTCATTCCTAGGAGGGTCTGGCGGGGGGGGCGGAGCATCCAGGGGCGATAGACAGGGCTCGGAGAAAAATCAATAGGGAGATGAAGGAGTTTTGTGCCAAGGAAGGGTTAGGGCGCATGGAGCATCCTGAACTGAGGTATGGGGCAGTGTATTTATTCAGAAAGGACGGTGTACATTTGTCTCGTTATGGGATGGAGCTATACATTGTCCAGATGAAGGAGGCCCTGGATGTAGCCTTGGGGGTGCACAGATATCCTAAAGGGGGGGTTCCTAGAGGGGGGTCGAAAGTCACTACGTGGCTTTCGAGTGGCGCTTTTCCTGGAGAAAAAGGGGCTAAGGGTAGGAGGCCTGGGATTGTTTGACGGGGGTGGGGATTGCAGAGGTCAAGGAATGTCTATTTCACAAAGGAGGCATGTTGCAGATGGGATGTTGTGGTTATGTGGTGAGTATGTTGTGATTGGGGGGAAATTATTTAGGGGAGGGGATGGGGGTGGATCAGGTACTTCTTATTTAGTGAGGATTCGTTTTGTTCGGCGCAGGCCAAGGTTTGGTTATTTAGGATGCACCTGCTTCCAATAAAGCAGCCTTTGTCACACCTTATTACCGTGTCTGTGGTCGGTCTCTCCCCCCCCCCGCCCTCCTGGGTGGGCCCCAAATGGTGAGCCATGGCTGCTATATTGGGCGCCTTTCCCGATTCTCGTCGCGGTCAGGAATGCCTCACGAGAAAAGACACACAAAGAGGCCGTATAGGACTTTGTTGTGCTGCCCCCCAAGGTCACCGGTCTTTCCGCTGCTGCTCAGTGTCTAGGGGTGTCCGTAAATCCCCCAAAAGACATCTTTAATCGAGCTTCTGCACCGGTGATACTACGGAGCTCAAAGAAATGCCGCCTTCTCCATTGTGCACTGAGCCATGCCCCCCATATCTGTCCTTCTTTTCTATAAATCTTTGTTCCTGCCTTCTGTACTTTTGCCACCTCACTTATTAAGAGATAGGAGTCCAGCAGGGAGCACCAAAGTCCTGCTCCCAGAGTTCATGCGAATGCTGAACTTTTAATAAATGCAGGGGTGCCTCAGCGGAGGAGCGTTGTCCCACTGCTCTTTGAGCAGTGCAAAAAAAGAAAAAGAAAAAGAAAATGATAATAACTGGAAGATATTATCATTTTATTTTTCAGTTCAGACTCAGAGCCAGGTTAGGGCGGGCCGGGGTTGGGCTGACCAGAGTAGAGGGAGGTGGGGTTTGCACTCTTTAACTGCACTCTTGGGCCGGCCAAACTGTCATGCGCACTTTGCACGTTCTCCAACGGGCTGTAATGCACAGCATGAGTGGAGAACATGCACAACCTCCAGCCACTGTCTGAGCACCTAAGCCTAGTGCTCAGACAAATCACAAAGCTGGTATTAGCAGCATTGTGATTTGCTAGGGGACAGGTAAGTTTATTTTCTTTTTTGTTCACCCTCCACCCCTGTTCTGAGGCAGCTACCACTGTATAAATGTAGTAGGAACAGAATAGCCAAAGATCAACTAGCACAGTTTAATAACATTTTTTACAAACTTTACTTGGGGACGGGGCACCTGAATATCTTTTAAAAGTTGTTTTAATAAGCTCTATGATGAGAAATTTGCAGCTTTTCAGTGTGTTTTTAGCATGCCCTATTTGCCATTGCTAGCCCCAGAAACTAAAACTTAGAATTCCACAATCTATTAGGTCTACAGGCTCAATGTATCTTAGAATGCAACATTTGTAATTCCTTAGGCTAAAATGTAGTTCAAATACTGCCTAGAAAAATGGCACTCCATTTAACACAATGTACCATAACAGTAAAGAGAGTGCCCACAAATACTTTTGACTTGGGCTCTGAAGTAGCCACCGCTGCTCCTGGTTGAATCGCTAGGCCCCCCAAATAAAAGGTTTTAGTTTGGTTGGTTCCCTGCTTGTGACTGTTTATATTTCATGGATTTGCAAACCGCAAAAAAACTGCCCTGCATGTGAAAAACGAACTGAATAAAAGTGAAAACATGAAAGGCACACAAAACAAATACATGTGCTTTTTTACTGCACTCAAGTCTTCTGTGGACTAGTTACACTTCCCGATAAGCACTCACATCCTCATTTATGGGGTTATTGCTGAAGGCAAGGCAGCAGGCCTCGCTAAAAGAAAAGGGCAGGAATGTGCCATATCTATTAGATATGGTGCATTCCTGTCCTTTTCCCATGCGCATAATGGGCTGCCGTGCGCCAACGCAGGCCCCATTGCACCATGGTGAAAAGGGGCCTGCGTTTTGGGGATGATTATTTTTGAGCAGGAAGGAAAACCTTCCTGAAAAAAAAATCACAATTGGCTTTTTCCTCTTTTGATCTGTGCTGCAGAATGCAGCATACATCAAAAGAGGAAAAACAAGGAGAAATAAAGATATTTCCCATCGTTGTGCCTCCCTTACACCTCAAGGGAAGGCATACGTTTTTGTCACTGGCTCAGATTTACGATCGTAATCTGGGGCAGTGCCAGTAAATCATGGCTGTAGCTGAGAACGCCCCCAGCAACACCCATGGAACACCCCTTTCACGCAGTTGTCTGCATGAAAGGGGCACATACGTGGGTTTAGATGGTCTTATAAATATGCCAGTGGCACATTGCGCCACCGGAACGACAAAAAAGTGATGGTCCAGCGGTGCAATATACCGTGAGGCCCTCAGATCTTGACCATCGTGCAAGTCATAACTATACCATTCTCATTTAACTTGCTGCACGCTCCCATATGACATTCGGTCCAGAAACAAAGCACTGGTTCATCCATTTTTTCTTCAAACATGTAAAACTTGAACATTCTTGTCGCCAGTGATAGATGTTTGGCAAACATTTTTGTGAGTCAATTTTCTTAATCACAAAAGCACCGCTCAGGAGATCTTCAGAAATTTCAGGACACAAACAGGAACACATGCAAAATGTAATGTACAAAAGAATTTAAGTATGAAGACCGCAAACATCTGGTAGCTATGTGAACGAGTCAATAACAAATGAGCGTTAGCTGAATGTAATGCCTTTTAAGGTCACAGCGCTCTCTAAAGTGTAATTGTCTCTACTTGTTTGCAAAATGCACATTTAAGCAGGTCACTGTGTGCAAGGTTTAAAAAAGTTGAAAGGAAACGTGTCGTCAATCTGAGACCATGAAGGCATTTCCTTGAGAATAACAAGAAATTAAAAATAAGGACACTGACAGAATACTAAAAAAATAAAACTATACTGAGGGAAAGCGAGGAAAGTTTGGTTACCATGTTTTGTAATACTAATACGGAAACAATAAAGGCAACTAGATGGCTGTGTAATGCGCTGAAGCACACAACCTTGTGCATTTTTTAAAACAATATTAGCTTTTCTGCTAATGGAACATTTTTGCTGCTCGACAGGACTGGGACTGCATCACTCTGCCATCGCGTGGGGGCTTATTTATGAGCCCTTGAGTCACATTTACGCCATTGTTGCGTAAATTTTTGTGATGCTGCAGCAGTGTAAATAATGCACCACTTTGCTCCATATTTACTAAGTGACACATTTAGGTAGATGCGTCACTTCATAAAGCCCTGCGCTACATTATACCTGCGTCAGGTATAATGTATGCAGGGAGGGTGTTCCCTCGCAACAAAGTCTCGTAGAAGTGGTGCATTGAAGTTTATAAGATTTGTGTGCACCACTTTTAGGATCTTACTGCATCAAATCCTTACGCCTGCATCATAGCTGGCATAAGGCTAATGCAGTGCTATCATCATAGCCCTCCCCCTGCATTGCTGGAGTTGTGTCCCACGTCCGACACAGCAGTAGCGTAACAAAACTTGAGGGGGACTCCCCTGCACAGTACATGTCAGTCAAGAGCTCTCAGTCCAGCGACCTGCTATACTGCAGAGGTTCACCCCAGCCATAAAAAAATAATTCTGGTTCCGCCATTGGTCACATCCGCCCTTTCATCGGGCAATTTACATATATCAGTAAATACTGCTGCTGCACCCTCAAGCAAAGTTACATAACACTGCCTCCAGCCAGCCCACCAAACACATCCTCCTACTTGATGACCCACCTTCAAGCGAAGCCTGCTCAGTTAACGACCTCCAAACACAGACCACTGCCTTCGTGCCTGCTACTAATGCATCCATTAACTCTACTCTGACCCCTACATAACCCGAAGTTATGCTTTTCCACCCGCCTTTAAAACCACCCCTCGGATGTCACTGCAAACCCGTGATCACCACCCACTGCTCCCCTGTCCACCACCGACCGAAAGTTTGATGGCCGGTCTCCATCTAACAACTGCCTACCAGTAAAGACAAAGCCTTTCCGCTGCTGCACTCCCCAATGCCACTGTAGTAGTTTAAAACATGTTCAACAATCTCTCCAACTAACCACCCCAAAACAGTTCTTCCTGCTAGCCTCTATGGCATCAAAGCCTTTCCTGCTACTTTTCATCCTCTGCATGATGCACACAATAATATCAAATGTACAACAGGTACGATTTTTTGTTTCCTCACACCAACATTGATTTACACTATGTACCTCACTAAACCATACCTCCTGTCAAAGGCAAACCTGATCCCATGTGTAGCACCAGTCAGCAAGTACCCCAAGGACAAACACCAGAGAGAATGCGCGATTCATGTAATTAAACCTATAGTGCTAACGTAGCATTTCCCCACCCACTGTCAGCCGAGCGAAGTCCGCACAGTAGCCATCAATACCAGCAACATCTAAAGCTCACTTTCACTTCCTTTCAATAGCAGCTCCTGATACATATACCTATGACTTCTGGACGACATAAACCACAGCATTCTCTGTCTCCGTAAGACTAACTGAATGATGTCGGTGAACGCTTTTCTTCCCACTTCCTTACTAATAACTGATGGAGGATAATGAAAAAAATATATAGTATTTTCTTTTGCAGATAGCATATCAAGCACTTGCTGCATGCAGTCCTCACCAGATCCACACTTTTCAATATTCTGCTATCGCACCTTCCTGTCAACCCATTATTATCTGGAGATGTTTTATATCCCATCCGTGAACTAGGAAAAGCAATACCTTGCATGAAAACAAGTCCCTTTAAAACCTTTGCTACTTATACAGGCTCGCAAAGCACTTACTTGTTTTACTAACTGTTGCTGTAAAGCAAACAGGTAACTCATTCTAGGATTGGAATTACTGTTTAGAAGTGTGGAAGTTAATACTGAGACTGAGACGTAGGATGATTTTTTGCATGTGTGACAGACACTTGTCCTTTCCTGCATGCGCACACAATACAATTTAGCTTAACAATTTGTTCAGAAATGTAATGCTCCGGGGGCGTGGCTTAGCAGCTTGCCGAGCTAGACGCAAGGCTCCGGAGCTCCCGGCCGTCGCCACCAAAATCCGACATAAAACAACTGCCACAGACTTCAAAATCATCCCACAGATCGCCCAAAGAGTCACTGAAGCAGCGACGCCGTCAAAAGAGCTCTGCAGCCTCGCAGAAAGCCTGTTCTCCGCGATCTCCCGGGTCAGAGGCAGAGAGGAAGGCGAATCCAAGATGGTGCCCCGGGACCGGCGCTAGCCTCGGCCAGACACCGGATGGCGAGAAGCGGAGTGCAGCTACCCAGCGGTACACACACTGGCACTGCAGGGTGAGGAGCAGCAGAAGGGGGGCCTGCGACCCACCTGACTACCTAGACTGACCCCGGGGAACCGTGGAGCTGTGGTGCTCAGACGGGGTACTAGCGGCGAGGAGCCCGGTCTCCGATACTGGGGAGGAACATCGTGCTGCACCACGGGCCCCGGACGGGCCTTGAGACACCCGGCGGCGGCGACACAAGTAAGAAGAGGGAGTCCCCCCCCCCGCCTCCCCTCCACACTGCCCCCCGACCGCGACCGCACTTTACCAACATGGCGGCCTAATCTGCGGTCCGGGGGCTCGGGGCTACCGGGGGGGGTCGTGGCCTGCTCGGAGACCAGTGTGCACTGCCTGAGAGACTCCCCCACTTGCTCACAGACTATCAGGTGCAGCGGCGAGAGGAAGCCTGTCCTCCGCGATCTCCCGGGTCAGGGGCAGAGGGGAAGGCGAATCCAAGATGGCGCCCCGGGACCGGCGCTAGCCTCAGCCGGACACCGGACGGCGAGAAGCGGAGTGCAACTACCTAGCGGTACACACACTGGCACTGCAAGGTGAGGAGCAGCAGAAGGGGGGCCTGAGACCCACCTGACCACCTAGACTGACCCCGGGGAACCGTGGAGCCGCGGTGCCCGGACGGGGTACTGGCGGCGGGGAGCCCGGTCTCCGATACCGGGGAGGTACATCACGCTGCACCACAGACCCCGGACGGGCCTTGAGACACCCGGCGGCGGCGGAACAAGTAAGAAGAGGGAGCCCCCCCCTCCACACTGCCCCTTGGCCGCGACCGCACTTTACCAGCATGGCGGCCTGACCTGCGGTCCGGGGCTCGGGACTACCGGGGGGGGACGTGGCCTGCTCGGAGACCAGTGTGCGCTGCCTGAGAGACTCCCCCACTTACCCGCAGACTATCAGGCGCAGCGGCGAGAGGCCCCGTGCAACTTCTTCGAACGGGGATGCCCTTCACCAACATGGCGCCCGAGTGAGGTACCCCTGCGCCTGACTACGACCCGCCGTGGGAACAGCATTGGTGTTGCCGCGCAGAGAAGGAGATCAGCAACAAGCCGGATCCGGCGGACCGAGGGGCTAGTCAGGGCCGGTCCAGGGGAGGAGGCTCAAATCTGCACCGGCAAACTTCGGAGTGAGGTGACCCGAGGAGAGACACGGAGGTGGGGCCCTGTGTTGTGGGGGTGACAGGCCCAGAGGAGGAAGACGGCGCCGCCACCGGCCTAGCTAGTCTCAGACCACGGACCTGGAGTCTCGCCTGTCCCCCCCCCCTACCCATCCACGTGGACCTTACCGCCCTCGTTATTAACTGCCCATCCACTACCATCGACGTGACCTGACTAGCACGGATACTGGGGCGCAACAGGGGCGATTAAAGAATCACCTACGGTGTACAGGAGACCCACCGGGCAGAGAGCGGGAACACGTGAAGCTCTCCTGGGACACGCAGTGGGCTCTGGCGGCTGCCACCCGCGAGCCCCACCACCATACAGACCGCATCAACTAGCGCACTGGGGGAGTGGACCTCGCCGGCAGCAAAATCCCTACGCCTTGTCCGGGGGAGACCATGGGAAAGAGGGATCCTGTACCTAAAGCCCTGAAACAAGGCCCTATGGACAATTTTGCGACTTCCCGCCCAGGAAGAGACCACCCCAACACAGCTCAGGAAGGCTCGCCAGACACCGATAGACTCCTAGCGGCCATTCAAGCCTCAAGGTCCGACATCCAGGAATCGAGAGCCACGCTGGAAGTTAAAATAGGCGAGGTGGGATCCGAGGTCACCCTCCTCCGACAGGATTTCAGGAATCTTTTGGCGCGAGTGACGGAAACTGAAACACGAATTGGTAAGGCGGAAGACTCTCTTACCACACTACGCAAAGAAATGGTGGAACTCCAAGCATCCCACAGACAACTCCTTTGGAAGGTGGATGATGCGGAAAACAGGGCACGCCGCAACAACCTACACTTTGTGGGCTTTAGGGAAGGAATTGAAGGGAACGATATGGCGGCCTTCCTTCACACGTGGCTGACCTCGACCTTCCCGACGGCACGCTTTTCGGCGTGCTTCGTAATTGAAAGAGCTCATAGGGCACTGCTTGCGAAGCCCCCGGAAGGTGCAAGACCTAGACCAGTGATAGCATGCTTCCTGAACTTTGCGGATAGAGATCTAATTCTTCGTGAGGCCAGAAAAATGGGGGAGATCCGGCTAGAAAACACAAACATCATGATTTTCCCGGACTATAGCCAGGAGGTCCAGAAACAGCGTCGCTCCTTCGACCAGGTGAAAGCAAAACTGAGAACACTAAAGATCACCTACATGCTGCTCTTCCCAGCGAAACTCAAGGTCCTTTACAAAGACAAGTCAATTTTCTTCACACACCCTGAGGACGCGTGGCAGTGGCTAGAGGAGAGGCCTATCCTCAACAGCAGAGAGGCGGCAGGACGCGAGGCATCGGACAGGTCACTGAGAGAAAGAGTCAACTGGGGCCTCCCAAAACCACAAAGGCGGAAATCAAGGAGGCTGCACTACCGTACTCCTGGGACGCCATATCAAGCCCGCACATCCGCGGGGGCCAGAAGAGGGCGATCGGAATCGCCGGGAGAATCCTCAACGGCAGGCGCACGGCGACAGGTCCCACGACAATCGGCACTCTCAGACGGAGACGGCGATGATCGACAAGAAGATGGAGAATCAGACCCTGAGGAGGCAAACCCCAATAAGGAACGGGACTCGATGCACCCGCTGGAAAAGGAAATCCACAATCTGGAACGGGACTCGTCTGGCAAACTGAGTGGAACGGACTCCGCCACGCAAGACTCACACTCATGAACACTGCAAAGTGGCATTCTAGAGAAGACGGCCGGGAGGCACAAAGACACGCAAGTTGACAGTCCTCTCTTCTGTTTTGTTATCTTTTCCATGTCCAGTGTATATGTTTTCTTTCTTTGAACCGGTTGAGACATTAGGCTAGAACCGACACTGGGCCTGGTGCTCTCACAGCCTTTCGAGTTGGGGTGAAAGGTGAGGGCTAGTTGAGTTAAGGGGAGGAGGGGGTGGGCGACAGACCGTCTCCCGCTGAAAGCTCGGCCCTATATTGGGATGAGTCTGGAAGGGGAGGGTGGTGGGGAGGGGTGGGGGTTCAAGGGAGACCAGAGTTATTTGGAGTTGGGGGACGGGGGGACAAGGGTGGGGGGTAGCCACAGTTGGGGGACACGCACGGACACATGCTCTGCCACTTTCGCAGCCACACCCACCATACGCACCGCTAACAGATGAGAATCAACATACAAGATGGCAGGTACACTAACAGCGCAACCAGGGGAGGAGGAGGCATTATCCATTTTGACGTGGAACGTTAACGGCCTCGGTGCAAAAGTCAAACGGGGCCTGGTGAGCACATATCTTAAGAGGCTAGCACCGGATGTCGTTCTCCTGCAGGAGACCCACCTTAAAGGTGACAAATGTGCATTCATTGCGAGAGGTAGGCTCAGAGCCCTGGCACACGCGGGGTACACCTCGGACTCGAGAGGAGTAGCGATCCTGGTTAAGAAATCACTGCCTTTCTGCGTCACACACACATGGAGCGACCCACAGGGCACATACGTGGGGGTTCAAGGGACGTGGAGGAGACAGCGGTACACTATAGTGTCGGTCTATGCGCCACCTAAGCTTCAATCACGTACATTACAAGCGATCACGTCACTCCTCATTGACACGGCAGACACAATACAGATAGTGGGAGGGGACTTTAATGACGTGATGTCGGACGAACTAGACCGTACTGGGCAAGTACGTAGAGGAGGATCACAGACAGCTCTGGCACAAACGATGAACACACTGGGACTAACGGACCTATGGCGATGGCGACACCCCACACAACCCGCCTACTCCTTTTACTCAAGGGCACACAAAGTCTTCTCCAGACTAGACTATCTTTTTATGGTTAGGCAACACTTAACGACGGGCGATGTAGTGGAATACAAGGCGAGGGGCATTTCTGACCACTCGCCCCTATACGCGAAAGTGGGTTGGGCGGGACGGAGGAGAGGAACTGAATGGAGCCTGGCGGCATGGGACATCCAATCCCCGGACCTTGCTCGCGGAGTCAGGGCGGACATTAAAGTGTACATAGCCGAAAATGAAGGGTCCGTGGCTTCTAAGATAACCCTCTGGGAGGCGATGAAGCCAGTACTAAGAGACAGAATACAGGGTAGACTAAAAGAGGCGAGACAGAGACAGCAGGAGGAAGTGGCGGCCTTGGAGGCCTCCATCCTAACACTAGAGGAGGAATATCAGGCACATAAGGGGGAAGACACGTTGAGGCGCCTGCTGGATGCCCAACGGAACTATAGGGAGATGGTGTCAAATGAGGCGAAGACACAGTCGCTGGCGACTCTTCATCGTCTATACGAAGTAGGGGATAAGTCGGGTAGGCTTTTGGCCTGTCTCAGCAGGAAGGAAAGAGATGCGCGGTGGGTGGAGCAAATCAAAACGGGTGATGGGGCTGTGCGCCGCACCGACGCGGGGATAGCGGAGGCGTTCGCGACCCACTACGAACAATTCTACACAGCTAGAGACCTAGGAGACGTAGATTTGGCACTGCAATACCTGGACCAGACGGAGATCCCGACCCTATCTCCTGAATCCAGTGCGGCCCTGGATGCCGACATAACGCTTGACGAGATTACAGACGCCATAGCGAACCTAAAAACGGGCAAGACGCCGGGCCCCAATGGGTTCCCAGCGGAATTCTTTAAAAAAACGTCGGACCTCCTGACGCGACACCTTAAACATCTCCTTACGGAATCTTTCCAACAGAATGCGCTACCACCATTCCTCGCTCTGGCCACCATCGTGCCGATCCACAAAGAAGGCAAACCTAAAGAGGACTGTGCATCGTATCGCCCCATTTCCCTCCTTAATATCGAAGTGAAGGTGTTAGCGACCATCCTAGCAACACGCATGAGGGGGGTGATATCAGACCTTGTCCATATGGACCAGTCAGGGTTCCTCCCGGACAGGGCGACGAAGCTAAGCCTTAGACGCACGCACAACTGGTTGCAGGCGGTCAAGGGCAGGAGCGAACCGCACTGGTTCCTCTCCCTTGACGCAGAAAAAGCATTTGATGCGGTACACTGGCCCTTCCTTATGGCGGTGCTCCAGAGGTTTGGCTTCGGTCCGGCAATCTGCGGCTGGATACGGCTCCTATACCATGCCCCGAGAGCGCGAGTGAGAGTGAATGGGAAACTATCCCGCGAATTCAAGGTCGAACGGGGCACTCGGCAGGGCTGCCCGGTATCCCCCCTACTGTTCACACTTACCATTGAAATCCTGGCCATTAACATCGGACGGAACCCAAACATCCATGGCTTTTCACTAGACAACCCAGGGGCGATACAGGAAAAGATATCACTATACGCAGATGATGTGCTCCTGTACATCACCAACCCCGACATAACAGTGCCAGAATTATTCCGGGAATTGGGCAGCTTTGGAGCACGAGCTGGCCACACCATTAATTGGCACAAGTCGGTACTATACGATCCACAGGGGAGGGAGCAGTGGGGATACGTCCCAGAACGCCTGGTCACGACCTTCACGGGCTTTCCATACTTGGGGATATATATCACCCGGGACGAGGAACTCTCCTTCTCCCAAAATGTTGACAGAATCATGAGAGAGGCGGTATGTGACATGGACAGATGGAAACGGCTACCGCTCACGCTCCTGGGCCGGGCAGCGATGTACAAAATGATCACCCTGCCCAAGTTCCTCTATGCACTCCAGAATGAATACTACCCACTCCCGCCTGATATGATACGGAAGATACATGCAGATCTTCGTACCTTTCTATGGCTGGGAAAGCAGCTGCGAATAGCCCTACAGACTCTCCAATGACACCAATACAGTGGGGGCATCTCCCTACCGAATCTGGAGGCCTACTACTGGGCCGAACACCTGACGCCCATAAACGACTGGATCCATGTCCGGGCAGACCACCCGACATATATCCTTGAAAGACACACGCTCTCAAACAGAAACATACTATACTATTTATATGGCGGAAAGATTGGGAAGTCGCTGCTACCGGCGAAGTCAATCACACTTAAGGCGTGGCGGCTAGCGACCAAACGCATGGGCTGGGAGGGGAAGCTCACCAGACAAACACCGTTGTGGCACTGACGGTGGCTCCCGGAGCTTGGTAAGCTCAGGGGCTTCCAACGATGGGACGACATCGGCATGTCCCACATAGGCGACATGATCCACAGGGGGGAATTGAATGAATTCCAGGCTCTCAAGACGGAATTCGGGCTCCACCACTAACAATTATTCAAATACATGCAATTGAAACACGCTTGGAGGGCACAAAAGATACAACTCGCGGACATACCTGAATATGCGCCACTGGAGGGTAGACTACTCCAGGAGCACATATTGGGTAAAGCGGTCTCCCTCACCTATAAAACCTTGACTAATAATATGCTGGGCAACCTGGGGAGACTGAGGGGAGTGTGGGAGGCAGAGGTGGGTGTGATGGAAGATATTGACTGGGAGATGGTCCTTATGCACCCCCGGGAGGTGGCGATCAAGTCCAGGCTCCGCCTCATCCAGCTCAAAGTGCTGCATAGGACATATTTTGATAGGGTGAAACTGCTCAAGATGGGGAAAATTGCAGATGCTACAGGCCTACGGTGCGGTAGCCAGGAGGGGGACTTCTACCACACCCTATGGCAATGTACAAACATACAACACTACTGGTCAGACGTCTTTACAGAGCTGGGAGAGGTTTTGGGGGCGGAACTCACCCAGGAGCCTAAGCTAGCCTTGCTGGGCCTGACCACTGAGGTGGACCTGCCTCGTCCCCAGCTCATTTTTCTAGCTCTAGCGCTAGTAGTCGCCAAGAGAGACATAGCCAAATACTGGGGAGCAGCAGAATTGCCGACCCTTGAGGAGTGGAGACGGGGGCTCGATCTCTACATGGCAGCGGAGAGGGTAACCTATAAAGCGAGGGGATGTCCTAAAAAGTTCCGACGGGTGTGGGCCAAGTGGAGGCAGTATCACGGTCTAGAGGGAGGGCAATGAGGGAGGGCTTTGGAAGGGAGAGGAGAATTGGAATGTGAACTGCGAACTACCAAGACATGTGTTGACTATGCCACCTGAAAATGAGGTTATGCTGGTACATGACGCCCCGTGGGGTGACAGGAATGCTGAAATGAGCGGTCGCGGGGGGGGGTGTAAGGGGATGGAGGGGGAATTGCGGTAGTCAGATTGGTCTATGTGCGTGAACAACGACTCCTGGTAACAACCCAAGGTGTATCAAGTGGCTATAAAGTTGACAAGTTGCAGGGGGGAGGGGTGGGAGTTGAGGGTTTCAGTGGGATCCAACCCCAAACCACAAAAGCAGATGATTCCAGTGATATGGACTACCTCTACCGGCTGAACTGGTGTGCCTTCAACATACATTTTACAAACGCCGCCCAACCTCCGGGGTGTGGGCTGAATGGCCGTGTGATGAAGTATTTTCTGTGCATATTGCCTTTCCTGCATAGGGGACGGCGGAGTAATTGCATACCATGCTGGTCTTTTCTGCAATAAAAATTATTTTGAAAAAAAAAAAATGTAATGCTCCAAGACCGCACGTCAAACAACCACGCTGCCCACAAGGACGTCATTCGCAGACACCACCAACTCATCAGAACAACCAAGAGATCCTCCTTCAAAGCCAGCCTGGACAACAATGCACACGATTGCAAAGAGCTCTTCAGCATCGTCAAGGAACTCTCCAACCCCAGCGCCAACACCAACGACATCCCGTCCTCGCAAGGACTGTGCGACTCACTGGCCACCTTCTTCCACCGCACGATCATCGACATCCACAACAGTTTCAACGCACCGCCAGCCCCGACCACGACAGACCCCACCCCGAACACCACTTGCACCAACCAGCTGACCTCCTGGGCCCACGTCAACGACGACGAGACACGAAAGATCATGAACTCCATCCACTCGGGATCGCCAGCAGACCCCTGCCCACACAACGTGTTCAACAAAGCAGACGCCACCATCGCACCCCAACTACAAAAGGTCATCATCATCTCCTTCGACTCAGCGACATTCCCGGAAAGCTGGAAGCACACCGAAATCAACGCCCTCCTCAAGAAGCCCAAGGCAGACCCCAAGGACCTCAAGAACTTCTGCCCCGTCTCCCTGCTCCCCTTCCCGGCGAAGGTCATTGAGAAATTCGCCAAAATACAGCTGAACCGCCACCTCCCATAGGCCTCAGCCAATCGGCCGGTACGGGATGGAGCGTGGAGGCGGGGCCGGACATTCAAAACTGACTGCAACGCGGGAAGCGGGCAATTGTATGTCTGTTGCCGCACGGACCTCGCCAGCTTGCGCTCTAACTAAAATTGAATACCTGCCTTAGAATCTGTTTTTAAAAACCACTTACCCGAATCGCGTAGAAATTTTATTTTCGGAATTTCACTGTTGTCCTTGATCTGACGCACTCCTAGTTCCCCTCCCATAGGCCTCAGCCAATCAGCCTGTACGGGGTGGAGTGTGGAGACGGGGCCTGGGCATATATGTATATCACCAGGCGGGAGCGCAGCGGACGCGCGTAGTGGGCGTGCCGGCGGCGTGCCGAAGGTGCACCAAAGGCAAGCCCATCTGCGCCTGTCCGTGCCCGAACGGGCCCAGGGGCCATGAACCCTGACCAAACTACCATCTATTCCTCTATGGCACTTAGATCGCTAGAGCAACCGCTAACCTTGCTAGCGCCCAATGTCCTTGGTCGTATCTCATTTTATGGTATTCTTCGAGACCAAGTGGACCATCCTACTCTATCTTGTTCAACTCCCCGCTTCCTTTACTGTCAGCCCCATCACAGCTAACTCGACCACTCTCCATGTTCTGTACTTTAATACGCGCTCCATGGTGAAGCACCAATTAGACATATTCTTGCTGTTAACATCAGAAAAAACTGATGTACTACTAATCATTGAGACCTGGCTTACCCAGGACTCCACACCAGATATTTTAGCGGTACTCCCCTCCGATTATTACATCCTGAATGTCAATCAGCCCTCGGGGAAGATAGGCGGGCGGTTGCTGCCATTATACACAACAACCATAAGTTCATCACCATGACCTCTCTGGAACTACCAGAAGTAGAGAATATGGTCATTAATCTCGACACCAACACGGGATCTTTGGCACTGGTGCTTATTTACCACTCCCCACAGTCCATGCCCTCCTTTCCCATCTCCCTTAGTGAACAGATGGCAAATCTTATCATCCACCATGGTAGAGTCCTACTTATTGGGCACCTAAATTACTGGTCCAACGATCCATGCGGTGGGCCACAGGCGGCAGAACTTTCGGAAATGCTCTCTAACTTAAACATGGTCCAGCACCTATCTGCCCCTACCCACACCAAGGGTCACACCCTTGACCAAATTTGGTCTCACAATGTCGCACTGTCAATACCACTAATGTAAATGTAAATGTGCTGGACTTGTAAAGCGCACAGCTGCCCGTAAGCGTCCCGGCGCTTGCTTAGGGAACCCGTCCTGGTATTCCCCTGTGAGAAACCACAGCCGGGTGTCCACAAGGTGAAAGCCAGGCATCCCGCCGCAAGGGGCCGTAGTGGAGATTAAGCAAGCTATTGCCCAGAGTCGCAGAGTGTGACCCCGTGAGTTGAGTAGGCACCAGAGCGAGAATTGTCGAGTCCGTGGAATTTTGAGCCCGAGACCCGCCGAGGCGGGGAATCGAACCCTGGTCCACGGTCGATCTCAGCTTCCGGGTCTGCCGCCTCTAACCACTGAGCCACGCTTCTCCACCAATCTCCCCCTGTATTTGGTCTGACCACCACCTGATCGAATTGATAGCCACCTTCAATGGCAGGGCTAAGTCTCCCAAGGTGGCGGGAGGTTTGACACGAAAGTGGAGAACACTTGATACTCAGGAAATCATCAACTCCTTAGCCAGCTCCTTACCCACCGTTGACCCCAAGTCCAACGTCGACTCTATGGAAAATGATATTGTGAACTGGCTATTGGTGGCCAGTGACACGCACGACCATTTAATAAATATTTGCATGCCAGACACTCTGATGCCCACAAATGGTTCACTAGTGAACTAAAAGACCAAAAACTAAAACTCTGTCAACTAGAGAGGAAATGGAGGTTATGTTATTCCAGGGAAGATAGACAGCTGTATCTGTGAGCTCGTAAGGACTATAAGAAATCCATACTGACCGCTAAAGCTGCGTATTTCTCAGCGAGAATACTTACTGCCCACAATAAATCTAGGGAAATTTTTAAGATTGTGAATGATCTTAGCAGTGATGACAGAATTTTACCTAGCCAGGCCCCCACCCAAGAGTTGTGCAACTCTTTGAACAACTTCTTCGTGGAACAAATTGCGATTATCAGGGCCAGCATCCCCCCTACTGGGGAAACACCCAACACATCGGGGTCAAAACATCGAGGTGCTATCGCACCGCAACTTTGACATCGCATGGTCGTTCACATTGCATGCTATTACTACGCATGCTACGACCACGCAAGGCATTAACATCGCATCCAATTACAACGCATGCGATGTTAACCTCATCGCTGCGGCTGTAATTTTTGCGCTTCGCGGCTTTTTTCAAAAAGCCGAGTTAGATGACGAGCTCAGCTCGTCATCCGCACACGCCCCCCGTGGCTGATGACGAGCTATCAGCATCGAAGGGGTTAAGGTGGCATTTAGAAACTGACTTTTCCATAAAAATGGAAACAGTTGCTTAACGGAACGCATGCAATGTTAATGTGGCATTCAGAAACGGGCTTTACCATCACGCCAAACAAATGCAAACATGCAAACAGTTGCTTTTTTAAAACAGAAAATTCTTCAACGCATGGATGGGTGCTGGCGGATGGATGGATGGATGGAAGGATGCATGTATGGGTGCTGGGGGATGGATGGATGGATAGATGGATGGGTGGATGCATGGATGGGTGCTGGTGGATGGGTGCTGGGTGGGGGGTGTGGGTGCTGGCGGATGGATGGATGGATGGATGGGTGTATGGGTGGATGGATGCATGGATGGGTGCTGGCGGATGGATGGATGGATGCATGAATGGGTGCTGGTGGATGGATGGATGGATGTATGGGTGGATGCATGGATGGGTGCTGGTGGATGGGTGCTGGGTGTGGGTGCTAAAAATGGAAACAGATGCTTAACGGAACGCATGCGATGTTAATGTGGCATTCAGAAACGGGCTTTTCCATCACGCCAAACAAATGCAAACATGCAAAAATGGAAACTGTTTGTCACACAAAACAAATGCAAACATGCGAACAGTTGTTTTTTTAAAACAGAAAATTCTTCAATGCATCGATGGGTGCTGGCGGACGGATGGATGGATGGATGGATGGATGCATGTATGGGTGCTGGGGGATGGATGGATGGATGGATGGGTGTATGGGTGGATGCATGGATGGGTGCTGGTGGATGGGTGCTGGATGGGGGGTGTGGGTGCTGGCAGATGGATGGATGGATGGATGGATGGATGGATGGATGGATGGATGGATGGATGGATGTGTGTATGGGTGTATGGTTGGATGGATGCATGGATGGGTGCTGGCGGATGGATGGATGGATGCATGTATTGGGGCTGGTGGATGGATGGGTGTATGGGTGGATGCATGGATGGGTGCTGGCGGATGGGTGCTGGGTGGGGGGTGTGGGTGCTAAAAATGGAAACAGTTGCTTAACGGAACGCATGCGATGTTAATGTGGCATTCAGAAACAGGCTTTTCCATCACGCCAAACAAATGCAAACATGCAAAAATGGAAACTGTTTGTCACGCAAAACAAATGCAAACATGCAAACAGTTGCTTTTTTAAAACAGAAAATTCTTCAATGCATGGATGGGTGCTGGCGGATGGATGCATGTATGGGTGCTGGGGGATGGATGGATGGATGGGTGTCTGGGTGGATGCATGGATGGGTGCTGGTGGATGGGTGCTGGGTGGGGGGTATGGGTGCTGGCGGATGGATGTATGGATGGGTGTATGGGTGGATGGGTGGATGGATGCAAGGATGGGTGCTGGGTGGGTGGATGGGTGGATGGATGGATGAATGGATGATGGCGGACCGCCTTGGGTGGGTGGATGGGTGGATGAATGGAGGATGGCGGACTGCCTGACACATGGAGGGGATGGATGAATGGACGGATGAATGGTGAATGGATGCATGGATGGATGGATGAATGGATGGATGGATGCATGAATGCCTCGCAGATGTGGACGGGGGTGGGGGAGCAGGCATATGGGGTGTGAGCATGCGGGCATGGCCATACAACATGCATTGTGAGAAATACCCTTGACATATGGGGAAAATAAGCCACATACAAAAACACACGTTCTGTTTTTGGAACCATTTCCAATATTTATTTAACCCTTAGTGTATTTTCCCCTTTCCCCTAATACTAAGTCAAAGGTTTCTTGAATCCTCGTAAGTTTCTGTTTTATGTTTGAAACATAAGCCTGTCCTCCCAATTTGCAAATGTCTTTAGTGTTTGGCCTTTCTTTGTCTCATTGACCTGCAACTGTATTTGCACTTTATTCAAAAGGCCGCTGTCATCACACTCGCTAAGCCTGATGCGTTTACATTATGCACTTTATTCTCCCACTTTCCTTCATTTTTTCACCTAGGATAGGAGCATGACTCCGAGCTGGTAGATCTCATTGTGTTCACTAACACACTTTTTGCATGTCTCTACAAATGAAGTTCCCTTTTCTGATGCACCTTTAGAAAAAGAACTATAGCAATAGTAACCTTTTCTGTCCTAGGTAACACCCAATGTAACCTCCCTGATCAATAAAACCAACCAAAATATGTCAAATCCAACCTGAAAAAAAAATTCAAAAGTCATACTCTGCATCTAAATGCATCCTAAGAGATTAAAAAAAGCATGCCACGACCAGCAGAAAAGTGGCACGTTACAAATCCTATAGAACTAACCTATATTACAAAGTACTGGAAAAGCCAATAGGCCTTGCCTGGTTGCCGTTTAAGCTCTGCCAACACTTTTGCGGCTGTGGCCTAAAGTGCAGGTAAGAGCGGAGGGTTCTTGTGGGGGTATTTCGAAGGACGATGACTATGGAAAATTAAATAAATCATTAATTTTCCCTCGCCATCGTCCGTCGAAATACCACCCACACGGCCCCACCGCCCCTCTTCTCTACCTGCAGAGGTCGCGCCAGCACTTCTGTAGTGCTGTTGCACAGCATCGGGATGAAGCAACATGCTTTTGCTGATGTTATAAGCATCAGGGGACAAACAAACCTTATACATTTAATACAAGTTAAAAAACATGATTGTGTGGCTGATGCAAGTGATCGCTTAATGACGCTGGGGCTGGCATGCGTACCCCAACACCATGACACACGAATGTTTAATTTTCATTGAAATGCCGCATGGATCGGTAAAAAACATTTTCTCTTATGCGTAATAGCGCTTTATAGACGGGGAAGCAGCCTAGCAGAAAATAGCATCAGCCAGGTCCACCGAAAATGAAAAAAAAAAGTGATAGGTCCGTGGGGGTTTCAGAGAAGCAAGCAGGAGTGGAAGGGGGAACACCGATCTGGCAGTTCTCATTGTGTTCAATACAAAACATTTTGGGATATGCCTCGACAAATTAACCTCAATGCATCCTAAGAGACTAAAAAAGCACACCATCAACAGCAGAAAAGTGGCACATTACAAATCCTATATTACTATCAAGTCAAGTCAAGTCAAGGCAAAAGAAGTCTTTATTCAATTGTTCATCTTAAAAGACACGCTACACATCCAACATTATATCTCAATTTCTAAAGTGCAAGCATAATTAGTAAAAAAATAATTTAATATGAAGTTAAAAACATGACTAAGACAGAATTAAATCACTTATACACGACTGCATTTACAGATTAAAAAAGTTAAACATAATAAAAGACAGTTAATACAAGATATCACAGTCTAATTCGGAGCTTGTAGATTATTTAACTGGGACCTTGATGCGAATTAATCAACCTCAAGCGTAGAATCCAAGCCCAACCAAGGTATTTTGCAACCCCCATTACTATCAAGGGCGATAGATCAGATTTTAAAATTCTACAGGCTGTACATGCTGAACGAGTGCCCAGACTTCTACATAATAGGCGTAGCCACTTTTTTCTAGGGGCAACATACAGGGGGCATACAAAGAGAAAATGACACACACTTTCACCCTGCCTGGTACACAGTGGGCAGTGCTCTGGCCCTCCCTTACCCCATGATGTAGTTAGGCACCTCTGTGGTAACGAGCCAACTCTCAGTTGATGGAACAGTTTGCGATCCAGGGGCTTGGTGATGACATCCCAATACTTTTCAAGGGAAGAGACATCCTTCAGAAGAACAAATGTCGTTGTTAGAGAACTTCCTGTCATTTCCGAATGTCTTTTACCAACAACCCATTTCCAGTAAAGATTTCTCAGCTCTTTTTTGGGAGGGAAGGTGGCCGAGTTAGTGTTATGCCATAGTTCACCAAGCCCCATGGCGCAAAGAGTAGATCTTACCCGTTCGAACCATCCTATATGGTCAGAGCCCAGGGAATCCCTTATCTCTAAACTTGCTTTGGCATAAAGCAATAGCTCTGGTGTGGTCCACAGACGCCGCCAAAATGCTAGGGGTCTGAATCTCGCTAGGTCTTCCACTGGTTGGCACCCTGAGTCGTACAGAAGCGGGATGCGCGGAGTGGATTTCGGTAAACCAATCGCCGCCCTGAGAAATTTATTTTGGGCTACCTTTAGGGGATCCAGATTGCTGTAGCCCCAAAGCTCTGCTCCATACAAAACAGAGGGTAACATTTTTGTGCCATAGATTTTCATGAGCGGGGACATTGGCCGGGTGTAAGAACTTTTATGTTCTTTGAGGAGGGCTCCTCCTATTTGCGCATGTTTTAGTGCCAGGTGCTCGACTTGCGGTTTCCAACTAAGGTTTTCACTAAAAGTGACACCTAAGTATGTGAATAACGTAGTCTGCTCAAGGGTGGTACCACCCATGGTAACCCTGGCAGCAATTGGAGATGGTCCTCTCAGCACCATAAACTTTGTTTTGGACACATTAACCTCCAGCTCATGCTCGCGGCAAAACAGCTCAAATCCTGCTGGAGACCCTGCCTCGTCTTAGATATTAACAGGGTGTCGTCCGCGAACATGAGCAGAGGTACTTTCATCCCCGCCTGTGTAGGAGCATCTGTGGGGTGGTTCACAAAATAATTGTAATAATAAATAGGGAAAACAAGGTAGGGGCAAGAACACACCCTTGTCTAACACCTTTGGCAACTGGAAATCTATCCGTAACCTCCCCGGGCTTACCCCAACGTACTTGTGCAAAAGTGTGGGCATGTAAATTCAGTAAGAGTCGCACAAGAACAGCAGGCATTCCCATTTTCAATAGGCATTCCCACAGCTTGGCCCTAGGAACGAGGTCAAATGCGGACCTTAGGTCCACAAAGGCTGCGTATAGCTTGCCCTTGCCAAAAGCAACTGTCTTCCAATATAGGAGCACAAATCGGAATGCTTGGTCAAGAGTGCTCACATGGGACCGGAAACCTGCCTGCAGAGGTGTGAGGATGTCAAAATCATTAATCCATTCCTGGATCCTACCTAATACGAGGCGGGCTGTTATTTTTTGCACCGCATCGATGAGGCTGATCGGTCGGTAGTTTGAGGGATCCGAGCGATCGCCTTTCTTGTAGATTGGTAGAATTTCAGCCCCGTACCAGGAATCTGGGACCTTCGCTCCAGAAGCAAGTGCATTTACCAGATGGGAAATATATGGGGCCCAGAGATCCTGATCCTGCAGAAATACATCAGCAGGAATGCAATCGGGCCAGGTGCTTTACCTCTCGGGATTGTTTTCATAATATTTCTAACCTCGGGAATAGAAAACATGAGTGATTCCTCAGAAACGGAGCATGGGAGATCAACCAAAACAACATTGCATCAGGGGACAATCAAACCTTATACATTTAATACAAGTTAAAAAACATGATTGTGTGGCTGATGCAAGTGATCGCTTAATGACGCTGGGGCTGGCATGCGTACCCCAACACAATGACACACGCATGTTTAATTTTCATTGAAATGCCGCATGGATCGGTAAAAACATTTTCTCTTATGCGTAATACCACTTTATAGACGGGGAATCAGCCTAGCAGAAAATAGCTTCAGCCAGGTCCACCGAAAATGAAAAGAAAAGTGATAGGTCCGTGGGGGTTTCAGAGAAGCAAGCAGGAGTGGAAGGGGGAACACCGATCTGGCAGTTCTCATTGTGTTCAATACAAAACATTTTGGGATATGTCTCGACAAATTAACCTCAATGCATCCTAAGAGACTAAAAAAGCACACCATCAACAGCAGAAAAGTGGCACATTACAAATCCTATATTACTATCCTATATTGCAAAGCATTGTCAAAGCTAATAGGCCTTGCCTAATTAGCCAATTGGCTTTGCCAACACTTTTTTCTGATTTTGCACAGCATTGCTGATGTTATGAAGCATCATGGGACAAAAAAAACTAATAAACAAACAAACAAATAATTACATAAATGTTAAAAACCATGATGGTGTTGCTAGTGCGTTGTTATGTCGCGCGATGTAGTGTCGGCGATGTAACACGCGATCCAATTAAAAGGCTGCATTAGCGGCACAACAACACGCGATGTTTAAATTGCCGATGTCATCGCCGTTGCGATTTAAAAGCCGCGATGTAAATGCGCACGATATCTATGTCCGCGATATCGCGTCATACAACCCCCCTACTGCCCATACGGAATCTCTAGATGACATTCCTAGTAACTCATCTATTATGAATCACTTCACAGCTATATGCCCTAACACACTCTCAGAACTAATGACCCGTGTCAAGTCGGGTTCTCCAAAGGATTGCTGCGGTCCCTTTGTCCTTAGGGACATTTTCTCTGCCTTAACTCACAGTATCCTCCCTTTTCTCAATGAATCCCTTAGTAAGGGCGAAGTACCTAGCGCCTTCAAATACGCAACGTTAGTTCCTCTCTTATAGAAACCAGGGGCAGATCCCTCAAACTCCTCTAATTACCGCCCTATTTCCTTCCTCCCCTTTTTGGCTAAAATCTTGGAGGCCCACGTGGCTAGGTGCCTCTTTAATTTTATCGAAAAATCTGAATTCTTAGAGCCTAACCAAGCCGGTTTCCGGCCAGCTCACTCGACTGAGTCAGTTATTCTGACGGTACTGGACACACTGAGAGCAAATGCGGACATGGGGGCCCCCAGGCCCTTGTGCTCCTGGACTTGTTGGCTGCGTTTGACACGGTCGACCATAACATCTTGTTGCACCGTGTCGAACAAGCAGGTATACATGGTCCTGCCTTTAGGTGGATAAAGTCCTTCCTCACAGGCAGAACCCAAGCAGCTCGCCTTGGTGCCTTTATTGCCCCCAATTTGTCCGCTTCATGTGGGGTCCCGCGGGGCTCGTCCCTCTCCCCAGTGGTGTTCAACCTTTATATCAGGCCACTGATTCACTCACTCAAAGCCAGGAGAATAACCGTCTTTAATTATGCTGATGACCTTCAGCTTGTTTTCCCCTTGGATTTCCCCAACGCCGCCGCAGAATTTCAATCTACGATGCTTCATATCCAGCGTTGGATGGATCTCAATCAGCTGAAACTCAACCCGGGCAAGACGGAATTGGTGTTGCCCGGGAACAGTGTTGCTTGATGGGAACCAAATTTTTGGCCGAGCGAATTAGGATCTCCTCCCACCCCTTCCCTCTCGGTGAAAAGTTTTGGGGTGGTCATCGACGCCGATCTCTCACTTAGAGGACACGTGGGGGCTGTGGTCTCTACTAGTCTCTCCCAATTGCGCAAAATTAGGAAGATTGCTCATCTGCTGTCTCATTCAGCCCTCGTCCAGGTACTAATAGCGCTGGTGCTCTCACGCCTAGATTTCTCTAACTCCCTTTATATTGGTCTACTGCAGGCTCTGCTTAACTGGTTACAAATGGTTTAGAATCAGGCGGCAAGACTAATTCATAAACAGCCGAGATGGCAATCAGCTAGGCCCTTGTTGCAAAAACTCCATTGGCTACCCATGGCACAACGAGCTGCTTTCAAAACGGGCTGCCTAGTCTTCAAAGCGCTGCATTGTAATAGCCCAAAATGTATTAGTAATTTGGTCATAAAGCACGTCCCTATCTGCAATCTCCGTTCAGCCCATCTGCACTTACTCACCATTCCGACCATCAAACTGAAAAGGCAGGGAGGCCGCAGGTTCCCTTACCTTGAATCCAGGCTCTGGAATTCCCTCCCCCTCACAATTAGGAGCTGCAACAACTTACTGGGCTTTAGAAAGGCCCTGAAAACATGGCTGTTCGGGCAATCCTGCTAACCCGGTCTCTCGCACCAACATCACACATGATTAGTGCCATGAAACCTTTGGTGACCATGCGCTTTATAAGCTCCTATTAACATAACATATTAACATAACATAACAGTAATACATTGCTGATTGTAGAACAGTTTGAAAATGCAATAGCAATTGTACTTTGTTTGATTTACAGGGGATGCAGTAGGTTGCAATACTTAGCAAATACAGTACATTGAAATGAATAGGCGTTTTCAGTAAATTACAGGTAAATTACTTTTTACTTTACTATTCTAACTCAGTGCTGGATACCTAGATTCAGGACTGGGACATTTCCTGCAAACAGGTAAGTAAAAACGCTTTGGTTATTCGTACGATGTTTAAAGAATATTTTTAGATTTCAAAACTCCACACAAACTTTTTGGAAGAAAATTGACAATAATATGCTATGGAGGAAAAACAGGTTATCGGTTTACAGGTAAGTTATCGACTGTGGGAGTTAAGGTTCTGGGGTTAGACTCAGGGGTGTCCCAGGGTCAGTGATACACTCTTGTTACACCCTCAGCAGCACTAGAGCGGCCGGATGCAGAGTGTTGAGGCCCAATGTTATCCAATGGGGGATAGGGGGCCTCTGGTTGGTGGCTGCTGGCAAGCAGGCCACTGGGTTGTGGGAGCAAAGCTCCTAGGATTTAGGTCAGGGCAAATGGAGAAACAAAGTAGCACAAAAGGTGCACCCTCACCGGCACTGAGGCGGCCGGGTGCATAGTGCTGTTTTGATGTCGGGCTCCCTGTTGTTTCAATGGAGAACCTCCAGTTTGCAAAAGCACTGCAGGCAGGGAGACAAAGGACTTCGGGCGTGACCACCACTTCGATAGGTAAGTTGGGAAGTTAGGGGTTGGATAGGCACCGTCGGTTTGGTCACACAAAGCCGTGGGGCGTCGGGTGCAGGGGTGCCTTTTGGGGTTGGATCTTCTTACCAGCACCTGGTTGTGGTAAGGGGGGCCTTCTGGACTTAGACTGCAGGCATCAGCTAGAGGCTTGAGACAGGTCAGGGGTTACCGGATCTCGGTTCAGTGGGTGCAGAGTGGGCTGGATTCGCGGTCTCCGGCTGCTGCCAGAGGTTGCAGTTGAACAAATCCAGTGTTCACGGGAGAAGCAGTCTTTGGAAGTAAAGGCAGGCAGGTCCTCCAGGGTTTTTGAGGTTGCTGGCTGCAGGACACACCAGGATTTTGCAGGAGCAAGTTCGAGTGGAGACAGGCCTATAGGGCTGGGACCAAGTCAATGGGAGTCTTCCTCTTGTTAGCTGGCTGCACGACTGTTTAGTCCTACTTCTTTTTCTTTTCTTCTTGACGTTTCAGGATCTGAGGAAGCAAGGTTCAGGGTGTCCCCTAAATACTAGATTTAGGTGCATTACAGGTAGGTAGAGGGCAGGGATCAATGGGTGACTTCCCTAGGGTAGGTACACCCCCTATTGTGCCACCCTCCAGTCGGAGGGGGGCACGAGCCTGTCCCTGGTTGGTTGGGTCCCCGATCCTCAGGTAGGCGGGGACTCTGGAGATGTGCTTCACCTCGCCTCCCCCACCTGAGGGGTGGAGTTGGCCACACCTCTCTTCCTCATTTGTTTTTCCCACTGGTTCTCCCAACCCAAAGTGCGGGGTAGAACCAGTGGGGACCAGTTGCTGAGAGCGGCAAGTGATCTGGGGAAGCTCACAAAAGTGGCATGCCTTTGAAGCTTCCCCTTCGTGGACCCTGCCCATCCTGGGGGAGGAGGTTTGGCACGTTGTCCCAGGATGTGCATTGTTTCAGTCCCCCGAGAGCAGCAGGCTCTTGACCCAGGGGTCCAGAAGCATGTCTGTTGATGTCAACCTAAGCAGCCACTAGTCGGACACTAGTGGTGGGTTTGTTTTCAGGGGGCATCATTGAGATTTATTTATTTATTTATTTATTTTTGGCATTTATTAAGCGCGAACAATTGCCCACAGGCGTCTCGGCGCTGTACTGTTTTACCCTCCTATATGATCTTTACAGTTTTTCAGAGGTTAAATAGCCAGGTTTTCAATTTCTTCCTGAAGGATAATAGATTTGGGCTTGATCTTATGGTTTGTGGAAGCATATTCCACAGTTTTGGGGCGACAGCTAGGAAATGTCTGTCTCCCCAAATGACCAGTCTAGTCCGAGGCACTACCAGGTCATTCTGTCCTGCAGATCGTAACATTCGGGTGGGAATGTACGGGACAAGATGGTCGCACAGAAATTGAGGCGCTTGATGGTGTAGTGCCTTGTAGACGATACATAACGTCTTAAATTTGATTCGGTTCCTATCAGGTAGCCAGTGGAGACTCCTCAAGGATTCGGATATTGGTTTGAATTTGGGAATGTTGAGGAGAAGTCTGGCTGCTGCATTTTGGATTGTTTGCAATTTCTTAATTGTCTTAACTTGGCTGCTTGACCCGAACCTGCCTGGGGATGAGACCCTGCAAGACCTTTTGAGTGAGTTCCACGAGGAAGCTGACAGGGAAGTGCGACATTTAGGAAAATACGCGACAGCGCGCGCGTATGGCGAAGGGGACCGCCCGGGGGCACTGCTTGCCAGGATTATGAAAGGCACTAGGCGCAAACAGACCATCGCGGAAATGCGTACCTCAGGGGGGGAGACGCTCACGGAGGAGACACACATTCTGGCGGAATTCAGGAGATTCTATGAGGAGCTCTACACCACTAAAATCTCCGGGGTCGAGGACCAAATTGACAACTACCTCGACTATATCAGGATGCCATTCCTTGAGAATTGGCAGAGGGAATTTCTGATGTCCCCCATACACCGTGAGGAGATATCTGATGCACTGGCCACCATGAGAGCGGATAGCGCCCCCGGGATAGATGGTCTGACGGTGGCCTTTTACAAGGCGTATAAGGATAAGTTGCTACCCCACCTCTCCACCCTCTTTGACGAAATCTGCGAGAACGGCTCTATGCCGCACTCCATGCGCGAGGCGCTGATTGTCACCATACTCAAACCTGGTAAGCCCAGTGACCAGCCAGGCTCGTACCGCCCACTGTCCCTTCTTAATGTTGACGCTAAGCTCTATGCGAAGGTGCTAGCTACCAGGCTGGCACTAGTGGCGCCGGGGTTGGTAGCCCCGGAGCAGGCTGGGTTTATCCCGGCCAGGAACCTCACTTACAATATCCGTACGGTCATGGGAGCCATGCAGCATACTAGGCATGACACTAAGGCCATTGCGGTCTTTCTTGACATGGAGAAGGCCTTTGACTCTGTGGAGTGGCCCTTCATGCGCAAGGTGCTGCAAAAGTTGAGGCTAGGAGGACTTTTCCTCCAACTGCTGGGTGCCCTCTATCACGAGCCCACGGCCAGAGTCAGATTGGGGGATGCAGTCTCGGAGCCGATCTCCATCACCAGGGGCACGAGACAGGGATGCCCCCTTTCCCCGCTACTCTACGCTCTTGTGGCAGAGCCACTGGCGTGTGCGATTCGGGAATACCACTCGTATGAAGCCATCAACTACCCCACCTACAAAATGGGCATTTCCACATATGCGGACGACACCCTGCTTTATGTCAGGGACCCGGCCAATAACCTCGCGTCGGTGCTGAGGGAAGTGGTGAGGTTCGGCGCGCTCTCCGGACTGAAGGTTAACTGGGCGAAAAAAAAAAAAAAAAAATTGTCTTAACTTGGGCATTTGCAAACAAGCCATTACAGTAATCCAACGCTGATAGGACCATTGCGCTAACCAATGTCTTTCCCACATTGGTAGGAAGAAAAGGAAGAATCTTCCTTACCAATCGTAGCTTGTAGAAGGCATTGGAGACCGTCTGATTGGCGTGGGCCATGAAATTTAGGTTATCATCAAAGATGACACCCAAGTTTCTCACTTTCGTAACTGGTTTAGGTACAGCTCCGAAAGATGATTGCCACCAAGTGGGGGACCAACTAGGGCTGAGGTGGCCAAAAGTGACCACCTCGGTTTTGTCGGAATTTAATTTCAGACAGTTTGCTGACATCCATTTTCCAATGGCCAGCATACCGGTCTTGAAATTTTCCGCCACTGTTTCCCCATCATTTCTGACAGCCAATATCAGCTGAGTATCATCCGCATATGAGGTAAGGTTCATCCCGTGCGCTTTGATGGTGTTAGCGAGGTCCGACACATAGATATTAAATAGTGTCGGACTAAGGGATGAACCTTGAGGTACCCCACATGGCAACGATAACTCAGCGGATTCATATTGGCCAAGTATGACTGCCTGGGATCTCTCTGCTAGAAAAGACGCTATTAGGTCTTTTGCTAGGCCTTGCACACCCATCTTTTCGACACGGTTGACTAAGATCTTATGGTCAACCGTGTCGAATGCAGCTGATAAATCTAAGAGCACCAATAATGCTGTTCCACCTTGGTCTCTGATGAGTCGAATGTCATCCGCTGCCTTGATGAGGGCTGTTTCCGTTCCATGAAACTTACGGAATCCAAATTGTGTTTCATCGAGCAGATGGTATTGCTCGATGAATTCCGCAAGTTGAGTGTTCATGGCTTTTTCAACTACCTTGGCAATAAAGGGTAGGTTCGCTATAGGCCTATAATTTTTAAGTTCTGCTTTATCCAAGCCTGGTTTTTTCAGGAGTGGTTTGAGTAGGGTTTTTTTCAACTGGTTAGGGAAGATTCCTGTGCGGAACATGAGATTGGTCATTTGAGTGATGGCTGGGATTACTGCGTCTATTAATGACCGAAGAGTGTTTAAAGGGCAGGGATCCAGAGCTGATCCGGATTTAATTGTTTTCACAATGTCCTGAATATTGTCATCTGTTACCTCTGCGAAGCAGGAGAGAGTATTACTTGGAAGAGGGGTATTTGTTTTCCTGATCCATTGATCTTCACCTTGAGTAAATGCTGAAAATATGTCATTTACTTTAGTGAAAAAGAATGCTGCTAATGAATCGCAGAGCTCTTGTGAGCAAGGGGGGTTGAGGTCTGGGGCACATCCCGTAAGCTGTTTAGTTATTTCGAAAAGCTTTTTATTCGAATTTTTGGCGCTTTCGATTTGCTCAGTATAAAACGTCTTTTTTGTCTCTATAATTAGGAGTTTATATTGAGTTAACAGTTCCTTGTACACTATCTTGTCTTCGTTATCGTACTTTTTCCTCCAGATTCTCTCTTTGTTTCTGCATTGCTGTTTCAGTTTTTTAAGCTCTTCAGTATACCAAGGGGCTGAAGGGGAACTTCTATTTCTGGACATTCTTTTTTCAGGTACCAATTTCTTAGCCGCTTGGCCTACCCATGTATGGTATTGTTCAATAACGGTTTCTGGATCAGTTGCCCATATGGGTGTGGAGTTCAGTAGTGCCTCCTTAAAGCAGGGAATGCTGATGTCTTTCCAGACCTTGAACAGTTCTCTTGAGGGAGATATAGAGGCGGTTGTGGTTTTGTTGATTTGAATGGTTGCCAAAACCAGATAATGATCGGACCATGCCATAGGCAGGACATCAACCACTGATACATTTTCCAAGTTAGTGAAGATACCATCTAAGGTATGGCCTGCATTATGAGTGGGTCCTTTCACCAGCTGAGATAGACCAAAGACCTCCATTTCGGATTGCAATGATGTGGTGTCCTTGTCTTCGCTACATTCCAAATGGAAATTAAAATCACCTAGCAGAGTTACCGAGTTGTCAGTGCCTGAAGTTTCTAGATTATCCTCTGTGTGCATTTGTAATTACATCCCACACTGGCATCAGTTTGGGTTTAATGTGCTGAGAAGTTTGATACCAATTGTCTCAGTTTTCAGTGTAGCCATTATGGTGCAGTGGAGTTCGTAATGACAAACCCCCAGCACCATATACTCTTAATAGTAGAACTGCATTTACAATATCTAAGAATGGACTTAGACACTGTAGGGGTACAGGGCTCATGCACCTGTAACCTCACCACTGGTATAGTGCACCCAACTAGAGGGGTGACTGATCTATGCCAGGGCAGTGGGTTGTAGGCCTGGCACACAGGGATGTGTGCCATGTCGACTCTTTACTTTGTTCTACACCAAAACACGCAGCCTGCAAAGGCAGTGTGTGAGTGTAGTGTTACAGGACCTGTAAGGGTGGCACAATAAGTGCTGCAGCCCTTAGAGGCCTTCTATGGTCACAGTGCCCTGGGTACCTGTCATACCATTTACCAGGGGATGACCTGTGGCCAGAGATGCCAATTGGGTTTGTTTTGGGGAAAGAACACAGGCCCTGGGAACCTGATTGGCAGGGACCCAGGGCACACCAAGAAAAGTGCATCAGTAGTCTGGCAAACAGTTGGGGGTTACTGCAACAGAAACCCACTTTCCTACACTTCCCCTGTCTCCTAAACGCGATGGGGTAAATTTTGTTATGCCGTACAGCTGCCTGTGTCATAGTCCTGTAATGAATGTCCCTTTTTTATGCCCACCACATTTTGCCATATTTCCGTAGTATGTCCATAAAGTTAGGTCTTGCGAGGATTTGTTGCAGGCGCACACCATGCACCGGCAGCCCTACGATGTCAGCCGCTTCAAGTGCAACATATGCAAGGACTGGTTCCTGATGAAAGCTAGGGGCTTGAGAAGGGCACCGGAGCTCTGGAGTGGGTAATGTAACCCGGGATAGCCTCTGCCTCCCTGCGGGGAGCGATGTGAAAAAACTGCCGCTCTGCATGGAGGAGCCGAGATCTAAGGTTCCAACACGATGACACCACAGCACTGAAGTGCCCAATTTCATTGCTGTTTTGTTGTTGGGGCAACGAAAATAACGATGAGTAAGTATTAAAGGAATAACATGCAGGAGTCTGTTTCCAGGCTGATTCCTACTTGTTTTCTTCGAAACTTTCACATGGCGGTAATAGCTACTTTCAGCGCTAAACATACCGGAATGAAAAACAAAAACATTAATTGTGAAGGTCCTGTAACTCCTGTGACCTAGGTGTATTGGTAACTCTTACCTGTGTCCGAGCGTTGGTTTGTTCAGATCCAAAATAGATATGTATCTGCACTGATTAGGGGTGTTACATTGAGTAATTGCTAAATGAGTGACAATGGTTTCCAAAAAGCGTTATTGTACCCAGGTGACATTGTATTGATACCACACAATACACTCTCCGAGAGCATAGACATAACCTCCCCTCCTCTTGCTGTCATGAATTATTGCTCCTCAGAGGGTTAGCATCTCCAGTCTTCTCTTGTAGATCCACCTGTTATTGTGGTAAGTCACCTCGCAGCCATCCAATGAATGTTGGCCCTCCCGCGGTCCTCAATGCTCCTCTTTTGACTAGAGTCCATCGGAAGGCATGCTCTAACAGTCTACTATATTGCCTCATCCAGCCTCTCAAGTTGGGGCCTATGCCTGCTGTTTGCAGGCCCGTGAGCCCCAATTTACACACACACAGTAGAGGCCTCAGGTCCTTCTCTGTCCAGCAGGTGTTGTATTACTGCACCTACAGACCTTGCTCCGCAGACGAGCTGATTGCGCCGAGGGTATAGGTGCCTACCCTGGCACAGGGAGCTGTGGCCTAACTCTAGACTGGGAGCATCAGAGGAACCACTGCACATACTGCTGCAGGCTTGGATCTCCCCTCCTCTCACACTCCTGGCTAAATGGACAAAACACTTCAGACCAGGGCAGTCTAGTCCTAAAACATGTTAGATCCCAGTTGCACCCTACCTCAGACATAAGATCACTGAGTAGGCAGTAGAGGGTCACTGGGTCTTACTGTGATTTTAGCATGCCAGAAACTGACTGATTACTCATAGATGAAAGCGGCTCTTTTTGGAAGGTTTAATCTGACCATAAAATAGCATTTGATAACAACTTTGCAGCATTACTAGGCAGAGTAACCAGGCATTATGGGAGGCCTGATTTGACCTTGAATGAAGTGCCACTTTTAAAGTGCCTGAGTAAGAGTAACCTGGTGAAGGCAAACCTCTGATTTTTGCAGAGAACATCCTATGTATTTATTTTGTGGGGTTACATTAACATGTAGCTGACAGAAAACTGCTTGGCGCTTGCACGTTTGCAAAAAAACCTGGCAGGCTGGTCACAATGAGAGTGCAGAAGAATACACCTCAATAAAAGCACATTTTCACACTGATTCACTCATAGATGCCAAGGTTTCAGATTTGTAAGTGTGATGTTTTCATAATTTAACTGTAAGAATGGGTGACATTCACACAGTCTGACTCTGCTCAGTTTTCAGTAGCCTGCTGTTAGCGCACTTTAGATCAGTGACTTTCTTAGAGTTTCTAGTTGCTCAAATGGTCGTAATTTCTAATATTTATATGTTTCCCTCCTCTTCATTGCTTGATTTTGTCCACGAGAAAGTGTCACTCATAGTCGTTGAAATGTCACTCATAATTAGACTGAAATTATGAAAATGTCACACATCGCAATCTGAAACCTTGGCAGCTATGCTAATTCTACCACACACAGAACATTTGAACATCTCATAATTCCATGCCACACAATTTTACTATAAATAATTTAACCATACAACATTCCATACCACATAATTACAATACTAAAAATTTAAAAACATATATTTCCACTTCACTCCATACCACATAATTCCACATCACATAATAACATTCCACAAAACTTAATACCACTCCAAACCAAATAATGACACTCCACACAACACAATTCAACTACATATAATTCCACTTCGACCTATATAATTATACTTCACACAAATATTTACACTCCACTACAAAACACATAATTACCCTTCACAAAATACAACTCTGCAACATGCTGCATAATTCCACTCCGCACAATTATACACCACACCCTGCCACATAATTCCACATGTCACACAATTCCACAATTCATCCCCACACAATTCATCACACAACATAATTACACTCCACATAATACCACTCAGCACCACATATTTTATTTCCACATAACTATGCACTACTCTATATTGCATAAATACACTCCACATAAAACCAGTTTATGCCATGTAGCAACATTCACTCCCCACCCACCTCCGCCTCACACAGAACCACTTCTCTTTCAGAAAAGAACTTAAAACCTGGCTATTCGATAAATAATAAACCCCACCCCCAAGCGCCTTGAGACCCTCTGGGTGAGTAGCGCGCTATACAAATTCTTGAACTTGAACTTGAACTACACTTCACACCATGCCTCATAATACCACTCAACATAATTTTCAGTCAACAGCGCACACTTCCTTGTCACACACATTCAACTCTACACATTTCCATTACACACCACATAATTAAACAACAAACTACATAATTCAAACCAACAACACAATTACACAACACACCACATACATCCAATCTACACCACAAAATTCCACATCATGTTACAATGTTTAACAGCAAACCACATAAGTAAACTCCACTACATACCACTCCACAGCACAAAACAGCTTTACAGATAATCTCACTCCAAGACACATAATCCCACTCCATGACACACCATCCCACTCCAAATAATTCCAGTACACTCAATACCACACAATTACTATCCACATAATTACACTGTACACCATGCTACATTATTTCACTACACAGATCCAATCTACACATCACAATTCCACAACTAACAATTCCAATCCAAACCATATTTGACTTGCATATATGCAAATGCATATATTGCAAAACAATATATTGCAAATGCTTGTTTACCTTCCAATGCGTCCCAGCAGAGCCTGTTCCTGGAGCTGCACTCCTTCTGCTGCCCTTGTCAGCTCTGCTCTGGGCTGCCTCCTGCTCTCTCTGGGGCCCCCTGCATGGGTCGTGGCTCCGACTGAAGAGAAACATGTAACTTGTTACTTTGTTTCTCTTCAGTCCTGGGTCAGAGCGAGGGGCTCAGAGCAGGCTGCACACTGCAGCTGCTTTCTAGAGAAAGCCTCTCACTCTACCATAGAGCTGAGGGGGGCCCCTTCACCTACCAAAGACCGGGGGACCCCCCGCACTGCGGGGGCTGTGGGGGTGTTTGTTACGCCCCTGTGACACAGCTCAAGCAATGCATCAGTTTGGGGCCGACAGATACATGAGTAATACTGATGTATCTTTCAACATCAGTAATACTGATGTATCTTTCACTCTTTGCAACATGATGCAGCATACAGTAAATATGGTGCATCGATGGTGTCACAAGAAGGGCGCACTGAGAAGTGTCACATCCCTGCTTTGTTGCAGCGATGACTTCTCATAAATGAGGCTTTTAGAGTTTTCAGTAGCGTGAAGCTCCGTTTTCTTTGGAGGTAAACTACTTGGACACTATGGGGTGATGTTGATATTCCCCTTTTCCGTATCAAGAACAGGTGTTGCTGATGATCAATACACACTGTGAGGGACACATCTGCTTGTTCTCAAAATCAACCTATTCTTCTTCTTCTTCATCATCATCTCCTATATCAATCCAGGTTATTTTATTTCTGCAAACACCTATGTTTTTTCAAAACGTTTTGTGTTGGGATAGGCTGGTTTGATTTTACATATGGCTGGCGATAGCTATCATTCTGGTTATTGGTGCTAGTCTTTGGAATTTTGAGAAGTTGAAAGCAGGAGACGGTGGTGGTACAGAAGCAGGTTGAACAGAGGTGATTTGCACACCCTTAGTGCCTCTTGACATTAACAGTGACTTGTTCATCTTCTTCACTATAAATAATGCTTTCTGGTTCTTTCATTTTATCTTATCTCCTGTGGCACAGATTAAGCCTCTACTCTATGTCACTCTCATTCGAATGGGGACTTGTAATATATGCCACAGTTGGCCTTCTTTTTAATGGAGGATAGAATGTAGCCAATGTATAGAATGGAAGAGTAGGCTGAATACCCTGATGTACTGTAGGCCCAACTTTCTCATCTACTCCTACCTCAGGAAGATCAGGTAAAGCAGTCTATCATAGCTGATAAGTTATTGGGAAGATTCTGGTCGCTGGGGCAATTTCAAATTTGGCACAGTGGTCTTGGCCATGACAGCAATCACTGCAGCACTGAGGGTCAACCTCTTTGTTTTTGGTGCTGGTGGTATTACCATTGAACCAGGGTATGATCCCTATCTCTTCCTGCTCAGAAGAGGGTGCAATGGGTATACCTCATTGCCCAACTTGCCAGACAAAGTAAGAGGGACTGATGCCAGAGCTATTTTCAACAATGGCTTAAGACTTCCTCATCCTGGCACCTTTCTCCAAAGGAGCTTGTTTCTTGGCTGCCATCTTTCTGACTTCTTGTTGGTTAGCAAATTAGCAGCAAGGTCTCTGGACTATTGTATCAGTTCATTCACACACTTCAAAAGAAGTCACAAAAATCAACATAATCCACTTTCAAGTCTATTTCTATTTATTTCTATTTAGGGGGTTTTGTAAAGCGCATGGTGACGCACAGCGGCGTGTCCCCGCGCTGAGGAGCGACTCTTACTGGAACCTATAGAAGCGGCATACCTTACTGAGCGAATAGTGCAGTTTTAAGTTTGGCTCTAAAAATTGATTCTGATGCCTCTAATCTCAATGCCATGGGTAGTTTGTTCCATCTTGAGGCTGCAAGGTACCTGAAGGATCTTCCGCCCATCCGTGCTCTAGACATCTTGGGAACAACCAGGAGTCCAGAGCCGGAGGATCTCAGCGAGCGGGATGGCTCGTAAGACGTCAGAAGTCCTTGCAAAGGGAGAGGAGATCTCCCATTAATGATCCGATGGCACGTGCATAGAGCTTTGAATTCAACCCTGCTTCTGACCGGGAGCCAATGCAGAGACCGAAGGGCCGCTGCAGATGCGGCTCTTCTGGGTAGTCTAAGCACTAATCGGGCAGCGGCATTCTGTAGGACCTGTAGGCGATTGAGATTCTTCTCCAAGGTCCCTAAATAGAGAAGATTGCCATAGTCCATTTTTGATGTGACTAGTGCATGCACCAAGGTTTGTCGGGCTCTCACAGGTAAAAACTTCAAAGTCTTCCTGAGACTTTTGAGGGTCCCAAAACATGATCCGACCACCTGATTGATCTGGGGGCTGAAGGTAAGGTCAGTATCAAACCAGATGCCCAAGTTCTTAGCTTTCTGGCACGGGGTGGGTGTTGGACGTAGACAAGATGGCCACCATGCCGACGTCCACGCTGATTGGCAGCCCCCCACGACCAGCACCTCGGTCTTGCCTCCGTTGAGCTTGAGGCAGTTGGCAGACATCCAGGCAGCTAGATCTTGCATGCAAGCTCTGAAGATGTCCGCCGAGAGACTGGGTGCACGCGACAGGGAGATAACCAACTGCGTGTCGTCGGCATACGACACCAAACGGAGGCCGTGACTCTCTACTAAGGTGGCAATAGGAGCGACATAAAGGTTGAAAAGTGTTGGACTCAGGGACGAGCCCTGCGGCACCCCCTGGTCCAAAGAAATACGCTCGGAGTAGTGGTCACCCAGCCTCACTTGGAAGCCTCGGCCAGTAAGAAATGAATAAATCCATTTCAATGCTGCCCCTCTCACCCCTCCTTTGTTCAGACACTGTAGCAAGATGGAATGTGCTACAGTGTCGAACGCAGCGCTGAGGTCTAATAGGATTAGAGCCATGGTTTGTCCCTTGTCTGCACCCTGCCTGAGGGATTCGGTGGCCCTAAGAAGGGCAGACTCCGTAGAATGACGGGGCAGAAACCCGAATTGGGTAGGGTGAAGAATGTTGCCTTCCTCCACATACTTCATTAGCTGTTTGTTTACCACCTTCTCCGCTACCTTAGAAAAATAAGGCAGCAGAGAGATGGGGCGTAGGTTGTCCAACTTCTCAAAGCTAATGTTGGGCTTTTTGCGGAGGGGAAGCACCACAGCCTGTTTCCAATCCTCAGGAATAGAGCTGGATCGGAAGGAGACATCTAGCACGTGCCTAATATAGGGTTCAAGGATCTCCAGACTGTCACTCAGCCTTTTTGGGGATGCAGGATCTCGAGGGGAGCCAGATTCAACAGATCTGCAGATTTTGACTAGCTCTTCCGGTGAGGGGATGGTGAAGTTAAGTAGCAGCTTTTGATCATCTTCCTTCGCTACTAGGTCTGCAGGCTCTTCCGCTGCAGGAGGGATTTCGGGAAAGGCAGAGTAAATTTTAGACACTTTATCTCCAAAGTAGTTAGCAATGCGGTTGCATGCTACTACTGAGAAATCTTCATCTTGAGTAGAGGTTTTAGGGGTGGCTAGGGATTTATATATGCTGAACAGTTCCCTGGCAGAGTTCTCTGCCCCCTGAATTTTGTCTGCATAATATGTGGCTTTCTCTATCCGGATTTTATTATGATAGGTGCGTCTCTTAATGAGATAGGCCTCTTTCAACCGGTCGTCATATGCCACTCTCCATTGTCTCTCTGCTCGTTTGCATTCCCTTTTGGCGCAGCGCAGCGCCTCGCTGAACCAGGGAGCAGTTCTTTGTCTGTGGACACCTTTTGTTGGCCGGCCTAATGGGGCTGTGCAGTCCAGAGCAGCAGTGATGCGGTCGTTGAGTAAAATCATTGCCTCCTGGGGGCCCATCCGCGATGAGAGCCTTGTTAAACTCTGGCAAGGAGAATCTTGCCCACCTGCGACGGGGGTAGTTGAGAGGGACGGGAGCAATAACTTTATGCTTAGGCAGGTGTATAGTGAATGGGACAAAAAGTGATCTGTCCAGGGTAGGGGCTCTGGGGAAGTAACCAAAACATCCTCCCAATTGGCAAATATGGGATCTAACAGATGCCCACGGTTGTGTGTTAGGAGCTGCCCCTTGAGCTCTAGCTGTAGGGTGTAAAGTTCTTCCCGGAACTCCATCGCTCCTTTGTCTAGTGGATCTTCCAGATGTGCGTTTAAGTCTCCTAGCAACAGAAACTTGTCTCTTCTTATCGCTGTTTCAGTGACGCACTCTAGAAGGTTGCCTTTAAATCTGGACATGGGTCCAGGTTGGCGATAAACAAGCAGACCTTTTATAGTCATGCTTCCGTCAATTGTTATGGTGAACAAGCCCGCCTCACAATTTGTCAAACTAATTGGTTCTAGTTTGCAAGCCCATTGTTGTTTAAAGGCGATCGCGATTCCGCCTCCTCTGCCTATCGTTCTGTCCAGGCGCACCATCTGATAGTCATCTGGTAAGGCCTGTATGATATCGGGCTCGGAGTTGGTATCAAGCCAGGTTTCTGTAATGAACAGCAGATCAGGGTGTTTATCAATGAGAAGGTCATATACATCGTGTTTATGACAGCTCAGCGATCTAACATTGATGAGGCCACAAGACAGAGAAAGGTTGCTAATCTTGTTGTCTACTTTCGCTATGCTGAAACGGAATTGGCAGTGAAGACACCCTTCATTCTCCCCTACTCTAACGCTGTGGAGCAAGGATACATTTTACCATTGAACTCATCTTCCAATCTATTATGCAATAGGAAACTGGCCTAAATGTTGGCACTTGACATCATCCCCTTTTTTTGGCAGACGTCGAGGGGTTTCTGGAAGTGTAGGGTGCTCTTTGGGATTTGTTACTAATGCAGTGACGGAGAGTGGGGTGTAGTACACCCATCTCTCACTGTAGATATGTCAACCAATTGTCAAACTACATACTATAAGTGCTCCTTCAAGGGGCTTAAGAGCAGGCTCTCAGCTGGTGATACCAGTACTGATGCTTCCAATGCTTTCGGCAGAGTTCAACAGTTGCGGTGCTTTCCAAGGAAAAAGTATGTACAGCTGCCGATATTCTGAAATCATTCAATAACAAAATATACTTATTGCTTCATCCCAGGGGTCTCAGGAGTGAATTTAATGGCAGTAATATTGATAAAAGTCATGACAGAAAGCAGATGTTTACACTACTCTGTTAAGCCCATTTTATCTACCTGATTGTGCTGCACTTTCCCAAATAGGAAGTCATCCACAACATACTTTTCAAATATGAGAGTATTTGAACAAATTGTTGTCATTCCTTTAAAACCCTGTGAATCATTCATAGCTAATAAAGTCTCAACACCAGCCCCCTTGCAGTATCCTCTAGCTCTCCGTCCTTTAACGTGCTGCAAAACAACTCTTGTTGCACATTTACCAATAGTATTGAAGATGCAGCTGGTTTGGTCAAGAGCTTACTCATATGTTTGCAAAATCATCCTGCAACTAGGAATTGTGTCTTCCAAAGAGTACTTTTGTTTTACTATACTGCATCCATGGTAGAAACATGGGCTGTCAACTGTCATTCCCTATTTATTGCTGCATGTCTATTGATAGGGCTGGATAGTTAGAAAGTGTCTGAACTTTGAGCTGGAAGACTGTATCAACAAGGACAAAGAAGAATTCAAGTGCTCTCTACAGCAAGTTTTGCGGTGTATGGTGGTGGCTCTAGCAGCACTCCCACATTGGTAAACAAATCACTTTTACAAATGACACTATCTGTGTAACAATCAACAGTAGCACTGTCACATCTTCTGCACTTGGTACATATTTTGGAGTCTCAGGGCTTACATCAAGCACACAGATGAAGGAACCCTATGAGAAGAAATGTGTTGTATAGGGTTTATGATTTTACTATGGTGGATTGGTAGTATATTCATGTGAGTTTGTCTGTGTTGTTCTGAGCTTAGAATGTTGGTCTCTGGAATCTGTAATGAGAGGAAAATGTTAGGTGGAGTTTGATAAGGGAGTGGGAGGTTGTAGCAGTTTATTTTTTAACAACTCATGTGGATCTTTTAACCTTTGAATAAAAGTAGAGACCTATTCTTCAGTTTCTGACATTTATTTGGGCTTTTCTAAAATTGGCAATGAATGATTTTGTGCCCCGAGCGGAGGATTGTTACAGTTTTGATTATTTTGTGCTGTGTGTTGCAGTGTGCCAGATATATCGTCTTTTTGTCAAAGGAGTTACGCTATTGTATTAGTCTTTATTAACCAGCACAGTGGATTCTCCAAACAAGATCTGAGGCACTGTGTTGTTTTTAGTTTACCTTTTCTTGTATTTTTTTTTAAGTTTAAGTTTATTCAGCAAAAATCAACAAAATACAAGGAACAACAGCATGTTCAATAAAGTACATTACATTAAGGTAGTCATTTTTATCAAGAAACATTCTATGAAAAAGTGGAGAAGGAGAAGGGGGGAGGCAGGAAGGGAAGAGGGGCAAAGGAATGAAAATATGTACACGATTATAATCCTAACACTATTATAATCGTAAAAGAAAAAGAGCACATGGAATTCATTTCTGTATGGATAAAAGACAATTTAAAAGGTAAAAACATTAAGTTATAATAAGGAAAAATATCGAAAGTAATATTGATGAGAACTTGTTTAAACAGACAAAAGACAACATGTGTATTAAGGGGGTTTCCGAACTTCATCAGAAGTTTTAACTGATGGATCACTATGTAATGCGATATAAGTATGTGGATATAGGGAGCCATAAAAGGTCTCTGTTAATGGACACAGAAATAGGGGTAAGGTAAATGGTATGAAGTATGTGATGAAAACAAACAGCATTCCACCAGGCTCTAAAAGTTACTTTGTCAGCCTGTTTCCTATTAGAAGTTATTCAGTGAAGGGCTATTGCCAATAACAAATCTACAAGTTTAAAATTAGATGGACACTAGCACTAGCACCAGCACCAGTGTTGGACACCATTCTAGTTGACTGTCAATTGAGAAAAGTACAAAAAACACTGTGCTAGTGAGACCAATACACTGAGGCTATGTGGCACAACAATACGCTGCATATGTAAATGCTATGGTTCGGGGACACGTTTTTGAAAGTTTTTTTAAGTTTCTTTATAACTTTACTCCTCTCTGGGGTTATGGGTGTAGATTGACGTAACGACTGAAGGGTCAATCAAAAAGGAGGACTCACAAGAGGAGTTTTGTTCTTTGTTTCTTACCTCACAAGCTGGTATGAGAGACATAAGCTGAGTGAGGGTAATTATAATACTTTTACCTTCAAAAATATGGTCTACTATGGGGGTGGAAAAGGATAAATATGGTGGAGGTGTCGATCACACACCGCCAGCCATATTTGCATGGGCCAAAAGAGATGCCTTTCCGTGGCGGAAATGCCGCCACTGAAAGGCAGGCGGTCTTCACTTCGGGGCCCCCTGCGGGCCCCAATGGTGAAGGTGAGGTGGGGGGTGCACATGGGGGGTACCTGAGGTACCCCCCTGCATTTGCACATGCAATGCAGCAGGCACCGCGCAGTGCCTGCCGCTTTGTGTATGCAAATGCATACATGCATTTTTAGCATTGTGGCGGTCAGTGCTGAGAGCACCACCCGCCACAATGTTAAAAATACAGGATGCACCTGCCATTGTGGCGGGCGCATCCTAATACCCCCCCACGAGACCCCTGCCCTTATGGCGGGTGGTTCCGTTATCCGTTGAGATGGCGGGCGGACGAAGTCCGCCTGTCATCCTAATGACCACCTTAGTAACTAAGAAAGTAATTGTAATACAAGTGTGACTGCCAATTTTAATCACTATTTGTCACTCTTGTAGAGTGTTATCGTTTATCACTCTACCGCACCTACACATTTTTATGTTTGTTTGGACACTTTTTCTTTGGGACAAAATGAACGCCAATGATGAGAATAGTGGGATTATCAGGAAAGTAGCTACCAGTTACCCCAGTGGTGGTGCGCCTGTAAGGGGTCATTTTGTCCTCCACACATTTTTTGTCACATCTGAGCTGGTGGTTTTTTGGTGAACTGAATGTATTGAGAATTACTTTAAAGTTAGATTTCAGCCACTATTTACCTTCTAGGGGACTGTCCTTTGAGAAATGTTTTTTTTTAAAAAGCAGGCAAAAAAAGTGTTACAAAACAACTATATAAGAAAATAAGAATTGTGGGTTTTTGTATAGTAAGATTTTGTAAAGATACATATACTACGCAAAGTTGAAAAACCATAGCGACATACACTTTTCGTAAATTAAATTGCCCTAGAGGGTTCTTTGAGTATTCATGATTTTTGAGTGGAGGGCGACCCGTAGTCTCTTGTTCCCTCCATGCTCTTATTTGATTAGATCTTTGGGTATTAAACAGATCGTGGCTTCCTGAAATGTTCCAGAAGAAGCGTCTGTTGTAATAAAAGAATTAAAAAGCAATAGAAGACGGGGGAGAAGCAGATTAGCAAATTGCGCATAAAATTCAATAGTAAATCCATCTGGACCCTGAGCTTTTCCCTTTTTTCGGACTGAAACTGCGTGAGTAATTTCAGAGAGAGTAATATCCTTTTCTAGAGATGTAAAGTCAGTATTGTGAGATGGAGGGTGATCAATAGTTTGAAAGTAAGTAGAAAGATTAGTTTAGGTAGGTTGTTGTTCGGGAGTGTATAACGTTTTATAAAAGGAAACAAACTTGTTTAAAATGTCATTATCTTTAAAAAAGGTAATACCAGCATTATTCTGTATAGACTCTATTTTAGTCCGATCACGTCGTATTTTCAGGTAATTAGCTAATAATTTCCCCATTTTATTTTGACCTCCATAATAACGAGCGCTGCTCTTTAAAAGAAACGAAGAAGAAGCTTCAGTAGTTGATTCATTAAACTTAAAGTTTTTTTAATGAAGATTCAGCGTTTGAGTGATAATAAGTATACTCAAATTGTTTGATCTCAGCAAGCATTTGGGAATTTTTAGCTTCAAAAGATTTCTTCTTCTGAGAAACAAACTTGGTAATAAAGCCTCTAGCCCCAGTTTTAAAGGAGTCCCAGGTCATAACGGGATAAGAATTTGGAGCAGAATTGAAGGAAAAGACTTCAGAAGCAAAAGAGGTGAATTGACTTGTAAAATTAGGATCAGATAATAAAGTATTATTGAAACGCCATCTCCGTGCATGAGGAGTAAAGGGTAACAAATCAAAATCAACAGAAAGCGGAGCGTGATCAGATATTAAAATGGATCCAATTTCGGAATGGGAAACTTGTTGAGGTAGGGATTTACTAAAGAAAAGATAATCTATTCAGGATTGTGAGTGATGTGAAGGAGAGTAAAAGCTATATTATCGAGTATCAGGGTTACAAAGCCTCCAGATGTCGACTAGGGATTTGCTTCGTATGGTGGAAGTAAATTGGGAATGCATCTTAGTGTTAGAGAATCTAACAGAAGACTATCTATCCAATAGGGGGGCAAAAACCTGAGTACAATCTCCACCAAAAATAATATATTCATCGTCAAATGAAAGGAGTTTCAAAGATACGTGAGTTCAAACAGCATTATCAACAGTGACTGGTGCATAAATGTTAAAAAAGATTAAAGGTATTTGATTTAAGAGAAGTTTGAGTATTATCCAACGACCTTCCGAATCACATTCTTGATGAGTGACTGACACCTGGTATTTTTTATGACATAGAATAGAGACTGCATTTTTCTTACCTAGATCTTGGGAAGAAAAAACATTACTAACCCAACATCATTCCAATTTAGACGCTTCAGCATCAGATAAATGTGTCTCTTGAATTAGTGCTATGTCGGCGTTTAATTTAGCTAAATGGGTTAATACCTGTTGTCTTTGGTAACCAACCAATTTTCACTTGAATAGTTATTATGCAAACAATAAGAAAACTAAAATCCTTACTGAATGTATGATAGAAAGTAGAACGAAAATGTAACAGTTAAATTTAACTTGAACTGTTATTATGCAAAATCTAAGAAAACTAAATTCATTACTGAAAAAATTATAGAAAGAACGACAAGGAATGAAATAGAAAATCCAGATCGGAAAAAGAAAAGAAAGAGGAATGAGGGAACTATCTCCAAATATAAAAAGGAAAAAGGGAAAAGGAAGAAAGGAAAAGAAAGGAAAGAAAAGAAAAGAAAAAAGAGGGAAAGAGAAAAGGACAGGGAAGGAGAAAACACTGAACAGGGATACAAAACAGGTCAGACAACATTTGATGGTGCATAAAAATGTCAAAAAGACATACCCAAAAAAGACAATGAGAATGGGGATGGAGGAACCACATAAGGGAGGTAGCACACCTGCCGGAAGACTCCAAGAGGGCCCAGCAAAGGGAGAACAGCCTCCAGGCATAAAACGAAGAGGTCATAAATCAAGGGATCACAGAACCAGAGCTGATAAAAAGAAAAGGAAAACATTAGGAGGGCGTCTCAGGACTTTAAAAAATTTTTAGCAGGAAGGGGAAGAATACAAACAATGGCAAACATTAAAGGGACTGTCAAGACAAATATAAACTAGTAGTGTCCATGGAGTCATCTCTGTAGGTGTTCAGGAAGTGTTGAAGAAGTGCAGGATCTTCATAATTTGTTGTTTTATTATTGTAAGTCACTTTGAAGAGACACAGATGAAACAATCCAAAACGTGCATTCAGGGTGCGTAGAGCAGGTCCGAGGTCAAAAAACTGTTTCTGACGATCCGCAGTAGCTTTAGCGTAATCTTGAGTAATAAAGAGATTGGAACCATTCCAAGTAAGTCTCCCCTTCTGTTTAGCAGCCTGGATGCCTTTAATCAGATCCGTGAATTCTAGAAAATACAAGATAACACCTCTAGGTTTCGTTGAAGGAGATGAAAAGTTGGATGAGAGAGGAAGTTGACCTAAGCGATGAGCGTGCTGAGTATTCAATGGAGGAGAGCTTGGAAGACCAAGAAGTGTTGGCAGAAACGATTGAAAGAAGGATATAGGATTAGGACATTCAAGTCCTTCCGCAAGACCGTTAATTTGTAGGTTATTGTGTCTATTGTGGTTTATCAATTTTTCAACCTGTTGTGTAAGATATTGTATTTCTCTGGGCATTCCTGGAACCTGGTCTGAGACTACCTGCACTGGAAGCACTCTTCTCTCAAGGTCCGCAACTTGTTGCTTGGTATGAGACCAGTTATCTCCAAGGCTCTGAAGACGAGCATTTGTTTCGGCCATGTACGGTTTGAGTGAGCCTATTTCCTCAAGTAAAAGCTCCATGGAAATGGAATAGGAAGAGTTGGTGGGGGAAGAAGGGTTTGTCAACACTAATTTTCCTGACGTGGAGGGTATTTTAGAGTTAGGTTTAGAGCTTGGACAAGAAATACTGGGAGTGAAGCCTTGCATTCCAACAGAATCATTAGTTATTTCATCCATATTGTCTTGTAGCACACTATATGGATTATTGTCCTCTAACGACGCGCAGTTAGTATTGATTTGTTGTGCATTACTGCGGTTAGAGCGAGCCATTATCGCAAAAAATATAGGTGAAGAAAATAACTGGCAGGTGGGCACAAGACTCAAAAATGTCGTCCTAGAGAATACTGGATAATGCTGAAGAGAAGTGAAAAGTCTACTTATACATACAAAAATAAACATAGTCTCTTTATAAAATCAAAAGAGGAACATTTACTGTTTAAATAACAGTGAGCATATGAGAGGCGAACTGGCAGGTATATTCAAGAAACTAAAATGGCGTCTAGGAATACACTCTTCATTGCTGAAGAGACATGACGATTCGGTTCAGGAGTGCCATGAACAAAACAGACTGTCCATAAAAGTTAAAAGGCATTGAAAAAGGAGAAAAAACAGCTTTTTATAATCCAGTTAGCATTTTGAACACACCTCAGGGTGAAACATCAGGCATAGTAATCAGCAGGACACACTGGGAGCGGCATATATGCAAAATGGCGGCCGCGACTCAGCAACGAGTCACAGTCGATATCAGGAGCCGAGAAAACATATTCGCGCTCACCCCGTGCCACCGCGATGATCCTGGTCTGGGCAGAAGAGGTTGCGCTGCATAAAGATGCAGTTCCGGGAACCACATATCTACGTTGGGAGCCTGGCGGAGTCCAGTCGCTCTACACTCTCCCGGAGCTCCTCAGAGCAGCAGCCATTCCCTCCGGCTCCTAAGCCACCCTTTTCTTGTATTTTGACTGTTACAGCAATCATCCTGCTCAAATACTGTGCCTTTCTACTCATGAGATGAACGATTGCTATGCTGATGTCAGCGGTGCAGGCAGATAGTGAGACGGTCAATTCCCTATCAAAAGAGACATAAACCACGTCCTCTGTGGCCATTTTGGAACAGTTTCGCATTCGGATTATGCGAGGAGTTATGCGCCTGATGTCTTCCTAATGCAGATTCCTAATGCAGATTCTTTCCACATCCTCTCCAACCAATTTAAAACTCCTTGGATGTACCACATTATAATAAACTGCTGCGTGGGCTATGTATTTGTTTTTGCACACATATGTTATAACAGTGTGTCAGTGAAGCACAATCTTTAGTCGATAGTGCCCGTGTGATCAATGATAGGCACACCACTTTAACGGTGACAGGCACACCAATCACTAAAGTGAATTATTATGATGATGGGTACATCATCTTGGTGTATTGTGATTGTACTTTGAGTGACAGACACAACAAAGCAAGCATTAATTAACTTAATCCTGCTGTGTTTACTCTGAATTGTTCTGTTCTCTTTACTTGTCTGAATACGTTTTTGCTAGTTATTGGCTGTCAGTCATATGTTTCATGAACCTAGCATATTTCTGCAAATTCCAGGTAAACCTGTTCCATTGTGGAAGAAATGGTATAGGTCAATTGAAAATTATTTAGTTACCATAGATGGCAGAACATTTTCAGCTGAAAGAAAATTGGCAATATTATTCAGTTTTATAGAAAACACTACTCTTGATATTTTTGATAATTTAGAGCCAATTCATGCAAAGGAAGCAATGGATGCTTTGTGGGTTGTTTTTAAATAAGCTGTTTGCAGATTAGAGAAGCGATTCACAGATGAGCCAAATGTAATAATTGAACACCATTGTTTTTTTTATTTTAAAGAAAACAATATGGAGAAGAGTCTGTAGAAGAATATGTAGATGCTTTAAGCTTTATTAGAATGTCATAACCCCAAGCTTTCTGAAGTGTTGGACATTGCTAAGAGCAATGAGAGATCTATATTATCAGCAACAGCTTTTGCTGTGAGTGAAACTAACATGAGTGCACCAGGAGAGTACGGCGGTCAACCTCTAATGTGGTTCTGGGCAAATCACCTAATCTCCCCGTGCCTAACAAAAATAAATGTGTCCTCATGTAACAAAACTGGTGCTATGTAAAGCGCTGTAATACCGGATATCGGGTCAAGTTTGCGCTATATAAAACTCTGTAAAAGCAAAAACAAAAAACAGAGGGGGATATTCTCAAGAACGTGTGACAAACATCGCAAAATTAAGTTACAGCAATTTTGAATATAGCAGTCTATTGCGTTGCAGAAAGGTGGTCCGAGGCCACACCCCTTTTTACACCTCTCTGCAATGCAACTCTGTGGCACTTATTGGACGTACCTGGGGGGCTAGTTGGTCCCCAGGGACCCTCAGGATTCAAGGGGACTTAATTCCCCAGCTTAAAACACACCACAGGGCACGTTTGCACACTTGTTACATCAGGCCAAGCCCCCTCCTTGCACCACTGTGCAAACGCACCCCCTGGTGCGTTGTAACTTGGGGGATTAAGTCCCCTTGAGTCCTGAGGGTCCCTGGGGCCTCAAGTAAGCGCCGCAGAGCTGGGTTGCAGAGTGGTGTGAAAAGGAGGTGTGGCCTTGGACTACCTCTTTGCAAGGCAGCTCCCTGGTGCTTACTATAGGTACCAGGGGCCTCATTTATGAGGCCCCTTGCGCCATCGGAACTTCACTTTTCATGAAGTTCTGTGGCGCAGAAGCCTGCGTGGTATTTATCAGGCACCAGTACGCCAGTTTTTGTGGCGTACTGCTGCCTGATAAATATCAGTCCCTTTAACGCAGTGTTCTGCGTTAAAGGGGCGTGCAATGGGTGTTGCTGGGGGCGTTCCCAGCAACATCCATGGCCTTTTGACACTGCCCCAGATTTACGAGAAATCGTAACTCTGAAGCAGTGCCAAAAGCTTACGCCTCCCCAGGGGAGGCGTAAGGGAGGCGCAACAGGGAGAAATGTCTTTATTTCTCCTTGTATTTCCTTTTTCTATGTGTGCTGCATTCTACAGCACACATAGAAAGAGGAAAATCCTCTTGTGATTATTTTTTAACAGAAAGGTTTCCCTTCCTGTACAAAAATAATCTTCCCCGCAACGCAGGCACCCTTGCACCATTGTGCAAGGGTGGCTGCGCTGGCGCAGGCAGCCCATTGTGCGCCGGCGCAGGGGTAAAGGACAGGAATGCGTCGTATCTTATAGATACGGCGCATTTCTGCCCTTTTCTTTTGCCGTAGGGAAGCGCAGCAGGAAGGCCTGCTGCGCTTCCCTACGGCAAAAAGTCATAAATGAGGCCCCTGGAGGGGTAGTTGGCCCCCAGGGACCCTCAGGTTTCAAGTGAACTTAATCCCCCAACTTAAAATGGGTCACAGGCGTGTTTGCACAGTGGTGCAGGGAGGGGGCGGGGCCTGATGTGACAAGTGTGCAAATGTGGCGCATTTTAAGTTAGGGGAATAAGTCCCCTTGAATCCTGAGGGTCCTGGGGGCCAACTAGCCTACCAGGTACCTCCGGTATGAGCCAAGGAGCTGCAGTTGCAGAGAGGTGTTCAGAGGCCACGCCCCTTTTTACACCTCTCGGCCACGCAGCTCTTTGGCGCTTACTGGAGTACATGGTGGGCTAGTAAGCGCCCCGGAGCTGCGTGTTGTGCATTTTATATTTGTCGCATTGATTTTTCCGCGATCATTTGGCACGTTATCATGCTACTATCGCATAGTGCCACCGGGTTGGGAACTGGATGTTAAGACGGTGTTATTTTCTCGCGATAGACTGCGATGTGCACAGTTGCGTTAAGCTAAATTTGCAATGGTTATTGAAAATATGCTCCTGGGAGTACAAAGTTAGTGCTGTAAAGGACATGAAAATGCGCCATGCTCAATCATGGTATTTTGTAATCTGGAAAAGGTATGGTCCCAATGGTAATGAAGATGCAGGTAGTTTGGTCAACAGCTTACTCATACATTTGCAGATAACATCCTGCAACTAGATACTGTGTCTTCCAAAGTGTTCTTTTTTGTTACTTTCCATGGTACAAACATAGGCTACCTACTTTCAGTCCCTTTTTATCGCTGAATGTTTCTATTATTAGGGGCTGGATAGTTAAGAAAGTATCTTAATTTAGGATGAAAGACTGTGTCAACAAGTACAAAGAAAAACTCAAGTGCCCTCTTCACCAACCTTTGCAGTGCATGGTGGTGGCTCTAGCAGCATCCCCCAATGGTAAACAAATCACCTTGGAAAGTCATCTATCTATTTAAAAATCAGCAGCAGCAATGTCTTTAGACACATCTTCTTCACAAGGTAACGTTTTAGGCTTACATCCAGGGCACAGATGAAGTAACGGTATGCGACGCAAATGTGTGGTACAGGGTTCCTAATTGTACTATGGTACATTTGTGCTATATTCAAATCAGTTTGTGTTGTTCTGTGCTGGATTTAGAATGCTGGGGTATGGACTGTGAAATGGGGAGAAAACATTAAATGGCGCTGGAAACAGGAGTGGAATTTTGTTGCTTTTCAGTTGTTACCCTCGTGTGGGGGGCTTTTCAACTCTGAAAAAAAGTAGAGACGATTCTACAGTTTGCGGCATCTATTTCGACCATGCTACAATTGGCAAAGGGCAATTTTGTGTCCACAAAGGAGGTCTAGATTATTAGGAGTTGTGAGGTGACATTGTGCCGGATACATCATGTTTTTTGCCAAGGAGTTTAGCTATTTTATTACCCTTTATAAACCTGCACTGTGGATTCTCCATGCAAGATCTATTGTACTGTGTTGTTAAAATGTTACCTTATTTTGCATTTTGACGGTTACCGCGATCGTGTTTTTTCATGTACTGTGCAGTTCTGTACACGCAATGGAGGATTGCCATGCTATCATCAGCAGAGCAGACAGAGATTGAGACGACCAATTCACTATGAAAACAAGAGTGAACCACATCCTCCACAGCCAGTTTGGAACAGTTCCAGGTGTGAAGCGTACTCGAGTAAGCCAGTGTGTGCTGTCCAGAGTAAAAAGAAACCACATAAAAACGTGAGTAGACAAAACTTAAGTTGTTTCAAAGGTGGTTTAAAGTCACATCTTAGAAATAGCCCAGGGTGTCCTGCCAGTAATCGAAAATGTAATAAATGCAATAGAATTGGACATTTTAAGAATATATGCAGAGCCTCTAAATCCACTGGTAATGTTAGAATTAATGTTGACGATAATGTGAAATATGGTCTTGTTAATTTGGTTCTCATTTTGTTTGATTCGGAATCCGATTTTAACATTTATACTTGCAGACTGGTTTTAAAGCATGGTTAGGTTTAGTACATATTGGAGGTGTGTCTATTGACATTATGGCCCATTTGTGGTCACCAATCACTATTTTGTGATAAATTACTTTTAAAGGCAAGTGGAAAGATGTTGTTTCGAAGAAAACAGACATTAATCCCAAGGCATTCGGAAATTTGGATAGTTAGAGGCTGGAATTTTTTTTAGGATAACATAGGATTTGAAGGTCACATGATACAAACAAAAAAATGTGTGTGGCTATTAATGATAAATATATAGTTGAATGATATGATCTGGGCAAGTTTGGAGTGATCTTGTGTCCCGATTCAGATTGTCCAATTACTTTTAGTGACATGTCACTGAATAATGTTGATATCCAACAAACCAATCTTCAAAATGTGATTGACAAGCACAGTGTTGTTTCCACTTCGAAGGTTGGCTATGTGAAAGAATTTGTGCAGCGGAGCAAACTTAAGAAGGGAGCATCTCTAGTCCAACAGAAGGTTGGCATTGTACCGCTTCGTGTTCACCATCAGCTTAAAAAACATCTTGATAGGTTGTGTAAAGAGGGTATTACTAAACTGAGTTAGAGTTCAGAATGGATATCTGCAGTGGTCATAGCTTTAAAGAAATTAAGAGATTTGCATCTTTGTCCTGATTTGAGATCATTGAATAAACATATTGTGGTGTATTGTCACCCTTTGCCAAGATTCCAAGTTCTATTGGCAGCTGTCGATGATTCTTGATCTCAAAGCAGCATATGATCAGGTCACTTTATTGGAGGAGTCAAGAGATCCATATGTCACTCCATTCGGCGCCTACAGATATTTGAGGTTCCCTTTTGGACTGGGCTTTGAGGCCAGTGTATTAAAAAAATTGTTGGGTACACAATTCCTGGGTCTGTGTGGAGTACAGGCCGTTCAATACAATATTCTTGAAAGTAGAGGAATGACCCTGAGTAGGAATATGTGTAAATATTTGGAAAAGGAAATTGATTATCTGGGACACAAAATCAAAAGAGATGGCATTCATAATAAAACAGATTTGTAGGATGCCATAGTTAAGGCCATTAAACCTTATGACAAAGAATCCCTAAGATCCTTTTTAAGATTAGGAAGTTATTATTCAAGATTTGTTCAAGGTTTTGCAATTTTTACAGAGCCACTGCGAAAACTGTAATGAAGGTTGGGTATTTTATTTGGGCTGAACAACAGGCTAAGGCTTTTAAGAAAAATAAGGGTCTGATTTAGATCTTGGCAGATGGGTTACTCGTCACAACACTGATGGAAATCCCACCTTCCGAAATATAAATCCCATTTTAATTTATGGGATTTAAATTTTGGTGGATGGGATACCCATCACCACTTTGATGGAGTAACTCTTCACTAAGATCTAATTCAGGCCCTAAGTCTTTAATAATGTCATGAACTCCTTGCTGCATGTATTAAACTAAGCATTAAAAGTTCATGTCATCATCATATTTATATCAATAATTTTCCAATGCATAACCAACAAGATATGTTATATTACTGTAATGTCTTTATTGGTATTGTTTTATGTGCGTTTACTCTTTTTCCTAGTAAGTGGCTTCACTATGTGGCTTATTTGTGTGTGCTGACTCATTTGTGAATTCACTTTGGTAGCAGGTGTCACTTCTAGAACATGCTCAAATGACCTTCTGACCTTGATTACTCATTTGTTTTGTGCTGACTCTGGTGACTTTATTGTTGTTTCCCTTTCGCAGCAGGTGTGTGTCTGGAACATGCTCAAATGGCCTGCTCACTCTTATGACTCATCTGTTTGTACTGGCTCTGATGACTTCATTATTGTTTCCTTTTGGCAGCAGGTGCAAGTTCTAGAAAATGCTTAATGGCACCTTCTTCTGAGACAGCACTTCTATTTAAAGATGTTGAGTTCTTTGAACCATGCTTGCTATTCATGTTTGGTTTTGAAAAGACCTGCCACATCAAGGAGTCAAAATCACAAGAGGTTTTCTCGATTTCTCGAGTTGTTCTGGTATTTCTACAGATCACCACCATCTTCTGGCACTGAAATAGAAATTCTGGTAGCAAATTGGGAATAAACAGCACTTCGGTAAGGTGGCAAGTTGAGGGGCACGTTTAGGTCTGCACTAGTGAGTGGTGAAGGGAAATCAACCAACATAGCATGAGAGACACATTGGGAACTAACTCGTAGTTTCCCCTTGCTAGAGATTTGCCGTTGGATATATGGGCTTGTTTTTGGAACTTACAATGAACCTTTAACAGAACGGTTACGGTTTTTGACTTGGGAATATCAAGAACTTTGTTTTGCTTAACTTTAAGAACCGTAATTCTGGACTTTGCTCTCTTAGTGGAAACAACTAGAGTTTCTTGTGTAACATATAAAAATAATTCTTTTGAAAGTAGATTAGCAGTTTATAGAGCACCTGTTTAGTCCAACGGAGGGTCCCCACGCTATGAATTCTTCCTCCATTTCAGAAGTAGGAACCCCCGTACACGGCCTCAATACCAATAGGCCTGCGATGCCCTGAAAACCAGGTTTTTAGAATTAAGTATTGTTGACTAACCACTTTCCTTCCAGGACTCCTTCCCTGTAGTAACCACCCTAACTTCCTTCCTCCCGTTTGCCCACATCAATACTGTGGTGAAATATTAAACTCGGAATCAGTGCTGCAAGAAGGAGGACATCTTAAGAGCATCGTTTCTCAAGAACCGGGTCTGAAATAATTCAAGTTCCTGTACTGAAACCTTTAATCCCCTTGGAAAGTGCTATGTCACAGTTGATGCTAGCTCATTAGGATTGGATGCAGGTTGTAGAAGGTACGGAGAACACTGTTCTTTTCATTTCCAGGGTGCTATGATGGGCAATGTTAAAATACAGTACCTTCAAATGGGAGGCCTTGGCTTGTGTCTGAGTTATGAAAAAAAATTGAAAATGTTCTGTGGGACAAGACGTTTGTTCTAACGACTGATCACTAACCTTTGGTTTGTTTGATGGATGGGAAAAAATCTGGAAAGTCTTACTCGAGATTGCTCAGGTTAATTTACAGACATAATGAATTTAATTTTGAAGTACATCATAATGCAGGAGGTAACAATTTGACAGCTAAGTGTTTATCTAGATTGACTCAGAGCTCTGATGATGGTAAAAATGTGTTTGATCCACATGATTGTGTTATTGCAGCTGTGGGTGCAGCTGCTACCTGTGGTGACGCTATATGAAAAACACAATGGTTGGAAATGGATGAAGATTACAGTGTTAGATAATTAATCAGTATCTTGTGAATGGGTGATCACCCAGTAGGAGTTTCAAATCAGATGCTCCAGTATCGAATGAGCTACGTTAAGCTTGTTGAGACATGATTTGTTTGTATCTCCACTTGGCCCTCAGACAAAATTTAATCAATTTAGCTCGTTAAGATCATCCTGGTGTTAAGGCTTCTAAAAAGAATCTCAAACAATGTTATTGGTTGCCAGGAATTGATTCTGCTGTGGAACGGTTTATTGATTCTTTTACAGTTGGTGTAAATTCAGATAAACATTGGAAAGACAATTGTGAGCCACCGAATCTGGCTGAAATACCAAATTAACCTTGGGATAAAGTATCAATTGGTTTTTCAGAACCAAAGATTTGATTGGGGCAGAGCAAGAGGTTTTTGATCATACTTATTGACAACTTTTCGAGGTGGATCTATCATACATTTGTTTGTATTTCCACCACAGGGGAGCTGATTCATTTCCTAGATAGTGTTTTTCAAATTGAAGGATTTCTTAAAGTATTGTGTCTGACAAAGGGTTGCAATTCGTGGTAAAGTTAGATCTGAAATTGCTATTTTTGGAATTCCACTTTTAGGAAGTGGACATTTCTCTGCTCTTAACATTGCTCTGTGTGCCTGCAGCCTGTCTCCAATACACGTCTGGGTTGGGTGACATCTACACTTTGTTTATTTCCTCTAGACAGCCACAAACACAGAAAGGGTGGGTGTGACAGACGACTCATCTACATTCATTCACATTCTAATAGCCTTCCTGGGCAAGTAGGGAAGAGAGGGAGCTCACACTTACATCTGAATAGGCTGTTCAGTGTCCCCAGACAAAGGACTGAATACCCCCACTGATAGTCTGGCGGAGGGGGCTGGGTTGAAATGAGAACTGTGCTCTTCTAGGACCTCCTTTAAAGTCCTCTCCCACTTCAAAAGCACATTTGGGTATGTTTGGGAAGAGGAGTTGGCCTAACAGCGAGGGCGGTTGACCTCAAATCTGGGAACCGGGTTCGAGTCTCGGCAAGGACGCGCAACATCCTGTGATTCTGGGCAAATCACGTAATCTCCCTGTGCCTAACATATATGAATGTGTCCTAATGTAAAGCAACTGGTGCTCATGTAAAGCGATCTGATGCCCAATACCTTTGGGTCAAGTTTGCGCTATATAAAACTCTGTCTTAAAAAGTACTGGGCCTCTGACCCTATCAAATCAGTAAACTACTAGACCAGTGAAGAACTCTTCTGTAGTAAAGACTGCTGTGCTGAAAGGATTGCCACTTTACATTGACTGACTGTTCGGAGAAACTGCTTATCTGCTTTGCTGACCTGCACTGCTGTCTGCTGATCTCTGCACTGCTGAGAACAAGGACTGGACCCAGCTCACTTTAACCCAGAGTGACTCCAAGGACTTGCTGCCTTGCCTCCTATATTCTGGGACACAACAGATTACCTACAGCCCTGCTGGTGCTGCTGGACTCTGCCATCAGTTAGTCCTACACTTGACTGAGGTGCCCTTCCAGGCCTGGGCCTCAGAAGTGGGTTTTTGAAGGTTTTCCCCCATCAACATCAAAGCAGCTATGACTTTGAGCTGATCAGAACAGAAACATCATTTGCAACGCGGAAACAGCGACCACCTGATAGCAGCAGTTCTATAACTGGTGTGGCTCAACACTGACGGACAGCGTAGCTCAACATCTACACAGCATCTACATCACAAAGGGGTTCAACAGCAAAGCTTCCATCAATGGCACAGATCGGCGAAGACGCTCAGCTCCATCCATGGATCGACGCGGCGAATCCTTGCCTTGAGCCTTCGACATCTCCATTCAAGGTACTTTTGTTGGAGGGTTCTGTCTGAGTCTTTTAGCCTGCCTGCCCTCGACCACGATCAGTCCGAACTTTGGAAGTAGCATGGTCCCTCGCAATCTCAAGTAACCTTTTAACGCGATTGACTTCTAATCACTGTTTTTGCATTGCTTCTTTAAAAATTCATATCTCAACTTCCACTGATTGGAATGTTGTCATTATGGTCTTGTTTTACTCAGATAAATCCTCTATTGTACCAAACTTGTATGGAGTCTTTTTGTGGTGTTTTGATTATCTTAGTGTATGTTTTGCAGACATACTTTATACATTGCCTCTTAAGTTAAGCCTGCCTGCTTTGTACCAACACACCAGAGGTTGAGTACAAGTTACTTTTAAGTGTATATCTAGCTTAACATACTTGGACAGGGTTCATACCTTTGCCAACTAGAGACTCAGGGGCATATTTACAAGCCTCTATCACCGTCACAACGTCACTTTCAGTGACGCTGTAATGGCGATAGGGGCCTCACCTAATTTACAAGGCAGCGTCACTTAAGGTGGCTTAACGCTGCCTTGTAAATAAGGCCCCCTTTCACACTATGCTTAGCGTGAAAGGGAAAGGCAATGAGTGTTGCTGTGGGCGTTTTACCGCAATACCTATTGATTCTGATGCTGCCTCCTATTTACAAGGGAGATGTAAATAGGAGGCATCGCCAGAATTGAGACAAGGAAAAACCTGGTCCTACCCTGGCGCAATGAGGAGATATGTTTCATTTCTCCTCGTTTTTGATGTGTTCATATGTGCTGTGTTGTGCAGCACACATGAAAACAGGAAAAGGAGAATGATTGTTTATGTACAGGAAGGTCCGCCCCTTCCTGCACATAAACAATCATTTTTTTTAAATGCAGTTTACCAACTTCTGTGTGTGCTGCATGCACAAAGCATCATTTCAAGATTGTTTATGTGCAGGAAGGGTGACCTTCCAGTACATAAACGATCTTCCCCTGAATGCAGACATCCTTGCACTGTGGTTCAAGGGTGCCTGCGTTGGCACTAGGCTGCTAAACCTAGCGCCAGCACAGGGGGAAACGCAGGGCTGCACCATATTTTTGTATATATGGTGCAGCCTGCGTTTCGGGAGTGGCGGAGCGTGTCGTTAAGCCAAGGAGGCTAACAACACACTCCACCATTTCTTTGTGAACCGTCCCCCAATTTCTAACAATCATCCTCAAATAACTTATAGGAAATTGGCTTGCTTTGGAGATCTGTTAGCACGGAATATTTTGCCCTCTTTAAGACCAAAAAGATCTAATTGTTTGAGACAAAGCAGGTTTTTAAAAACGAAAAAATTTAAGGATTGTGAACATGGGATCAACAGATCTTCCTACCAACTTTGCAATGGGCAAAAACGAAAGATCAAAGAGAACATTACATATGAAACTGACCATGTGTTATATGTTTTTCAATGTACATGTGAAAAAAGCAATGCAGGGAATACAAAGAACAAGGTTGAGCTCAGGTTCCTTCAGCACATCCTTGCAATCAAAAACAATGACTCGTCATATCAAATAGTCAAACACTTTTGAGAGAAACATAATGGTGACACTGATGAGTTTCAATATTTTGTTGTCTAACATATTGTGAAAGACCATAAAGGAGGTAAAAGTAAATTATAATTGACTAGAGCTAAATCAAGAGTAATAAAATTCATGGGAATTGAAATGCTGTGAGGTTATAATTTGGATATGAAGTTACATTTTCCCTTGTAAATTCCTGTAGGCAACTTGAGGCAATGCGTTAACAGAAAAATCTGAGGAACTGTATTACATGGACCTCTTGATGTGCTCTTTGCAACACTAGTTGTCAACTATGATTGTAATAATTTAAGAGTATCGTTTGATGCAGTCATAAAGCCATTCCTTTGCAAGGAATTCAGTGTGTGATACGTTTTATTGATTAACATATTTTAAGGCAGTTTAACAATAACGTATTGGGTTTGATTCCACAAATGTGCTACATTAGGAAAACGTTCCACTTTCGCCATTAGCACTTTACACTTCTAGTACTGTACACAAAACAACAAAAGCTAAGCGCTGCCTGTGACTGAGAATTGTTGTTCTGTCTCAAGCTCTTTTTTATATTTGCACTGATCTTACCACACAAGCACTTTACAATAACTACGGATTGGTATGCAAGGAGGGTTCCATCAGTTTTGCTTTAGGTTGAATTATTTTCTATAATGGCATTTGGATGTATTTAAGAATGGCACACTAGCACTTTACTCTTTGTGTAACAACAAATACGAGTAGTCAATTCAGATTTCATTAGGACTAGTTTATTTTAGGACGTCTGATGCTTTTACAAAGTATCCTATGCCTACGACTACTTATGGAATAACCTTTATACGAAGGTTATTATAAGCGTGATGACCAAGCTACAATAATGCACTTCGACAAGTTTGCATCTTCAGCATTATCAGTGACACGGCATACACTTCAATGAAATAACTATGGATAACTATGGATGAAAGTGAGAATTTATATTCTGCCTTTAGCAGTCTAGGGGGCATATTTACAAGGAACTGGCAGAGCACGACGTCAACCGCTTTGGCTTAATGTTGCACCCCGCCACTTCTTAAACGCAGGGCTGCACCATGTTTACATAAATACTCTGCATGCGTTTACCCCAGCACCAGCGTAATTTCACTGCATAGCGCCAATGCAGGCACCCTTGCACTATAGTGCAAGGGTGCTTGTGTTGAAGGGAATGATTGTTTATGTGCAGGAAGGTGTCCCATCCTGCACATAAACAATCTGAAATCGTGTTTTGATCTTCTATGTGTGCTGTATCATGCAGCACACATAGAAGTTTTAAAACATAATTTAAAAAAAATTATTGTTTAAACAATCAATGGTGTTTTGCTGTTTCTCTGTGTGCTGCACAATGCAGCTCACATGGAAACAGCAAAAACGTGAAGAAATAATAATTTCTCCTCATTGCACCAGGGTAAGATCAGGTTTTCCCTACTCTTAATTTTGGCACTCCCCCATATTTACGCCACCCTTGTAAATGTGTGGCAGTGTAAAAACTAATGAGTGTTGTGGTAGAATGCCCACCTCAACACACATTGCCTACCCCTTTTACTCAAAGTTTGGCGAGAACGGGTGCCCTAATTCCCAAGGCGGCGTTAAGCCACTTGTGAATAAGCCGAAGCCCCTATCGCCAACACAAGTTGAGAAAAGTGACAGTGTGGTGGCTATAGGGGCTTGTAAATATGCCCCTATATGTTTGTATTGATTTTGGATGTTATCGCTGATTATGACGTGATCTATAGTGAGATATTCATGTGTTTCCATTCAAGTGGATTTACCTCATATGATGGCATGTGGATGTATCGGCAGTGGCAATTTATTCTTGGAGCAGCAAGAGTTCTTGGAGGATTTTGCATTATATAAATGATAGCAAATGCATGATCTTGCAAATAGAATAATCAATTTGAATTTGTTTAAATTATTCAGAATTTCAAGATATCAGGGAACAGTTTTTGATGCAATCTCTTAGAGTCAGACCTATACTACTTATAGAGACCGGTGTTTGGTTGTGTCGCCTGTTCATCTTACTTGAAAGGAATGTTTAAATTAAATGTCACAATCTCAATTTATTACTGTCTAAAATTGAATGTGAAGAGTATTCAATAATCGACTAACGTATATGAAAACTGTTACATTGTAAACATATTCTGCAGAAATTACATTAGGCTTTTTCTAATTAAGTGAGAAAAAATATCCTCACATGACAATAAGTTAGGAAAATGGTGGTCTTGATGGATCTGGCATATATGCCTGTAGCATTATAGTTGTTTTTAAAAATTGCAAAGGGACTTGGTGCATATTTGCACTTTAAAAAGACTTTTCTGGCCCATCAAAGGCAAATCGCCCAAAAAATACAACACTCATTCTGTTGTAGATTTCTCTGTGTATTTACACTAAATATTCATTAAATATTCACAGTATACATGGATTAAAGTGCAGCCTAGCCTTTTTTTGCCCTCGTGGATACGGTGAAGTTGCTAAATATATTGCTTCCCAGTCTGCTGTTTGTCACAGGGAGAGTGTCCATGAAGAAGGGTGTTAGGCTGAAACGCGTCGGACAGCGAGATTTGTAAGGAACGTGTCGGCAACAGTTGCTCCTGTTCTGTGCTTTACCCACCTGCGAGTACTGTTCCACTTGAGTGGCAACTCTTTTTCTATGAATATTGGTGGTCAGCCCTGCCACGGGACTGCAACACTGCGAGACCCAATCAGGTCCGCCATGGCTTACTTGGGCTAGTGATATGCAGAGCAGGAGGTGCATGACTATGCAGGAGCGACTATGCAGGACATTTGATAGCCAATTGCCTTTGAAAGAACTTTGGAGTGTGTGCTAACAATAGATACCCACATGGGTAAAGACAGAACTACCAGTCCCAGCATGCAATTTCTTTCGCTTACCTGAGCGTTACTGTAAAAATTGAAATAAATGGAGGGAATTTACTGGTGCTTCCTAGTCTGCTGTTTTTCAAAGGGAGAGTGTCCATGAAGAAAGGCTTTAGCCCGAAACGCATCGGACAGCGAAATTTGTAAGGAGCGTGTCTGCCGCAGTTGCTCCTGTTCTGTGCTTTACCCACCTGTTAGGTTTGGATTTTACACACACAAAACCATGGAAATTCAGCAGTTATTGTTACCTGAACGAACTGTAATTTACGCTCACGCAATGCACTGCTTATGACCTCACTTATTACATCACTCATGACATGGTCAGTGACATCACTCTTGACATCATCCAGTGAAGATGAGTGTTTTGTAAAGGTTTCTGACACTGAAAGATATATACTGAGGTACTGCCTAAGTTAAATTACTATTCTTTCTGTAGTACTAATGAGTGTTAGCATTTGTAACATAGATCATCTGAACAGTAATCTATTTTTAAAGCGGGTGTACTATTTATGACACATGTACCCTGCTGATAAATGTGTGTGGTAGTGCTTTGCGACAGTCTAAGCTGTTCGTTGAGAAGTTTTGTTGAGCTTTACAACATACTGACCACTTTGCTTAGACCTCTCTCCTTTGGGATGAATGAATTGCGATTCTCCTATTAACATGACCAGAGAATCTGGATTTCATTAAAGACACAGAGGCTGACATTATGCATTATACTTTATTAGCAACTCACACAGCCGCACTACATCATAAAGGATAAAGTTCTAGAGTTAACAAGAGTGAACAAAGGATGTATCCAGGAGATGATCTGCCTCTTTTAAAAGAATCACAGCAGGAAAGAACTTCATAAACGGAGAGATCCAAGAAGAGCTTGTGTTACGTTGGTACTTTTCCCAAGCCGCATTTATCTCCCTTGTCCCCGTCCCTGCCGCGCGACCTCCCTTTGCATGCGAGTGACGTAGGTACCCTTCCCGTTTATAATTGTCCTCTGCATGTTCCCGTCCCTGCCGCGCGACCCTCATTAGCATACATTACGTCAGATGGCTCGTTGCCTATCTGACAGTTTGTGTTGTTGTTAGTGACAGTTGCAGCTGTCAATGAGATTGAGCTGGTGACCGGAGCGCTGCCCGGTGTGTCGTATTTACTACAAATAAAGTAACACCTTCAAGCATTTACCGAGTGTTTACTTTACAAAATTGGCGACGAGGACGGCACGCCGGAGAACCCACTACGTGAGGAAATATAACATGATGACATCGTGAAACGTGTATTTCCTCACACGAAGAATTTATGAGTTGAAGAAAAAAGAGCAGCCTCCGTGATGTCCGGCACATTTTGAAATTTGAGTGAGGTGAAATAAATTCCCTTGGACTTATTGCGAAGTAATTTGACCAGTGAATTCTGAATGAACCTTGGGCGTTTTGTGAATTTTAATTATATTGAAGAAAAGTAAGACCCAAGTTCCAAGAAAACTGGAATCTGCGCAAGTTCATGAGGTGAGCAGTTAAAGCAGAATGAGGTGATTTGAGCGGAGCAGGGAACGATTTTAAATCGCTGTCACCGCAATTTTGATGTTGAAAAGTGAGCCTTGGATGTGATCCATAAGAAGTGTGACCAGTGTATAAAAAGTGGACTTGGGTTTATCGTGTGAAAGGATAAGGTGACGTCAGGAACCCTAGTTGCCTAATACTGGAATCTGCGCAAGACTTATGTGATGAGCCAAGAGGACTGATTTGAGGAGAAGTGAGCGTAGCAGGGGATATATTGTTCACTGCAGCGCATCTTGAATTTGAGGTAAACCAGCGCGCAAACAGCGTTTGAAGTGAAATCCTCCTCAGATCTCCAGTGTCCAACCAATGATAATATCATAACGCATAAGTGTGTGAAGTGAGATTCTCCACAGCGTCAATGCTTGAATTTATGAAACTCTTAAGAATGGAGCAGCAGATGAGAATTTAGCCGTGTTTTGAGTTAAAGTGAAGCACATTTAGAGCGGCGGAATCCTTCGAATGTGTAAACTACCTGTAAGAAATAAGTCTGACTCTCCTCAGCGGAAGCTAAGAAACGTAATTAAACTATATAGAAAAAAGGAACACATATTTTACCTTAAAGCAGCAGATTCAGGTACGAGAGGGTGATACGATTAGAAGTTTTGGCGGCATTCCTCGTGCGCAGCACCTTCCTCAGTTTGGTGGCGCGTAAGGAGGAGCAACGCACGTCACGTAGTGGCGCCACCTTACTGCTGTGTGCTGCAATCACACGAGAATCCCAGGCAATAATTAAATTGAGTGATAAAGCAAAATATTCCATTTAAAGCGTGTTAGTAAGATAAGTGTGAATAACAGTACTAACCCCTTCGGTGACTTTACGAACTGCACTTCAAAAAGAAAAAAAAAGGGGGGTTTAAGAATAGTTTTCTTGATTCTCAAAAGGAAAATAAAAGTAAATAAATAAAAGGATGAAAGAAGGAAACATTTAGAGGAAATAAATACACACAAGTTTAGTGAAAAGTCTGAAAACTCATTTCTTAGTAAATTTTGAGGAAAGCAAACTAAATGAGCTATGTGAGGAGAAGGTGAACTGTGCTTCATATTGCGAGAAGGAACTACAGAACTAAGCGCATCATAAAAGTTTGCCAATAGTATATTTTTCATTTAGGATCAGAAATTGATTGCGATATTAACATGGAAAAGAACATGATGTATAAGTTACCGCCATCAGAACCATTTATGAAAAGAGATGGTGCTAATATTGCAGAATGGGAGGAGTGGAAGGAATATTTTAACAATTATATATCCATTTTTGATGAGGAGGAAGAACCATTAGAACCAGAGGAGAAGGTGAGAGTATTGTTACACAGTTTAGGAGCCGGTGGACGGAAAGTGTACTATAACTTAGAAAAGGAAATCTATAAGGGAACAGGCAGGAATGTATTTGAGAATGCCATGCATGTTTTAGATGTACATTATAAGCAAGTAAAGAATAGCCATGCACAAAGGAACATAATATACAGAGAAGTAGGAGATGTCGAAATGGTTGTGAACAAAAATGAAACTAAACATAAGTATACCATCAGTATGGGTGGTGTAGATATTGACATTAACGTTGACTCCGGGTCAATTTGTACAGTAGTAAGCAAAAGTATATGGAAGAATAAATTGGCTGTGATTCTAGGGAATGAATTGGAAGAAGCAGACACGTCCCTGGAAACATACATGGGTGAAAATATTATCTTGTCCGGATGTAGAGAGATGAAATTGTATTACATGAAGAGAAGTATATGGAGTAAAGTTTATATTTCAGAAGAAGAGTTCTCTGTACTAGGATGGGACGAACAAATGAAATTAGGATTGACACAAAATCCCACCAGTACAAACCCCATGAGTAGGCTGACAATTGACAACAGAAGACAATGTACTAAGTTGGAGATGTTTAGGGTGAGAACTCCGCCATCTGTGGTCTATGTCGGAGAGACAAGGGCTGTTGAGAGGAATGAGAAGATAAGAGGTGCAGCAGATGACAAATCCAAAAGAAATCTTAAAACATCCTGGGGAAAAGATGTTGAAGAAAATATAAGTAAAAGTTTCAGCGAAAAGACCAGTAAGGATGATGTTGTGAAAAAAGTAGAACTGGTTTATAAGGGAACAGGAGTGGAAACACCAACTACGAGGGCAGAGGAGGACCCGTGTATGTCTACCCGCCTCATAAATGAGAAAGCGTGGCGCACTACTGCACTGGCCGAGTACAAACCTATGACAAGGGGGAAATGTGCTGATGACATTGACCTAGTAGGAGCAGATAGTCAGAGTCTGATTAAATCAAGGTGGAACAAGCATGGAGAGTACTGGGACTGGTTATATAGCGATGTGTCTGATATGGAAAGTGAAGAGGCGCACGATAACAATTGTTGTTCGCATTTCAAAGCTCTGTTAAGAAGGAACAGGTTGCTTGAAGACTCAACCACTTTCTTCAATAGAACTCGCATGAAGGAACCGGGAGAAAGACTGACCTTTGATGAAGCAGGTACTGTAGGATTTACAAGAGGCCCTGGTATAGAGTACAACAAAAGAACTGATGTTAGACCCAACGCTGATCTTGATCACGAGAAGGAAACCGGTTGCAGTAGTAGGTGTAGTCGCGACGTAACATGGTTCAGGAAATTTCCAAAGAAAAAGGATACTAAGGCGGTTGCCACACACCTAGGCGGAGAAGTGGAACAAGTACTTGTGGACTAGAGCACACTAGTTAAACGAATCGCTGTAGCTAGCGGCACACTGTGGAATTAGAGGAAGAGAATAAGAAGACTCTAAAAACATACAATGCACACGCCAGGAAGGATACTTAGGGCGTGACTTATTACATTTTTGAACGGCGCATTAGCACAAGTTCTGGTTATCAGTTGACTCAACCGTATCCTTTTGTGTAGTTCATTCATCCGCCTTGGGAAATGGATTAAACTTGGTTTTGGCCCACACGGAACAAACTATCCCCGTCAACAGCTACAACTGCGTGTGAATTGGTAAATAGTTAGAACTATTTGTTTGTGTTTGGACTAAACGCAGATTACGACTACTTGGAAAATAACCATTTGTCCGTGATGACTTGGCCGCATTATTAACGGACTCTTGTAGTATGAGAACCTCTGGTTACAACTGTTATATGTGTTTCCATTTTTCTCCATTCCTTTCCTACGGAAGGAGATGTGTTACGTTGGTACTTTTCCCAAGCCGCATTTATCTCCCTTGTCCCCGTCCCTGCCGCGCGACCTCCCTTTGCATGCGAGTGACGTAGGTACCCTTCCCGTTTATAATTGTCCTCTGCATGTTCCCGTCCCTGCCGCGCGACCCTCATTAGCATACATTACGTCAGATGGCTCGTTGCCTATCTGACAGTTTGTCTTGTTGTTAGTGACAGTTGCAGCTGTCAATGAGATTGAGCTGGTGACCGGAGCGCTGCCCGGTGTGTCGTATTTACTACAAATAAAGTAACACCTTCAAGCATTTACCGAGTGTTTACTTTACAGCTTGAAAAACATCATGGAACAAACTTCAGAATCTCAATGGACAGCCGGTTAAACAGAATTGCCTGAAAGAAATAAATGATTAAGAACCAAGAGCCTAGAGAGCTAAAGACCTCATTAGATAACAGAAGCATAGGTATAATAAAAGAGTAACAACAATTGAAGCAAACAATAAGTTCATAAAATACATATCAAAAGATGTAATAAGTTCATAAAAGACATATCAAAAGTTGTGAAAGGGTGGAGGGAGGGATAATGTCAGCCTCCGTGTCTTTAATGAAATACAGATTCTCTGGTCATGTTAATAGGAGAATCGCAATTTCATTACAAGACCGGAGGCTACATTATTCATGTTCGTAGCCCTGAAGGACAACATCAGACATATGCTCGATAGGCTTGCAATAATGACGAGCGAAGATGTTAGCATTTGACCAGTCAGCAGCTTTCAGGATATCATCCAACTTACCACCTGACCAGAAAGATTTACTGGTCATAGCTCCTCTGATAGAATGGGCTTGAAAGTTAGAGAGGTCGATACCAGCAAGGTTAATGGTAGACTTAACCCATCTAGCTATGGAGGTGGATGAAACAGGTTTAAAAGATTTCACAAAAGAAACTAAAAGTTGATTTGCATCGTTAGGGCGTAGAAGAGACATCCTAGCGTCATACTCTTTCATACAAGCAACCACACAAAGTTTAGGGAAACTGTCAAAACGAGGATAAAAGATAAAATCTGACATGGTTTTAGTTCTTCTTAGTAATTTAAACTTGACACCAAAAATATCATAACATCTATTTGAAATGTCTAAGCTTTTGATGTCAGATACTCTCCTACAGGAGACTAAACACAAGAGAGTGGCGAGTTTGAAGGAGAGAAATTTTCTATTAAGAGAAGAGTTATCTGGCCAAGAACAAAAAAGGTCTAAAATACACTTGACATCCCAAAGGGTCTGATACTTAGGTCTAGGGGTCTCCTTAACCTTATACTCTTGAGGACTCTACAAATGATAGGATTTTTACCTACAGATTTACCGTTGATAGGGGAATGGCCCGCGGAGATTGCGGATCTAAAGCAATTAATAGAACGATAGGATAGGCCTCTGTCAAATTGTTCGATCAGAAAATGTATGATATTGATGACAGGAGCCTCCACGGGATCCAGACTCCTTACCAGGCACCAATGAAACCATTTCTTCCAAATGTTGTTATACCTAAGGTGTGTTCCGGGTGCCCAAGATTCTCCGAGAAGAGAGAGAGCTGTCAACGAAAGTCCAGACAACTCTTTAGATTGCCTGACACTTTCCAGGCAAGAAGGTTCAAATTCCCCTCGAGAATAAGATGATGATCTTCCCCGTCTGCGTTTGAGACCAGGCCTGGAGACGCTGGGATCAGAAAGGGAATGTCGCATGCTAGTTCCAGTATTTGTATTTATTTATTTGTAAAGCGCTAACATTCATCCTTGGAAGGACATCACGGCGCTGAGGAGAAGTGGCAAGTGATTTGATAGCAACTCTGGTTGAGGATCTGGGGAAGAGAACTGTCTTTAGTTGTTTCCTAAATGAGAGGAAGCAGTCATTTGGTCTGAGGTTAGGAGGTAACTCATTCTATTTTGTTACGGCAATGTGAGAGAAGGCCCGTTCTCCCATCCTGACAGTCCGTGCTCGGTGGTGGATGCTCTACCTGACGTTATGGATCGTAGGTTCCTTGAGGGTTTATGGAATCTAATCTTGTCATGTAGGATGTTGGGGCCTGTATCGTGAAGTACTTTGTGTGAAATACATAGTAGTTTAAAAGTGGCTCGTTGTCGCATTGGGAGCCAGTGAAGCTCACGCATGCAGTTTTTGGCCGAGTCGTATTTTCTTTTATTACAGATGGCTTTGGCCGCGGCATTCTGAACCATCTGTAATTTAGAGAAAAGGTAATCTGCCATTCCCACAAACAGGGAGTTACCATAGTCCAGCCTACTCAACAATAGTGACTGGACTAGTGTTTTCCTGCACTCTGTCGGAACCCAGGGGAGGACTCGTCTAAGCATCTTCAATAGCCCGAAGCCTCTGCCGCAAACTATGGAGACATGGGATTTCATGGATAAGTCCCTATCCAGTGTTATGCCTAGATTTTTGGCTTTTGCAGTAGGGTTGGGAGGCGAGCCCAGGTCATTCGGCCACCAGCTGTTGTCCCAAGCCTGTGTCCCTCTGCCGAACAGTAGGATTTCTGACTTGTCGGCATTTAGTCTAAGACAATAGTCCTGCATCCAAATTGCCAACTCAGTCAGGCAGTTTGTCAGTCTAGATTTTGAATCATTTTTTTCATCAATGGTGACCATCAACTGGGTGTCATCCGCATAGGAGCACATTTCCACATCCCACTTTTTGCCAATGGTTGCCAATGAGGAGACGAACACATTAAACAGGGTTGGGCTCAACGAAGCCCCCTGGGGAACCCCGTATTTTATAGGTCGCGGAGGGGATGTGTAGTCACCCAAGCGAACTGATTGGGTTCGACCTGCTAGGAACGATTGTAGCCATCCTAATGCCTTATCTTGAATTCCTTTCTCTGCCAGGATGTTCAATAATTGATCGTGGGGTACGGTATCAAAAGCCGCTGATAAATCAAGGAGTATCAGAGCAACTGTTTTACCTTGATCCACCTTAGTTCTAATGCTGTCTGTCACTGCTAGGAGTGTAGTTTCAGTGCTATTGTTTGTCAGGAACCCTGTCTGTGAGGCGTCCAGTAGGTCATTGACTTCCAAAAATGTGGAAAGTCGTCTGTCGACCAACTTCTCCAGAACCTTTGATAAATAGGGTAACTGGGATATTGGTCTGTAATTGGCCGGATTGTTTACGTCTGCTCCAGCCTTTTTTTTTTTTTTTTTTTTTAAATTTGTTTTTATTGTTGCAGAGACATTTAACGTATGCATTGGTATTCCTTTCGACTGCGTGGCATCAACATTCAGCCGTCCGCAGCTATTTATGCAACTTTTCATATTAGCATTTTTCATTTTTACAACTTAACAACCAAACAGGGTCTAGACAAGTTCTTGTTTGCATAGAATTATGTAGTACTTTGCGAGAGTATAGGTCATCTTAGCCATTCCTGCAATTACATCTCTAAACTGAAATCAATCTCATTTCTGTTCTCGAGGCTCAGGCTACCCGTCTCATCCGGCGTCTCTACCCCAACCCCCCTTCCACCCTCTCACACTAACCCCTCTTCCTCCCCTTCGCTATCAGAATCGTCATCTTCAGGTAGTGGCTCACAGATTTCACCCCTATATACATTCCATGGCGACCATATTTTATTCCATTTTCGTGGGTTACGTCTCTGTTGGTAAACAGTCCTTTCCATAATCATTAACATGTCCATGTTTCTACTCCATTGAGTCAGGGTCGGGGTATTACTCGCCCCCCAGTTCAGTGCTATGTCCCGTTTTGCCAACATCGTCCCAATAATTACCCATCTCTTTCCATACTGTGTCAGGTCCGTCGGGTCCCATACATTCAGTAGGCTGACTCTGGGATCAGGTGTAAGCGAGGTGTGCAAGGTCTGGCCCATCGTGCGTGTAACCCTCCTCCAGTAATCTTGAATATTTGGGCAGGCCCACAATGTATGGAACAGCGTACCTTCCCCCCCACAATTTCTCAGACAGTATGGGTGGTCCACCCTCTGGATTCTATGTAGTGTTGTGCGGGTGTAATAGACCCTATGTAGAATTTTAAATTGTACCAGTCTAAAACGCGTAGATATACCCGCCTCCTTGGGCGACGCTAATGCTGCGTTCCAGTCTGTCTCGTCCATATCCCCAACCTCTTCCTCCCAGCGTTCCTTTAGTTTTACCAGTGGGTCCGGTAGGTTATTTAATAGTTTACGGTAGGTAAGTGAGGTAGCACTTGCTTCCATGTAGTCTGTCAGCAGCCGGTCCTCTAACGGAGCCGATTCTGGGACCTCAGTACCCGGCTCTAGCACCGATAGGAGTGCATGTCTGATTTGTATATATCTATATGTTTCGGTGACCTCCATCTCGTATTGTTCCCTCAGGGCCGCAAACGGGATTACCCCCTCCCCTGTCCACAAGTCTCCCACTGTAGAGATCCCAATGTCGTCCCACTGGTTAAACCCCTTGCTACTTCGTAGGTTACCCAGGCTCTTGGTGTCCCATAGCGGTGTGAGCTTGGTGATCACTCCTTCCCATGCCAGACGCCTTTGTGCTTTGTGCCATATAGCCACTGTGTGTTTGGTCGGGCCTCTCAAGTTTGGTAACAGACTTTTGTTATATAGCGGGGCTAGTAGGGTGTTCATGCCTAGTTGCCTCCTGTCAGCTATGTACGCGGGGTCATCCTGTGCTACGTGTATCCATTGGTTAATCACCTTAAGGTGTGCTGCCCAGTAGTACAGTTCAAGGTGTGGGAGCGCTATCCCCCCGCTATACCAATCCCTCACCATTTTCACCTGTGCGACCCTGGCCGGTTTCTCTCCCCATAGTAGGCCTGACACTTGCGCCGATACCTGCTTGAAAAACGACGGTGGAACCACTGCCGGTGTATTTTCTAGGACATATAAGAAGCGCGGCAGTGCCATCATCTTGAATAGCGCTGCCTTGCCTAGCAGAGTCAATGGTAGGGTCTTCCAGTGTCGCACGTCCGCCTTGAACCTATCCAGTAGTGGCTTACGGTTCCGGTCTAGAAAAGTCGCATGGTCACGGGTGATTTGGATCCCCAGGTACTTGAAGGAGAGGGATTCGATCTGCAACGGGCAGTCTGCAGTCAGGGGCGGTGGGGTGCCGTGAAGCATGTATAGTACTGATTTCGACCAGTTAATTTTATATCCTGAGGCCGTGCCATGTCTCTCGCATAACGCCAACAGGACCGGTACTCCATGCTCGAGGTCAGTGATGTAGACTAGCATGTCGTCGGCGTATAGGGAGACTCTGTCTTCCCAGCCACCTCCCCATTGAATGCCCTTCAGCAGCCGTGCGGTTCTGATGACTGTCGCCAAGGGTTCCAATACTAAGGCGAATAGCAACGGGGAGAGTGGGCACCCCTGCCTCGTGCCCCTCGCTAGCGGAAACTCCCTCGAGATGTGACCGTTGGCCGTCACTCGTGCCACGGGTTTAGTGTACAGTAGCCTGACCCATGCTATGAATTTTGTGCCGATACCCATGTGTGCCAGGACCGCAAAAAGATAGCTCCACTCTACCATGTCGAATGCCATCCTGGCATCCAAGGAGAGCACTGCCGCTTGTTCTTCCAGTAGTGGAGCGCGGGCCATCACTCCGTGAAGCCTTCGAAGGTTCAGCGCCGTACTCCGGTGCGGCATAAACCCCGACTGGTCTGGGTGTATCAGATGCGCCAGGTGTGGCAGCAATCTAGTGGCCAGCAGTTTCGCCAGAATTTTGCTCTCTGCGTTAAGGAGGGAAATCGGACGGTATGACCCACAGTCTTCCGGGGGTTTACCGGGTTTTGGTATAGCTATTACTGTGGCCGTACGCTGATCGGGCGGCAGTTGCCCGTTCTCCAAACACTCTTTGTACATTTGGAGTAGGGGCGTAGACAGCGTCTCCGCCATGGTCTTGTACCACTCAATCGGCACCCCGTTGGGGCCGAGCGCCTTCCCCGGGTGCAAGGCCGCAATGGCTGCCTGTATCTCCTCGGTTGTCAGGTCTGAGTCAAGCTCGTCCCGCTTGTCCTGTGGCAGAGTATTGGTAGGTACCTCTGTCAGAGACCTCTCCGCCATTTCTTGGGTGACCTCGAAGTCAGGGGAGTATACGGATTGAAAATAATCCGCCAGGACTTCCACTATTCGTGCCGGGCTGGTCTGTACCACTCCGTCTGGGTCTCTCAACCGCAGAATGGCCTTCTGCCCTCCCCTTTTTTTTTCTAGCCAGGCCAGCAGCTTTCCCGCCTTGTCGCCCACGTCGTAGATCCTGTGTGTTACCGCTGCCATGTTGTCTATCGCCCTGCGGCGCTCATGGTCTGCATGACGCTGCTGACACAGCCGGAGCACGTGGTGTGTATGCTCGGTTGGGTCTCTCTCATGCTCTTGTGTGGCCCTGTCCAGTTGTACCTCCAAGTCTACCAGTGCCTGACGTCGTGTGCGCTTATGGTGTGATATAGCGGAGACGGCCTGCCCTCGCAGAACTGTTTTGTAGGCTTCCCACAAAGTTGTATGTGAGCGCACTGATCCCGTATTCTCGGCAAAGTACGACCTGGTGCCCTTTTTTAAAGTTTTGGCCACTGATGGTTCACGAAGGTAGCCTGGGTAGATAGGGTAAATGCGTTTGCGCGTATTTTCATGACTGGAAAGGGACAGTGTCAGTGGGGAGTGATCTGAGATCCCTCGTGGACGGATTTGGACGTCGGCTATAGTGAGGAGGCCCCCCCCCAGTGTGAGTAGGTAGTCTATTCTCGAGAGGCTGTCATGGACCGCTGAGTAATATGTGTATTGTCGGTCGTCGGGGTGGGACTGCCTCCATACATCTACCAACCCCTGTGCTTCCATGAAGTCATGCAATCGGGAGGGTCCCGGTGTTTGTGTGCGTACCGGGAAGCGGTCCATCGTGGTATGTGCCACGGCATTGAAGTCGCCCCCCATAACTAAGTCCCCTTCCGGAAGTTCCAGTAGGAATTTCCCCAACTCTGGTAGAGCAGTAGCATGCAGTGCCGGTGGGATATACACTGACACCACGTTGAGCGGTCTCCCCTCCCACTGCCCATGTATCGCTGCAAAGCGTCCCTGTGTGTCGACTTTATTGGATAGGGTTATGAATTTTGATGTCCGATGCATTAAGATCCCCGTGCCACGGGAACCCTTCGTAAATTCAGAGTGTACGACCATGCTGTATCCCTTCCTATCCAGGGCCCGTGTAGCTGTGCCTGTTAGATGTGTTTCCTGCAGTAGTATCAGAGCGGGATTAAGTCTTTTAATGCCTTGTAACACCAGCCCTCTCTTTATTTTGTCTCCCAGGCCCCTCACATTCCAGGACATAATATTCAACGGGCTCGCCTGCCCCACAACATCACCTCCTCCCACCATGTTTGGACAAGTAGTGAGCAGTTAAGCCGCGCCATGGTACCTCTACTCTACGCGCTTGCGCCCTGCGTTGTTCGTCCTGACCCTGAAACCAAACTAGAACCCCAACAACTACCCTACCCCCAACTCCCCCCCTCCCTGCCCTCTTGCTCAACGGACTATGAACTGCCCGCCCCCCAAACTCAGCAGAGTGCCTGATCCCAACCCAAAACATAGTACTTGCTCGCTGGGGTGAAGGACTCTCCGAAGTCAGCGGCCTCCTCCTTGGTCGCGGAGGCCCTCAGCCCAGTGTCCAAGGCGGCATTCTCGGCATTCAATTAATCAGTATCTGGGGATTACTGCTCTTCGTCGTCGCCCCCCTCCTGAATATTACTCCGAGGCGATTGCGGCTCTTCTTCTTCACCGGTTGAATGCAGGCCCCGCTGGGATCCGCCCTGGCGATGTTTGGGTTGCCTGCTGGAGCGCCGAGGCTGGCCCGTCGTCTGCCAGCCCTCCAGCCATTCCCGTGCCGCCTCCGGGGATTCGAAAAACCAAGTCTTGTTGTCATCCACAATCCGAAGTTTGGCTGGGAAGAGCATAGAATAAGGGATTTCCCTGGCTCGTAGTTCTTTTTTAACCTCGAAAAAGGTTCTCCTCCTTCTCGCAACTTCCGCTGTGTAATCCGGAAAGAAGGCTAGTGTGGCGTTTTGGATCTTAATGGGGGGTGAGGTTCTTGCCGCCTGCAGAATAACATCCCGATCTCTGAAGTTAAAGAGCCGTGCTATAATTGGCCTGGGGTTAGCTCCCGTTTGTCGGCGTCCACCAGGGACCCTGTGTGCTCTCTCCACAGTGAAAAAGTTTGAGAGTCCCTTAGGTTGTAGGTGCTGCTTGATTAAGTTCTCCACATACAAATCCATTGCCCTTGTGTCTTCCGATTCTGGCACACCTAAAATGCGGATGTTGTTTCGCCTCGAGCGTCCTTCCTGGTCATCGAGCTTATCTCTCAATTCCTTGTTTTCCTTCGCGACACGTTCCATATTAATCTGCAGTTCCGATACATCCTCCACCAAGGCTTTCGTCACAATTTCCATCGAGTTCACCTTCTCCGTCATTTTGTGGAAATCTGCCCGAATCAGTGTGATTTCGGCTGAGATGGACCCCACCGTCGCCTGCACCTGGGTGAGGGCCTTCATGACGTCATCTAGAGTAGCCTTCTTGCCTCCCGTCGCCTCCACTGTCTTGCCCGTCTGTGTTCTGGCGTCCGGTGGGGGGGTGACTGGTTTCTCGTACGCAAAGCGGTCAAGGCGGGACTGCGCCGTGTTGTTTTTCGGCCCCTTGCCTGCCATCCTGGTCGTGGAGCCGATTGCTTCTATCCCTGCTTGCTGGTACTCGGTCTTATACACTCCCCTGTGGCCACCGGCCTCCCGGATGTACCCGGGTCACAGTCCACCCTCCGTCGTGCCTCTTGGCGCCCTGGCTTGGTACCTTCAGGCTCTCCTCCGGCTTTATCGTGTGTCGGTGCGTGATCTTCCTGGTCTGCTATCTGTGGGGCCAGTGGGTGGTGAGTGGTAACTATTCTCTGACTGCTGCGCCCCTCCAATGTCCGTTGTGTTATTTCTCTGCCTTACATCCCACCTCCACTGCAGGGCGTTCGACTCCTCTCGGTAGCTCTGCCAGTGCCCAGGGGCAATGTGTCACGTGGGCCACTCGGTATGTCACAAAGGCCCTTGTGCACACCTGTGCCCGTGTCGTCCTCAATGCGCCTTCACTCGGCGGGGGGGGAGGGGGGGGGTCTGCGCGCTGTGCCTCGCTGTGTCAGGCGGCACTTCGCAGCTGGATGTCTGTACCTGCTCCCGTCCGGCTCCGACGGGGTCCTAGCTCGTTCCACAAGATGGCGGACCCGGACTCAAATTCTGCCCCTCTGAGCACCCTCGCCCGTCTCCTCTGGTCTTTTGGGGCTCTCCCCGCCACTCAGCGCGGGGGCGCCTGGGGTCCCGCTCCGGGCTCCTGATCTCTGTGCCGTGCTGCGGGACGTCGGAGGGTCCGCTCTCCTTTGTTGTCGCGGGCGGGCGCTTCCGGCGGCTCTCCGCCCAGGTTGGCTCACTTCCCGTCGGCTCACCAGCTCTTGTAGATCCCCGGCTTCAGATCTCCTTAGGGGCCCAGTCGGGGTCCGCGAGAACTCGTCTCCCCTGCGTCAGTTTTCTTTTCCGTTTCGCCGTACCTCTGCCGCCCGGTCCTGGGCATCAGCACCGTCCCGCCTGGGACAAAAATATTGCGGATCACTGGTCGGATTTCATCGGAGGCCGCTTCAGCCGCGGAGCTCTTCCACTAAGCCACCGCCATCATCGGCTGCTGGCCACGCCCCTCTGCTCCAGCCTTTTTTATTAAAGGAGTGACTAGGGCCTGTTTCCATGATTTTGGGAATTCGGCAGAACTAAGGGAAAGATTAAGTGCTCTAGTGACTGCTGGGCATATTACAGGGGTTAACTGGGAGAAAATGTGATGTGGGCATGGGTCAAGTGGTGACCCAGATTTGACCTCGAGCATGACTTTTTCTACCTCCTCTTCCGTAAAAAGGCCAAAACTATGACAGATGGTATGTGCAGCGGTTGGTATGTAATGTTCTCTTTTTTCCGTCCCTGATTTTGGAAAGGAGGCATAGATAGTGTCAATTTTTTCGCAGAAAAATTCATTAAGTTGGTTACAGTTCTTCTGTGAAGGAGTAAGGTTTAGGGAGAGATTGGTTGGGTTGCATAGTTCTCTGACAATTTTGAAAAGTTCTTTTGAGGAGTTTTTATTTTCGGTGACTCTGCGTGTGAAATAGTCCTTTTTTGTGTTTCTAATCGCTCTGTGATAGAGTGTTAGTGCTTTCCTAAAGCTGTATTTAGTCTCATCTGTCTTGCTTACTCTCCATTTATGTTCAAGGGAGGTGCAATTTGTTTTTAAGAGTTTGAGCTCTGGTCCGTACCATCTCTCTGATTTTTTGTTGCCGGGTTTGTGGCGAAATTGGGAAGTCGAACAATGTTCAAGTGCGTTTTTAATGTTTTTATGAAGGAGATCTATTTCCTCGTGAATATTAGTACTTGTACAGAAGGGGTGTGAGAAATGATTTCTGAATTTATCAAGTGTGAAAGATTTCCAGTTTCTCGTATTTGCTGTGAATACACTGTGTTTTTTGGTCTGAGGGATGGGAAGATTAATGCAGAAGGTGATCATGTAGTGATCGCTCCATAACAACGGTGTTAAAGGGTCAATGTCAATGGATTCGATATTAGAAAATATCAGGTCTAGTGTATGTCCTGCGATGTGTGTTGGTTGGTGGACTCTCTGAGATAACTGTAGGATATCCATATCTTCTACTATTAGGTTTGTCAGTGAGTTGCTGCTGTTGTCCCAATGTATATTGAAATCTCCAAGGAGGAGGATGTTTTTGTTCTTTAAACAAACAGGCATAATTTGTGTGAGTAGTTGTGTGCTAAAGTTTAATGTGCAGCCTGGGGGATTATAGATTAAGATACCTCCGAATAGCACATTTGTGTTTATGGACACCGTAAATGCCAGAGCCTCGTAGTGTTCGACCGGCACGATAGTCTCTTGCCTACATGAGAGGTAGTCTCTGAACAGGAGAGCTACACCTCCTCCCTTTTTCTTAACTCTATTAACATTCAATATCTTGTACTCCAGGGCTGTCGGGAACCAAGTTTGGGACGGCCAAAAAGGAGTAATTAGGATCAGAAGGCATTGTTCCGAACTGACTTTCTGACGGACCCTCTGAATCATGGCGAAAGGAGGTAAGGCATAACCCAGGAAGTGAGACCATGGTTGGAGAAAGGCGTTCACAGCAAGAGCGCCCGGGTCTGGCATCCAACTGAAGTAGTTGGGAAGCTGGAAGGTAAGCCTGCTGGCAAATAAGTCCACGTCTATGGGACCCCAAAAGTGGAAGAGGGTATTGAAGACGTTCACATCGAGTTTCCAGTCTGAGAAGTCTAGAAGGAATCTTGAATTCCAATCTGCAGAAATGTTCGATTTCCCAGGAAGAAATTCGGCCCTGAGGGAAACTTTGTGTTCCAGACAGAACATCCAAAGTTTCCTGGCAAGATTGGAGAGATCTGCAGATTTCGTTCCTCCAAGACGATTGATATAGGCCACAGCAGAAATGTTGTCCATTTTCAGAACAACAGACCTCCCTTAAATGGTGTGTTTGAAGCTCATAAGAGCGTATAAACCAGCTGTCAATTCCAGAAAATTTATGTGTTGAGAAGATTCCGTCAGGGTCCAAACCCCACTGGTGTTCTGGTCTTCCAAACTTGCACCCCAGCCATGAAGACTGGCATCTGATTCTAGGACAAAATCCGGGGATAAGCCTAAGATAGCTTTGCCATTCAAGGCGTCTAAGTTCTCCAGCCACCAAAAGAGCTCTGCTCTGGCATCTGGGTCCAGAGAGACAAGATCCCCATACCATAGACCTGAATTGAGCGCTTTTCTCTTTATTCTCTGAAGCGCGTGGTAATTCAGAGGACCGGGGAAAATGGCCTGGGTGGAAGAAGAAAGAAGCCCAAGAAGTATGGCTAGTTCGCGAAGTGTTAAAGACTCTTGTTTCAAGACGGACCTGATCTCCTTCCGGATCTTGGCAATCTTCTTGGCAGGAAGAAGGAGAAGACATTTCACGGTGTCTAGAGTGAAGCCAAGGAATTCTATGGTCTTGCAGGGAGAGAGAATGGACTTCTCTTTGTTGATGATGAATCCCAGACTCTCTATTAAGTTCATGGAAGTTTTTAGATCTTTTAGGAGGTCTGAATGGGATTGGGACATGATAAGAATATCGTCCAGGTAGATGATGAGACGGATATCCCTTTCTCTTAGAATTGTAATGATACACTTCATGATCTTGGTAAAACACCAAGGGGCAGAAGAGAGGCCGAAGGGAAGAGCTTGAAACTGGTAAAGATGTTCTTTCCAAGCAAATTGAAGGAAAGCCTGATGCTTTGCGACAGTCTAAGCTGTTCGTTGAGAAGTTTTGTTGAGTTTTACAACATACTGACCACTTTGCTTAGACCTCTCTCCTTTGGGAAGAATGAATTTAGTAGAAGTTTGCAATAAATTAATCTGTTCATTAAGACTTCTCTCTAGGGTAATAGCTCAGTGTAGTTGTGGTTTATAACAGACTGACGTCACTGCTGATACCTTTCTCCAGGTTGAACAATTATTTTGATAGTGGCTTTTGACACAGTGGCCTGTCTGCTAAGCCCTCCTTCCTGGGTGTGTGTTGTAGTGGCTTGTGTAAAACAGATGTCGGCACTTAAACCGCTTTCAAGTTTCACAAATGTTGTTACTGTGGTTTGCGATACACTAGCTTGTACGATTAGAAGACTTACCTTGGTCATTGGTGTTTAGAGTAGTGGTTTATGGTTAAAATGTATTTAATGGGAATTTGCAAGAAATCATAGAGACAATTGCAGTAAAAACCCTATACTATCCAGCCCCTCCGACGCCTAGGAGGGTAACATCATAAGAGTCTACGTCGGAATCTGCATGGATTGGTCAGGATTATTCTAACAGTCTATGGAGGGTTACCAATGTCCATCAGCTGCAGGAGGTGCAGGTATTTGAGACAGGTCAATTTACGGAACTCTGCAGAGAGGAGAGCAATGTATGGGTGCCAGAGATCTCTGTGGGAGTCTCCCTGAGCAGTGAGGAACAGGACTAGCTTCTCCATCACTAATACATGCCACAGCCAATAGAGCCATCCAAGGTGTATCTGACGTTTATCTGTACCCCAATGACTGTCCGGAGGGCCTCTCTCAGTACTAAACCTAACTGTCGTCCCTTTTGTTATATTGAGTGGAAATGTAAGTGCCTTAGAAAGACAATGTATGCAGGGAATCAAGATATTTAAGTGTCAAAGTGGGTATCAATATTGTTCAGGATGCCATCCCAGTATTGTTGGAGTTTGGAGCACTCCCAAAGCAGGTACAAGAGAGTTCGTGGGGACCCACAGTGTCTCCTGCAGTCAGCGATAAGGGAAGGGTTGCCCCTATGCAGTCACAGTCACACTGGAGTGAGATACCAATATATTACTATTTTTAAAGCGGTCTTGGTGATGGCCATGTTACATGCTGTGTGGTGTGCCCTGTAAAATATCTCCTCCCATTCCTTTGTCGTTAGCTGGCTTCCCAGTGCCCCCTCCCAGTGTTTCTGCTGAGGGGACTTAGTCCCCAGCATAGCCTGCTGCATAAGGCTTTATAGTTCTGTAATAAGATGTTTGTCTGTGTTGTCTTGTGATTAATCACCTCTAAAAAGCAGTAAGAGGCTACTGCGCTCCCGGGCGCACCCTGGAGTGCATTACCCAGTGCCTAATCTGCAGGTTTCTCAGCTGCTCTATCTTAGGGAGGCCATGGTCTGCCCAGAGTTGCTCAAATGGGAGGGGACTCGGTATGTCAAAGAATTGGCCAACAAAGCGGTAGCCAGCGCCCCTCCAGTCCTAGAAAATAGCCTGGTCATGGCCAGGCATGAAGTCCTTATTGCCTATTTCCAGTGTGAAGTGGGAAGGGGAAGGACTTCAGATCCCTGTAGGTAGCAACTCGGTCCCACACATTCAGGAGGACTTGGTGACCGGGAAGGAATAAATCCCCCAGGCTCTCTGCAGAAGCATGGGAACCTTCCATAGAGAAGATCCCGCTACCTCCCTATCCATGAGTAGCTAAAGTTTGAAAGGGAGCGGGGCTCTATCTCAACCTACTTAAGGAGGTTCTGCAACTCTTTGGTACCCAGGAAATGGTCACGGTGGGCATGGGTCTTGTGTGCATTATAATAAAAGGTATAGTCCATAGTCGGGGTGAAAGTCCCTTCAGAGGTCCCTCAACCCATCTCTCGTAGCCATTGTATTCCCTTTTGGGAAAGCACCTCCAAGCTGTCATATCAGGGCACGGACCTGTCGAGGTCACAATGGAACTCTAGATTCAGGTCCCCATCAGCATTTTCTTGTATTGAGAGTACATGACTTCTGGTACTGCCCGCCTGAAGAAGCACTCTTGGCTATTGTTAGGGCATTGAGGGAGTTCACCATAAAGGCGTGGCCTCCTGCACTCACCCTATACATCAGTAACCTTACCATAATTTCTGCCAGCTTGTCTCCCACCTTCCCTTAAAAGGAGCGAGAGACCAGTACTGTTGTGGGAAGATGCGGGATCTGAGTCTGTGGCAATCCCCTGCAGCCAGGTGGGTCTCCTGCAAAAGACATGGACCTGTCCTGACTGTTTGGAGAATGATAAAACAGCACAGCGCTTGACCCAGTTTTTAGACACCTTAAGGTTAAGGGTAAGGACTTTTATGTTATGGTATGGTGAGGGAAGTGAAAAACATCCCAGGCAATAGTCTAGCCATACCTTCCCAGATACAGCACTGGATGTGGCAAACCCAGCGTAGGTGAGAATTTGTAGTGTAGTACACATTCCTTAGGTGAAGCAACCGCCCACAAAACAATAACAGTAAACATTAACCAAAATAAGAGAAAAACAACATAACTGTAGTTGCATGTCCAATTTCGCCCCATGGAGTATATGGATGCAAGGGTCCATGGACTGTTATGCTTATTCCTCTTCCATATCCTGTCCCTCCACCTCCATCTCACCATCACTTACCTCACAGGTGTTGTTCAAATGAGAAGGGTCACAGCTTCTTCAGGTGCTCTCCTGTCTGTCGGGATCTCCCAACAGCGTTTCCCACACAGCACTTCGCTCCATGGCCATTGTCTCTGGATCTGGTTGGTGACCTTTACCACAGGCCACCCCAGCCCATTGGATATGTCAGAGGACTCATTGATCTGTAGGAGCTTACACGCCTCTGTTAGGGACCAGTTCTGGTAGAGTGCCCCCTCAGGGATAGCTCACTCCTTTTGCCCGGCGGTAGGAGGTAACAGGTTGGAAGGTGTGTCTCTTCTGTAATTGTAGAGCAGACAAGTCCTGATAGAGCATCAGTGTATGTCCACATAGCCTTAAGAGATGTAAGTCTCTGACTTTACAAAGATCTGTTCCTTAATCTGATATCATTGACACAAACTAGGAAGTTGGCTGGGCAGTTACTCTCCTGTTGTGGGGGACCCACTCTGTGTACTCTGTTTAGCTGTATCTCCTTTCCGAGTGTGGTTTCTATGATCTGAGTACAGAGCGCCTGCACGCACTTCCCTATGTCAGCTCCTTCAGCATTGGTTGGGGCCCCTGAATCCCTATATTATTGCGCCTCCATTCGTTTTTGAGATCCTCTGCATGTGCTCTTAAAATCATGTGCTGTTCCTTGAGCCAGATGACCTTTTGCTGTAGTTGCTCAATCTCCTAATTACAGCTCGATTTGTGTTCTTCCAGGGTGGAGACTCTGTCACTCACTTCCGCCAGCTCCTGACAGGTGTCTTTCAGGTCTTTGGATAAGTCCTTTTTAACTGTCTGAATGTCCTCTCATACGGAAGTGAACAATGCTTTCAGAAAAGCGGGCCCTGATTGTCGTCGCTCTTGATATGATGCTCAATGCAGGTGGGGGGAGGTTTTTCTCCTGTCTGACTCCCAGTTGGTTTGGTCACTATCTGTTTTAGGGAGCGGTCTTTCTCAACCTGACCTGTAGCCATGTCTGACCAGGGTTCACTTCTCTCATATAGGTGAGAGACCCTGTCAACCCCTCCCGCAAGGGTCCACGGGGTGGGCAAGGGAGATGCCTCCATCGTGAGGTTTCCCACGAATTATGAGGACCCCCTTTGAGGACCTGTATTTCTATTATAACTGAATTGCCCGTTATTTTGACATCGCAGCAACGGCTACCAGGAGTGACTATTGTGAAATTACATTGCGCACCATTGAGTCTACTCCGGCGTTCCTGGCGTGGGCATTCTGTATATATGTATTTGTTAGGCAATCTTTTGTTGTCCTGAGGATGAACCTTGTACTGTAATTGGGTTCGAAACGTCGTCGACCTTAATACACTAAATGCATATTTATCTTGTGATTTATCATTTGCATATGTGTATATTTTGGATTGTCTGTGTATGATTTATGATATTCAGACTGCCACAATTTGCCAGATAGATTCTCCTGTTTGTCTTCCCTTGAGTGTGTTAGTTGGGCACCGGCTATTGTCCCACTTGTATCACACTTATCTTTTATGTACTTTATGCATTGGGAATTAAACTGTCCGCATGACATTTGATATAGAACTATTCAGTCTATATTTATTGAAATTCATTGTTGTTTTTTGGTCTAGGGACATAGTCTCTGTTAATCCATCAGGTATACAAGCATTCATTTGCTGTACCTGCCTCCTCTCCTCTGATCTCCCAGGAGTGACTGGCATGTCTCTCAGCACCCTGGGACCCTGCTCCTCTCTCCCTAGAACGGGCTATCTTACTGCCTGAACCCCAGGCCTTCATCCACATCTCATGGGATCTCTCAGATAGACCCTGGGCAGAAGTGCGAGGTCACTTCCCTCTGATCTCCAAAGGTGCTGGACTAGTTCCTCTGGCGGATGCAGTCAAGTTCTGGGCCCCCCGGTTTGGGCCACTCTCTGCATCGCTTGGATGGCCCTACCCCACATAGACACCTCACGTTTCACAGCAGAAGTGAGTCCTGAGGCACTGCAGTGAAGCACCAACCTCCAGGGGAGATGCCACAGGGTATCAACATGATAGAGGAAGAGATCAGTGGCATGCGGCCCCCCTCTAACTGAATTGCCTTAGACCTCCGAGGTCAATGTCGCCAAACAGTGGTGCTATGCCATGCTCTGCATACTCACTGTTGGTGCCGGATGTCAACATCATGGTCAGCCTGGTCTGCTGAATGGGCGGTTTCCTGGGACTGAAATTGTCTGTCTTGCAATGTGCACCCCCCCCCCCAGGCAGACAGGAAGTATGGCAGCTTCTTGTGTCTGTCTTGGCAATTAGGGGTGCCTCTCTTGGTGCATGCATCTGTGACCAGACAGGCTGCAGGCATGGGGAGGTGCCGGGCACCCAACCTTGGTCCGCTCAGGGCAAGCACAGCTGGCTAAGAAAATCCAGGGGTTAGTAAATGGCCACTCGGCCTGTGATAGCAGCTACTGATCTGTGCAAGTCTTGGCTGTGGGGCTCAGTCTGCTGTTAGACGTCTCACAGGGTCCATCATATGAAGGTGCCTGGATGCACCGCCACCAGTGAGGCTTCTGATGCAATACTACGGAAGACCAACTCCCAAGGTTCCAGTCTCCCAGGTGCTGCGGTGCAGTCCTCCAGAGTCAGGAGCATGTTGCACTGTGTCAGTCCCAGGCTTCCCACTGCAGCTCATGCTCCTCAGCAGCCGGGTGCCACCATCTTAGTCTCCGCAGATCGGCCGCATCATGGGCTGGACTCCCACGCAGCAGCATCATAGGACTCAGCTCCAGTAATCAAAGCCCTTCATGGACTTTACCACTGCATGAGGAAGCAGAGTGAGGTTCAACTGGGTCTATTTAGCCAGTGGGTGCAAGGGATCATGGTGACAGGGATGTAGGCATGAGAAAGCATGTCCTACCCATCCACCATCTTTGCAGCGCCTAGTGTAGTGGTTTATAAAAAACAGGGTTATTTGCTGAGAAATCTCTTCTGGGTGATGAGTGTGTGTAGTAGCTGATAGGGTTACAGTGAGCTCTCTGCTATACATCTCTCACCAGTCTCCTTTTATTATTTAAAAAAGTTTAAATGGCGTTTTATGAAGTATACTGATGTTTACTTTCCTGGATGATGTCATCAGTGATGTCATTTGAGATGTCATCAGTGATTTCATCCGTGATGGCACTGACAATGAGTGATGTAATATGTGAGGTCAAAAGCAGTGCATTGTGAGGGGCATGAGTTATAGTTAGCTCAGGTAACTAAAACTGCTGAATTTATTATTGGCCCGATTCACAGAACTAACTTAGGACAACATCCTACACTTACTACTTTTGGTATTCACAGAATGCACTTACTAATTTTGGTATTCACAGAATGGATTTACGACTACTAACTTTACGTCCGCACTCGGGCCGGAGATTTCGGCCCGGAGGTGGGACTTCCGGTCCGGAGGTGGGACTTCCTGCCCGGAGGTGGGTATTCCGGCCTGGGGGTGGAGATATCAGCCCTGACTAAATCCCCACCTCTGGGCTGGAATCCCCACCTCCGGGCTGGAATCTCTGCCTCCTGACCAGAATCTCCGGCCCGAGTACGGAGGTAAAGTTAGTAGTCGTAAATCCATTCTGTGAATACCAAAAGTAGTAAGTGCATTCTGTGAATACCAAAAGTAGTAAGTTTAGGATTTTGTCTTAAGTTAGTTCTGTGAATCGGGCCCTATGAATTTGTGTGTGCACAATCAGAACCTAAATACAATGTCCTTTGTTTTTTTCAGTGAATTTTTATGGGTTTTTAAGGCTACTTCGTTACTACAACATCCCTATAGTAAATGTCACTGTTTTTTAATTAAGTTCATTTTTCTAACAAACAATTTCACAAGTTTAACAATTCATTTTATTCACCCATTAATTCTTATCATATATTTTAAAACTAAAATAAAAAACTTAGGGTAAGCTAACAAGTAGTCTTTCTATAAATGCAATGTACCAAGTATTTCTTTTTTATTTTTCATTTTATGGATCTGCTAGTCCATTCCTGACCAATAGCACACATTCCATAAGGGGGCTCCAGACCCAGCACATTATTTTAAAAATAGCCCCGGGAACAAGCAGTCAATGGGGCTGCGGTGGGCCATGTGCCCCCTGCATTTCAGTCAATTAGCCCTGGAGAGCTGGCAGTCCGCACTGCTGGGTGCCACGCATTAATATTTTTTAATATAGCCCCGGGGAGGGGGCAGTCCTCAGAGCAGTGGGGGGGTGTGGCCCCCCCTGCATTTATGTGAATTAGCCCAGGGGAGGGGGAAGTTCCCAAGGTTACTTGGGGGAGCTGGATTCCCCCACACACTGCAATTTATTATAACTGCATGGAGGAGGCCGTCCTCTGGGCTGCAGGGGACCCACGCAGGTCACCCAATCATTATTTTTATTTGCCCCCAGGGTCCTAAGTAAACAAACCTGCGCTTTGTTTTTTAAACATTTTTGGGGGGATTCGCAGATTGCTTTTTTGGACCTGGGAGTCCATGTGGAGCCCACTGAAGAGGCCTAGGGGGTCAATGTGTTCTACCCTGCCCCCTTTTCTTTTTGTAACATTTTTTCTTGTGACTCAGTCAAGCCGAGTCACAAGATGCCTGCCAACACTTCCTCATTTGAAGTGTTGCCAGCCAATCATATATCAGGCACAAGATCGGAAGGGGTCACGGATCCACCATGGCCACAGTTGTATATCCAAGAAATCTTAAAATTTCTCAAAACCTACTTAACAGATTTACACCATTTAACAAAAAGATCTGTTTCTGGACCAATCGCTACCTTTTTTGCCAATGTCTAAAGTTTCCTATGGAAATTAACATGGAGAAAAAGCATTTTGGGAACCCTCCATTTTTTATGGCCCCACCTGAAGAATCACTCTGAAACTTTCAAGAAAGCATTTTAAGTGACTGGCGAATTAGTTTTGACAATTTTGCGGGGATTCGTCAAACTACGTCAAAGTTATTGGCAAATGAATAAAACACTCTTCCTATTGAAACTAAATCCTAACTATAACTACCTACTGGCAATTGCCAGTAGGTTATATAAATATAAATGGATATCTGTATCCTGCGTTCCACCGCCATCACCAGGGGTCACAGAAAGGCACTCCATACGAGATCACACAGGTTGTAGCTCCTTATGAGGTCTTTTTTATTTTCTTGTTTTTTGCATTGTTTTCTTTCATATAAAGTGCAAAGTGCAATCAGTGCCACAGGAGAAAAAATGACCTACGTGTTTCGGCCAGTGGCTGTCGTCTGGGTATGTATATATGTGTATGTATATATGGCAAAGAAAAGTTTATTCCAACAGAGTCCTAGATGTGTTTTGACGGCGTACCGCCTTGGTCACTACATCAGGTACACCGTAATTTTTTCAATATATGCGCCACACTCTTCTTTGGTTGTCATCCTAACCAACCTTCACCTATCGATATAGAAGTTTGTTATGGGCAGCTACATCATGATATTGCATAAAACATTTCATAAATCAGGAAAAGTCAACACAAAAATTATTAATTTTAATAGAACATCGCTATGTCAACACAATAACAATTAAACTAACCTACATATATATATATGTTTTGCTGAAAAAGGTAGGAGGAAAGGATGTTACAATGTTAGAATGCAAAAAAAATCTAAATGTCACTGACATTTGCCAGTTACGGTACCGTGAGCAACGAAATCATTATTCATATTAGAAACAAGATCTGGTTGAAGAGCAAGGAAGAGGTTTCTTAAGTTACTAGCTTAGATCCATTTCCAGAATGACATTTCTAAACTATTTAGCCTCATTTTAACACATTTTCTGTGCTGTGACCTTTAGCACGGGTTGAAATGTTGTTCCTTCCAACTTTTAATCCTGAAAGTGTAACTCTGCATCTTTAATTAAATGAATTCGCAGAATTGTAAACTGGGATGCCTGTCTGGTTTGTTCCTTTGATATCCATGTTCTTGGCTCTGCTGAGTTGGCAGCACTAACTTTTCAGAAACCGACCGAAATGAATAACAGATGAGGTCGAGCTGGGGGTCCTGCAGGACTTCAAATCAAAAGAGCCCTCAGCACGCGCGTTCCTTACTACCGAGTCTGAAACGGGGCAAGTACACACTATACTATATTTCAAGCTGCCTATACTGTCTATTAAAAAAATATTTTACAACTCCCCCGCCGCCTCGATCAGGTAAACTTAAACCTCCACATTCCTCCCTGGGAAGCCTCAGTATTGATAAGATGTCGGCATCGTTCCCTGGCTAATCTATGGGTAAATGCTTCTTTTCTGATCATGAAATTCTAGCAAAATGCGCCTTTTCTTTTTTAATTTTACCCTCCCCACAGTTCGAACCAATGGTAGAAGTCTCACCATTAGGAAAAATCCCCAGTAAGGAAACAACACACTGTTTGAAGATGGAGCTTCCTGCGTCAGTTTACCAGAGCAAGTGCTGAGAGCGGCCTTCCCAGCCTGCCAATAGCCGTGGCCTTTCCTTCTTTTCTGCGAACAATAGTCACCGCCTGAGAAAGAATAGTTAATGGCAGAAAATGAAATGAAAATGAAATGATGCACATGCAGGATGTGTGGGTGCACAGCACAGCCTTATATCATCGACTTTAATGGCTCTGCTGGATGCCATGACATCTAACAAGAACGCTCTTAAAATTAAAAAAAATCTTAAGCAAGTAGAAAAAGCCCTGGGCTCATGTAACTCGTTGGCTCTCAGCGCCAGGAAGTAACCTCTTCATGGATGCAATTCTTTCACGGGGGGGACATACAGTGGAGCCTTGTTATCATGGTCCTTAAAGTCCTAATCATTGGAAGATACTCAGATTCTCACAGGTCGAATACAGAGTGAAAGATGAGACAGAAGCAGCTGAACAAGGGGCTTGTTTGAATCACTTTGAGTTGAAACCAAACATATCTGTTTAATAATATTGCTTTAATTAATCTGTCGATTAAGTCTTCTGGAATCTGCTTCTCTGAGCTCAGTACGATAGGATAAAGACGTGCACAATGACAGTATAACCACAGAAAAGAAAGTTAAAGGGTGTGGCACCACTCCATGTTTGGACAGACAAGCATGTGCTGCTGTCAGTATGACAGCTCTAGATTTGATGTGACTGCAAATAGTATTCTCACCAAATACCCACAAGAACGACAAGACTGGTGCATACTTTTAGGCTGACATTGGTGAGACAGTGCATCTTTAAGAAACCTACCAATCTTGAAAAAAACTAGAATTGATTAGTTTATATTGTGAAAATTATGTGCAAATGATGCCCTAGAGAAGAAGATCAAGCCAGTGAAAAGCAGGGAACATTCTCTGACAGGCCTGGAGAAAGCTGCAAGATGCCAGGCAGAGCTGTGACCACTATGGCCTCTGTATCCCGTGGCACATTTTGGAATGTGCTCCAGTGTAAGCAGAGGCCCTGAGTGTTCATCCAACACCTGTTTCACCTTTTTCAATATGATAGACATGATTCTGGTGCCAGGTCTGCTGCAGCATTATTATTATTTGTGGATATCTTAGAGCACATAACTCACTTTTTAGGGGTCTTGTGGTGCTATAAAATAGTCTTTCAGGTGGAAATGTTGGCGAGTTTAGTAAAACAGCCCAATTTTAAACATTTTAATGTAATAGCTACCGCAGATGTGCAATTGTATATGTAAGGAAACGGGCGACTAGCTGTCCATGTTAGCAGTCAACTGGGAACCAAACAGCCCCTTATAGTATTTGACCCTATCAGGGCAGCAAAGCAGAACAGTCCAAGGCCTAATCCAAGGAGGTGGCGTGGGCTTGTAATCACCATTTGCTGCCTTGCAATAATATCACTAAATAAATGATTGCCCAGTCTGTGCTTTTTCTTTTGAAAAAGGTAAAGTACATTTATTACATATACACCATTCAATACTACGCAGTCATTTACATATATACATAAGGCTGATGGAAATACCAAAATACATAGCGCAATTACACCTGACCCCCTAAAGGGGTCAAGTTCCCCAAATCATTGGTCAAAAAGCCTAATTAGTCAGTACCGCAACCCATATAAGTACTACCACAATATAGAGAATTATTCTTTTTTCAAGACACACAAATGACAAGTCTGACACGGGTTTCGTTGATGATGTGTATTGTGCAAATTCTCTGCAATTGTCAGTATAACATTACATACAAAGTGCAAACGAAGCAGTGCTCTGGGTGAATGTGTGAATATAGAAGAAACTGTACAATCCTGATTCAATAAGTAACTTCAAATGAGAAGCGATAGCATGTCATTGCATATGAATCATAATCACATTGGCTATATGAACCAAGGGGAAGATGACATTACGGCCCAGGTTATTTCATCGGGTTTCTTCAGGACTTAGTCGTTTGGCTTAGAACCTGCAGGACATGGAAACAAAAACTTAAACATGTGTGTCGGTATTCAGGTTTCCGTATCTGGGAATTACATAGGCAACAAGTCTCAATATAGTCCACTACTCACCAGTGGCGGTTGGTGAACCACAATGGTGTGTCGACAAAAATTTACAAGTAAACATTTGTATTCAAAAATAAAGTTTCACTTATCTTTTTAGCCTGCAGGACGTTCTTGGGGCCTCATTTATGAGGCCTTGCGTCAGTTTTGCGCCGCCGGTGCGTCACTTTTTGTGACGCACCGGCGGCGTTAAACATGCGCCTTGTTGCGCCATATTTCAAAAGTGACGCATCTAGGTAGATGCGTCACTTTTTATACCCCTGCGCCACATTATACCTGCACCAGGTATAATGTATGCAAGGGGGGCGTATTGACGCAAGGAAGGGTCGTAGAAGTGACGCAGTGAAATGTATGAGAATTCACTGCGTCACTTTTTGGATGCCGTTGCGTCAAAATCTTGCGCCTGCCTCACAGCAGGCGTAAGACTGGCACAGGCCCTTTCACATGGGGCTTGCCCCATGTGAAAGGATGCATTGCTGGAGTTGCGTCACTTTTGTGACACACTCCAGCAATGCGGCACTTTTGCACTTACAGCTACGTCAAAAATACTGACGTATCTGTAAATCCTTGCGACATGATGCGTCATACATTAAATATGACGCATCAGGAATGTCGCAAGGAGTGCGCACTGAGAAGTGACGCATCACTGCTTTCAGGCAGCGATGCGTCATTTCTCATAAATGAGGCCCCTGGTGTTCTACGGCCCCGGCTCCAGACTCCTCCAGCATGAGGTCCTACAACTCCTTATCCAATCTAGGCACTGCTCTCATGCTGCATGAGAGAAGCATCTGGATTGGCTGAAGTAGGCAGCCTCAGTGCTCCGAAGAGCACTGAAGGCCTGTGCGGTTCTCCTCCGCAGCTTGTTAAGACAGCCGGGTTGGAGAGTTTGAACTGTGCATGTCGATTTGGCCATATCAAGGTAGCAAGCTAAACCGAAATGTGCAATTCATACTGAAGGTGTCACTCGTAATTGCTGTCAACCAGCAGCAATGATGCACTTGCCTCACCCTGCCCTCTCCGTTCGGCAGAAAGCCAGAAAAATAAAATGGTAATACAATTCATTTCATTTTTCCAACTATCTGCAGCAGTGTGGGGAGGGCAGAGCTCCTCTACTCCCATGGAGGAACTGCTGCTGCTACCCACCAATGGCAGTGCAAGCAGTCTAATATATTTTAACGTGAATAGATCAAGAACATGGCCAAACTAGGGACGGGTCCAAACAGGGAATGTGGGAGTCCGCACTGTGACGGGATCGTCAGCGTAATCCTGCTTCAATGAGTAAGTGTGGCCCAGTTTACGAATTCCTGTGACCCAACAAGTGTCACAATCTAATGAAAAGGCAAAACAAGTGTGGGACTATATCAGTATAAAAAATGTCAAAAGCAAGTCATCGGTCTGTCAAGCTTCAGACTACAATCTCTGTAAAACTGGTATCAATTCACCCACATGCAGTGCCCATGTGATCATTTGGCTAACAATGAAAAAAAACAAGAAGCCCCGTAGAAGACACTCCAATGCCAAGCAGTTCATATAGTCAAGTCAAGTCAAATAATTTATATAGCGCGCTACATACCCAGAGGGTCTCAAGGCGCTTGGGGAGGGGTGGGGAATTACTTGTCAAATATCCACGTTTTAAGTTGCTTTCTGAATGCTAGGTGGTTCTGGGTAAGGCAAAGGTAAGTGGGAAGTGAGTTCCAGGTTTTAGCTGCCAGGTAGGAGAAGGATCTGCCTCCCATGTGGTTTTGTTGATGCGAGGTACAGTGGCAAGGGCTTGGTTGGATGATCGTAGCTGGCGGGAGGGGGAGTAGAAGGACAGTCTTGTGTTGAGGCATTCTGGTCCGATTTCGTAGAGTGCTTTGTGTGCGTGGGTTAGGAGCCGGAAAGTGATCCTCTTGTTGACGGGAAGCCAGTGGAGGTTTTTCAGGTGACCAGAGATATGTTCTTTACGTGGGATGTCTAATATGAGCCTGGCTGAGGCGTTTTGGATTCGTTGGAGTTTTTTCTGGAGTTTAGCGGTAGTACCGGCGTAGAGGGTGTTTCCATAGTCCAGTCGGCTCGTGATCAGAGCGTGGGTGACCGTTTTCCTGGTTTCGGTGGGGATCCAACGAAATGTTTTTTTGAGCATGCGAAGAATGTTGAAGCAGGATGAAGAGACGGCGTTGACTTGTCTGTTCATCGAAAGTGAGGAGTCCAGGATGACGCCCAGATTCCGTGCGTGGTCTGTCGGGATGGGTGCTTTTCCAAGGGCTTCTGGCCACCACGAGTCGTCCCATGCAGAGGGGGAGGTACCTAAGATGAGGACTTCTGTTTTATCTGAGTTCAGTTTCAGACAGCTGTGTTTCATCCATTCGGCTACTTCTTTCATTCCTTCGTGTAGTTTAGTTTTGGCGGTGCTAGGGTCATTGGTGAGTGATAGGATCAGTTGAGTGTCATCCGCGTAGGAGATGATGTTGAGGTTGTGTTGGCGTGCGATGGCCGCGAGGGGGCTCATGTATACGTTGAAAAGGGTGGGGCTGAGTGAAGATCCTTGTGGCACGCCGCAGATGACTTCAGTGGCCTCTGACTTGAATGGTGGAAGGCGGACTCTCTGGGTTCTTCCGGTGAGGAACGAGGTGATCCATTCTAGTGCTTTTCCTTGGATTCTGATGTTTCTGAGGCGCTGCTGTGCAATAATGCCCATGTGTGTAACCAATTACTCACAGCTATATGTGGACACAGTCAGCCAGTAATTGCACCTACTATGTGTCATCAACAAAGTTGCTCCTTAGGTTAAGGTAAGCCATACTCTAATAGGTTATGGTAAGCCATACTCGAATCTTATTTGGCACTGTTTTGATGCCTGTAGGGGTGTTAGGCTCCATAGGCCCCATAGGGTTACAGAATAAATTGGTACTTTATCCGATTCTGTAAGCTAGGAGATAGATCTGTAAACTGTGGCGCCAGGTGATGCCCCCAACGTGGAGTGCTTGATGGAACTCAATAAGATACTATAGAGATTTAGACCAGAAGGCCAATGCATACAGAGAAAGACCAGACCCTGGGCTATTTTGGAACTTGTTAGATTATTTAGATCCTGATTAAACCAGTCTAGTATACAGGATAAGCTCCAATGATTATACCACTGGGTCAGCTCAAGATGTGTGATGCAGGTGGTCCTCGTAAGAACATCAGCTGAGGTTGGAACCACAAAGTTATAAGCAGCAGGGGTGGATCAGGCAGAGAGGTTGCTATAGCTATGGAGGTCATATAAGAAAAATAATTAAATAATTAAAAAAGTTACTCCTGTAAATGAAGTTTAGACAGTGTAAAATATGGGCCTCAAACAATTAGCAGTTATAGTCACAACAGAATACTGGGTGGTACAAACTTACTTTGTGAAAAAGGAAGGGGAGTAAGCAGCATGCTCTCATCTCGTCCCATGCTGAAAATAGGTGTCTCGTGCTCTGGGAAGGAAGACACAAAAGACGCTGATGTCTTATCTTCAGGCAGTGTTAGCTGAAATTAAACCACTAACCGTAATCCTGGGTGTAGATAGTCCATATTGAACATGAGGGCCCTCGTACGGATCGAGTCATTTGTATACCATGGCTACTCTGGAGGATTGTGAAGGGCTTCTGGGTCTACACAATCCACAAGTAGACACCAGAACAATGTGTAAGTTATAAATACAGTACTACCTCGCATCTTAGACCTATTAAAGTATGGAACACTCGCAGACATAGGAAATAACAGCGGTAGAAAAATGCACTGGATGTGCACTGGATGTAAATACATGGCCACTCAAAAATGTAGTAAGACCGAGGTCCCAATTTCACTCAACAGTCATCCTATTACAAGAATGCAAAGAGGGATAAAAGGGAAATGCATCAGCAGCGGTCACATAACCAACTTGATCTCAGCAAAAACAAAAGTTAGTGTACATGCAACCGATTGCTACATCTATTGAGCAAAACAGCACTTCATAGAGTGCCATCTAAATCACATGTAAAATCAAGTGGGTAAAGCCAGGCATTTCATATCATTAACATCAGTCAGGTCAGTTTGAGTGCTATTGAGTAGGTCCATCCATGTGCACTCTTTTCTGTCCTTGATGTCTTTCATATTTCTACCACGATTGTCCAATGTAACCACTTCAGCAACTTGCCAGCACAGTTTGTTTTCAGTGTGCTTTTGTTCTTCCTAGTGTCGAACCAGAGGCACTCCTTCCACTCTACATCTGATTCTACTTTTGTGCTGGGTGATATGTTGTTTGATCAGTTGGGTGGTCCGCCTCATGTACAGTTTGTTAGAAGGGCATTTGATGATATACACAACATTTCTTGAATTGCAATTGGAGAGCACCCTTATTGTGAATGTCCTCTTCTGTCCTACCCACACCTTGGTATTGGAAGTAAATTCACAGACAACACAACCCCCACATCTATAGAGACCTATAACTGAGGGGAGACCCATATTGTTCTGATATCACTAACTCATAGTGTATTCTTATGTGCTCCGATGATATAATCTTTGAAGTTTTTATTATGCTTGAACACAAACAAGTGAACCTCTGTTACAGTCTCATTGATTAATTGCCAGTTCCTCCTTCTTATCTTCTTTGCTAACAGGTGGGAAGGTGCTCACCATAACCACTCTATTATTGTTATCTTAGGGTTTAAGTTTGAGTGTGCATTCTCGGGGACAGAACCAAACTCTCTTTATGGACCTCATAATGATTTTTTGGGGGGTAATCTTGTTCTAGATGTTTTTTCTTAATTACCTCAGCCTCTTGGAAAAAATCTTCCTTGTGTTTGCAGTTTCAGCACAGGTGTAAAAATTGCCCATAGGGCAGGTTGGCCCTGAGTGCCCGTGGGTGGTGGTTATTGTACCTCAGACAAGAGTAAATGTCCTTAGGTTTCTTAAAATGTGTAGTATATTAAAAACCCTCTTCGTGTTTCATCAGTAGGTCAAAGTAGCTAACCTCAGTCATGCTGTAATGGGCAGGGAATCTCAAGTCTGTTGCTCTGCAACAGCCAACCCACCATCTCCAACTGGAAACCCATCATGACCGAAGACTCCGCTTCGACTATGAAAGGCATCCACTTGGGGGCCCCCACCGACCCCTGCCCTCCTCACATCTACCACAGAGCTGCGGCTGCCATCGCACCCGAACTGTAATGCACCATTACCACCACCTTCAAATCAGGCACCTTCCTAGACGTCTGGAAACGCGCAAAAGTCAGACACCTACTCAAGAAGCCCACAGCGGACCCCACCGACCTCAAAAACTACCAGCCCATCTCGCTCCTCTCCTTCGCAGCCAAAGTCTCACAGAAAATGGTCAACAGAGAACTGACACGTTTCATCGAAGAGAACTCCATTCTCGACCCGTCCCAATGCGAGTTCTGAAGTAAACAGGGGACAGAGACCGCCCTACTCACCACCACAGACGACATCCACACCCTCCTGGACCAAGGACACTCAGCAGCCTTCATTCTACTCGACCTATCAGTGGCTTTCAACACCGTCTCTCACCACACACATAGTCGCCAGACTGCAGGACTCCGGCGCACAAGGAACATCCCTGGACTGGAAACGATTGTTCCTCACCGGAAGGAGCTAGAGAACCAGATTACCACCCTTCCTCTCCCATCCTACAAAAATGACCTGCAGAGTCCCACAGTGATCATCTCCGAGCCCGACCCCCTTCAATATCTACATGGACACCCTTGCAGCCATCATCGGAAAATATGGCCTCAGCATCTTTTCCTACGCTGACGACACCCAGCTCATCCTCTCCCTCACCCGAGACCCCACCACAGTCAAACTCAACTTCCAGAAAGGAATGCAAGATGTTGCAGACTGGATGACCAACAGCTGTCTGAAACTCAATGCCGAGAAGACAGAAGTCCTCGTCTTTGGAACTACCCCATCAGCATGGGACAACACCTGGTGGCCGATTGCCCTCGGGAGCCCTCCTAACCCCTCAGACCACACCAAGAACCTAGGTATCATCCTTGACTCCTCACTCACAGACAGGTCAACACAGTCACATCCAGCTGCTTCAAAACCCTCTGCATACTCTGTAAGACCTTCAAATGGATCCCCCCAAGTCAAAGAAGACGGTCACCCATCCACTCATCACCAGCAGACTGGACAATGGAAACACACTCTATGGCAGAATCAGCAAGTCCCTACTCTGCAAACTCCAAACCATACAGAACACCGCAGCCAGACTCTTCCTCGTCATCCCCCGGCAAGAACACATCAGCCAACACCTACGAAGACTCCACTGGCTCGCTGTGAAGAAAAGAGTCACTTTCAAAATCCTCACCCACGCCTACAAATGCCTACACAACAACGGACCTGAATACCTCAATGACAGAATCAACTTCCACGTACCCAAAAGAAACCTCTGATCCTCCAATTGCGCACTGGCCAAAACCCTGTGCCTCCACAGGGCGAGAACAGGCAGAAGATCCTTCTCTCACATTGCAGCTCAGACATAGAATGAACTACCGGCAGACATCAGACTTGCACCCTCCCTGAACACCTTCAGGAAGACTCTCAAGACCTGGCTATTCTGCAAAACGGACCAGCGGACCCCCCCCCCCCCCCGTGCCTTTAGACCCTCACGGGTGAGTAGGGCGCTTACAATTCGCCTGATTGATTGATGTTCAACCAGTGTGGCAAGTCTTTGAGTTCCACCTCATTGCCATATCATCTATGTACAGCTTCCATTTCCTGACTATCTCTTTGAAGGGGGTGGCTAGATGGTATATGACTTTCTCCTCAAAGTTGCCATTGGAGGGGTTCCCTACTTTTGGAGAAAAACATGCTCCCGTGGCAACACCCTTCTTCTGGAGATAAAACTCTTTTGTGAACATAAAATAGTTCATTTTCAGAGCTGTGTTCATTAATTTGGTGGTAACTATAAATGTGTTCTCAATCAACTCTTCCTGTGAAATGTATTCTTGTATCACCGTAATTACCTCTTTCCGGGAGATATTGGTCTAAAGTCATTCCACGTTAAGGGTCATCAGTATGTCCTGTGCCCTGCCAATCTGTAAGCCCGCTACATCATTTATGAGCTGCATGCTGTCCTTTACGTATGAACGCAATTTGAGAACCTCATTCTTCCTGTGTTGGTCAATAAACCTGCATATAGGTTCGAGTACAGGTCCATTTCCAGAGACTATAGGACATCCTAGGAGTTACGCGGGATTGTTGTAAATCTTAGGAAGAGAGTAAATCACAAGGGTGCATGAATGCCGTTTATTGAGATAAGTGTGTTTTTTTCCATTGTTAATGCCTTCTTGTGTGTTGCTATGTATTTTTTTCTTTATCATTTTTGGTCGGATCCTATTTTCTGGTAGTGTCTCGTGCCCCCCCAACTGTCTGTAGATTTCCATGTCATAATTAATGTTGTCCTGGATAACAATTGCACCACTTTTAATGACTGGTTTGATTGTTATGTCGCAGTTGTTAGCCAGAAAGTTAAGTGCTCGTTTCTCACTTAAGGGGATGTTAAAAGGGATGAAAATCCTTTGTTTCTCCAGGCCATTTACTTGTCTAAGTACAGAGGGGCATATTATCAAGGGGGTTTATCTCCGCTTTTTTGGCTTTAAAAGCCAAGAAAGCGGAGATAAAATTATTTCCCTATTACCTAGCTGTCGCTAACACCAGTTAGCGACAGCTAGTAGGAGATAGCGACCATCCTGGGCCCCACTTTGCATGTCAGTGATATTTATCACTAATGACATGCAAAGTGGGCGTGCCAAGATGTTAGCGACTGGAAACAGTCGCTAATATCGCTATATTCTATTACCAACTTTTGGAGATATTCGCGCTAAGCGCGAATATCTCCAAAAGCTAACACCTGCCCTGAGCAGTTCTTAGCCATGTTATCCAATGGGAGGTGGATAACATGGCTAAGAGCATTAGCTCGGTAATGCATGAATATAGCTGACTTTTCAGCGATATTCATGCATTGCGGCCGATTTTTATCGCATTCGCGATAAACCTTGGTAATACCAAGGTTTATCTACGATAAAAATCGCCGCAGCTCGGCGGTAAATTTTTGTCTCTAACCAAGCAATAGCGATAATTATCGCTATTGCTTGGTAATATGCCCCAGAGTTCTCAATGCCAGAATTTCAAGGCTCATGAAGAGACTGGAGGAGGGGAGTCACATTGCGAAGGAAGGTGCATGCCTGTATCTCCACAAAGAGGAGGTCAGGTTTGTCCCGAAAGAAGTGTTTTAACTTGATTGTCCTAAAAAATCTATAGAGTTCACTAAGTTTGAAGAAATCAGGTTTTTCTGTAATAATGAATCCAAGTTATTTGCTTAAGACATTGCTTCCATTGTGGAACAAAACGTATTTGTAGATATAGAAAATAGGTGAACCGTGTTTGTTCATGTTTGTTGGTTGAGTGGAATTACTCATTACTAGCTTTAGTACTGGTACCTTATTTGCCTTTCTCCTGTCTGGTAGTTGTTGCCTCTTCAGCCCCTGCCTCTGCCTCCCGCCGCCTTTTCTGCCTGCCTCTTCTCTTGTCCTGTGCTAAAAAAATGTACCAATCCTGAGGTCTGGTCTCTTGTGCTCGGACCGGCTACTTCCTTGTGCGAGCTAGCTGATGTGTGAATATATAAAACGTATAAGACACTGTACCACTCTTGTTCAATAAGTAACTTCAAATGAGAATCCATAGCCTATCATTGCATATAAATCATAGTCACATTGGAAATATGAACCAAGGGGAAGATGTCGTTGTTTTGACCCAGGTTAATTCATCTGGTGCGTCGTTTGCACTTTGTATATATTGTCATACTGAAAATTGCAGAGAATTTGGACTATACATATTATCAACCAAACATGTCAGACTTAATTTTTGTGTGTCTCAAACTAAGAATAATTCTCTATCAGCCAGATTCATCAAGCGAAATGCGCTCGCAAAAGGGCCAGATTCTGAGAATCTGGCCCTTTGCGAGTGCAATTTTTGCATTTGGGATTCATCATCTCAAATGTAAAAATCGCTAATAAAGAATTCGCAAATTTGCGAGGATTAGCATTTAAGGAATCTCTATTAGAGATTCCTTAAGTGCTATTCATGAAACATTTAAAAATTGCGAATTCGCAATTTAGGAGCGCTATTTACCACGAAGTCAAACCTCATGGTAAATAGCGAAAACTTAGAAAAATGCATTTAAATGCATTTTTCTAAGTTGCATGTTACACACACACATGTCCTTTGGACATGTGTGTGTGCACAACATCAGTGTCAATTCACATTTCAGGGGTGCTACAGGGTGTCCTTTGGACACCCCTGGCACCCTTGAAATAGCATCCTTATTTGCGATTAGCAAATTGCTAATCGCAAATAAGGAATAACTCCCCATTCATTCCTATGGGCCTTAGGCAAAGGGCCTTAGGCCCATAGGAATGAATGGGGAGTTATTCCTTATTTGCGATTAGCAATTTGCTAATCGCAAATAAGGAGTCTGTAGGAATCGCAATTTATCTTGCGATTTCGACATGAATCCCGATTTGCAAGTCCTTAATAGCGATTCCTTAATATTCGCTATTAAGGACTCGCAAATCGTGACTTTAATGTATCTAGCTGTATATTTTTGCAATAATTACATTGACTGCGGGACTCACTAATATATAATATGATTCCCAATCACTGAATGATGCCCACAATACTTTAAATACTGGCAGAATTGAAAACACAGTTATGAAAATAGCCGCTAGAGAGTTTCAAATTTTGATTACAAACTATATGTAACCGTAAACTTCCCCCCTAAAGGGTGTTGCAAAACGTACATATCTTTAAGCACCTTCAGACCACAATAACTGCAGCCATAACCTTAGCCCTTAGAGGGCTTTGCACTCCTAGCTGTAGAGCACATATTGCAGCCTTAGGAATACTTAAAAACTTGAAAGACATCTTGGGTTAGTCATCCTTTCTGTAACCCTTCCAACTTAGGGTCAGCACTCTCATGAAGTCCTTTGAGGAGGCTAAGCTTCCCCTGTGGCTCCTCCGCACTCTTTTAGTATGGTTGGTTGTGACCCCTTCATCCTTGGGCCACTACAAGCAGTAGAAATGCTTTACTGATGGACATGCTCCACAGGGCATTATGCGACGCTACTCCAGAGCAGTCAATAATAAAGGAACGGCTCTCCCGCTGCAACGGGGAGAGCTGCTGCCTTTCTTTTTTCTGTTCTGTTCTGCCATGCAGCTTCCAGCCACACAAACTTTTCTTTGGTGGTGACCTGTTCAACCCAGGCACCCAGTCCAATGCCCATGATGGGGGTCAACCCACAGATCCCAACCCTGGCTGCTCCCCGCATGTGCTGCACTCTTTAGTGCCGCTACAGGAGCCAGCAGGTTTCTTCTGCCCTACGGTCAAGGCGCTGATACTTGTGGTGGCCTCCTGATCCCCCCGACATAGGCACGGGGAGCAAGCAGGCCAGCCATGGCTGCAGGGCCGGACTGGGAACCAGAACCGGCCCTGGCAAAGTGCTCGGCCGGCCCCCCTCTCCCCCTCCGGGAGGAGAGGGGAGGGGGAGAGCTGTGACCGCGCTCTGTGACAGGGCCAGTTTTCGGCCGTTTTTGTTACAGGGCCGTTTTTGCAGCATAACGGCCCTGTAACAAAAACGGCCCCAGGGGCCCAAAACCGGCCCTCAACCATGCGGCCCACCGGGGGATTGCCCGGTGCCCTCAACGGCCAGTCCAGGCCTGCATGGCTGGGAGAAGATTGAAGGCTCACAGGCCCCATTTTCCATCCTAGGGCCCAGAGATGGGATCCTGGGCCCCTCCTCGCCGTCATCTTCATTGGATGAAGCATGTGACGCTCCCCCACCTTGTGACAGACATTGGGGGGGGCAAAGTTAGTGTCCCGGACCCCCCCCAGTGCATAATCCAGTCTTGGGGTTGGGTCCCTAGGCCTACTGGTGCTGGGGAGAGGGCCACATGCATGCTCCGTCCCAGTATAAAACTTCAACACAATCAAGAAAGGCCTCAACTCTAGGGAAGAATGGGAGGCCCTCATCTAATACAGGAAAAATCAACCCTCTTTCCTATTCAATGAAACTAGTCTTCACATATATGATGAGTCCCTCCAAAAAAATTAAATTACTAAAATACATGCGCGTGTTGCTTTCAAGTGATCAATCGTGACACAACAGAGAGGGTTATTAAACCAACGCAATGTCCAGAATTAAAAGAGATTTTCAGTTATAATGGAGTAGGCTTTCGACCTCGTTAGATATGTACCAGTATGGGGTATATATATTTCCCATTCAATTAAACTGTAACATTTCTTCCTCGAATCTAAAAACCAATGAAATCTACAATGAAACCCACAATACTCTGATCAAGGGAATATAATAAAGAATAGACACAAACACTCATGAAATTCATAGAATTTTAATCGAAGGAATAAATAAATCTTGACAAAGTGAATATAAATAAATAAGGAAAAAACCATTAAAACACTTCTGTCAGGTAAAGAAATGTAGATTTCATGTAACAGCAAGGGGCCCACCAAGGGAAATAATGGCAGACGAATATCGGCGACTTTTTTATCTTTGACGGCTAAATACTGCTCTAAAATGGCGCTGAAAGATTGTCCTGGCCACAAACACTGCGAGGACGGGACGGCGAGGTCCCGATCTTGAATAAAAAGATACGGAATACTCCACGTTGAGGGATGTTACCTCCGGAAATTTATGTATACATACATCACTCTGGCTAAAAGAATAAAAGGGAAAGTCTCCACAATTATATATGTATAAAATTGAAGATACAGGCACCACTCCAAGATGGCGACTCGATGCACACACGTAACGCCCCGAATGGTAACTGACTAACCAGCTGCCAGTAATTAATTGGCGTAACGCACACGTAAATAGAAGTGCGTCGAGCATAGATGCCAGAGAGCGATTTGAACGAGGCAGAGATGCGGCACCCAAAACTCGAAGGTAAGGGCTAGAGAGCCTTAACTAGTTTAAACCAGATAAATGGGGGTATTTTCTAAAAAAGATAGAACAGTAGACATTCAGTGTTATGCTAAGGCGCCCGAGTGAGAATGCAGCCTATGGCAATCTAATGGGGCATTATGCCGGGAGGTAATGGTGGTGATTAACCTAACATGGAACTTCACAACCACTGCCACGATCTATTGTACAATCTGGGGACAACATGTCTACTTGAAATATAACAGAGAGCAAGACTGAATTAAGGGTTTAATGCCAATTATAAAAATACAAGTCCTCAAGTGGAGAGTGTCCAGTAAAAAAGAGTAACATCCCATATAATGCCCCGGAGGAGAATAGATAATAGCTAAACCTGGTAAGCATTTAAAATAACCGTTCCATATGTTCTTTGATCCCACCAGAACATATCCGGTTCCCGAGGGGTTCCCAGATACCCTATGCCCGTTCGAAGAGGGTTTTATAACAATTTAAGGTAAGACATTCACGCGATAAAACCATCATAACAACACTATTAAAGTCAGAAACGGAAAGGCAATCACGAATGTATTCTTTTTTTAAATAGATACACGCACTTAAAAAGCAAAAAGACCGAATAAACTGCAAAAGAAATCCCCATACGAGGAGTTTTGCCAAAGACAAAAAGGTAACTAAAACTCCCTTTTCACCTGAGGGCTTATGTCATTAATTTAATAATCAGTTCTTGACCAAGTATACATGTCTCTTATTAGGCCACAGCAGCAAGAGACTGCAGACACTAAATGACACGCCGAACAGGCCTTGACTGGATCCCTTATCATACCTATTAATGGGGAGAAGACCATTTATGTAAAGGTGAGATTATGAGAATTCTTCTCGAGTTATTACCATCCATTTGAGGGCTTATGTTATTCCTTTAATAATCAGTCCTTGACCAAGGATATATGTCTCTTATCAGGCCATAGCAGCAAGAGACTGGAGATATTAAACAACACACCGCCCAGGCCTTTACTGGATCCCCGATCATACCTACTAGTGGGGAGAATATATTTTATGTAAAGGTGAGAATATGAGAATTTTGCTCGAGTCATTCTAAGTATCCTCCATATATCAGGAATGCTTATAGTAATGGTTTCCACAGTGAAATATATTTGGAGGAAATAAGGCTTACCATATACGAATGTTTTAAACGTGAGCATTGTAACAAGAGACAAAGTGTGACACTAACAGAGAATGACATTGCACCATAATATCAAGAGAATTTTTTTTTTTGCTATATCAGAGCTTGGGACACGGTATCTGCCACGACGAGTTCATAGCTAGAAGATAGAAATCTCATATTGCATTGTATAGAGGTATACGAAAGTTCCCTGTAAAGGTGAAACTTAAGCAACACAGATAACCTTTGAATTGTGAATAGTACACAATCTAAGAGAACGGATACTGACACATTATTTTTGCTCCCCAAACAGAGAAATTAAAACTCGAAATCTTCTTGACACAGGAAACCCCTATCAAGAAGTCCTGAGGAAGGTGCCACAATATCAGATGTATTGCACCGAAACGCGTCGACGCATTTCTTAAATCAAAGAATCCAAGGGAAGCCTAGTACACACTGGATGTACATACATTTTTGTCACAGTTGTGTATGATAGTGAAAGCAATCTTAGGCTGTTGGATCTAGAAATCTATAGTGGCGAGAATATCCAGGAGCCACAGTTATAATAGGGGTTTATTACTTTATAGTGTGTTTTTGTGAAACTTCTTATTGTTTATGAACTGCAAATGTGTTATATATGTATTCCTTTGCTCTGTATTTTTAATTACTGTACACATGAGATATTGATTGTATGTCTTTTTACTTTTCAAAGAATATTTCTTTGAAATTTTAAACATAGCGTCCTTTTTTATTGTTGTATGAAATTTTCTATTAAATAGATTGTTAACAAATTTTATTTTTCTGTGGAAATTATTACTAAATTTGACACTATAGCACAGCAGAATATAGTAGCCCGCTGTTTAAATGCTCTAGTGTAACTGCAATGGTATACATACATTAAGCAAACGAGCGCACTCCAGGGATTTCCCTCTGACTTGTTGTCATTTGTGCCCTGTTCCCTGGTGACAGTGGGGTACCCTCTCTCTTGAAATCCAGTATAAAACACACCAGATGTCTCCTTCAGTGACCCCCAGGCCCTTTCCCACCCGGGGGTGGGGGTTGGAGTGGCTGGGCAGCAGAGCACCAAACGCTGTGAGATTGAGCTGGAGTCAAACATCAGAATTCTTCTCATGCTGATATCTTGGGCTTGTTTTACTCCTTGTGGCGCGTCCTAGCCACCTGGAGCACTTTCCCTAGACGTCCTTGTCTCAAGTGCGACAAACTTTGCAGGGAGCTGGTTCCACTGGCCCCTGCACCAGCCTTTGTCCTTGGTTTCCTCTCAGCCTCTTTACTACTTCTTGCAGAAGGCCAGTCTATCCCCTAACTAGTCCTCAGGGGGTGTACTAGAACCAGCTTCCCTGGTCCTCTGGAGAGCCCCCACTTATCCTAGGGTCAAATAAAGTCAACGTTCTTAGCCTACATGGTATCTGTGGGTTCTTCCTTATAATTGTCCATGGTGACTGCCTCTCTACGTCCAGCATAAAAATCAACCAAGAGAGAGCCCTCCACCTTGACCAGACCTTTTAAGTGGGGTGGGCAGGAGGTTCCAGCAGTCAGGCACCACTGGCTTATCCCGGGTTGCCACATCACCTCCCTGTCCCAACCTTCCTGCACAGCCTGCTGGGACATTTCGAAAATGGCATCATCCAGGAGTCACATGCCACATCTGCTATAGGGGCCTCAGCCCCCTCCTTCGCTGACATCTTTCCTGTAGTGTCTTGTGAGTAAGCAATGATAGGCCCCTTTTGGTTCCTGATGGACTCTGTAGAACTGTAAAGTAAGTGTTCAGTGTGGGGAACAGAATTCAAGTTTAGAATGTTGTGTTTGCAGTTATACGCAGAGCAATAAAGACGTGTAAGACCAAGCTCTGTATGTGGTGCATTCAATTACAAGTTTCCAGGCTGGGGAGGACGCTATAACTGGTGAAATGTTAGGGGACACACAACCCAAAGATCGACAGTGCTCTCCCAGAGAGTGTGCCATGGTCCAGCAAACTGCTTGTGTGTGCCATACGTGCCTGTGAAGATAACGAAAGCCTCACTGAGAAGTTTACTCATTGTTTATCAGAAACCTGCTAGTAAGGCCGTGAAAGAGGTACTGTGCCACTATACAACAATGAGCTATAAATCATACGGTACGACAACCAGGTACAGAGAAGCACTAGAGACAGCGATAGTCGACGGCAAAGAAGTGCTAAAAGAGAAAACATTTCTGCCGCAAAGAAATTCTACAGGCAATTAACAACCAAGTATGTAAAATTCAATGAGCAGCTACAGCCAGGTGCAAGAGAATGCTGTGAGTAGAAGAAAATAAATGCAGAGAAACATTAGAGGTGGTGATAATCAGAAATATAGAGAATGTGATCACCTTTACCAGAGTCTGAGAGCCATCCGAACTCAGCACCAGGCGCCGCATCCTGAGGGCACTGTGGTTGTGCGTTTGAGGTGTAGTGAATCACTTAGGACTGACTGAAAGGCTGGGGTAGTAGTTGGAATAGTAAACTTTGTCAATGGCTGCAGGAAAAGAGCGTAAAATATTTTGCTGTCCCCTTCTTGAAATCACTGCTTTCCTTTGATACTGTCAAAAAGCTAAATAGTGTTGACAGATGGACTACCTGGATGGAAATGTTTGATGATTTCTTTAATGCACTGGAAGAAACAGATAACAAAAAGATTGTGAAATACCTTAACATTCTTTGCAGTGAAGGAGTAAAAGAGGATTATAAAGAAACTGCTGCAAACTAATGCAGTCGCATACCTTCAAATCAAAGAAGGATTAAATCTCAAGTTCAATCCAATTTTGAATGTTGATTACAAAAGATAATTTTTCAGTCAGGAATGACAGAATGCTGGTGAAACAATCAACAAATTTGTTGAGAGACTTGATATGCTCATCAAACACTGGAACATCAATTAATTCAATCATGAGGAAGCTATACAACTCCGAGTTTTTGACAGATGTCTTGCAAATTCCTTCAGACGACGAATGCTGAGTGCGACTTGGGGGTCTCTAGTTGACAGAGGTAGGTACCTTTGACCAAATAGGGACCCTTGCGTCTAGTCAGGGTAAGGGGCTACTAAAATAACCCCTGCTTACCCCCTTGGTAGCTTCGCACGAGCAGGCAGGCTTATCTCAGAGGCAGTGTGTAAAGCATTTGTAAGCACATACAGTAATACAGTGACCACACTACAGATGGACACCACACAGGTTGTATTATAAAAATAAGTATTTTTATATAGACTTAACACAAGACCAAACAACAAAAATCCACAATAATGTACTCAAAAATAGACTTTAAAATGTTATAAAATAGCTCAGTTCTCTCAAGTTTTAAATGCAGCACTTTACTCTCAATGTACCTTGAATGCGTAAGGCAAAGAAAACATAAGGTTCGCAGGAAAGGTGATGTGTCGGATCCTTACATCCAGGGGAGTGGATGCGTCGGTTCCTTACTGCTGCGCAGGGGAGTTGATGCTCGCTTCCTTACTGTGTGGGGAAGTTATGCGTCGGTTTCTTACTGCTCTCCGGTACGATGCGACACTCTTCTCGGGTGCAATGTGACAAAATGGCATCTGGGTGATGATGCAACAACATTGGGGTCGATACGTGCACGCCCGATGGCCGTGCGGCAACTCAATGAACTTTGGAGCTGCGACAGGCCCTGCGACGCGCTTCTCCGGTGATGCGACGGCGACCTCTGTGGCAGCGGCACGCTTCTCCGGTGATGCGCCACGCTTTCGGCGATGAGATGATCACGGCAGCAGCGACGGCTCGCTTCTTCGACGATGCAATGAAAGCTGCTGTGGCGGCGACACTCTTCTTGTCCTTGCGTTGCGCTTCCAGCTCCCAGCAACACGCAGTCTCTCAGAAGGCCCAGCACAACAGCAGGCACTTCAATTCCCAGCAAGGGAATTCAGGGGGGAGCTGGTTGGTGAAGTCTTGTATCCCTGAGACTTCAGGCAGGAGGCAAGCTCTAGTTCAAGCCCTTGGAGATTCGTCTTCAAGTTGATAACAAGCACACTCAGTCTTCTTCTCCTTTCTTTGACAATGAAGTAACCACTGCAGGCCAACCCCCAAACACACAGCACAGGGATAGTCTCCTCCTTCAGCTTCCTGGTTCTTCTCTTCAGCAAAGGTTTGTCTTGATTCCCAGAAGTGATCTAAAGTTCTTGGGTCTGGGTCCCAATATTTATACTAATTTTTCTCTTTGTTCTCTGAAGGCAGAGCGGCCTAGTCCAAACCAGTGTTGTTCAGTTATGGACCACTTTGTTGACAAGACTCCTTCTTTCCTTTCACAGTGTAGGACAGGGACATCAGACACACCACAGGAGGTGGAGCCAGCATTGTGGAGGGAAGGCACAGCCCTATTCAGGTCCCAGGTCAACTCCCCCCTCCCATCTGCCTGCAGATCTCTCTATTCAGCCCTGTCTCCTGGAATCCCACAGCACCTGTCACTCAAACTCCAGACAAGGAATGCACAACCTAGCAGAGGTAGGCTCGGATAGTTAGGCAAGAAAATACCTATTTTCTAAAAGTGGTATTTTCAAACACAGAATGTTAAAACCAACCTCACTAAAAGATGTATTTTATCATTCTGAGTTCAGGCATACCACACTCGAATTTCGACCTAGTTCCCTGAGTCAGTTAGGATTATAAGATGTTATAATCAAACTACCCATTCTGGCCAATAGGGAACAGTAAGCCTTGCAATAGTGAAAAATGAAAATGGTTGTATTTCACTATTAGGACATGCCACACACATCAAGGCATGTCCTACCTTTTATCTGCAATGCACCCTTTCATTGGGCCTGCCTTAGGAGTGACTAATATGTATAAAAGGGAAGGTTCAGGGACTGGCAAGTTGGTGCACTTGCCCAGTCAACATGGCAGTACCAGACTGCACACAGGCTATGCAATGGCAGACCTGAGACACACTTTACAAGCTGCTCCGGTGGGTGGTACAATCAGTGCTGCAAGCCCACCAGCATCATTGGATTTACAAATCCTGGGCACACGCAGTGCACTGTACTAGGGTCTGACAAGTAAACCAATCAAGCCAATCATGGACTCACTAATCCATACGTCAATTTACCATAGGGTGAACTTGCACGGTGGCACTGAAAAGCAGTGGCATAGTGACCAAAAGCATCTAAAACCAAAAAAAACATAAGCGGCGACAGCAAAAAGTGGAAGGGAGACCCACGCCAATGGTGCCAGGTCTAACACTGCGAGAAACCACTTTTCTGGAATGATTTTTCATGGCTACCAGAGCTGAGGAACGTGATGAAAGACAGGCTGCTGACATGGTGGCCAGAGGTGCCCAGAATGAGTCAGTCATGACATGAAAAGTAAGCAGAAATGCAAAGCTGAGGGACACAATGTGATGTCTCCAAAGAAAAAGAAACTGCATTAGATGTGGATTTTCATTTCCACACAAAGGTAAATACCCCGCCATTGGGCAGGTATGCAAAGGTTGTGGGAAGTAGAACCATTTTGCAACTGTTCGCAAGGCGAAGGAAAAGCTCAGTGCGTCACGACGAGAAAAAACAAAATGTACACCCGAATGTTCCAGAAGTGACATTCTACACTCCCCCACAAGGCCAAGCAACAATGTCAGCTGAGGCAAATCGACACTAAACAAAGACAATTATCATCTAAATATTAATCTCAGAATTCTTCAGTTTCATTGTCAAGTGACAGTGAGGAAGACGGATGTGCGATGTTGATGTATACCTCAGAAAAGTGTGTTTATGTCAGACTGGCCCATGCACTGAAGACTGTGATTTTCATTCATCAGGACTGCAGAGACTGCACCAGGCGAATTTAAATCGTGCTACATGACTTTTAGCAAAGACCTTTTGCCCTGAGAAAGCCCTCGGTCGATTGGCCATGCGGGCAAAACATGTGTCAACAGCTTTTGTCCTTTATTGCTTTGCCATATTGAACCTATCTCAAATAAATGAACAAGAAACCAAAAGATGTGTATTGGACTACTTCATTAAAAGATACTACAATTACAAGTACAACTTTCTTCCTCTAAAACCCTAGCATGCACAGAAGAATATGAGTCAAAGGAAAGTCGATCAATAAAATCACAAAAGTCATTCAAACTTTGTCCGAAAAATAAACGAAAATTAAACGGTTGCTCCATACCTTTTATTATTGACAGTGGTGCATTGATAAGCATTATGCCTGAGAGGGAATGCAATTAACTGTCTCCATTGTCCTGTCTCACGCCACTGAATACTAAAGTGTATACATGTACTGCATTGATGCCAATAAAGAGTCAATGTTCAGCCATATCAACCATGAAAAACAAAAAGACAAAAGAACAAGCACCCATTCATGTACTTCAAGGTACTGCATCAAGTGCCTGTTTACTCATTTTCAATACTGATATTCCACTGATATCTGTGAACTACAATATGAATATTCATCAAGAAACAGTGAGTCAGTTCCCGTCATTGTTTCATGGATTAGCAAAACTAAAGATAATGAAAGTGAAACTGCATATCAATGAGGACATTCATCCTGCTGTTCAAAGACATAGACAGATTGCATTTCATATAGAAGCTGTTGAGAAAGAGCTTGAGACATTACTAAAGCATAATATCATTGAGCGATCTACTCATCCAACTCCATTGGTTTTGCCCATAGTGATAATGCCCTGAAAGAGTTGTACACATCTGTGCTGATATGCCTCAAGATAACAAGGCAATTCAAAAAGAAATAACATCAGTCTGCACATTGCCGACATGATTACACAGCTAAACTGTGTCTTTTCTTGCCCTGATCTGAACAAAGGATATCATCAATTGGAATTGAAGAAAATTGCAGGTACATTACCACGTTTTCTACTCACATCGGTTTGTTCAGATATAAATAATTAGGTATTTTATATCATTTGATGTATCAGACAACCAGTCATGAATGCTTTTAATTACAGTGATGACATATTGGTTTTCGGAGCTACCCAAAAGGAGTATGTTAAAGCTCTTACACAAGTGTGTCATTTACTTACTGTTGCAGGTTTAACTTTGAATGCTGAGAAATGTGAATTCCACCAAACAAAACATTGTAATAATTCGCCATATCTTTTCTGATGGGTGTATGACGCCGTATCCAGCTAAAGTACAACCTTGTCAGCTGCAAATCCACCACAAGATGTTACCATGTTACATTCATTTCTTGGCTTGGCCAGTTACTGTTCCAGATACATCTGTAACTTTGTCACAGTAAGTGCTCTCTTAAGAGACTTAACAAAAAGACATGCTTCCTGTTACTGGCCACATGAATGAAAACATGTTTTAAAAAAATCAAGCATGCAATCAAGAATGCCACTTAAATGGTCTATTTTTATTCAAAGCTTCATACAGAAGTTGTTGTTGACGCAAACCTAGTAAGGTTAGGCCTAATCCTTGTTCAACACAGTGGACACCCAACTGCTTGAAGGCATATTGCAGCATATGCCAGCAGGCATTTGGACAAACTGAAAGTGCATATTCACAACCTGAAAAAGAAAGTTTAGCAGTGGTGTGGAATTGTGTACATTTCCACATATTCTTATATGGGAAAACTTTTCAGTCTTGTAACAGATCATCACGTCCTGCTTACCATCTTTGGCGACCCAAAAGCCAAGATGCCTCCTATAATTTAACGTTGGGTTTGTGACTAGAGGAATATGACTACACTATCATTCACCAACCACGGAAAGGTCAAAATCCTGCTGACTTCTTTTCACAAGTGCCAGTACAGTGTCACGGTACTACTTTCAATGCAGCTAAAGCCTACATTAACTTCATCATAAAGTCCAGGACACTTGCCACTATTTCATTGGGACAAATCATTACTGCAAAGAGCAAAGATATTGACATGTTGATACTAAAAGACATTATTGCTCATCAATCCCGGAAACAGTACACTCGACCTCTCACATGTGACAGCGAATATCAGAAATTCAAAAATGTGAAAGATGAATTGTCCATTACTGAAGAAGGTATTGTCTTATGAGGTTCAATAACTGTCATATCCGAGAGTCTGCAGCAACAAGTAATTGAAGTGGCTTATGAAGGGCATCATGGAATTGTTGCCACTAAACAAGCTCTCCAAGACCAAGTTAGGTTTCCTCATCTTAACAAGAGAGTTGAAAGCCTTTCATCTGTGCAACTGCTTATCTCCCAAAATCACTCAACATACCTTGAACATTTCAGATTTACCAAAACATATATGGAAGGGAATTGCATTGATCTGTTTGGTCCTTTTGACAATGGACATCACCTGATGATGGTTATCAATTAATACTCCCATTTTCTACAAGTAGAGGATCTGTTATCATTTACTCACAGAGAGTCATCGAGAGGTTAGATGGCATCTTTGCAACATAGGGTGCTGACAATGGCCACCTTTCAACAGTTGAGAATTTAGAGACTTTCTTAATCATATCAATGTGAAGCATAAGAAAAGCACACCTCAAAGGCCACAAACAAATGGCATTGTCGAACGCTTTATGAGCACACTTAAAAAGACCATCCAGTATGCTACATTGGTGAGGCTTAATCTAAAGTCCGCTCTCCAAGCTGCTCTTCAAGCTTACCAGTCAACTCTGCATTCAATGACAGGTGAAAATCCTGCTACCCTGATGTTCGGGAGAGCAATGATGACCAAGTTTCCATAATAGATGAACAGAAGGTCTACAACAGATGGTGAACTTTGTCAAACAGACTTGTGCTGGAAGCAAAAGATTAAAGTGTATGCCGACAAGCGTCGATGCGCCAAGAACACTACTATTGATTAAGGATATTGAGTATTAGTGCTACAGCAGAGAAAACGCATATCAGATGCTCCCTTTGATGCTGAACCCTTCAACGTTGTGACTAGTAAATGACACATGGTAATGCTCTCTGTCCTGGAAAGTCCAGTACATGATATTCTTCAATATATATATATTTAACAAAGGAAGAGATGTAGGGGCATATTAACAACAGAATGGAGATGCATGGCGTTAAGCAAACATTGCTTACGCCACGCTTTTCCATTCTGAAAATGCATAAATGCACTGTATTCACAAGAATGCTGTGCATTCCTGCTTTCCCCTAGTGCTGGCGCTGAATTCAGCTGCCTAGTGTCAATGCAGACACCCTTGCACCATAGTGTAATGGTGTCTGCATTGGGCAAAATGATTGTTTCTTCCTGCACATAAACAATCACTCATGGTGTTTCGAAACTTCTAAGTGTGCTGCTTAATGCAGCACACATAGAAGTTGCAAAACGTAAAAAAAATGTTATTGTTTGTGTGCAGGAAGGGTCACCTTCCTGCACATACACAATCAATGGCAATTTGCTGTTTCCATGTGCGCTACACAAGGCCGCACACGTGGAAACAGCAAAAATGAAGAGAAATACAGCATTTCTCCTTGTTGCGCCAGGGTAAGACCAGGTTTTCCCCGCTCTTAATTCTGGCGCTGCCACCTAATTACGCCACCCTTGTAAATAGGGAGCAGCATCAATATCAATGGCTGTTGTGATGAAATGCCCACAGCAACACCCATTGACCTTCCCTTTCACGCTGAGTACAGTGTGAAAGGGTGTCTTATTTACAAGGCAGCGTTAAGCCACATTTAGTGGCTTAACGTTGCCTTGTAAATAAGGTGAATCCCCTATCGCAATCACAACATCACTAAAAGTGATGTTGTGGTAGTGATAGGGGCTTGTAAATATGCCCTGTAGTGTCTTGTGAGCTAGCTAAGACCGGACTCTTTTGGTTCCTGATGGACTCCGTAGAACTGTGACATAAGTGTTCGGGAGTGGGGAATAGCATTCATGTTTAGAATGTTGAGTTTACTGTTACACCCGGAGAAATGAAGATGTGTAAAACCAAGTTCTGTGTGTGGTGAATTCATTTAGGAGTACCCAGGCTAGGAGGATGCTGCAACTACGCTACTCTGTATGCCAAAGGAAAGCAAAGCTGCACTCTAAGGCTGTCCTCCCAATAAGAGTATAATGGAGTGTCGCTGCAGACAAGATATCAAAACACGGGGCGTGGCTTGAGCGCCAACGGGGATGGCGGTACCGGTGTGAGGCTCCGCGGGACCCCGGAGGGCTTTCCAGTATTTTCGCCCTGTTCCTGCTTCTGAGGACACGTCGCTGCAGCGGAGAATGCCCGCTACCATTTCCTGCAAGGCGCGTCTCTGTAAACCCGACGCCGACGGAGGTTTCTGATCGGGCGGATTTGCGGCTGGACTGCCGCGGTCGCGCCCGCCATTTTGGGATTTGCCGGCGCTACGTATCTCCTGGATTTTGACGTCCTGGACACCGATTCCAATGCTGAGGTGCGTTTTAATGCCCTCCCCAGGTACTTTTGGCCTCATTACACCCTGGATGTAATACAATGCTGCATTTTGTGCATTTTTCTCTCCTCACCTGAGGTGTTCATTCCCTGTCACGGCCGCCGCCATTTTCAAATTTGAACTTTAGCGCTTCATGCAGCCCTGTGCTTTTGCGCCTTGTGACTCTTTTGTGGCTCGCATATACTAACTCTATGAAGTCCCTCTGGCTCTCCTGTCATGCTTACAGACCGTGGCTGTCGCGCAATTTCTGCTTCATGAGCGCTGCCAATGCTTTTAAGCAGTACTGTTTTCGCCCATAGCTGTTTCCAGTTGCTACCGGCTGCTGAGGACTAAATGATTTTGTGCACTTCATAGCGCATTGTTTTGGAGCCCCCTTAGGCAGTTGTCACACGGCCTTTTCTTGCCTCAGTGAACGCTCGCTACTTCACACACTGTCTCCCTGCTGCCTACCTGCTGCAACCTTGCCTCAGGTTCTTTTCGACAGTTTCTTCAGCCTTATCCCACAGCGATACCTCAGGTGCCTTTGGTTCTCCCGCCCAATTTCTGAAGCACTCTACTACGTTTCTGCATCGTTTCTTGAGCTCTGCGTATGGGTAGGCTTAAACATATGTCGCACAACTCACGCACGACCAAGCCTGCTTTCATCAAGAATTCAAGGATTTTCTCAACTTTCTCCAGAGTGGAAGATCCCCTGACCTCCTCAGGTTCGGACACAACCATGGAGCCCACCCAACAGGCTTTGGGGAAAGCTAATTCCAAACGACTGAAGAAGGACCCCCCTCTCCTACTAAACAACAGACACAGGTCTCGATGGAACTACTACTGGACGAGATTTGATCCCTACGTCCTTTTATGGAAGAGACCAACGTTAAACTACAAGTCCTTACGGACAATTGGGTGCAGATGGAAACCAGAGTAACCTCTGTCGAACTCTCTGTTGAATCGCTTCAAGAAACATGTTCTACTGTCTCTCATTTGAACTCTCAAGTGTCAGCCCTGCAGAGACAGGTGGAGGAATTGGAAAACAGGAATCGGCGGAATAACCTCCGCATTTATGGCCTTGCGGAGGGACTTGAGGGGTCCGACCCCCTCACTTTCTTTAAGTCTTTCCTTCCTAAGTTACTACGCCTTCCAGAGGGTACTTCACTTAATATTCAACGCGCACATCGTCTGGGGCGACCTTCTTCCGCTCTTTCTCCTTCACAGAAGCCCAGAGGGGTTATCCTCTACTTCCTGGAGTACACCGATCTATTAAAGGTCTTGTCGGCAGCCAAATCTGCCCCATCGTTGTCATGGTCTGGATCCTCCTTGTTTTTTGCCCAGGACTATGCGAAAGCCACTGCCAATCGGCGGAAGGAATTCCTTAACCTCAGGGCGGACCTTCGCGAGATGGGTGCGAGATATGGCCTATATCATCCTTGCCTGTTCAAGGTCACATATAACAATAAAACCACTGCCTTTGAGGATCCAGTCCGGCTCCGGAGCTTCATTAATGCGCACAAGACTTCAGCTATGGACTCTTCGGGTTCGTCTTCTACTGCGCCTGGTTGAGTGGCGGCGATGCTGCTCCTCTGGCATTTCCTCATAAGGCTCTCTCTCCCTCCTGAGAGGATCCTTCAATTTGTTGTTGCAGTTTCATGTTTTGTTTCTATATGTAGCTTTATACAATAGTTTTTCTGTATTCATGTTATGCGCTCCTTTGATGTTATCTTAATGCATGTATTGCTGTCTTACGTGTTCTAACCCTCCTCATTTCTCCTTCTCTCATCCTTACAGGACCCTTCTTCCCAGTCTGACCTTGCCCTCCGGTTCCCTCATGTGGCTGAACCCGGTACATCGTCTCACCCTTGTTGCTCCACCCCTCCTCCGTGTTTTCTCTTGTATTTTTCGCATTGTAGGTATGGTTCTCTATTGTCCTTTATGTTCTGTCTTCTCTTCTTTTCTTCTTCTCATTTTCTCCTTATGTCCTCTCCCTCCCTGTATGTCTTCGACTCATTTCTCCCTCATCTTCTTCTTAATTCTGGTCTCTTCCCTACTTTGTCTGAGTTTCCACGTATTTTCTTCTCTAGCTGGTATGCTTTTGTCCTCATTGTTGCCTACTGTTTTTTTCGCTGATCGCTTAACTTTCTTACTCCTACGTCTTACTTCTTTCTCTTCTATGACCTCTTCTTTCGCCTTACTGCTTATTTTTGATTCTCTCCTGTTCTCTTTCCTTTCCCTTCTCTTCATTATCTCCCTCTTTGCTCCGCCTCTTATTGTTTCCATGGGCTCTCCCTTTTCTTCTTTTACTTGCATTTTCTTTAATCTTATTTGCTTGCAATGTCATTGAATATTGTTTCTTGGAATGTTAAAGGCATTAACTCCCCAATCAAACGTCAGAGAATATTGTCACATCTAGCCAAGCTCAATGTTGATGTAGCCTTTTTGCAGGAAACCCACCTATCTGAAACTGAATCTCCTAAGCTTAAAAAGGGATGGGTGGGTGAGGTCTTTTACTCACCGGGGGACGGGAAAATAAATGGTGTTGCTATTCTATGCAGGAAAACGCTCCCCTTTTCTGTTACTGCCCAAGAATCAGACACCAATGGCAGATGGACTTATGTGAAGTTATTGCTTAGAGGTGCCTCAGTCTCTTTTCTCAATGTTTATGCCCCTACTGCTGGTGAGCCCCTATGTTGGTCTGATTTCTCCCGTCACATCACACGATTTATAGATGATAATTTCATTCTCGCAGGAGACTGCAACCACCCCCTTGACCCCTTTGTGGACAGGAATTCCAAATCTCACTATGTCCCCAATAAATCTCATAAGCTCTTTGCCCAAGCCATCTCCCAACACAAACTTGTTGACGTGTGGCGCATCTGTAACCCTTCTTTGCAGGAATTCACCTTCTACTCACCCTCTCATCATTCTCAGTCCTGAATCGATTACATTTTCCTTACCCATAATCTCTCCCAAACTCTCGCTGCTGCTGAAATTGGCCCCATTTTGTTTTCAGACCACGCCCCTGTCTTTATCACTGTTGACGTGCTCCCTAAATCAGATGGGCCTAAGAGATGGCGTTTTAATAATGCTCTTCTCCAAGATCCCGCCTTCACCTCCTCGCTCACTACCTTTTTTGATGATTTCTTTATGCTCAACGATACCCCCACTATCCCATCCCATACTATTTGGGATGCCTTTAAACAGCGGCACGAGATTTTATCATTCGTTTTGTGTCAAAGAAACGTAGACTCGCCCGTGCGTCTACCAAACAAATTTTGTCAGACATCAAAAGATTGGAACATGCCTACTTCACTTCCCACTCCCAAGACTCTCTTACTGCTCTAGTAGCTGCTAAACTACGCTTTAATAAGAAATCTACTGATGATGCTTCACTATATCTGCTGAAATCCAGTGCCAAATTCTATGGGGGCAAGAACAAAGCGGGTAAGCTTCTTGCTAACTATTTAAAGGTCAAACATAATGAATTGAACATTGCTGCTGTCTATGACACCAACTCCAATCTTCAGCATACTGACACTGCTATTCTTTCTGAATTTTCCCTATTTTATAAAACTTTGTACACCTCAGAATCTCAGCCCACTCCCCACTCGCTCACTCACTTCTTCTCTACTATTCAGAAGCCCACTCACTTTCCCCTAGACCTCTCTGCTTTAGAATCTGACATCTCTCATAAGGAGTTGCATATAGCGCTTCAACACCTCAAATTGAATAAAGCCCCGGGACCTGATGGTTTCACTTTTGAGTTTTACCTCCACTTCTCTAAAATACTCCTCCCCAAGCTTCACTCACTTATTGGCTCATTCTCCGCTTGCGGAGGCTCCTCCGGGACCTTATCGGAAGCACATATATGCCTGATCCCTAAGGAAGGCAAGGACGCCCAGTATTGCAAGAATTACAGGCCGATATCGCTGGTAAACATCGATTATAAGATTTTTGCCAAATCTTTGGCCGCACGGTTGGATTCCCTGCTCCCAGACCTTTTGGGTGAGGAACAGTCCGGCTTTGTTAAAGGCCGCTATATCACAGATAACACTAGGCTACTCTTTAACATTCTAACAAAATCCCCACGGCTCCACTCTTCACTTGCTGCAATTGCTCTAGACGCAGAGAAAGCTTTTGATAGGGTGGAGTGGTCCTACCTCTTCCACACCCTCAAATGGTTTGGCTTTGGTCCTCATTTTATTTCCCTAATCTCCCTTTTGTATTCTCGCCCACGTGCAGCTGTTTGCGCCAATGGCAGGATCTCTCCCTTCTTCGATTTGGGTAGAGGTGTTCGCCAAGGCTGCCCCCTTTCACCCTTCCTTTTTAATTTGGCCCTGGAACCTTTTCTTTCAAGGTTACGACAAAATCCCAACATCCATGGCTTCCAATCCACTGATTCCCATGTCAAACTTGCCGCGTATGCGGATGACATATTACTTTTCATTTCTGATCCTGAATCCTCCATTCCTGCTTTTCTGGAAGAGGTGCAGGAATACTCCCGGATTTCAGGTTACAAGCTTAACCACGATAAATGTGAGATATTACCGCTGACCAAATTTACCTTTAAACCAGACTTTATTGCTTCTAACTTTGTCTGGAACTCCTCCAGTATAAAATACCTTGGCCTTCACATCACTCCCTCCATACCTGATACAGTCTCCCTATGCCTGAACAAGTGCATTCAGAAGCTCTCTGACCTCACTGCCCGCTGGCACCCTCTTTACCTATCTTGGTGGGGGCGCCTTGACACAATTAAAATGATGTTAACCCCTGTTATCCTCTACACCATATCCAATATTCCTGTACCTTTCTCTGCTAAGTCATTTAAAAAATCAACTCCATTCTGTCTGCCTTCCTTTGGAACAACAAAAAGCCACGGATGTCCATTGCTCGACTAATCCGCCCCATCTCTGAGGGTGGCGTCAACTATCCAGATTTTCCTGCATATCAAAAGGCTTTCCTACTCCGACAGGCGTCCTTCTGGCTGCAGGACCCTGACGCTCCGTGTCCTTTGTGGGTGAAGTTGGAACGTCTCTTCCTCTCTCCTTTTTCCTTTGCAGAGTACCTCTCCTTCTCCCGTAAACCCTCCTCAATTTCCACACCTATTCACAGATTTACAACCAAACTCCTTCTGGCATCCTCTCCCACCTCTCCTAACTCTGTTGCGGATTTTCTCTCTTCGCCCATATGGCACAATACTCACCTCCTGATCCGCGCTAAACCCTTCTATTGGAAGTCCTGGAGACAGAGAGGTCTTTTATGGATCTCACAACTGTTTTCCCAATCTACATTTCTATCTTTCCCAGACCTTAGAGAGTTGTACGCCTTACCCGCTTCCTTTTCTTCTAATTACTCCTTGCTTAAGACGGCGGTGATGGCTGTGTATACACCACTTCTCCAATTGCACACAAACTTAGCTCCCCCTTCACCTGCATCACGCCTACATTCCCTTCTCCATACAGCTCCTAAGGCTTCAACCATTTACAAACACCTTCACATGGTTGATACTCCTAGACCCAAATCCAAGGTGGAGTTGCATTGGGAACACGACTTTGACACAACATGGCCCTCACCTGCCTGGGACAAACTGTGGCTCAAGGTACGCAAATCTTCGAAGGCGGCGTCTCTAACGCAATCCATGTTCTTCATTTACAATAGATTACTTCTTACCCCTTCGACCCTTCACAAGAGATTTCCCTCCACCCCAGATGCTTGCTGGTCGTGCTCCTCCTCTCCTGCCACCTTGTTCCACATGCTGTTCCTGTGTCACTCTGTTCACAGCTTCTGGCTACATGTGTGGGCTCAGATCAATGTCATATTTCAAACATGTATTCCTTTCTCTCATGTACACATTTTTCTGGGGAGCTTATCGCCATGTTGGGAGATGTTTCAATTTGATATACGCATTGTTGATTTGTTGCTAGCTGTCGCATTCCAACAGATTACTACTCACTGGAAATCCTCGTCTAGCCTCTCATTTCAAGCATGGTGGAACAATGTATGCCATGACCACAGGCTAGACACTACCTTTGTTTTTCCTCCTAAGCTGGCTCCGAAGAGGGCGGACTTATGGCTTCCTGTTGTTTTATACTTAAACAGATGTTCCACTCGTCCTCACTGCCCTTTACCTCTTCAGCAGGAGGTCCCCAAACCTCCTTGATTGCCTTATCATTCCCTTAATGCTATGTTCCGATATGACCTGCTTCCCTCCCTTTTTACACATTGATATTCTTGTGATCATTTCCATACCCATGTTATGCTTATGCTTTTGTATCAATTATACTTGCTATGCTCATGATTGCACTTAAATTATTATTTTTTTTTTTTCTTCTTTATTTCTATTTTTCCCATTACTGTTACCCTTCCTCCCTTTCTTTTCATTTTCTTCTTCCCTCTATGCCTGCCTTTTATGCCTAATAAAGTCTTTTTGAACTTAAAAAGATATCAAAACACAATTACTTTCCCTAGGAGCGCACACTAACATTATGAGGCATACTCCAGGTCAACATGTAATCCTTCAGAGTCCCTCCGGTACCAGGCTACTTGAGCACAGTTATCGGGCTGCGCATCGCAGGAGTCTCTCACGCATAGCCCACATACGTGCGCAAACGTCTTCATGTATAACCAGCCAAGTGCCCATTACCCTTGCCGCATTGCAGCTGCCTTATCTTAAAAGGCCAACAATGGTGATAAACACGCACAGTCCATTTACCATGAGTTTACTGTGGGTGAGTCACAGGTAAGGAGGCTCCCCCAAGATAAAAGGTTGAAAACCAGGTGATCAAAAAAGGAAAAATCCAGGCAGATTGAATGGGCAGTACCTTTTGCTTCACAGTATATAATTCCAAAGTAGAGCTGCTTGGGTCTGGAAAACTCTACCACCCCACTTCATCAATTTTAGTTTTGGAACCCTGAATAGGAAGTGTTCATTTGATATGAGGGCCCTAAGAAGGTTCAACAAAATCGTGCATGTATGTTTAGAAGTGATGCATTTTCTCACTTGGAGCCAATTATGCGGTTTAAAGTCATTAGACAGGTGATCAACGGCCAGATGTAGGAAGCCTAATACCGGTCGGTAATGGCCGAAATTAGCAAATTTCTGCAGTTACCGACCGGTATTAGGCATTTTAGATGTAGGGGCCTAATTTAAGGATTCGGTAATTTACCGAATCTGTAATTTAAGGAGTCGGTAAATTACTGAATTCTTAAATACCGATTCGGTAAATTACCGAATCCGTAATGTGAAAAGCACTCAAGTGAGTGCTTTTCACTTGTAAGGATTTGTTATTTACCACCGACTACAAGTTGGTGATAAATAATGAAAACTGTTAAAAAAGCAGTGTTGGGGGGCGTGGCCAAGATGGCGACGGAGTAAGACGTGTCTCCAAGTCCCTCCGGCGCCATGGCCCTAATAGCCTTGTGTAGCACCTCCCTGGGTCGTTGTTCTCCTGTGAGATGACTTACAGAAGTTGCGCAATACAGCGGAACCCCTTCCGGCGCTTCCCCGAACTATCCCGGTGCCCAGAGTGAGGAGATCGGAGCTGCGGCCTGCCCGTTGATCGGCCGACGGAGCTGTCCCTGGGTGCGTGGTGCGGCGGCCGGAGCGTCTGTCTTGCTCTGCCACCTGGTCTCTGCTGCTGGAGTCTGGCGTCGCTCCATGGCTGCCGGCTCGGAGGTGAAGATCCGGCACTGGGGCTGTGCCGGCCACGCCTGGGACGCATCGCCTGGGGGACTGACTGTGCCGGCGGCGGCGGGGGAGGCGGAGGCAATCTCTAATTGAGCCCGAGGCTTTTGGGCCCACACGGAGCTGAGGCGGCGAGGCTGGGCTCTGCTGGGGCCCCCCCCCCCGGGAACTGCCGCCGGGAACCTGCTGAGTGCGGCGAGTGGAATATCGGACTGGCCTTCCCCCCACCCCCCGGGGACGCCGTAGCCTTGGGCCGCCTCCTGCAGCCATGTGGAGCGTGATTTTCGCGGGCGGCCCGGCCCGATTTTGGGCCTAAACACCCCCGAGGTTATGGCATAATCTGGAGGAGCCTGAAGCGCCGCTCTGTCCTTTTGGGGGCCCTATTGAAGACGCGGCTGGGTCGCGGGGCCCGCTGGAAGGGGGGGCGACTGAGAGAGACCAGAGGAGGCACATGGGGGACCCAGAGGCGGCGGGGCCTAGTCGTGGCCCGATCTTTCGCAATTGCTGAGCCCGGGGTTCGCCGGTTTGGCGAGGCTTCCCCCCCCCCATCGCCCCGGAGTGCGGCCTGCTGGTGAGAAGTCTACTGGGGACCCCTGTGTTACCCTTGGCGATCCCTGGACTTCGGGAACGGCCTCACACCGCCGCCTACGTGAGCCACAGCTCTGCCGCCTGGACCTGCGGGCGGTGGCTTGCGGCGGCCCCCCCCCTCTCTATCGCTCAGCGGCCACGGCTGTCTGGGGGACCTTGGCAGAGGAGAAAAGCCTGGGGCCACTTGGTGCTGCCTTGAGACTGAGACCGACCGCCAAAAAGAATTGCAACCGACACCTGTGTCGATTTGTGGCGACTCTGGGCGGTCTGCCCGGGTGGTGGGGAACTGGCGGATCTGACGCCCTGCCTAGCTGGAGTGGTGCGACCGGGAGACGCGATGTCCTACAAAGCCCGTAAGGATAAACCAAACAAGGATGGCCCATCGAGGGGGGCGCAGCAGACGGCATCACCGAGTGCCAGCGCTTCGCCCAGACCAAAAGACGATGACGCACCCGCCACTAAGGCCTTCATGCTGGAACTTTTCTCTGCCATAAAGGAGGACATCTCTGAGCTCCACTCCCAGCTCGCGTCGGATCTCCGTGAGGTGAGGAGGGATGTTGATGGCATTGGGGAGCGAGTGGCCACTTTGGAGGAGCATGACCTAGGAACGGCCGGCAAAGTGCACTAGCTCCAGCAAGATGTGCTCCGGCTCACGGAGCAGAATCTGGACCTCCAGGCCCATGCCGAGGACTTAGAGAATAGGTCCCGCAGGAATAACATCCGCATCCGAGCCGTGCCCTGGGACGGTGAAGCTGGAGACCTACGGGGCTATGTGGAGGCCCTCTTCCTGCAGATCTTGGGAGAGGATGACATCCATGAAGTTCGTATGGATAGGGTCCACAGGGTTGGTCTGCCGAGAGGCGCGGGGGCTCCACCACCTGACATCCTGGTATGCGTCCACGACTTTCAACTGAAGGAGCGCATTCTTCGGAAACCTCGAGGGATTTCTTCCGTGCAATTTCGGGACCACCGTCCCCAGCTGTTCCAGGATCTAGCAGCCTCGACGCTCCAGAAGAGTTGTGACTTTAAGCCTGTTACGACCTATCTGCACGAACAGAATGTGGCCTACTCCTGGGGGCATCCTTTTTGCCTTATCTTCAGATGGCAGAATAGGTTGGTTCAAATCAGATCCCTGAAGGATGCTAAAGACCTCCTTGGCCTGAGCGATGATGCCCCTGCCCCGAGCGGAGGGAACTCCCCTACGGGATGAAGTCGGCGCTCCCCATCCTGGCAAAGAGTAGGCAGGACAGCAGTATCGGGGAGACTGGACCCATCGGTCAGCCTGTGGAGAGGGGAGCAGCTGTTGCATCTGTGGCGACGGTCACGGTGACGCCTGCGCAGGATAGCTCTGGTGCAGCCTGATCCTGGGGAGGAAGATTAGCTGGAGTCGGAGGGACTCTCCTTACAAGTACTGAGTGTATTTATGTACTTTTGGGAAGACACCCCGGTCCCGAGTACTAGGGGGACACTGACTGTTGCCACGACCCCCCGTTCGTTGAGGGTTCCAAAGGTGGTCCACAAATTGGGACTATCAATCCCTCAGACTTACACTGTTTGCTTTTTTTTGAGACTTTTTCATGCCTCGTTTGGCTGGCTAGTTTTGCTATTCAGTCTTGTGGGACGGGAGGGGAGTGGGGTCCTGGGTGGGTGGAGGTGGGGGGGAATGGGAGTGGGGGGGCAATGGTGGTGGCCAAAGTATGTGAGTATATGGTTTTCACGTTACGGTATGATGGATGAATGCGCTCTGACCAAATGTCGTGGAGTCCTGGAGTTGTGGGGGACCGTTATAACGGAACTGCTGCTTAAGTGGGTGCAGGCTGCTGGTGTCCTGGCGTGGGTGGAGGAGGGAACACGGGATGGTATTGATGGCTGCATGGGGCAGGGCGTGGGGAGGGGGGGCCTGGGCGGGGAGGGGAGAGGAGACCGGGTTGGTGGACGAGGAGTAGAGTCCTGAATTCTGGCCTGTGCTGGGGTGCGTCTGATTGGGTGCTGTTACGACTCGGACGCTGGCGTGACTGGAGGGAGGAAGTTACGCAGAGTGTTATGTGCTTGTGGGAGGAGAGAGGGGGGTCACAGCCTTGGAATGCTGATCACTATAGGGACTTAGAATGTGAAGGGCTTGAATTCCCTGCAGAAGCGCCAGAAAATGTGGAAATATATAAATGATCATCAGCTAGACGTGGTGGTCCTTCAGGAGACCCACCCAGCGCGTAGGGACGAGTCCCGCCTTAAACATAAACAGTTTCCCCTTATTTATCGTTCCTCTGCCCCCACAAAGCATAGAGGGGTGGCCCTTCTCTTCCGCTCTGCCCTCCAGTTTCAGCCCATAGGTGTGAACAGCGATAAGGAAGGCCGTTGGCTCATGGTTAAAGGTCTGCTCCGTGACAGATTGTGCACGTTTTTGTTCTATATGCTCCGAATGTGGGCCAAAATAAGTTTATTCAGGACTTGTTGCAGAAGATGGAGGACTTAGTCGAGGGGGCCTTGTTCGTGCTGGGGGACTTTAATTTGGTCTGGAATAGAGAAATAGACTGCTCTCATCACCAAAGAGCCGACACAGGTTTGATTTCCGCTGAGACGCAGCGGCGGTTCGATGACATGGGCTTGCTGGATGGCAGGCGCTCTGTCCACCCCCAGTCCTGAGACTTCACCTTCTTCTCTCATGTCCACCACTCTTATTCAAGCTTGGACCACATTTTTCTGAGTCGCTCCCTTAGAGGAGACATCCGCGATGCTAGGATCTTCCCGCTATCAGTTTCTGACCACAGCTTGCTCAATCTTTGCCTCCACTGGTCGGCTAGAGGGGACGGCCAATGCAAGTGGTACTTCACGGCCTCTCTTGTCCGAGACGAGCCCTCATGCAAGGCATTACGCGCAGCCATTCAGGAGTTCTTTGCTCTTAACCCGGTGCAAGATACATTGTTGTTTAACACGTGGGACACCTATAAGGCATCTCTGAGGGGCACTTGTCTGGCCCTCAATGCTAATCTTAATAAATTGAGGAAGAAAGAACGTGAAGCGTTGGAAGAGGAGCTCTTAGCTCTTGAGCAGGCCCATAAACAAAACCCTACCAGACCTACACTTCGCCCACTGACGGCAGTGAGGGGGAAACTGAGGGCTCACTACAATAACAGGGCGGAGTTTACCCTGCTGAAACTGCATCAACTATCCTATTCCCAGGGGAACAAAGTTGGGAAGCACTTGGCCCGTCAACTCCGGGACAAAAGAGTAAAGGAATGCATAGGGTGTATTCGGGATGCGACGGGAGTTATACAGCACCACGACAAAGTCAAAGCTGACCTTTTCGGTGACTTTTATGCCTCCCTCTACGCGGGAGAGGCTCTTGACCCCGAGAAACAACGGGAATTTCTGGGCACCCTTCCGCTCCCCCAGGTCTCCATAGAGTGGAATGAGCTACTCGCGGCCCCTTTCACGAGAGAAGGCCTTCGACCGAGTTGATTGGGACTTCCTGTTTCGTACCCTGTCGGCCTTTGGCTTCTCGGCAAAACTCCTTTCGATGGTCAGAGCAAACTATAGCAGCCCCCGCTCTAGAGTAGCGGTTAATGGCCACCTATCGGCATTTTTCTCGCATACCCGTGGCACCAGGCAGGGATGCCCCCTCTCTCCCCTGCTATTCGCCCTATGCATTGAACCATTGGCGTTGGCCATTCGGGAACACCAGGAAATTCATGGCATTCCTTTCACGGGCGAGCAACACAAGATTACCTTGCTCGCAGATGACGTTCTCCTTTCCCTTGTGGACCCTGCGCAATCCCTACCATACGTCCAGGATGCTTTGTCACGATACGAAGATGTGGCAGGCTTTAGGGTTAACGATAAATCCTATATTCTTAACCTCACGCATCCCGCGGCTGAGGTGGACCGATTGCGGCTGCTCACGCCGCTATCATGGGCCTCCAACTCCATCCTGTACCTGGGGGTCCATTTGACTCCCACAATAGGGAAAATGTACTCCGCGAACTTCCCTCCGATGCTAGCGAAGGTGCAGAGTGACCTCGCCTGCTCGAAACCGATGTACATATCGTGGCTGTGGAGAATCCATGCGCTTAAGATGACCCTCCTCCCCAAGTTCTTGTACCTTTTCCAGGCTCTCCCTATCCCCTTGGAGCTGGACTTTTTCCGTTGTCCCAATACGCAAATACTTCGTTTCATTTTGCAGGGGGGCGGGCACGTTTTTCTTTTACCACTCTACGCGGGCCACGGAGGGAAGGAGGAGTGGGCCTCCCCGATATGCACCTATACTACAAGGCTGCGCAGCTACGGGTTATAGTGGAGTGGTCACAACAAACCTCAGAGAAGCATTGGCTGCATATGGACAGGAGGGTGGCGGGGAGGACTATCTGGGATCTAGTGTGGAAGCCCAAAGGGGATAGACCTAAGAACGCGTACATTAGTACCCCCACCAGCACGACCTTGAAAGTATGGGACACGGTCTCGCATGACGAACGATGGACGTCCTTCCCGTCCCCCTACACGCCTATACATTTCAACCCTGCTTTTCCGCCTGCTCTGCAGGAAGGCCCATTCGATGCGTGGAGAGAGGGGGGCTGCCACGCTCTCATGCACTTGTTTCATGGCCATTATCCACTTACCTTTGAGAACTGCATGAGAGACTATGGAGTCCCGCTGTATGAACGGTTCCACTATGTCCAGATGCTCCATTGGGCTACGTCTTCCGCAGTCGGGGAGGCAGCCACACGACCACTCGACCCATTCGAGGCATTCCTCTCCCGGACGTCCGCTATGAAAGGCGTCATCTCCTTCATCTATAATCTTCTTCTCTCTTCCGCTGTGGTGCCCAGGCCGCGCTATATGGGGCTCTGGGAGGAATTTCTCGGCGCAATATTTCGGATATGGAATGGGCCCACCTGTGGAATGACATCACAACACACAATCACTCGGTGGAACTCCGGGAGGCTCACCTTAAAACTCTTATGGATTGGTACCTGTACCCCGCCAAGTTACTTAGGATCTTCCCAAACTCTTCAGATAGGTGCTGGAGGGGCTGCGGCCTTTTGGGCGACTTCCGCCACATATGGTGGGACTGCCCGGTCCTCCGTCCATACTGGGAGGAGATACTCTCGCATATTAAGGAGCTGCTGGGGTACCCGATTGCAGACTCGATGGCTCATATTCTGTTGGGTCTTCGGGATCCAGATCTTGAACATCAGACTAGGGCTGATAAAAAGATAATGTGGCTATGTATTGAAGCTGCCAAGCTCACTCTGGCGGCGGCTTGGAAGAAGCCGGAAGCTCCGGCGACCTCCCTGTGGCATGCGAGATTATGGAAACTATTAGGTATGGAACGCATGGCGGATGTCTTCCGGGGTAATTTCAAGAACTTCATGTTCCGCTGGGGCCCATTGGTCCGATTTCTTTCCAAGGGATTACCATCGGCTGTCTGCCCATCCGCGATACGGGCTCTCCATTTGTTTCAGGTATGAATGTGATAACAGGATGAATAATTAAGTGCGAATGTTGCCACCACCATTGGGGGGGTGGGTAGGGGGGGAGTTTCTTGTTTTAGGTTTTTGTTGTGACAACCCACTAATATGCTGAGGCAATGAGAGGCCTAACGCAGTACGGTATGCTCACCGTTCATGGATTTCTGTATTGGCACAGTCACGAAACTTGTCTCGATCTCTGGCCTGTGGAACTCTATATCTCTGCCTGGGAATATCTCACGCACACCTATGGACTGAACCCTATTTTCTAACTGCAGGTGTCTTTCCATGCTATTGGCCTCTTTGCCGCTTGATCTATGTCTCCCCCCTGCGTGGGACGATGTGCGGGATTGTCGCATTTTTTTTATGTTGTTCTCTATAACCTCAATAAAAATACCTTTGACAAAAAAAAGCAATTTTGTGCTTTTTTAACAGTGCCATGTGGCAGATATACATGCCCTAAGGGCATGTATGTCTGCCACATGTGCACCGATGCACTATTCAGGTGTACAACAGGGTGTCAAAGTGACACCCTGCCACCCTTGAATGTGTTCCCCGTTTTACCGAATCGGTATTTACCGATTCGGTAATTCCCATTCATTCCTATGGGCCTGGAGGCCCAAAGGGATGAATGGGAAATACCGAATCGGTAAATACCGATTCGGTATTTACCGAATCTTATCTTACCAATTCGGTAAAAAATACCGAATGAATACCATTTACCGATTCTAAAATAACGAATCGGTAAAATTCAGCATTTTTGAATCTTTAAATCTGGATTACCTGCATCTGGCCCAGGGTTCTTACAGTCGTATTCTGTATGTATTGGAGCTTTGCAATATTCTTTCAAGAGAGTCTATGACAGATAAATTGCTGCAGCCTATCTGAGATTGGTCAAATGCATTAGTTGCTATTATTCTCTGTGCAAAGAAAGCAAGCAAGAGAAAAACTCTACATGGAACTATAAGATGTCAGACCAAAGGTTATTAAAGCTACTTGGTCAGTCAGGACGATAGCCGAATCACTCAACATTCTGAGGTTCCTAGCGATGTTTACCAGCTGGGAACTAGAGAAGAGTGATTGAGGCCATAGATAGGCATCCCAGTTATTAAGATAATCAGGAATTAGTGTAATATATGTTTTGCAAGGATTAAGCTATAGGAAGTTCTGAGACATTAACCACCCTATTATAAGTGGGTCAGTGTATTCTGGCCATGGTGTAAAAGTCCTTCTTTTGCTCAAGGACAGGGATTACAAATTATGTGTTATTCAGCACATCTGATAATCATCAGATGGATTAAATAATTAAATATTTGTTACATTTAAGCCGGTCAAACCTCTAATACTTTACAGAAATCGGCACGTTATTTACCATAACATGCAGATTTTTGTGCATCAATCACAAAAATCTGCATGTATTCCCAAAACCCTTAATACATGCTATTTATAACACCCCTACCCTGGGGTTTTATTAATAATGAAGTGCGATAAATAGGACCTTCACTCCTAACCAGACACTTTGTCTTGCCCTGCTTCCAAAGCTAAAATTTAGCACATCTTTTTTTAAAATCTTTGCTTCGCATGCTGAAAGTATTTGTGTGGCATCTACATATATACAGGGCCGGACTGGGAACCAAAACCAGCCTGGGCAAAGTGCTCGGCCGGCCCCACCACCCCCGGGGGTGTTGGTGGTGCGACCGCACTCTTTGCCAGGGCAGGTTTTCGGACGATTTTGTTACAGGGCAGTTTTTGCAGCAACGCTCCAAAAATGGCCCTGTAATAAAAATGGCCCCCAGGGGCCCAAAACCGGCCCCCACCCTTGCGGCGTACCGGGGGATTGCCCGGTGCCCGCAACGGCCAGTCCGGGCCTGCATATATATACGAAACACATGTTAAAACTGATGTAAAAGGTCATCTAATGTATTCATTTATTTATTTCACACTTTTTATTCTGTCTGATCTGAGAGTTTGAGAGATGACATTGGAGCAGGCTGTCTCATGGTTTGCTCCCACATTGATATTTGCCCTTGTAGGGATCTTCAACTGCTTAGAAAAATTGTTAGTTCTATGCTGTTGGCGATAGGTGTTTTCTATTCTGAGCTGGGTGAGGTGCCTCCTCAATCAATCAATCAATCTGAGTACTTGTAAAGCGTGCTACTTACCCGTGAGGGGTACAAAAGGGGGTGGTGATGGACGGAGCATCTGAATCAATCAAACACACACACCCAGTCAACAGATCTGGGTTTAATCCATCACCGTTCTTTAGCCCACTCTGCCACCACAGTTCAGGCATGGCTATATGCAAATCAGTCTGATCCTGTGCCTCATGGGAACAGTCCAGCCTGAACTGCCAAGCCATGCCTTCCCTGGACCGGAAACAAGCTTCCGAGGACCGGTTTCTGGCATTCCAGCCGTCTTCAGCCCGGCTTGCTTGAATCCAGTGGCAAAGTGAGCAAGGGACTCACGTCTAAGAATACCCTGCCACACTTATGGCGGCCAAAAGCGGTACAAAAGGGGGTGGTGATGGACGGAGCATCTGAAACAATCAAACACTCACACCCAGTCAGAAGATCTGGGTTTAATCCATCACCGTTCTTTAGCCCACTCTACCACCCCAGTTCAGACATGGCTATATGCAAATCAGTCTGACCCTGTGCCTCATGGGAACAGTCCAGCCCGAACTGCCAAGCCATGCCTTCCCTGGACCGGAAACAAGCTTCCGAGGACCGGTTTCTGGCATTCCAGCCGTATTCAGCCCGGCTTGCTTGAATCCAGTGGCAAAGTGAGCAAGGGACTCACGTCTGAGCATACCCTGCCACACTTATGGCGGTACAAAAGGGGGTGGTGATGGACGGAGCATCTGAATCAATCAAACACGCACACCCAGTCAAAAGATCTGGGTTTAATCCATCACCGTTCTTTAGCCCACTCTGCCACCCCAGTTCAGACATGGCTATATGTAAATCAGTCTGACCCTGTGCCTCATGGGAACAGTCCAGCCCGAACTGCCAAGCCATGCCTTCACTGGACCGGGAAAAAGCTTCTGAGGACCGGTTGCTGGAATTCTAGCCATCTTCAGCCCGGCTTGCTTGAATCCAGTGGCAAAGTGAGCAAGGGACTCACGTCTGACCATACCCTGCCACACTTATGGCGGCCAAAAGTGGTACAAAAGGGGGTGGTGATGGCAGGGGTGTGGAAGCTGAGTCTGCTGTTCAGCTAGGCTAGTCGGCGTTGTGGAGTGCTTTATGTGCATGGGTGAGGAGCTTGAAGGTGATCCTCTTGTCGATGTGTAGGTCTCTCAGGTGGGGGGTGATGTGGCTGTGGGGGGGACGATGACGATCAGTTGGGCGGAGGCGTTTTGGATGCGTTGTAGTCGTCATAGGTGTTTGGCTGGGATTCCTGCGTAGAGTGCGTTGCCGTAGTCCAGTCTGCGATTCAGAAAAGGGGGTGGTGATGAACAGAGTGTCTGAATTAAGCAGACCACTCTTACCCAGTCCAAAGATCAGGGCTTGATCCATCACCGTTATTTAGCTCACTGCACGATCCCAGCTCAGAACCTGGCTATATGCAAATCAGTCTGTCCCTGGCCCAGTGCATCATGGGAACAGGGCAGACTAAACTACCAAGCCAATTCTTCACCAGAAAGGAGACAAGCTTCCGGGGATCGGTTACTGGCATTTCAGCCGTCGTCGGCCCGGCTTGCTTGAATCCTGATGGTGCAGTGAGCAAGGGACTTATGTCTGAGTATACCCTGCCACACCTATAGTGGCCAAAAACGATTCAGAATAGGGGGTGGTGATGAACAGAGTGTCTGAATTAAGCAGACCACTCTTACCCAGTCTAAAGATCAGGGCTTGATCCATCACCGTTATTTAGCTCACTGCACCATCCCAGCTCAGAACCTGGCTATATGCAAATCAGTCTGTCCCTGGCCCAGTGCATCATGGGAACAGGGCAGACTAAACTACCAAGCCAATTCTTCACCAGAAAGGAGACAAGCTTCCGGGGACCGGTTTCTGGCATTTCAGCCGTCGTCGGCCCGGCTTGCTTGAATCCTAATGGTGCAGTGAGCAAGGGACTCATGTCTGAGTATACCCTGCCACACCTATAGTGGCCAAAAACGATTCAGAAAAGGGGGTGGTGATGAACAGAGTGTCTGAATTAAGCAGACCACTCTTACCCAGTCCAAAGATCAGGGCTTGATCCATCACCGTTATTTAGCTCACTGCACCATCCCAGCTCAGAACCTGGCTATATGCAAATCAGTGTGTCCCTGGCCCAGTGCATCATGGGAACAGGGCAGACTAAACTACCAAGCCAATTCTTCACCAGAAAGGAGACAAGCTTCCGGGGACCGGTTTCTGGCATTTCAGCCGTCGTCGGCCCGGCTTGCTTGAATCCTAATGGTGCAGTGAGCAAGGGACTCATGTCTGAGTATACCCTGCCACACCTATAGTGGCCAAAAACGATTCAGAAAAGGGGGTGGTGATGAACAGAGTGTCTGAATTAAGCAGACCACTCTTACCCAGTCCAAAGATCAGGGCTTGATCCATCACCGTTATTTAGCTCACTGCACGATCCCAGCTCAGAACCTGGCTATATGCAAATCAGTCTGTCCCTGGCCCAGTGCATCATGGGAACAGGGCAGACTAAACTACCAAGCCAATTCTTCACCAGAAAGGAGACAAGCTTCCGGGGATCGGTTTCTGGCATTTCAGCCGTCGTCGGCCCGGCTTGCTTGAATCCTGATGGTGCAGTGAGCAAGGGACTCATGTCTGAGTATACCCTGCCACACCTATAGTGCCAAAAACGATTCAGAATAGGGGGTGGTGATGAACAGAGTGTCTGAATTAAGCAGACCACTCTTACCCAGTCCAAAGATCAGGGCTTGATCCATCACCGTTATTTAGCTCACTGCACCATCCCAGCTCAGAACCTGGCTATATGCAAATCAGTCTGTCCCTGGCCCAGTGCATCATGGGAACAGGGCAGACTAAACTACCAAGCCAATTCTTCACCAGAAAGGAGACAAGCTTCCGGGGACCGGTTTCTGGCATTTCAGCCGTCGTCGTCCCGGCTTGCTTGAATCCTAATGGTGCAGTGAGCAAGGGACTCATGTCTGAGTATACCCTGCCACACCTATAGTGGCCAAAAACGATTCAGAAAAGGGGGTGGTGATGAACAGAGTGTCTGAATTAAGCAGACCACTCTTACCCAGTCCAAAGATGAGGGCTTGATCCATCACCGTTATTTAGCTCACTGCACCATCCCAGCTCAGAACCTGGCTATATGCAAATCAGTCTGTCCCTGGCCCAGTGCATCATGGGAACAGGGCTGCTGCTGACGAGGGCCTGTGTCACCGTTCTTCTGCTTGTTTCAGTCGGGATCCACTTGTAGATCCTGCGGAGCATGCGGAGGGTGTTGTAGCAGGAGGAGGAGACGGCGTCGATCTGTTTAGACATGGAGAGGGAGGAGTTGAGGATGAATACTAGGATGCGGGAATGGTCGGCGGGTGTCGGTGCTGTTCCCAGTCTTGTCGGCCACCAGGAGTCGTCCCAGGCTGAGGGGGTGGGTCCGAGGATGAGTACCTCCATCTTGTCCGAGTTCAGCTTTAGGCGGTTGTTCCTCATCCAGTCGGCGAAGGCCTTCATTCCCTCGTGGAGGTTGGTTTTGGCGGTGTGCGGGTCTTTGGTGAGGGAGAGGATGAGCTGGGTGTTGTCAGCGTAGGAGATGATGTTCAGGTTGTGTTGGCAGGCTACTTGTGCGAGGGGGGCCATGTAGATGTTGAACAGCGTCGGGCTAAGGGCAGAGCCCTGGGGGATGCCAGAGATGATGTCGGTGGCCTCGGATCGGAAGGGCTGGAGGCGGACGCTCTGGGTTCTGCCGGAGAGGAAGGACGTGGTCCAGTCAAGGGCCTTCTCTTGGATTCCGGCTTCTATGAGGCGTGTCTTTAGAGTGTGATGGCAGACCGTGTCGAAGGCGGCTGACAGGTCCAGGAGGATGAGGGCTGATGTTTCGCCATTGTCTAGTTGGCACCTGATGTCATTTGTGTCGACGATGAGGGCTTTCTCAGTGCTGTGGTTTCGTCTGAACCCGGACTCGGACGGGGCCAAGATGTTGTTGTCTTCCAGGTGGCAGGCCAGTTGCATGTTGACGATTTTCTCGATGACCTTCACCTGGAACAGGAGCAGGGAGATGGGCCGGAAGTTATTGAGGTCCTTGGGGTCCGCCTTGGGCTTCTTGAGGAGGGCATTGATTTCGGCATTTTTCCAGCTTTCCGGGAATGTCGCTGTTTCAAAGGAGATGTTGATGACCTTCCGTAGTTGGGGTGCAATGGCAGCATCTGCTTTGTTGAATATGTGGTGGGGGCATGGGTCTGACGGAGATCCTGAGTGGATGGAGTTCATGACCTTGCGTGTCTTGTCGTCGTTGACGTTGGACCAGGAGGTCAGGCGGTTGGCGCTGGTGGTGTTCACAGGGGAGGTGGGGTCTGGCGTGGTCGGGTCGGTCATGGTGTTAAAGCTGTCATGGATGTCAGCGATCTTGCGGTGGAAGAAGATAGCTAATGAGTTGCACAGTTCTTGTGAGGGCGGTATGTCGTTGGCATTGGCGCTGGGGTTAGAGAGTTCCTTTACGATGCTGAAGAGCTCTTTGCTGTTGTGTGCGTTGTTATCCAGGCGGTCTTTGAAAGAGGATCTCTTGGCTAATCTGATGAGGTGGTGATGTCTGCAGGTGGCGTCCTTGTGGGCAGCGAGGTTGTCCGGAGTGCTTTCTTGGAGCCATATCTTCTCCAGTTTCCAGCAGGTGCGTTTGGAGGTCTGCAGCTCATCGGTGAACCAGGTGGCTCTCTTGCTGGCATGGTTGTTGCAGGGTTTCTTGAGTGGGGCGAGGGTGTTGGCGCAGTCCTCGATCCACTGTCTGAGGTTGCGGGCTGCATTGTCTGGGTTGGTGGGGTCAGTGGGCGGGTTTTGGGCGAGGGTGGGGATCAGCTGGTCTTCGGTGACTTTGCTCCAGCAGTGGCGAGGCAGCTGTTGGGTGCGGTGGTGCGTGGTTGGTTTGTTGAAGCTGAAATGGATGCAGAGGTGGTCGGTCCAGTGGAGTTCGGTGGTGTGGTCGAAGGCGATGTGGGTGTCTGTGGAGAAGATGGGGCCCAGCATGTGGCCAGCGGTGTGGGTGGGTGCGGTGAGGAGTTGTCTGAGGCCGTGGTTGGCGAGGTTGTCGATCAGGGTGGCGGAGTTGGCGTCGTCGTTGTTCTCGGGTGGAAATTCAGGTCCCCGAGGAGGATGTAGTCTGTGGAGGCGAGTGCATGGGTGCTGGCGAGGTCAGCGATGGAGTCACTGAATTGAGCTCGGGGTCCGGGTGGTCTGTAGATGAGTGTTCCTCTGAGGGTGGTGTTGAGGTCGGTGTGGATCCGGATGTGCAGGTGTTCGGCGGTGTTGAGGGTGTCATCTGCGTAGGTGGCGACCTTGAGGGTGGATTTGTGGATGATGGATATTCCTCCTCCGATTCCGTTGGCGCGATCCCTGCGGGTGATCTTGTAGCCGTACGGGATGGCTATGGCGATGTCGGGTGCCGAGGATTCGTTCCACCAGGTCTCGGTTAGGAAGGCCACGTCTGGGGCGGAGGTGTCAAGCAGATCCCATAGCTCGACGGCGTGTTTGCGTGCGGATCGGGTGTTGAGGAGTATGCAGCGGAGGTGGTTAGGTCCAGTCCTTGGAGGTTTGGTGGTTCTGTCGAAGGTGAAGATGCAGGTGTGGCAGTAGAAAGGTCTGTGAGTCTGTTTCAGGGTGGCTTGCAAGCAGGTGTGGTTACGGCTGGCGTTGAGAGCGTAGAGGATGCTGGCGTTGTAGCGGAGTCTGGCGTTCGCCGGGTCCAGGGTTTCCGGTGCTGGGCGCGGTCCAGGCACGGACGGGCACAGACGGGCTTGCCAGTGGCACGCCAGCTGCGCGCGGCCTCCATGAGAGGGGGAGAGGGAAGGAGGACCAGCTGTGAGGCGGGAGCGGGGTCGCCAATGGGGAGCAGAGGGGCGGGGCCGCAGGGACACAGCGGCGGGAAAGGATCGGGAGATGGCGGGAACCAGGCGCCGGCAGGAAGCAGGACACAAGGCAGCTGGCGGCTGTGTGGTGATGTGGGGAGCGACCTACCTGCGAGGAGGGTCAAAGGTTGCTCCTACGCCACTGCGCAGCCCCCTTAAGAGGGGGATAGGGAGGGAGAAGCAGCTGGGAGGCGGGAGCGGGGTGGTCAATGGGGAGCAGAGGGGTGGGGCTGCAGGGACGCAGTGGCGGAAAAGGATTTGGGAAACGGCGGGAACCAAGCGGCGGCAGGTAGCAGGACATGAGGCAGCTGGTGGCCGTGTGGTGGCGTGGGGAGAGACCTGCCTGCGAGCAGGGTCAAAGGTCACTCCTACCCACTGAGCGGCCCGTTTTAGAGGGGGAAAAGGAGGGAGGAGCAGCTGGGAGGTGGGAGCGGGGTGGCCAATGGGGAGCAGGGGGCGGGGCCGAAGGGCACGCAGCGGCACGAAAGAATCAGGAAACGCGGGACCCAGGTGGCGGCAGGAAGCAGGACACGAGGCAGCCGGCGGCTGTGTGGTGGCGTGGAGAGCGACCTACCTACTGGCCTTAAACATGCATGGTACGGCCATTCTTAAGGAAACTCCTGCTTGAGGTGATGGATCAAGTTAATTGCACTCCGATTACTTCACTGCCTTGCCCTGCACAGCTGGTTGAAAGTGCTGCGACCTATCAATTACAAGCCTTCTTTGAGCTATCTGTTTTCCATGATTAACTCTAATGTTGTCTTTGTTCCAGGATGTGGTCTGGAGTGATTGTTACCTGGCTGGTTAATGAGCTAAGGAAGATAGCTCACATAGGCGGGTTTAAGTGAGACGATTAGATGTGATTTGTCAACCGCATTAATGGCTATCAGCTCCTCATCCAACGCCTGGCCAGTCTCTCATGTCATAGATGCGCAGTTATGTCAATTGAGACATTCTCGAGTGATAGTATGCAGTCTGTGCAATTTACAGCTAAGTCCAAACCTGTATATTGCGGAGTACCACAGTACTCTCCTCTTTACTTTTTATTCTATGCTTGCTCTCTGCTTCCTCACCCCTTCTCCCTCTTGGTCTGCTCTTTCTCCATGAATCCACTTTCCTCTTTTTTACAACCCCTTAGTTTTAATCTTATATCTCATTTCATATCTCACCCCTTTCCAGTCTCCTGTTTGGCCCTCTTTATTGGTCATCCATTAGTAAGGAATTCAGAGGACCACCCAATTTTTTATCACACACATAGATCATGCCCAGATAGCACATGGAACATATTAGTAACATATTGCATCAGGCAGTGGTTCTTCATTTGTCTCTGTGTTCAGAATTCGTCAACGTCGGAGGAGGGCTTCGATCCAATGCCCATGGACGGAATTGTTGGCATCCATGCTTAGAAATGAAACATTTGAAAAAATGTACAGAAGTTTGAAATTCCTACAGTAAAATTTGCAAGGAATCCCTAGGAAATATGCAGCAACAATAGTGAAAATGCAAATGAATGTTTTTCAACGATCTGCTGCCTCTTCTGTGAGCACACATACTCCTACCAACCTCCTTCATAGGTTCCGCAATATGAGTGAAACATAACTGAGGGGACGGCAGTTTTTATTTTTATATTTTTTAAAATTGTTACCTCATCCTTAGGTGTTGGTATATGACCATGTAAAAATCATGGGCCCAGTCCCCCTGCAATAAAGCCCTCGATGAGCGAGCTACCATACTCAGAAACAAGTGATCATGTTTGATTTCTGACATTTCCAATCAAATCTTCTAAAGAGTCCATTACAACTCCTCGGTGCTCTCAAATGTAATCTGAACATAAACGCAAAAATGGAAAACACGAAATGATGGAAGTACTTAAATCAAGCAACCTTACATGCAGCACAAACACACTTGTACATATGCGAAAAAGTACTTGAATACACTTTCCCATAAAAGGGACTCATTTCAAAAGTAGTTTCTAATCATACCTCTACCAAACTTCTCGATTCCAGTGCAATAATGGCTTTATGCAATGTCCAGACTTGACCACTAGCCAGAGACTATGAATATTATAAAACCTCAACCTCCAATCCCAAAGGTGCTGGCCAATATACCAACCAAGACAATGACAAATAATCAAACAATTCATCGCAGTGGAAGCTTTCAAACAAGTGACGTGTTTGCCAGTGTTCCCAGGAGTTAATGAACTTTCTGCTCGATGGAACAACCAAGATCCACCTGGATCCACTCACTGAGTAACCTCTTCCTGCAGTCACACTCATCATAGAGGCAGAGAGGTGGAATCACAAAACTTCACTTATATTCTCACTCAGATAAGCTCCTCGTTGAAGTGGAAAGCCCATTCAGAATAGCCTGGATAACTTACACACCTCTCCACAATGGAACCACAAGATACCTGACCTGCAAATTAAGGACCTCAGGTTGGCAGAGCTGTCTAGAAAGCACAGACAGGCTCACACTGGAAATCCAAGTATGGAAGAGCAAAAGCACCCCGACAGATTTTCTCTGAAGCCTCGCTCCATCCCTCGGACCATCAGAAAACTGGCCTCCTGTGCAACCTTCAAGAAGGAGCTAAAGGAACTTCTTCGATTCCATCCTCAACGATTGTCTCGTAAGCGATCGCTGCTGATCAAGCTATTAAAGGTCAAACTGATCTAGGGCGAATCTCTTCTTACTGTAAATATTATACCATGAATAATCCACACCCAACCACCCACCCCACCCCCTCTCTTTTCCTACTAGTTACCTCAGCAATGCGCCCATGACGGCACAGCTTAATTATCTCTGTTGTTTTTGGTCTGATTGACACTAAAAGAAAACTACGATTAAATACATAAATAAAACACTACACCCCCTCCCCCCCCCCCCGACTCCCCTGTACAGTCTACACAACTGAAGGATCTGCTTAGGCAACCACTAACCACCCTACATGTGTTCTTGATCCATCTGAGGGAAGTTCTGCTCGAAAGGTCAGATTTTTGGAGGTGCAAAGTCTACCAAGTTAGGGAGAACAATTAGAATAACCACATTAGGGCAGGGATTGTTTATTGCACGTACACCACAAGCAACCCGAACGAAAATATGTAAGAAAATCTGATCAGAAATGGCCGAGAATAACAGTGCAGTACACAGAGCAACAAAGCAGTTATATCAGAATGCAGGAAAACTAGCTTTATTATAAGCTAGTAAGAGGCAAGAGTTAGACTGTGTGTGCGGGTGTGTGTGTGTGCGGGTGGGTGAGTGTGTGTGTTTGTGTGTGTGTGTGTATATATATATATATATATATATATATGTATATATATATATATATATATATATAATATATATATATATATATTCGAATACTACATGTCACAGTATATTGGCACAATAAAGACAGATATGGTCCGGGTCCCTTATCAGGCGGAGATTTGAGGGCTATAAAAGTCCTTTCTGTTACTCGTGATACAGGGAAGGGATGAGAGCCTTATATATAGCTGTAAGACTAGACTGATTAACAAAGGACAATCAATGCTGACTATTTCCACTTAGGTAACTGGGATCATGAAAATAAAAGTTTAACTCATTATGTTATTTATTAAGCGGACAAAGAGATAGCGGTCAAAGTACTATCGAAATTAGCATACTGATCACTGCTGAGTTGTTCATGGGTAAACAAGTGCAGCAGAAACGTGTGTGACCTAAAAGATGTCCTTCGTGCTTCGAACGGCTCCATATAGCGTGATTAGAAGGTCAGGATTTTCAGAAGGCAAGAACAGAAATAGAACAGTCGTCAAGGTTTATGGGTCATATTTGGCAGGTAACATGAGTTCATAATACCATGGGCGGTGTTATCGATTCTGGTCATTAACAACACCCACATCACGTCCCGTAGGATTTTTTCGGCTGGAATTAGGGATTACTGCGTTGACTAGGATTCTGTGCAATTTCCTGCTCGCATTCTTCACCTCACTTTCACCTTTCCATCTGGTTTCACCAAGTGAGAGCCAGCAACCCGGTAAAACTTGAAATTGTGCGGCGTGGCAATTCAATACAAACATACGGAATTACCACCCTGCGCAACTCAGAATGAGGGATTTATAAGAGGACTCAAATGGCAATCCTTAGGGTACATAAACAGATACCAGTCGACAACCCTGACAATAGGATCACATTGAATAATATTGGGTAGAAACAAAACAAGAGGGTTCTATTAACTTGGGAGAGAAGATGAGACATTAACATATCACATTTAAAAGAACTTCTGAACTGGGGAAGAGTTGGAGTCAATGCCATACACCAGGCTAGAGTAAGCTTGATTTGTAGTCTTTGACGATTTAGATTTCGGTGCTTCCGAAGGGAGGTATGATTTGCACCTGATGTCTCTGGTTTCGCCGTATAGGTGGATTCAAAAAAGTAGAGAGCCACACAGGGAACAACCACTGTTGACCCATGAGATGCTGTGCTTCCGAAATCTGTTCCAAGTATTCCGAACATCAGCGAGCAGGAATGTGTGTCTCTTACTCCCTCCTTACCCCCTTTTTCCCTTAGCATGGACCTTCATTAACAACATTAACATCTTTGTTCCAGTACATGGGGATAAGTTCTCTAGGGGGAGACAGAGGGATTGGCCTGGTCATCCATACCTTTGAAACACTGTGTTCATGACAATAAGTTAATACTGCACCTTTCAATAAATGTCTTGATTAACCAGCGTCACTTGTGATAAATACCTAGCATATATATTTTTAGACCTTGCAAACTTGGGGTGGCTTCCCCCTAACCTTTTTGCTTTTAGGCCTCCTGTTTTTGCTGACTTCGCTTTTGCTGGTCTTAGGACTCTGCACAATTTACCACTGCCAACCAGTATTACAGTGCTTGTGCTCTCTCCTTAAAACTTGGTAAAATTGGCTTATACCTAGTTGGCATATCTAATTTACTTAGAGGTCCATAGTAAAATGTTATACATGTGCCCAGGGCCTGTAAATGAAATTTTAATGGCATTTGAGATGTCATCAGTGATGTCACTGACCATGTCATGAATTATGTAATATGTGACATCATCAGCAGTGGATTGCGGGTGCGCGAAATATAGTTAGTACAACTAACTATATAGGAGCAATTTCAATGGTTTTGTATGAGTGAAATGTCCAGCTAACTATAACACCCCTAAAACTCATAGTTTTTTGAGTGAATTTCAAAGGTTTTTTAAAAGTTAATTCCTAACTATATAAGCCCTGAAACCTATGGTTTTTTCAGTGAATTTGCAAGGTTTTTTAAATGCTAATTCCTAACTCAGTTCAGTTCAAAAATCTTTATTTCGGTAAGAGTTTACCATAAAAGACAATCATATAAAACAAAATCATTTAAATGATTTACAGTGAATTGTAAAATTCATAAAAACAATGCTAGAAAGAAATCCTTATGGGGTAAAAACAGATCCGTACTCAAGTCTATGTTTTGAGGCATTTCCTTCTGATGGACCAGAGGGCGCCCAAGAACTTGGCCATAGTGAACACAATATGATCTGACAAGTCAGTTTTTAAGACTCTAAAAGCGGGCAGACACTTCTTGAATCCCAAATTCCTACATAGGGGGAGAATCCAGTGCCTACGAATCCCATGATAAACTGGACAGAAAAAAAGGATGTGGAGCTCACTTTCGTCCGAATTTCTGCATGCTGGACAGGTACTACTTGGATCATGGCTCCATTTGGCTGTGAAAGTTCTGATGGGGAGAGAACCGTGTCTCCACTGGAGATATAATTTTCTCAGTATGGAAGGATAAATTTTATCTAGAGTAGGTTCCATGTTGTAATTCACCTTGTGAGACAAAAAGGAAGCTGTCAGGGACCCGAGGTGTTGGTGGTTAAGTATCAGGGAAAGTTTGCATTCTCGGTATGACCTGGCTAGATCCTTTTTAGAGAAGATATGACACATGTTCTGGGGGTCAGACCACATAGTCGAGAGACCTAAGGCCTCCAGTTCTAGTTTGATTGAATTGAGCCATTTAATTTTTCCGGCACCTGGAGTGGCAAGAACCTCCCGGAGACCTTCCCTGTAACTGGCCAATTCTGGAGTTGTCCATATTCTACGCCAGAAGGCCAGTGGGCGTAGCGCCAGGTCCTCATCAAGCGGACATAGGCCCAGGTCCATACTCAGGGGGACAAGGGGGGTGCTCGGTGGTAGCCCAACAAGGTTACGAATGAATTTGTTTTCCACCTTCAGCAGCTTTGATGTGTTTTCATGGCCCCAGAGTTCAGATCCATAGATGACAGCCCCCTTGGCCTGGGATTTGTAGATCTGTAATGGGGGGCCGATCGGCCTGATTGAGGATTTGTTATTTGCCAAGAGCTTCATTATGCCTCCCGAATGCTGGGTCAATTTCAATGCAGCTTTCTCCAGGTGAGCACTCCAGGTAAATTTATCATTTAATACGATTCCCAGGTATTCGAAGGTTTTTACCCTTTCCAGCTTGGTATGTGCGATGCTTGGACTGAAGTGGAATTTCTGTGGGGGGTTGAGGACCATGAATTTCGTCTTGGTGGCGTTGATTTCTAATCCATGGGCCTCACAGAAGTCCACAAAGCCATCAAGGATACGCTGGATGCCTTTTGCCGACTTGGATAAAAGCAGTGTGTCGTCGGCAAACATGATGGCTGATACCCTCTCAGCTGCCAATTTTGGGGCGTCAGAGTTGGATACGCCCGCTAAGTGGGAGATTACCCCGTTGACATAGAGGCAGAACAGGGTTGGTGCAAGCACACAACCCTGCCTTACCCCCCTGCCAACGGGGAACTTCTCGGACAAGTCTCCCATCCTGCCGCATCTAACCTGGGCATAATTACTAGTGTGGAGGCGTATTATCATGTTCAAGAGACCTTCGGGGACCCCCAGTTTATCAAGGACCTCCCACAGCTTGTTCCTCGGGACCAGGTCGAACGCTGCCCTCAGGTCCACAAATACAGTGTAGAGGCTGCCACCCTCCAGCTGTACTGTTTTCCAGTGTATCATGGCGAGACGAAAGACCTGGTCCACTGTGGAGACCTTCTCCCTGAAGCCTGCTTGGAAGGGGCTGAGGATGTTGAAGTCCCTGATCCACTCATGTAGGCGATTTAACAAGAGCTTAGAAAAGAGTTTCTGGGAAACATCAATTAGGCTTATGGGCCTATAGTTTGCAGGGAGGAGGGGAGACCCCTTTTTGAAAATCGGCACTATTTCTGCCCCTGGCCAGGTGGAAGGGATTGGCAGACCTTTCAGAATGGAATTGAATAATACCCCAAGATAGGGAGCCCAGACTTTAGATTCATGCTTGTAAAGATCGCCTGGGAGCCTGTCTAGGCCCGGCACCTTACCTGCAGACAGGGAGGAAATTGCCAGGGTGACTTCTTCTATGCTAAAACCATCCATGTCAATTAGACTATTTTTGATTTTGGGGGACTCTCCAGCAAGTTCACTTCTTCCACTATCACTGCTGTGTGGATGGTATAGGTTTTTAAAATGTTCCTCCCAAACAGATGGTGCTATGCAGGCCTCGACTGCTGCAAGTGGTTCGGCCGAACCGTGCCTGACAATTTGCCAAAAGGTCCGTGAATCTTGGCAAACGAAGGCAGATGTTATTTTTGTCCAATTCTCCTCGTCCCAATCTATTTTAGCAGTGTGGAGGGCAGATTTATAGGCTACTCGTCTCTCCCTAATTGTGTTCGGAGTATCTCGTGCTTTCAGTGATTCCAACAATAGGGTTTTTGCTTCCCTGCAAGAGGCATTGAACCAGGTCGCTCTTTTCTGTTTAGGCTTGCGAGGCCTGGCAACTGGATTCAGTACCTCTGCAAGATTAGTACAAAGCTCCGAATGGATGTTACCAAGAACAGCCAGTTGTGCCTGGGTACCCAAGCTACCCGTGGTTTTGGTCTCGGATTCGCTGGCTGGATGGTTCATGCAGCACTCTACTTTTTCCAGGGCAGGGGCAACTAGTGCATAGAGTCTCTCAATATTATTGTGATTTTCCAGCAATTTGGTCCATTTTATTCTACGCCTATTGCTGGATAGCACTAAGTCGGGCTGTGATGGTGCATTATGGTCTACCTTATCAGATTGTCGGTAAGGGATCTCAAATTTTAATGAGAGCAGATTGTGATCACTATCATATCTGGTGATAACTTTAAAGTCTTTCACCCTCCTCCAATCCCTGGTTGAAACCATTATATAATCGATCCGTGACTCGCGGCCCGGCCTATTAAAGGTGTTTTTAGGCGGGATATCACCCTCCGTCCGGCCGTTACACGCCCTCAGAGAGTGACTGAGAGTGAGGGACATTATCTGAATGGCAAGAGGGGAACATGCCTTGGTCACTGGATCTGTCATGGTAGGAATGTCCCATAGGTCACCCTCCTCGCTGAATATGCCCTCCATGTAGTCAGGGAGTTGTTCATATTGCTGGTTAAAATCACCACCTATGATTAGAGGGGAAGAAGAATTATGTGTATCAAGGAACTGTGCTAAATCTTCCACTGGGCCCGATGTTGCAGCAACCCCCACTGGCCTTGAATAAAAGTTAATCAATAGAAGCTTCCCTCCACATGGCCAATCAAGGGAGACACACTGGAAGTCACAGGAATTAGTTTCCTGATGTGTGGCCCTGCAGGCCAAATGGGACCCAACCCAGATCGAAAGTCCTCCTGAAGGGCGGCCCTTTCCTCCCCATTTCGCTTCAGTGTTAAAGATAGCGAATCCCTGGCGGCTGAATTGTTCTCTAGCCCATGTCTCTTGTAAGAGGCATATGTCATAGCCCTCGACTAGGTCTGTCCAGTCAGGGGTGTCTACTTTGTTAGCTAGCCCTGCCACATTCCAGGACAAAATGGAAATTATGCCATGAGCCTCTTGTGTGCTTCTAGTGTCTAGTATTACGAGGCGCTCTTGAGCTACAGGTTTCCCACACTTGTTGGGTGGGGGGGCGTCCAATGGGGCACTGTTTGATTTGAGGCTATGTGGAATGGGGGGATTATGTTCCAGCCTCAGGTTGGAATCAATAGTTACGCTCTTGGGTGAGCATGTGACTTGCCTACCTGCCCCTACTCTAGGATCATTTGTCACTATGTGGGCTGGTGTTGCTGGGAAAGATTGACCGACCGTGTGTGTATTTAGAACACTAGTTGTTGATGCGATGCCCGTAGACTGAATACGGGCGCAGTTTGGGGTGGGTGAGGGGGGTACAGTGGTTGTTAAGTGTAGAAGTCAGTCCACTTCCTCGAGACATCCGTATCTATTGGAAGTCGGGACCCCGTTCCATCCTCCGAGTGTATCTGCCACCAGTTACTTTGTACTCCCCATGTGTGGTTCCTCGCCTGCATCCTACTCCAATTCCCCCCCTGAGCTGGAGGGGCACATGGTGGATAGAAAAAAGTGAGTGGTCTTGCTGTTATTGATGCAGTTGAACTATGGTTAATCCATGAGTAAATGGCGTGAGCAGTGTTAGAATCCTCAAAGGAGATGATCACACAATCTCCGCTGATGGACTTTTGTGTAGTCCCTACCCAAGGTACCCTCCGTACCATCAGGATTTTGCTCCTTAGGTGGTTGGGTATTGGTTTATTAGCGTCCAACCAGTGGATCACCTTGTTCTTTAGAGAGGCAAAGTTTTCCTGCTGGTTGTACATCAGTGCAGTTACCCCAGTCAGCACCACAACATAGGGGCTAACCTCGGGGGGAAGATCTACAAATCCCCTTGATCGTATAAAACTGGTGCTGGCTCTCTGCGATGTTGGAGGATTTGTGTTCTGGCCATTTTGCCTCGAATTGGGAAGGTCAGTCGGGACAGGTGCTCTTTGGCCGGGTATGTCTAGGGGGGGTGGCGGGAGGGATGCAGCCCCTGATTGCATGGTATTTGACATTACCCTACTAGGAGGATTATGGGTTTCTACCTTGGTTCGGGGTTTGGGTGTTGGTTTGACCTTGGGTGTAGCAGTGGGAATAGTAAGAGAAGAGGGTGCAGCAGATGGAAGTGTGTTAATTGTTCCTGATGACTTGGTCTTGGAAGGGGGGCGCGAGTTCGCAGCAGCTTCAGTAGTGGGATCAGGAAGTGCTGCTGGCGGCAAGGGTCCATTTGGGCATGTAAGTTTGGGGTTCTGCATGGTGATGGTTGCCAGATTTAGTATACTTTTTTCTATTTCCAATAGCTGTGTTTCTATATGTGTGAATCTCTTTTCTAGTGGGGAAAGTAGTTTTTTTAGTGTTTCCCAAACAATAGTGAGAAATTCAACGTCGTTCCCTTTAATGGTACATAGTGGGGTTCCTGCAGTGTCACTTTCTATGATAAGGTCATTATTTTCTTGGATGACTACTGTATGAAGGGGGGTGTTTTCTGGGCTTGTTACCGGGGGAGAAGATTTTAGTATTGGCAATTTAGCAAGGGGAGGTGCCTTTGTTGGTAGCTGCGCCTTCGCCACTTTGGCCTTTTTTCTTGAGTAAGCCGAGGTAGGATTACGCTTCCTTTTGTTGTGTGGGTGCTTTTGTGATTTGGGTAAACTACCACCTTGTTCTTGTAAAACGGGGATGGGTTCGGCTTTAGAAGGTAAGCCCTCTTCAGTTCCCTTCTTTTGTTCTACAATCGCACCCAGATGAGAATTAGGAGGGGGAATGGGGTTTTGTGAGAGTTTCCCCTGTGGGGGAGATGTACTACCTGCTTGTTTAGCATGGATAACGGCATTTGTAACAATCAGGGTGGGTGTGGAGCCTGTCGGGCGCTCTGGTGTTTTCGCTAAGGCAATAGGACCAAGGGAAGATTTTTTGGCGGCAGTTAACTCGACTGACAGTCTTCTAGCAGCTTCGAGTTCTAATGAAACCCTGTGTCGCATCTTAGTTATTTCGTTATCGATGGCAGTGTGGGTCCTGGTGATGAAATCGTCCAAGGTACCATTTTTTAGTTTAGATTTGGCTACTCTGTCTCTAAACTCGCGGGTTGCCATACTGGAATCAAATTGAAGAGTGTAGTTGAGAATCAAATGGGGTGGCCCAGCCCAGTCTCTAACTGCCTCTAACGGCCTAAAACGGCCCGCTCTTTGCCCGGTCTTAGCCCCGGCCTTAGTCTCGCGCGCGTCCCGCGTGCGCGTTCCTATCACTGTTTATCAGGTGAATGAAGAGGTGGAGGGGGCGGGAAGAGGACCAGCTGCGGCCGATCAGCGCCGCTGGGCACACTGGTCCTCGCAGTCCCGCGTCTAGGCTTGCTGTCAGGCTGTAGAACCCTGAGGGCGTCGTTGGTGCTCAGAGCACGTGGGAAAACCAGGACTGGATCCTAGGCAGAAGTCTCTCGCCTGCGAGCGGCACTCGTGGAGCGGGGGCAGTGAGGCGTGGTGGCAAAGTGGCCAGAGGACGGACAAAGTGGCAACAACAGCTCTCCCACACGGTCGATGTAGAATCCCAGGCAGCAGCAGTCACACCACGATGTTTTAGAGGTGGAGGGGGCGGGAAGAGGACCAGCTGCGGCCGATCAGCGCCGCTGGGCACGCTGGTCCTCGCAGTCCCGCCTCTAGGCTTGCTGTCAGGCTGTAGAACCCTGAGGGCGTCGTTGGTGCTCAGAGCACGTGGGAAAACCAGGACTGGATCCTAGGCAGAAGTCTCTCGCCTGCGAGCGGCACCCGTGGAGCGGGGGCCGCGAGGCGTGGTGGCAAAGTGGCCAGAGGACGGACAAAGTGGCAACAACAGCTCTCCCACACGGTCAATGGAGAATCCCAGGCAGCAGCAGTCCCACCACAATGTTTTAGAGGTGGAGGGGGCGGGAAGAGGACCAGCTGCGGCCGATCAGCGCCGCTGGGCACGCTGGTCCTCGCAGTCCCGCCTCTAGGCTTGCTGTCAGGCTGTAGAACCCTGAGGGCGTCGTTGGTGCTCAGAGCACGTGGGAAAACCAGGACTGGATCCTAGGCAGAAGTCTCTCGCCTGCGAGCGGCACCCGTGGAGCGGGGGCCGCGAGGCGTGGTGGCAAAGTGGCCAGAGGACGGACAAAGTGGCAACAACAGCTCTCCCACACGGTCGATGGAGAATCCCAGTCAGCAGCAGTCACACCACGATGTTTAAGAGGTGGAGGGGGCGGGAAGAGGACCAGCTGCGGCCGATCAGCGCCGCTGGGCACGCTGGTCCTCGCAGTCCCGCCTCTAGGCTTGCTGTCAGGCTGTAGAACCCTGAGGGCGTCGTTGGTGCTCAGAGCACGTGGGAAAACCAGGACTGGATCCTAGGCAGAAGTCTCTCACCTGCGAGCGGCACCCGTGGAGCGGGGGCCGCGAGGCGTGGTGGCAAAGTGGCCAGAGGACGGACAAAGTGGCAACAACAGCTCTCCCACACGGTCGATGTAGAATCCCAGGCAGCAGCAGTCACACCACGATGTTTTAGAGGTGGAGGGGGCGGGAAGAGGACCAGCTGCGGCCGATCAGCGCCGCTGGGCACGCTGGTCCTCGCAGTCCCGCCTCTAGGCTTGCTGTCAGGCTGTAGAACCCTGAGGGCGTCGTTGGTGCTCAGAGCACGTGGGAAAACCAGGACTGGATCCTAGGCAGAAGTCTCTCGCCTGCGAGCGGCACCCGTGGAGCGGGGGCCGCGAGGCGTGGTGGCAAAGTGGCCAGAGGGCGGACAAAGTGGCAACAACAGCTCTCCCACACGGTCGATGGAGAATCCCAGGCAGCAGCAGTCACACCACGATGTTTTAGAGGTGGAGGGGGCGGGAAGAGGACCAGCTGCGGCCGATCAGCGCCGCTGGGCACGCTGGTCCTCGCAGTCCCGCCTCTAGGCTTGCTGTCAGGCTGTAGAACCCTGAGGGCGTCGTTGGTGCTCAGAGCACGTGGGAAAACCAGGACTGGATCCTAGGCAGAAGTCTCTCGCCTGCGAGCGGCACCCGTGGAGCGGGGGCCGCGAGGCGTGGTGGCAAAGTGGCCAGAGGACGGACAAAGTGGCAACAACAGCTCTCCCACACGGTCAATGGAGAATCCCAGGCAGCAGCAGTAGTCACACCACGATGTTTTAGAGGTGGAGGGGGCGGGAAGAGGACCAGCTGCGGCCGATCAGCGCCGCTGGGCACGCTGGTCCTCGCAGTCCCGCCTCTAGGCTTGCTGTCAGGCTGTAGAACCCTGAGGGCGTCGTTGGTGCTCAGAGCACGTGGGAAAACCAGGACTGGATCCTAGGCAGAAGTCTCTCGCCTGCAAGCGGCACCCGTGGAGCGGGGGCCGCGAGGCATGGTGGCAAAGTGGCCAGAGGACGGACAAAGTGGCAACAACAGCTCTCCCACACGGTCGATGGAGAATCCCAGGCAGCAGCAGTCACACCACGATGTTTAAGAGGTGGAGGGGGCGGGAAGAGGACCAGCTGCGGCCGATCAGCGCCGCTGGGCACGCTGGTCCTCGCAGTCCCTCCTCTAGGCTTGCTGTCAGGCTGTAGAACCCTGAGGGCGTCGTTGGTGCTCAGAGCACGTGGGAAAACCAGGACTGGATCCTAGGCAGAAGTCTCTCACCTGCGAGCGGCACCCGTGGAGCGGGGGCCGCGAGGCGTGGTGGCAAAGTGGCCAGAGGACGGACAAAGTGGCAACAACAGCTCTCCCACACGGTCGATGTAGAATCCCAGGCAGCAGCAGTCACACCACGATGTTTTAGAGGTGGAGGGGGCGGGAAGAGGACCAGCTGCGGCCGATCAGCGCCGCTGGGCACGCTGGTCCTCGCAGTCCCGCCTCTAGGCTTGCTGTCAGGCTGTAGAACCCTGAGGGCGTCGTTGGTGCTCAGAGCACGTGGGAAAACCAGGACTGGATCCTAGGCAGAAGTCTCTCGCCTGCAAGCGGCACCCGTGGAGCGGGGGCCGCGAGGCGTGGTGGCAAAGTGGCCAGAGGACGGACAAAGTGGCAACAACAGCTCTCCCACACGGTCGATGGAGAATTCCTAACTATATAAGGCCTGAAACTTATTTTTTAAATGCTAATTCTATTAGCGGATAACGTTTAAATATGTTATTATTCTTGTGGGACCCCCTGAGCAGCCCTAGGGGGTCAGGTTGTTTCTACTCTGCCCCCTTTTTGCATTCTACATGTTTGTTTTTCTGCTTCTTTTGTGCCTTGGTCTACCTAGCACAAGATGAATGCCAACACTTCCTGAATAGAAGTGTTGACAGCCAATGAGCATTCTGCTTTCCTGCGAAAGGCATGCTGATTGGCTGCCACTGTCTGTCAACACTCCAAACCAGGAAGTGTTGGCAGCCATCTTGTGCCTCGGTAGAACCAATCTTCAACGAAAACAAGGGAAACCCTACTCACGAAGGAACCAGGGCCAACAATTATATCAAAAACAATGGTTCCAGTGGTGTAATCAAAGTGATATGAATTAAATATATAGCTTAATAGCGATAAACATTAACACTGAGGATTGAAAAAGATGGCAAAAAGAAATGTACGAACAATTATGTATATTTCTATCATGTTTTTTACTTCATTGTGTAGACTCTGTTGAAATATGTCATACAGTTCAGTGCATACATAAACATAAACATAAACAGTACATAAAAGTGCACAGTGTCCCAAGTGTATCAGTGAAACCAAAATAACAATACACAAAACATAAGTACTATAAAGGCACAGTGGTTTCTAAATGGATATATAAAAAGGAAAAAGACCAAGAAAGAATAATTGGGTGGCCAAGATGGCGGCGGAGTAGGACGCCTTTTCGAGCCGCTCCGGCGCTGATCCGACAAAGCTTCTAATAGCACGATCCTGAGGGAGCGAACCCGCTTCAAAAGTGGTGGGGAGGTCTGCCTCACGTAGCGGTCTGCTTTGGTGTGGTCGTTGGAGCGGTGAGACCCCGAGATTGCCCTTGGGATCGATCGCACTCTGCGGCCTGTGCGACCCCGGCCTTTCCTGATTTCAGCGCCCGGCGCAGGAGGAGGGCGGAGCCTCTGAAGTCCCGTCTGGAGACGCAGACTCGAGCAGACGGTGGAGGGACGCTCTGTGTCAACGGGCCGGAAGGTCTGGCGGCAGCTGTGCTAGGAGCCCCTGGCCTGGAAGGTGTGCGGAAACGCGGGGCTCGGCGTTCGAACCCCCCCCACAGTGCGGATCCCGGCGAGACCCAAGCCACGCGGAGTCCGGAGGGAGCTTGGGAGCCATCGACAGCACCGGCGCATGATCGCCATTGGACTCTTGCTCGCCTGTGCACGTGGAGGACCGCGGCTTGTCTCGCCGTACTGCCGTGGAGCTCGACACAGCTGCGGACTATAGTGTGGAGTCTGGGCTCGAGTTGTGGACGCCCGCTCTGGCCTGGGCCGAGCGCCGCGGTCCGCCTTCGAGCTTGGCCACGTGGCGCTTGGACTGGACATTGTGAGCCGCCATGTCTAATGCCCAACGCAAACGGGCCCAGGGAAAGGATAGTGCCCTGAAATCTTCCCAGCAACCGGCGTCCCCTGGAGCTAGTGGATCCTCGAAGCAGTCGGATGACGACCCGCCGGCGACGAAAGCCTTCATGACTGAGCTCTTTGCTTCCATTAAAGAGGACATCTCCGAGCTCCGGGCGCAATTAGCCTCCGATTTGCGGGAGGTGCGAAGGGATGTTGACGGCCTGGGCGAGAGGGTGGCGTCCCTGGAGGACCGGGACCTGAGTGTAGCCACGGACGTGCACCTGCTGCAGCAGGACATCATTCGCCTCACCAAGCAAAACCTAGACCTGCAGTTGCACACGGAGGACTTGGAAAACCGTTCCCGTAGAAACAACATCCGTATACGGGCGGTACCATGGGACGGTGAGGCGGGGGACTTGCGGGAATATGTCCAGGAATTATTCCTTCAAATACTGGACGAAGAGGACACGAAGGAGATTCAGATGGACAGAGTGCACAGGGTAGGGCTGCCCCGGCGCGGCGGGCCCCCCCCCCCCCGATATTCTTGTATGCGTCCATGATTTCCAGCTTAAGGAGCGAATCCTCCGCAAGGCCAGAACACTCACGTCGCTACAATTCCGGGACCACCTCCCCCAACTGTACCAGGATATGGCGGCCTCTACCCTGCAGAAGCGACGGGAGTTCCGCCCGGTGACCACGTTCCTGAGAGAAAGGGGCATCGCCTATTCCTGGGGTCATCCGTTTAGGATCATCTTCCGGTGACAGAATCGCCTGGCTCAACTCCGCACGCTTCAAGCAGCAAAGGAACTCCTGGGCCTGGAGGATGTGCCGTCCTCACAGGCCGCAACTGCTTCTCCATCCCGGAGGCGTCACCGTTCATCTTCTTGGCAGAGGGTGGGTGCTTCGCCGGCCCGACAGCGACCGGACCTCTCTACCAGCTTACAAGAGCGGGGCAGCGCTGTGGCATCGGTGGCATCGGCCACATTAGCCGACTCGCAGCAGAGCTCCGGAGCGGCATGACCTCCTCATCTTGATGGATCGGCGCCGGAGGGGCTCGGGCCTTCTGGTTGGGGGATATGAAAGTACTCTTGGAGGAGACACCCTCGACTATGGCCATGGGGGATAGTGTATTGGTCCCTCCGGCCTGCTTCCTGGACGGGAGGCCTCCTACGGACTTCGGCCTTCTGGACATGATGAGTACTGTTTTTGAATTTTGTTTTTTGTTGCTGCTCTTGCTTTTGGTTGAGCCTCGGTTGGGGCGGGGATGGGAGTTGGTGAGTTCGGGATGTTGGGGGGGGACCCGTGACGGTTGGCCTGGGGGGACGTTTGAAGTGTGGATGCGGGTGTGCGTGTACATTGGAGTTGTGGATGTTGTTGCACTGATGGGCTGGCGACAGCTGGTTATTGCTACTGTGTGGGCCGGCCTGGCTGTGGGGAGGGAGACACTTGGCGTACTGAGAGCGGTTCCTGGGGTTTATCTTTGCTATGCCGATTAGTATAGGGACGTGGAACGTTAAGGGCATGAATTCACCACAGATGCGGCAGAAGGTTTTGAAGTATGTAGTGGACCACCACCTTGATGTTGTTGGCCTGCAAGAAACACACTTGGCACGAAAGGATGAGATGAGGCTCCGCCATAGGGCTTATCCCATCATTTATAGGTCTTCTGCGGCTACGAAGCACAGAGGCGTGGCACTCCTCTTCAGAGCTGCATTGCATTTTCAACCTGTGGAGATTCGTCACGACAAGGAGGGCCGGTGGCTCATGGTTAAAGGTCTTATACAAGGGCGATTGTGCACTTTTGTGGTGGTGTATTTGCCCAATGCTGGCCAGAATAAGTATTTGCAGGACCTGTTGGTGAGGGTGGGCGACTTTGTAGAAGGGCACTTGCTCATGTTGGGGGATTTCAACTTGGTGTGGGACAGGGATCTGGACAGCTCAGGGGGACACAGGACGGGTACAGGGGTGTTCTCTGGGTCCACGCAGCATGGGGTGGGGGAGCTGGGACTAGTTGATGACTGGCGTTTTTTTCATCCTTCCACGAAGGACTATACATTCTTTTCACACGTGCATCACTCCTACTCCCGCTTGGATTACATTTTCCTTAGCCAGTCCCTCCGTGGGAACGTGCTGGATGCCGCCATTCTTCCGATCTCGGTGTCGGACCACAGTCTCTTGGTGCTCAATCTTCGTTGGTCGCCGCCTGACAATACGTGTCAGAAGTGGTATTTTCCGGCGTCGGTAGTCAGGGACGATGTCTCTAATCAGGCGTTGCGCCTTGCTGTCCGCGAATTCTTTGATTTCAATCCTCCGTCGGACACTTCACTGGCAACCACGTGGGACGCCTTTAAAGCAACGATCAGGGGCACGTGCCTGGGTCTCAACTCGCAGCTTAACACTTTGAGGAGGAAGGAACGGGAGGCCCTGGAGGCTGAGGTACTCGAGCTCGAGCGGGCACACAAAAGTAACCCCTCGAGAGTGACCCTCCGCCCGTTGACGGCGGTACGGGGCAAGTTGAAGGCACACTATGCCAATAGGGCCGAGCTCACTCTCCTGCGACTGGGGCGTCAATCATACTCTTGCGGCAACAAGATCGGCAGACACTTGGCGCGACAATTGCGGGACAGGAGGGAGAGGGAATACATAGGGGGGATTAGAGACCCCGCGGGAGTGCTACACCATCGCGACGGGGTAAAGGAGGACATTTTTGGACGCTTTTACGCCTATCTATATAAGGGCGACGACCTGGACGCTGCGTCGCAACGGGAGTTTCTACGACGTTTGCCGCTACCTCAGATCTCTAGTGGGAGGAGGTGCTCTCCGCCATCAAGAATTTGAAATTACATAAGGCCCCAGGTCCGGACGGGTACACGGCGGTCTTCTACAAGACGTATGCGACTGAGCTGTGTGACTTTCTGGTTACCCTTTTTAATGATATGGCAACATCCGGAGTGAACGCAGGGACTATGGCGGAGGCGGTGATTACGGTCCTGCCGAAGCCGGGGAAGGACCCGGAGCAATGTGCTTCGTTCCGCCCCATTGCCTTACTTAACATAGATGCAAAACTTTACTCGGCAATTCTGGCCAGCCGTCTCCAGGACCTACTTCCGGCGATCATACACCCGGACCAGTCCGGCTTTATTAAGGGCCGCCAGACTCACGACAACACCCGTAGAGTGGTTCACCTTATCGAAAAGGCTGACAGGTTCCGCATCCCGGCTGTACTGGTTGGTCTAGACGCAGAGAAGGCCTTCGATCGGGTGGATTGGGGCTTTTTGTTTCACACATTGCGCGCATTTGGCTTTTCTGATAAATTCATTACTATGGTACAGGCGAACTTTTGTAGCCCACACTCGAGGGTGGCGGTGAACGGCCATGTATCGGCCTTTTTTTCCACACTCGCGGGGCACCAGGCAAGGGTGTCCCCTCTCTCCCTTGCTATTCGCGCTCAGCATTGAGCCCCTGGCAATGGCTGTGAGGGAACATGAAGGAGTGAAGGGCATTCCGTTCACGGGTGAGCAACACAAGATTTCCCTATTCGCGGACGACATCCTACCTCTCGGTGGCTGACCCTGCTGGTTCCCTACCCTGCGTCAGGGATATCTTGCTTGAATTTGAGGGAGTGGCAGGCTTCAAGGTTAACTATAGCAAATCTTACATTCTGAATCTGACCTTGTCGCAGGCCGATGTTGCTCAGGTGAGGCCATTGAAGCCGTTAGCTTGGGCCTCGGGCTCGATACTCTATCTGGGAGTCCACCTGACTCCTACGGTGGGTAGATTGTTCGCGGCCAACTTCCCACCCCTGCTGGCTAAGACGCAGGAAGACTTGGAGAAATGGAAGCCTAAATTCCTGTCCTGGTTAGGTAGGGTGCACGCACTTAAAATGGTTCTCCTCCCCAAATACTTGTATCTCTTCCTGGCCCTGCCGATCCCACTAGAAAGCTCTTTCTTTCGGCAACTCAAAACGATGATCCTGAAATTTGTCTGGCACGGAGGTCGGGCGCGCCTGTCGTTCGCACTCCTGCGCCGGCTGCGATCTGAAGGCGGGGTAGGTCTCCCAGACCTGCACTTATATTATAAAGCTGCTCAATTGAGGGTCATGGTGGAATGGTCGCAGCAGTTCTCTGAGAAACACTGGCTACACATGGACCGTAGCGTGGCGGGTCGGTCCATCTGGGACTTGGCCAGGAAGCCGAAGAGAGATCGCCCAGTGAATGCGTACCTCAGTACTCCCATGAGTACTACGTTGAAAGTGTGGGACACTTTGGCAGGCGATGAGAGGTGGACAACCTTCCCATCTCCGTTCACTCCCATACACTTCAACCCGGCCTTCCCGCCGGCGCTAGACGAGGGGCCCTTTGACGCGTGGAGAGAAGGTGGATGCAGGGCGCTGCTTCATCTGTTTCACGGCTCTGATCCTCTGACCTTCGCTAACTGCATGCGGGATTACCAGGTACCGCAAACTGACAACTACAGGCATATCCAATTACTACATTGGGCCACGTCACCGGGGGTGCGGGAGGCAGCTACGCGACCTCCTTCCAAATTCGAGGCTTTCTTGCTGAAGACGTCCACCATGAAAGGAGCCATCTCCTTCCTCTACCGCCTGCTACTTCAATCTGCTTTGTCTCCTAGGCCGCGTTATATGGAGCAGTGGGAGGGAATGGTGGGGAGGGAAATTACCGATGGGGAGTGGTCGGCACTGTGGAGGGATTTGACTCAATTCAATCACTCGATCCATCTGAGGGAGGCGCATTTATAAACTCTCATGCAGTTGTATATGGTCCCGGCCCGGCTTCATCGCATCTACCCGGCTACCTCAGATAGGTGCTGGAGGGGCTGTGGCCTTCTGGCGGACTTCCGCCACATTTGGTGGGATTGCCCAATCATCAGACCATTCTGGGATGAGATTCTCTCTCAGATCAAGGATATTTTGCGATACCCTATTGACGACTCCTTGGCTTTCGTACTCCTGGGCCTACGGGACCCCGGGCTTGAGCACCAGACACGCGCGGATAAGAAGATTCTATGGCTCTGTTTGGGTGCAGCCAAGCTTACACTGGCGGCGGCTTGGAAACGGAGGGAGGCACCGGCGATTTCCCTTTGGCATGCGAGACTGTGGAGACTTCTGAGTCTGGAGAGAATGGCGGACATCTTCCTCGGCAATTATAAAAACTTTCAGCACATATGGGGTCCCTTGGTGTCCTTTCTGTCCACTGGTTTACCTTCGGCGGTGTGCCCAGCATCATTGAGGACTTTGCATCTCTTTCAATTTTAGTGTGCATGCTGGATGAATGGGGATGTGTGTGTCGCCGTCACGGGGGTAAGGGGGGGTAAGGGGTGTTGTGTTTCTTTCTTTTTGGTGCTGCAACCGGGGCACCCTCTCTCAGCGGACAATGCCTTTTTTGTGCCTCTTGGACTGGCAGTAGACCTGCTTGAAGGGACTATTTGATTTCGTAAAACATCTGCTCCTATGGGGCACTTTCTCCAGCTACTCCTTCCCTGCGAATGTGCGGACCTGTTGCCTGATCCTTCTTTTAGCATTGTATAGCTGCCTTAGACTTGATTTGTTCTATTTCCCACTGTGTGGGATTATCTGTGCTTCCGGTGTAGTATGTTTTATTTTTGTTTCTCTGTTCACTGCAAAATAAAAAATTTACAAAAAAAAAAAAAGAATAATTGATTGGTAAAGTGATTCTACGCAATCATAGACACTTTATTTAAAGGTTCAATTCCTTGTTGCGTCGACGGCGTTTCAACCCTTTAGGGTGTGGGTCTCGTGAGGACAGGACAATGAAGGACATCTGAATGTTATCACGTATTCACCCATGCATGGTGAAAAATGAAAAACTCACTTACAAGTGACCCAGCCGGGTACACATGTAGTGGTCAAAGAATTGCGATGAGCAATGTGCAACCGATAGCACTGTTAATGTTGTCTCAAGATAATCCCTGAGGTCAAATGAAATTATCGCGGATAGCCAAATTAGCATCCGGTTCGTGGGTCCAATTAATTGCCGTATATTTTTTTGTCGAGGAAGATGCCTCGCTTCTGTGGAGCCCGATCGCGTCTCACAGCTCTCTCGTTCCGTAGAACCAAGGCACAAGAAAGCAGTGAAACAAAGGTGCAAAACACGCAAGAAGCACCCTGACCCCTAGGCCTGCTCAGGGGGTCCCACAAGGACCCCCCAGGCCCAAAAATATATATTTGTTTGGTTTTCCCTGTGGTACGCTCAGGGTACGCGTACATGGCATCGCACCCAGCGCGTACTCCGTGAAATTTAAAAGAAAAATCATTTTTTTTACCTTCGGGGTCCTCCTAGGCCCCCCTGATAAAACCTAGGGGGTCAGGGGGTCTCTACCCTGCCCTCTTTTATAATTTTCCCCTTTTGTTTTTCACCTCTTGTGTCTCGGTTCTACCGAGACACAAGATGGTGGACTCTCCAGACCGTTTGGAATGTTCACAGACACCCGAGAGCTAATCAGCTTTCCGCTCGCACACTTCCGTGTCGCGCCGGGTGTGCTCCCCGGTACGCGTATCTGTAAGCCCTCGAAGCACGCATATAGATAGATATGTGTTTTTTAAATTAATTTTCATAAAAACCACTGGAGCAATTTTCACCAAATATAGAAAAGGCACTTCTGCGTACCAGTCCCTACAATTTTGCCAAGTTTGGTGTATTTCCGTTCAGCCGTTCGGGCTGTAGACGTGTCTAATCGTCCTATGGAAATTAAATGGGGAAAACACGTTTTGGGACCCCCCTTTTTTCTCGACCCCCACATGACGAATCCCCGCAAAACTTCATGGGAAGGAGCGGAGCTGGCCTAAATTTTGGAAAATTACATGCAAATTCCTCAACCGGCGCCAAAGTTATTCCCAATAGAATGTTGCGGATTTCCTATCGTAGCTAGGTCCTAACTATATATACCTACTGGCTATCGCCAGTAGGTAATATATATATATATATATATGAAACCTACTGGCAGTTGCCAGCAGATAGCTATAGTTGTGACATTGTTTCCATAGGAATAGCGTTTTTTGTTTTGCCAATAACTTTGGAGCTGCAAACCCTCGCAAACATTTCAACATTAGTATGACTCTCACTTCAGCTGCTGTCTTGAAAGTTTCAGGGTGATCCGTCAAGTGGGGGCAGAGAAAAGTGGGTCCCAAAAGGGTTTTCCCCATGCAAATCAGAACTGCTGAATGGAATTACACAATTTTGGCAGAAAGATCGCTGTTGAAGTGACCTTTTTGTGAACTGGTGTAAATTTGTTCAGTAGTTTTTGAGAAATTAAAGAATTCTAAATTTAGATACATAGGGACGCGGATCCTCTGAGGATACAACAGTTCCAGTGCTCAAATCTTGTTAGCTGCCAACACTTCAACCAGGAAGCCTTTCCAGCAGCTCCCTCCATGCAGCAGCAATGCTGGCTCTAAGAGGAGGTGGGGAGCCAGTTGGGACACTGAGGGCCTTGAGGCAGCCCGTGGTCCTGGGGAAAAGAGACAATAGAGGCAAAATAAAGGTCAGAAATTATCAGAAATAGGCAGAATAATGGTGAGTAATGAGCAGAAAGAGGTAAAATAAAGGTAAAAAATAAGCAGGGAGAGGCAGAATAAAGGTCAGCAATGACCAGAAAGAAGCAAATTAAAGGTGAGATGAGAGCAGAAAGAGGCAAAATTAAGATCAGAAATGAGCAGAAAGAGGCAAAATAAAGATGAGAAACAAGCAGAAAGAGGCAATATAGAGGTCGGAAACTAGCACATAGAGGCAAAATAAAGTTGAGAAAGTAGAAGAAGGATGCAGAATAAAGGTCAGAAACTAGCAAAAAGAGGTAAAATAAATGTCAGAAGCAAGCACAATTAGGCAAAGTAATGGGCAGAATGAGCAGAAAGAGGCAAAATAGAAGTCAAGAATGAGCAGTAAGAGGCATAATAAAGGTCATAAATGAGCGGTAAGAGGCAGAATAAATGTTGGGAGTGAGCAGAAAGAGGCAAAATAATGGGCAGAATGAACAGAAAGAGGCAAAATAAAGGGCAGTGGAGAGGAGAAAAGAGTCAGAAAAACAAGCAGAAAATGCGCAGAGGAAGCACACAACTGAAGGCATCAGTGGGTAGTGGTCTGCAAGTAAGCTAGACAGGAGGACCGTCACAAGGGGAGCTGGCATGCAGACCTGCTCCTGTGTGTTCGCTACTTTTTTTTGGATGTATGACGTTACAACGCAGGCTATTACAACGCCTGCCTTTACAACGCGGTTTTTACATCGCATACCTTTACAACGCATAGCGCTTAGAGGTGCTGGATAGTGAAAAGTTTAATTTTCTATTCCAACTCCAGTCCCGGTGGACACTAGGGAAGGTGTTGGATAGAAAATTAAACTTATTCCCTATCCTAGAGCGCCCCCCAGCGCAATGCGTTGTAATGGTTTGCATTGTAATGACAGCGTTGTAATGGTAGTGCGTTGTAAAAGTTTTGTTGTAAAGGTTGTTCACCCTTTTTTTTTTACTATGCACCGACTAACAGACGCACTCATGCACACACTCATACACCGAGTCAGAAACTCTTGCACTCACTGACAGACAGACTCAGAAATTCATACACCCACTCACAGACCTACCCAAAGACTGTTGCACGCTCTGACAGACCCACTCCGAAACTCATTCACCCACTCAAGCACTCACGTTTCCATTCACAGACTCCTTCAGAGACTCATGCACCCACTCACAGTTCCACTCAGAGAGTCACACACCCATTGACTGGCCCACTCAGACACTCACTTATCTACTCACAGACCCACTCGGAGACTCACAAAGCCACTCACAGACCCACTCAGACATTCACATAATACCCACTCACTCAACCACTCAGAGACCCATCCACCCACCCACTCACAGACCGCCAAAGAAATTTATGCTCATGCACTGACTCACAGACCCACTCACTCTTACACCCACTCACAGACCCACTCAGACACTCACACGCCCAATCATAGACCCACTCAGAGACTCATGCACTCACTCACAGACCTACTTAAACATTCACAGAACCATTGACAGAGCCGTTCAGACACTCTAACACCCACTCACAGACTTACTGAGACACACATGCACTCACTCACACACTCACTGTCAACGGTTAATGGTTATATTTAGGAAATATAATTAAAAAAAACCTTAGAAATTCACGTAAAAACTAAAGGTCACAGGGATGTTTTTGTTCAGAAACAACATTAAAAAACCTTAGACATTCAATGAAAAAACGAAGATTACAGGGAGATAATAATTAGGAAAAAGAACTGAAAAAACCTTAGAAATTCACTGAAGAAAGAAAAAAGTTACAGGAACATTATAGTTTGAAAAAAACAAAGGTTACAAGGAAGTTATAGTTATGCTCAGATTTCACCAGTGAAATTCAGCAGTTATAGTTAGTTGAGTTAACAATAACTTAAGCCCCCACAATGCACTGCTTATGACCTCACATATTAAATCACTCATGACATGGTCAGTGACATCACTGATGACATCTCAAATGACATTATTGATGACATCATCCAGTGAGTGTAAGTATTTTGTAAGAGTTTCTGAGTGTTAAAGATAAATACTAACTTACTACAAAGGTTAGATTAGTATACGAGGTGCACTACTAATGAGTGAGACTGCTTCTAACATCTATTATGTTAGTGGCTGTGTTACTGTGTGTATCCGTGTGTGAGTGGGTGTCTGATTGGTTCTATAGGTGTGTGAGTGGGTGTGTGAGTGGCTGTATGGTTTTTTCAGTGAATACATACGTGTATACACTGAAAAAACAAAGGTTAAAGTGATGGTATAGAAAGGGGAAGATTTACATGCCAGCATAACATGTTGAACTCATAAAACCAGAGGGATTCGACAGTTATAGTTGGCAGAGCTAACTATAACTTGTGCCTCTGCCATGCACTGCTTATGACCTCACATATCACATCACTCATGACATGTTCTGTGATATCATTTATGACATCACTGATGACATCTCAAATGGCATCCATGATTTTTTAAAGGAGAGGCGGACATGTATTTTACTTGCTGCCCCGGGGATGTGGTGGCCCTCAGGGTGCAGGGGGTCCACATGGCCACCTGTTTATTATTCATATCAGGCTCTGGGGAGGTGGAGGTTGACAAGGCTCTAAAGAGCCCATGGAGGGGGTCCAGGCGGCCCCCCTCCAATTTAAATGAAGCCCCAGGGAGATGGTGGTCCCTGGAGCTCAAGAGAGCCCATGGAGAGGGTTCCACTATGCCTTCCTCCAATATTTAAAGAAAGCCCCATTGTGGTCCTGTGTTACCCCTCTTTTTTTCAAAAATGTTGCCAGGACCTGTTCCACCCAGGGGCTTCATGAAAAACAATTGTTTAAAAAAATGGATTTGCGGCTCCGTTGCATTCCAGAGGTAAAACCTTTTTTTAAAGTGCTTGCTGGTCCTGGCAGGGCCATGGGGGCCCCAGCACCACTGTTAGGTAGTCAGGGTATACCTACCCTGCCCCCTTTTCTTTTTTTAAATGTTGAAGCCAAGTTCCAAGATGGCTGCCATCACTTCCTGGTTGTAGTGTTGGCAGTCAATCAGATTTCAGCAAGGGACTGTCTGTTCCTATATAATAAACTGTTTTTAATATCTCAAAAACTACTGAACGGATTTATACCAAATAACAAAAGGGATCTTTCTGGACCAAGAGCTAACTTTATGCTAAATTTGGTGTAATTCCATCCAGCGGTTCGGACTGTTGTTGTGTCTAAAAATTTCCATGGAAATTAACATGGGGAAACACTTTTTTTCCCCCTTCTTTTTCTATGCCCCCACTTCAAGGATTGTCCCGAAACTTTCCATGTGCAACAAGGATCACTGGGGCACTTTTATTTGGTAGATTTCATGAACACTTGTTTACCAGCGCTAACGATATGAGCAACTGAAAAAACGCTTCTCCTATGGCAACATGCTCCTAACCATAACTTCCTACTGGCGAGCACCAGTTGGTAATATATATATATATATATATTCACTGAAAAAACCATAGGTTTCACACCAGTTATAGTTAGGAATTAGCATTTAAAAAACCTATAAAATTCACTGAAAAAGCCATAGGTTTCACACCAGTTATAGTTAGCATTAAGTTTTACTCGCATAAAACCATTGAAATTCCCACGTTATAGTTAGTTGGACTCACTATAACTTGCGCGTGCAATGCACTGCTGATGACTTCACATATTACATCACTCATGACATGGTCAGTGACATCACTCATGACATCACTGATGACACCATCCTTGTGACAGACTGACAGACCTCCTTTTAGTGTAATGTAACCCTTGAAACACTTATTCAAAAATAGAAACTAAAATTTACAAAAAAATGGAGATACCCATACCAGTTCCAACAACCAATTCAGTAATTCCACCATCTATATACACACACTCTCATTCAGCAACATTTCTATATAGTCACTCATACATATACTCACTCATCATATGTAGTGATACACATATACATCCTGTTACACACCGATAGTCATCCAAAAGTTACTCACACACATACTCACACATGCAAATAAACTATTGAACATCGATTTATTTGCATATACAGCTATACACACACTAGCACATTACTTCTAAGGAAACTTACACATACTTACTCTCTTAAACAATCACTTATAGAAACACATACTTATTTAAACAGGAACTCTTTCAATCTGTCACTCTCACATATACTCACTTATATACATCAATACTCACATATACCAGATTAAAACATATGTAGTTACTCATAAAGACACTAGTGAGGCAGGCATTCACTTACTAACACACACATATACACACTCATCTATCCATACAGTCCTACACATATGCTGTCTTCAAAACACATACAAACAGTGAGTCAGTCACCAACCCATGCAGCCACTTATACACAAAGTGAAACACTGATACATACATTTAAATATTTAAAAATTACTCGCTAATATATGTATTCACTAAGAAACACTTTATAAGCCAGTTAACCAATCAATATTTTATTAAAAAAACATCCATTTACACACTTATTTAAACATTTATTCTTCCATCGACCTTTACAAATACAAATATAAAACATATTTATTTTTCAGAAAGAAGCACATTCACTGGATGGTGTCATCAGTGATATCATGAGTGATGTCACTGACCATGTCATGAGTGATGTAATATGTGACGTCATCAGTAGTGCATTGCACGCGCAAGTTATAGTGAGTCCAACTAACTATAACGTGGCAATTTCAATGGTTTTATGCGAGTAAAACTTCATGCTAACTATAACTGGTGTGAAACCTATGTTTTTTTCAGTGAATTTAATAGGTTTTTTAAATGCTAATTCCTAACTATAACTGGCGTGAAACCTATGGTTTTTTCAGTGAATATATATATATATTACCCAGTGTCGATCACAATGGCTAGTTCTTATTGGGATCGTATTTCCATAGGAAATGCCTTTTTTGTGTTGCTAATAACTTTTGCACCGTTTGATGAATCTCCACAAAACTTTCCAAAAAGAGCTCCTTTTTGACTAGTTTGTGCATGGAAAGTTTTGGGGTAATCAGTCAAGTAGGGGTCAAAGACAAACGCATTTTTCCAATCCATTTTTTCATGTGAACTTTAGACACAGCTACAGCTGAAACCGCAGATCAGATTTACACCAAATTTTCCAGGAAGCCAGATCCTAGTCCAGAAAGAGTGCTCTGTTTGCTTTGGTATTAGGGACACAGAGCATCCGCGGGTCAGACAGATCTCCTGCTGAGATCTGATAGGCTGCCACCACCTCAACCTGGAAGTGATGGCAACCATCCTAGGATCGGGACTCAGTCCTGAGTCCAAAGAAAAGTGAAAAAAAGGCATAGAGGGCAGGATAGGGATCTCCATATCCCCTAGGTGTGGTGGTGGGGTCCCAGATCAACCACACCTAAGGCCAAAATAGGTTTTTTTTAAATTTTGCTGGAAAAACAACTGCAAATGTTTGAGCAAACACAAGTGTGGGCTCCCACTCTTGTTTATTAGAAACCCCCGGGGGTTGGCAAGTGCCCAAGGGGGCGAGTCATTATGGTTTTTTTTAGAGAGTGGGCTCCTGGGCCGAGGCAAAATAAAAGAGACGATAGTGCGCGGCCCTCCTACCGGATCAATAAATGCTTTTCACATGGAAACACGATCCTAACTATAATATATATGTGAGTGTGTCTGTGTAAGTGTATTTTACAATGGATTTTTCTTGAGGCTATCTAGACATTTACAGACCTTCATTACCTGAAGTAATTTTTAGATGCTCCTCTCGCATCAGGTTCAACTGCTTCAAATTTCCTTCACAAAGCTGATGGGTTGTGGCTTCAACATAAATATGTACATATACGCTTTTGCTTCATTAATAAATAGTGCTTGTTTTCAATAGGACATGTAAACATCTTCATGAGAAACACTCGTAATGTCATCCTAGTGTGCATACCTACTAACAGTTACTAATAAATTCAAGCACCTTCAACCTTATACTTAGCATACAAAGTGGTAGATTTGGGGGTCTCTAGTTGGCACAGGTAGGTACTTGTGACAAATAGGGACCCTTGCCTCAGGTCAGGATAAGGGGATTACACTCCTAAAATAACACCTGCTCACCCCCTTTGTAGCTTGGCACGAGCAGACAGGCTTTTCTCAAAGGCAGTGTGTTAAGCATTTGTGACCACATACAGTAACCCTGTGACAACACTACAAATGGACACCACACAAGGTTTTATATAAAAAATAAGTATACTTTATATAGAGTTACCACAAGACCATAAACGACAAAAATACACAATACTGGTACTTTAAGATGGTAGATTTAGCTTAGTTAAATTCAGTTCTTAAGATGCGACACTTTGTGTCAATGTACCTTAGGTAGCGAGGGAAATGCTGCAAAGTTCAAGTACAAAGAAATAAAGACGTGAAGATCTTACAGATGCGGCACGCTTCTGCAGGGATGCGAGAAGCCCTCAGTTCAATTGTGGACTGCAGCGGCGACACCATTATTCAGCGATGCCACGGCAACATCTCCAACTGTGACCCTCTTCTCCCACAATGCGTGAAGCTTCCGCACGATGCGACAACTACAGCAGCGACATCCATGATGCGACAACAGCAGCTCCAACGGCGGCGCGCTTCTCGGGGATGCAAGGTGCTTTTCTTCGATGCGGTGCAGTGCGAAAGTTCCAGCGGCAACACCCTCCTTCGGAATTGCGACGGCAGGCACGCTCCAACCTCGTAGCGAGACTCTTCTCTCGATGCGGTGCAATGCGACAGCTACAGCGGCAACACCCTCCTTTGGAGTTGCGATGGCAGCAGCAGCGGCGGCGACACGCTTCCTCTTCATTGCGGCACGCTTCTCTCAATGCGGTGCAGTGCAACAGTTCCAGCGGCGACACCCTCCTTCTGAGTTGCGACGTCAGGCACAGCGACAACGACACTCATCTTTTCGATGAGTCGCGCTTCCAGCTCCTTGCGACACGCAGTCCCTCAGAAGTCCCAAAACAGCAGCAGACACTTCCAAATAACTGGGGGGTGAAGTCTGTTTTCCCTGAGACTTCAGCAGGAGACAAGCTCTTTTCCAAGCCCTTGGAGATCCTTCACAAGTTAAAAGCAAAGTACACAAAGTTCCTTTCTCCTTTCTTTGGCAGTAAGGCAACTAATGCAGGCCAATCCCCCAAGCAGCACTTCAAATTGGGAATAGTCTCTCTTCAGTTTCGTCAGGTTCCTCTACTTAGTAAAGGTTTCTTCTTGTAGTCCAAAGGGATCTAATTTCATGGGATCAGGGTCCCAATACTTATACCCCAACATCCTTTGTTCCCTGAGGGGAGAGGGGCCTTTGCCCAGTCCAAATCAGTTTTGAAGCACTCTGTTTACCAAACTTCTCCTTTCCTTTCACAGTGCAGGGCAGAAACATCAGACGCCCCATAGGAGGTGGAGTCAGCAATGTGGAAGGCAAGTACGGTCCTGGAACACTTAGTTGACAGGACTCCTTCTCTTCTTTCAGTGTGCAGGGCAGATACATCAGCCACTCCCCAGGAGGTGGAGCTAGCATTGTGGAAGGCAGGCACAGCCAATTCAAGGTTCAGGTGCAACTCCTCCCTCCCATCTAGATGCAGATATCTCTATTCACCACTGGGCTGACACATCCTGTCTCATGGAATCCCCAACCCTGTCACTCACAAAACCAGACAAAGGAATACACAACCTAGCAGAGGCAGGCTTGAAAGGTTAGGCAAGCAAATACCTACTTTCTAAAATTGGTATTTGCAAACACAGAATGTTAAAACCAACTTCACTAAAAGATGTATTTTATCATTCTGAGTCCAGGCATACTAAACTCGAATTTCTACCATATTCTCTGAGTCAGTTAGGATTATAAAATGTAATAATTCTAACAGCCCATTCTGGCCTATGGAGAACGGGTAGCCTTGCAATAGTGAAAAACAAAAAGGGCTATAATTCACTCTTAGGACATGCCACACACACCAGGGCTTGTCCTACCTTATACTTACAATGCACCCTACCCTTGGGCCTACCATAAGGGTGACTAATATGAAGAAAAGGAAAGGTTTAGGGACTGGCAAGTGGGTGCACTTGCCCAGTCAGCATGACAGTACCAGACTTTACGCAGGCTCTGCAATGGCAGACCTTAGACATATTTTTCAAGGCTGATTCTGTGGGTGGCACAGACAGTGCTGCAGGCCCAACAGCAGCATTTGGATTTGCACGCCCTGGGCACACTCAGTGCACTAGACTAGGGTCTGACAAGTAAACCAAATAGCCAAACGTGGAACCAATGATTAATACACCAATTTACAATAGGGAGCACTTGCATTGTGGCACTGAATAGCAGTGGCACAGTGCCCAAAGCATCTAATACCAGCAAAAATGCATGAGGCAACAGCAAAAATGGAAAGGAGACCCACGCCAATGGTGCCAGGTCTAACACATGTCCTCTCCAGCTGAAGTGTACTACCCTAACTCCTGGGAGTTCTCATCACTAAGGCGGAAAAATCTGGACAGACCATCGGCGTTTGCGTGTTCTTTACCAGGGCGGGGTTCCACCGTAAAGTTCATACCCTGTAGGGAAATGGACCACCTCAACAGCTTTGGATTCTCATCCCTCATTTGCATCAACCATCTGAAGGCCTGTGGTCTGTCTGAACCTGGAAGTGAGTCCCAACCAGGTATGGTCTCAGCTTCTTCAGTGCCCAGACCACAGCAAATGCCTCACGCTCAATAGCACTCCACCTCTGTTCTCGTGGAAGTAACCTCCTATTAATGAAGGCTACAGGTTGATCTAGGCCCTCCTCATTCATCTGTGACAGAACAGCCCCTACACCATGCTCTGAAGTGTCTGTCTGAACGATAAACTCATTTGAGAAGTTGGGTGCCAGGAGCACAGGCGCCGTGCACATGGCAGCTTTCAGGGCCTCAAAAGCTTTCTGACAGGTGTCAGTCCAGATAACCTTCTTGGGCTGCTACCTGGAATTCAGCTGCAGGGTGCAACAATGTTGCCATACCCCTTGACAAACCTCCTGTAATACCCTGTGAGACCTAAGAAGGCTCTCACCTCTGTCTGGGTTTTGGGTGGCTCCCAAGCCAGGATGGTTTCCATCTTGGGTTAAGGGGGGCCACCTGGACGCTCCCAACTTGGTGTCCCAAGTATACCACGGAACCCTGCCCTATCTGGCACTTACTCGCCTTGATCATGAGGTCTGCCTTCCTCAGCGCCAACAACAATTCCCAGAGGTGGCGCACATGTTCCTCTCAACTGGCACTGAACACTGCGATGTCATCCAGGTAGGCGGCACTGAACTCATCCAGTCCAACCAAAATCAGGTTTACCGACCTCTGAAAGGTGGCAGGGGCATTCTTCATCCCAAAGGGCATAACACAGAACTGGAAATGCCCATCTGGTGTGGAGAATGCTGACCTCTTCTTTGCCCCATCAGTCAAGGTGATCTGCCAGAACCCAGATGTTAAGTCAAACGTTCTGAGGTACAGTGCAGCCCCTAGCCGATCTATGAGCTCATGAGCCCCGAGGATGGGGTGCGCGTCAGTCTTCATGACTGTTTTGAGCCCTCTGTAGTCCACACAGAACCGGAGTTTGGGTGTGGCACCCGCCGCTGCAGCCTTCGGGACCAAGACCCCTGGGGTGGCCCAAGGACTGCTAGAGAACTTAACCGCCCATAGCGCAAGCATTTTTTAGACCTCCTCTTTGATGAAAGCCCTCACCCTATCAGTTACCCTGTAAGACTAATGCTTTACAGGTAAGCTGTCTCCTGTGTCCACATCATGGACGCACCACTCTGTGACACCAGGAACCAGGGAGAACAGATCAGAAAACTGTCCCAGTAACTGGCAGCAGTCATTCTGTTGCTCATGGGTCAGGGTGGAAGAGAGGTTAACACGATCCACTGACCCATCTTGCTCTGAGGCTGACAGGAGGTCAGGAAGAGGCTCAGTCTCCTCCTCCATCCCAGCATCTGTTGCCAAGAGCATGCCCACTTCAGACCTCTCTAAGTGGGGCTTAAGGCGGTTGACATGTAGGACCCTCATGGGGTTCCTAGGAGACCGCAAGTCCACCAAGTAGGTAACTGGACTCTTGCGCTCCACAACCTCAAAAGGTCCTGTCCACTTATCTTTGAGAGCACAGGGCTCCACTGGGGCCATGACCCACACCTTTTGTCCCGGTTGAAGCGGAGTGGCATTCTGGTCATACCATTGCTTCATCTGCTGGTGGATGGCTTCCAGATTCGCCTCAGTGAGTTGCCTGAAACACCTAGTCTGGTTCCTGAAGGCCAGCATGAAGTTATATATACCCTGGGGAGGTTTCGTGGGAGATTGCTCCCAGCCTTCTTTGACCAGACTCAGAGGTCCTCTGACTGGGTGTCCATGGAGAAGTTCAAAGGGACTGAACCCTAGAGATTTTTGTGGCACCTCACGGTATGCAAACAGTAGGCACGGTAAGAGGACGTCCCACGTACGCCTCATGGGTTCCTCAAGACCCATTATCATGCCCCCCAGGGTCCAGTTGAACCTTTCAACCAATCCGTTTCCTTGGGGGTGGTAAGGAGTGGTAAACTTGTAAGTTACACCACACTCCTTGTCAAAGCCCAGCTCACCTGAGTTTCTGTTCAGTTCTGATGGAGGTTGAAGACAAACCGACCACACCCTGAAACTGCTTGCCCCAGCACACTAGTTTTAAAACAGTGCACTAAGAACCAGAAGCTCAAGGGAAGGGGGAAAGTGGATAAAATTAAAAAAAGAGAGACAACACCGTTCTTGCGTTTCCACTGTAGAAGAGCTGCTAAAATCTGCGGCCCTCTCTGTCTTCTGTAGAAACTGGTGCCTAATGAAACATAAACAAAGAACAGATAAGTTCAACCTATCCCTAAATGTGTTCCTGACTAAACCTTAATCTTATTAGAAATTCTCTTCTAAAAGTATTTCTTGGATCCTGGTCTCAAGGTTCCAGGTTTGGAATGTGTTATTGTTCTGGGATGTGCTTTCTATTACTGTAAAACTTCTGTAAAATCAAACGAATATCATTATCAGAATGACCAACGTCTAACATTCACCTTAATATAACTAAAGCCTAAATTCTTAATAGCAAACTCACTTTTCACACATATCCAGACTTTTTATAAAACAAATACTGTACTTTTACATCAAAATACAGCAAAAAAGTTCCATGTAAAACAATGTTTTTTTCACAAAGTTCTACAAAGTATTCTTGTAACAAAGGTTTTGAACCACAAAGTTGGTGGGAGATATCTTGTTCCAAATTGTCTTTACATGAATCCAGAAATCGCCGATAAAGTTCTTTCAGGTAATAAAAGGTTTTGCACTTACTTGTTGCTGAAAAGGGATACTGATCAGTCTAACCTTGACCTCTTTCTCTTTTGCAGGTCGATTGCAGTGGACAGAAGAGGGGCTGAGGCAAGAAGTAGCCGGAAACCAGAAGAAGGAAGAGCCAGAAGCAGCGCCCGTTGAAGTCAATGAAGGTCTGGAGAGAGCAGGAGTGCCAGGGCCGAAGGATCTGTTCTCAGGTAAGTGGGAGGTAGACGAGCACAAGCACTGGGTGAGGCTCAGGGGCTGCCTTTTATAGACAGGGCTGGATGTGGTTCAAAGAGCTGGGTGTGGTTCGAAGAACTGGGTGTGGTTCTCACAAGCAGGTGTGCAGAGCTTCAGGTATTATGCTAATGAGTTGAAGTAACACATGGCCTAGGGAGGGTGTTCTAAATAAGCCTTAGTAAAAGCAAGGTCCAATGTTCTCTAAATAAGCCTTGGTAAAAGCAAGGTCCAATGTGCAAACAAGACAGCAATGTCCAAACTTGTGAATACATTGAGCAACATACACAGAAGTCTTAGGGAGGGGCTGAGATAACAAGAAAGGATTTCAGTAGTATGTTTAAAGAGAGCTATTACAGAGACCACTAGTGCAATGAGAGGGGACATGCTCTTTGCTGTGCACAAACCTTAACACTCCTGCCACAGGGACTTCATATACTTGGAAATTAAGTTGGTTGCCTGGTCAGACACTACCTCACGAGGGAAATCCCACTCGGGAGAAAATTTCCATCAGTACTCGTCCCACAACGGGGGCCGTCACTGTCCTCAGAGGTATGGCTTCTGGGTACCGAGTGGCTTGGTCCACCAAGACCAGGATGAACCTGTTGCCCATGGCTGTCTTTGGGTCCAGTGGCCCCACAATGTCAATCCCCACCCTCTCAAAGGGGGTACTGACCACAAGGAATAGCTGAAGAGGAGCCTTGTGCTTCCACCCACTCTTTCCACTTGCCTAGCAAGTCTGACAGGTCCTGTAATGCGTGTATAAACTCTTGTGCATTTGGGGCAAATGAAAGTGGCTAACAAGCCTCTCAAAGGTCTTGTTCTGCTCCAAATGTCCTGCTAATGGCACATCATGAGCCAGCCCCAGTAGGAAGGCTCTGAACTTCTGGGGTACCACCAGCACACGGGCTGACCTAGATTCAGCAACCTTAGGCTCACTATACAGTAGACCATTCTCCCAGTAAATCAAGTGTGATCCTGACTGATCACCTGTCACCTGGCTTGCAGCCTGTTGCCACCAACCCTCAAGAAAAGGGCATTCTCTCTGTTCCTGGCAGAATTCTTCCCTGGAGGGGCCTCCTTCTTGCTGCCAATAGGTCAGCTCAGGCAGGTTCCCCAGTTCAGCTACTTACTCCCCAGTAGTCTCCTTCGCATCCCCCTCAAGGTCTACCTCCTCCTGGGCTGTGGGAACTTCAGGGCCATTTCCCACACCCCGGACTTCTCTCTAAGGCAGGTTCCTGGGCCTCCCTCTAAAGCTCCAGGTCCTCTTGAGAACCCCTACCGGCTGACATTGACCAGGTTGTCACGCACACCCAGTCAGGCAGTCCAACCATCTTCAAGTTATGTTATGTTATGTTTTTAATACTTATAGAGCGCACAATTTCCCTAGGGTGTCCTGGCGCTAAGTACTGATTGCCTGAGAAACATAGCATGAGCCTAATACTAAGAGAAGAGTCATGCCTTAAGGCCCCTGCATAAAGAAATTAGGTCTGGAGCATTTCTAAGTTGGAAAGGGAGTTCATTCCAGGCTTTAGCTGCACAATGAACAAAACTTCTACCTCTCCAGTTACTTCTTTTAAAAAGGGAGTGTCTGAACGAGTTTAGATCCAGTGGATCTCAATGTCCTCCTGGAGTATACCAAGAGAATTTCTTTCTCATGAAATCCGGACCAATACCGTTGACCACCTTAAAGACAATAGACAGCACTTTACAGCGTGATCTTAACAGAATTGGAAGCCAGTGAAGTTTTTTAAGATCTCCCTTGACCAAGGTAAACCTAGATGTTCCGGTCAGCACTCTAGCTGCTGCGTTCTGTACCAATTGCAACATGTTCATATGTTATTTTTGAACATTAAGATATATACTGTTACAATAGTCGAGACGCAACATTATGAGTGCTGTCACCACCGTCCTAAGATTTTCTCTGGTCAGAAAGACCTTTATTTTCCTAATATTTTTGAGGACCATAGAACATGCGGAAGTCCCCATGTTAACTTGGTCTGCCATGATGAGTTTACGATGATCCCAGATTCTTGCCTTTCCTTGATGGTTCAGGACACAAACCCAAATCCTCCAGCCACCAATCCGGTGTCCAGACCAAAGGGTTGTTACCAAATCTCAAAACCTCGGTCTTACCGGAGTTGAGTTTTAAGCAATTGGAGGACATCCAAGCTGAAATAGAACCCATACACTCATGGAAAGCTCACCCCCCTTCTTCTCTGCTCCCTCCGTCAGCGACAGCACAATTTGAGTGTCGTCAGCATAGGAGGTGAGCTGGAAGCCGAAGGATCTGATGATACCGGCCAGAGGTGCTACATAGATATTAAAAAGTGTTGGGCTGAGTGCCGAGCCTTGTGGCACCCCACATGGAAGGGTAAAAGGTTCTGAGTTGTTTTCTCCACCTTTTCCCAAGGGAAGCTCTCCAAATCGTTCCCCAACAAACCGTCAACAGAAATGGCGGGCCTCACAGCTACCTGAAGACTACCAGAGACCCCCCTCCGCCCCCCACCCAAAGGGAACCTGAGCCATTGGACAATGACTCTCTGTGTTGTCGGTGGCAACAACTCGGCAAAATGCATGCAGGATAATCTGCTCTTGAGACACCAGGTGGCACCTGACAGCTGTCACACTGGCTCCTGTATCTCTAAGAACCTCCACCTTTTGGTCATTGATAGTCACTCGCTGCCCATATTTCTTAGTGTTCCTGGGCAGCTGAGTTTCAGAGACCATCTCACAGTCTCCTAAAGAAACAAGGGTCATCTGTGCGGGACCCCACCCCCCTTGGAAATCAATCTCCTCCCCCAAGGCTAAACTAGCCATCTGCTGGGGGGTCACCAGTGGTTGCCAGTTTACCAAACAGACGGCACCTGGGATCACTCGCCTTGTGACCCAGGTCACCACACTTTTAACATTTCAGGGGTCCCTGTGGAACAGGACTACCTGTCCGGACCCCTTGCTTTCTCTCAGGGGGAGGCTGAGAATATTTCTCTTGATTTCCTTGGGGATTACTTTGGGGCCCTTTGCGGAACTCCTTTTGTTTACCCTTGTCCCCCCACTCTTCTGCTAGGGACCCTGCCCATCTTTGGCTGAGTCTCCCATGTGACCCTTTGGACCCGGGTGCTCACCCAGCGGTCCGCCTTCTCAGCAAGCTTCCTAGGATTAGTCAGATTGCTATCTATCAGATGCTGGCGCAGCTCTGGAATACAATTATCAGACAAGTGCTCCCATGCAATCAAATCAAAGAGACTTTAAAAATTATTAACCTTGCTGCCTTTCACCCAACTATCCAATGCTTTGCAAAAGAAAGTAACATATTCAAACCAGGTACTGTTTTCTAACTTCTTGCATTTCCTAAACCTCTTTCTATAGGGTTCAGGGGTCAAACCATATCTAGACATCAATGCATCTTTCATGTGGCTGTATGAATTGTGGACTTCAGAAGGCAAGTCTAACAGTGTGTCCCGCCCCTCACTAAGGAACCTTCCCCACAACCCCGCTCCCCAATCTGTCTCAGGGACCCGGTGGGATGACATGGCTACCTCATAGGCTCTGAACCACTGACCAATATCATCATTTTTGTAAAAATCTTTCACTACATCTTTGGGAATATACACTCTACTCTCCACAGACACTGAAGGTACGCTGCCTCCAGAGGGAGTAACCTCCAAACTTTTGGTTTTAAACTCCCTCAAAACATTTTTATGCTCAAACTGTATTTTCTTTTTCTCTATATCTAATCTCCTATTTTCTATTTCCAGTTGCATATTCACCTTGAACTTGGTCATCTCCATTTCATGCCTTCTAGATCTCTCTCTGTCCTCCAACTCCTCTGGAGACAGACTCTTATTGGAAGCATTGGTACATGCGAGGGAAGGACACTCCTTCCTCCTAAGCCCAATGGCCCTTCTTGTTGCACAACTACCAGGTCCTCCTCCTCATTTCAGGAGTTTTCCTTGCTTCTACCCAAGCCCTCAGCGCGTTGTAGAATTTTTCCTTCACTCTGAACCCAGAGGTGGAAACATTGAACTTTTTGCAAAAGTACTTTCGGTGCGCAACTTTGTAGCTTTCCAATTTCTTTTCTTCCTATTCAATATCGGCAGAGGCTATGGATTCTGCTCTCTCTACTACAACTGAACCAGGTAACTTTCAAAAATAGAAAAAAACATCCAAAAAGGAATCTACCAAACAGTATGTGGTTGCGTTATGGTCTGCACTCAAGTAGTGTTCACCAATCACTGTACGTAAGTCACAAATGCAAGTCCAGAATCCTCACCGCTGACCACCAATGTTAGATTTGGTGGTCTCTAGTTGGCACAGGTAGGTACTTGTGACACATAGGGACCCTTGCCTCTAGTCAGGATAAGGGGATTACACTCCTAAAATAACCACTGCTCACCCCCTTTGTGGCTTGGCACAAGCAGACAGGCTTATCTCAGAGGCAGTGTGTTAAGCATTTGTGACCACATACAGTAACCCAGTGACAACACTACAGATGGACACCACACAAGGTTTTATATTAAAAATAAGTATACTTTATATAGAGTTACCACAAGACCATAAACGACAAAAATACACAATACTGTTTCTTTAAGAGGGTAGATTTAGCTTAGTTAAGTTCAGTTCTTAATATGCGACACTTTGCGTCAATGTACCTTAGGTTGTGTTGCGCTTCCACAACAAGCAATGTCACAGCGAGGGAAATGAGGCAAAGTACAAGTACAAAGAAATAAAGACGTGAAGATCTTCCAGATGCGACACCCTTCTCCTGAGATGCGAGAAGTTCTTGGTTTGATGCGTGGACTGCAGCGGCGACACCCTTGTTCAGCGATGCGACGGCAACAGCTCCAACTGCGACACTCTTCTCCCACGATGCATGAAGCTTCCACACGATGCGACAACTACAGCAGCGACATCCACGATACGACGGCAGCAGCTGCGACAGAGGCGAGCTTCTCAGGGATGCGAGTGCCTTTCTTTGATGCGGTGCAGTGCAACAGTTCCAGCGGCGACACCCTCCTTTGGAGTTGCGACAGCAGGCACAGCGATGGCGATATGCTCCGACCTCGTTGTGAGACTCTTTTCTCGATGCGGTGCAGTGCGACAGCTACAGTGGCGACACCATCCTTTGGAGTTGCAACGGCAGCAGTAGCAGCAGCGACGCACGGTGACACGCTTCCTATTCGTTGTGGCACGCTTCTCTCGATGCGGTGCAGTGTGACCATTCCAGTGGCAACATCCTCCTTTGGAGTTGCGACGGCAGGCACAGCGGCAGCGACAGACTTCTTCTCGGAGTCGTGCTTCCAGCTCCTTGCAACACGCAGAAGGCCCAAAACAGCAGCAGGCACTTCCAAAGAACTCTGGCGAGCTGGGGGGTGAAGTCTGTTGTCCCTGAAACTTCAGCAGAAGGCAAGCTCTTTTCCAAGCCTTTTCCGATCCTTCACAAGTTGAAAGCAAAGTACACAAAGTTCCTTTCTCCTTCCTTTGGCAGTAAGGCAACCACTGCAGGCCAATCCCCTAAGCAGCACTTCAGCTTGGGAATAGTCTCTCCTCTGTTTCTTCAGCTTCCTCTTCTCAGTAAAGGTTTCTTCTTGTAGTCCAAAGTGATCTAATTTAATGGAATCAGGGTCCCAATACTTATACCCCAAAATCTGCTGTTCCCTGAGGGGAGAGAGGCCTTTGCCCAGTCCAAACCAAACCAATTCTGAAGCATTCTGTTTACCAGACTTCTCCATTCCTTTCACAGTGCAGGGCAGAAACACCAGACGACCCACAGGAGGTGGAACCAGCATTGTAGAAGGCAAGTACGGTTCTGGAGCACTTTGTTGACAGGACTCCTCTTCTTTCAGTGTGCAGGGCAGAGACATCAGTCACTCCCCAGGAGGTGGAGCCAGCATTGTGGGCACAGCCCTATTCAAGGTTCAGGTGCAACTCCTCCCTCCCATTTAGATGTAGATCTCTCTATTCACTACTGGGCTGACTCATCCTGTCTCTTGGAATCCCCCAACCCTGTCACTCACAAAATCAGACAAAGGAATACACAACCTAGCAGAGGCAGGCTAGAAAGGTTAGTCAATTAAATACCTACTTTCTAAAAGTGGTATTTGCAAACACAGAATGTTAACTCGTTAAGCGTGCCGCAAATTCCGCCCCAGTGCGGACGTTCGATTGCGCTAACGGGATCCGGACGTCCAACGGTCGTGCGCAGCACTAGCAAGGTAGTGCACGCGACGACGGTTGGACGTTCCCAGCACTGAACGGGTTAACACCACCTTAACTAAAATATGTATTTTATCATTCCAGGCATACTAAACTCGAATTTCTACCATGTTCTCTGAGTCAGTTAGGATTATAAAATGTAATAATTCTAACAGCCCATTGTGGCCTATGGAGAACAGGTAGCCTTGCAATAGTGAAAAATGAAAATGGCTGTTATTCACTATTAGGACATGCTACACACACCAGGGCTTGCCCTACCTTATACTTACAATGCACCCTGCCCTTTGGTCTACCATAGGGGTGACTAATATGAAGAAAAGGGAAGGTTTAAGGACTGGCAAGTGGGTGCACTTGCCCAGTCAGCATGACAGTACCAGACTGCACGCAGGCTCTGCAATGGCAGACCATAGACACATCTTACAAGGCTGCTTTAGTGGGTGGCACAACAAGTGCTGCAGGCCCAACAGCAGCATTTGGATTTACATGCCCTGGGCACACTCAGTGCACTAGACTAGGGTCTGACAAGTAAACCAAATAGCCTAACATGGTACCACTGATTAATACATCAATTTGTAATAGGGAACACTTGCACTGTGGCACTGAATAGCAGTGGCACAGTGTCCAAAGCATCTAATACCAGCAAAAATACATGAGGCAACAGGAAAAAAGGAAGGGAAACCCACGCTAATGGTGCCAGGTGTAACACGAAGTAAACTGTTTTTTTAGTGGCAAGTTTTTTTTTTTAATAAACTATGGGATCGGGAGGAGGCCACATCCCCTACCTGCACCTCTCTGCAAATGTGCCCCCTGGCACTTTTGCAGAGGGGGGAGTAATTCCCCTCGCATACTGGGGGTCCCTGGGGGTCAACTAGTCCACCAGGAGCCTCCAGTATGGGCCAGGGGGCTCCCTTGCAGAGACGTGTAAGGAGACCACGCCCCTTTTTACACCTCTCTGCAATGCAGCCCCCTGGCGCATACTGGAGGTTCCTGGTGGGCTAGTTGGCCCCCAGGGACCACCAGTATCCAAGGGAAATGAGTCCCCCCTCTGCAAACGCACCAGGGGGCTGCCTTGTAGAGAGGTGTAAAAAGGTGCGGGCCTCATTACACCTCTCTGCAATGCAGCCCCCTGGCACATACTGGAGGTTCCTGGTGGGCTAGTTGGCCCCCATGGACCACCAGTATGCAAGGGAAATTAGTTCCCCCTCTGCAAACGCGCCAGGGGGCTGCATTGCAGAGAGGTGTAAAAAGGTGCGGGCCTCTTTACATGTCTCTGCAAGGCAGCCCCCTGGTGCATAATGGAGGTTCCTGGTGGGCTACTTGGCCTTAAGGGACCCCCAGTATTCAAGGGGAATTATTTCCCCCTCTGCAAATGCGTCAGGGGGTGCGTTTGCAGAGTGGTGCCTAAATGGTTTTTTGGGGGGGATCAGCAGGGTACGCTTATCCTATTCAGATCCTGGGATTTTAAAAAAAAATAAACACATTTGGGGGGACCTTTGGGGTCCTTGTGGGACCCCCTGGGCAGGCCTAGGGGGTCAGGAACCTCCAGTATGCGCCAGGGGGTTGCCTTGCAGAGAGGTGTAAAAAGGGGGCGTGGCCTCTTTACACCTCTCTGCAACGCAGCCCCCTGGCACATACTGGAGGTTACTGGTGGGCTAGTTGGCCCCCAGGGACCCCCAGTATGCAAGGGAAATTAGTTCCCCCTCTGAAAAAGCGCCAGGGGCTGCGTTGCAGAGAGGTGTAAAAAGGGGCATGGCCTATTCACACCTCTCTGCAAATCAGCCCCCTGGCGCATACTGGAGGTTCCTGGTGTGCTAGTTGGCCCCCAGGGACCCCCAGTATGCAAGAGGACTTAATCCCCCAACTTAGAACGCGTTACGGGGCATGTTAGCGCGTTTTAGGTTGGGGAATATATACCTCTTCAATCAAGAGGTTCCTTAGGGGCCAACTAGTCCTACTGATAGAGCGCACAGTTCACCCGGGTCACTGGGTTTCCTGATTCTCAAACGCACTGGGCCCTGGCGTGCACATTCAAACCAATGACTCGCGTTTGGCGTGAACCGGGTGAGTTTATACACGCTACTATGAGTAATCCGGGGGGTGTCTTCTCACCACTGCTAATCATGTACCTGACTCACCACAGGCACATTACTCCAGACGGATCAGGAGCTAGCAGGGAATAGGTGACAGGGGTCCTAGAAGAAATACACTTTATAACCCAAAGTACATTGTCCACACTGTAATCCGCAAAATGACCACAGACACCTGATAAGTTTAAGAGTTTATATGAAGAATTTTCAAAGTGAATATGTCAAAATTAGCAAAATACAAAATAACACATCAAGCATTAAGATCACAACCAAAAGGTAGCTATGTATTAGGGCAAGGACCATTTGAATATACGTGAACACTATGGGTAAGAATATTAAGAACCAACTAGTCACTGCAAGTTTATACTAGGACATGGGATATGAACGGGACCTACAACAGTTATTTTATCTAGGCTATTATACTATCCTGCTAAGTTCACTGCAACCATACTAAAGGAAAGGGAAAAATTGGGAACACACTACTACGTATGATAAATCAATGATATCCTATAGGTGGGGAGAGAAGTGGAACAAAACTAAGAAACAATCGCCTATACTTGGCATTTCAAAGTGATAGAGCGATATCACAGGCAAGAGTGCTTTATTAAGAAAGTAGGGAGAGAGAGAGAGAGAGAGGGAAAGACGCAAACCCACAGTTTAATATTTACCTAATTCAGAATGAAGACCAACCCAGGCCACGGGTCAGTTGGGAAGACGGGGACAAGGACCCTCAGGGAATGGAATACCAGAATGTGAGCAGGTACAGCTCACGGAAACTCAGGACAGGATACCCCTCAGGATTTGGCTCAGGACTGGGCTCACCAAGGTACGACCAACACCCACAGCTTCGGAAGCAACGCCTGCGTTACCCTTTTCTGCAAGTAATCCGCCAGTAACCCGATTGGGTTTTTCGAATTTCCCAGCAAAGTGCTTTGCCAGCACTTAAGACTTTTTCCACCCCTAGGAGTTTGTGGAAAGTAAGGACAGAGTGCTCCGCAGCACTCTTAGCTTGATCACCTATAGAGTTCGTAGGGTCAGTGACAGGTCTGCTACTCGGACAAGTCGGACAATTTTCCTAAGCTACACTAAGGTAATTATACAGTTTGGGGACCCTTAGACCACCCACTAATGTTGCAAGTGACAGTTTCCCACATTATGATTGGTCAGGAGAGGTGATGCGGTCATTATCACCTCCTAGAATTCCATGTTCTCATCATAAATATGCAATTTTGCTTATCCACCCCTTGGGTTCACGTTCCCATCCATAGGAATACAGTAGAAAATACGAGTGTACAAGGCATAGCAACAATGTCTCTGGGTTTCAAGGTGAATTTCATTGTCTTGTGCTGGGTTCTCAGGCGCATTGGGCTTCAGGAGCCAGCTGGCTTGTTTCAGCTTCTGCGCAGTAGAGTTTCTCCCAGGTCACATGGCAATACTCAGAGGAGCCTCATCATGGCGCCGGTTATGAATTTTCCAGCCCCCAGAGACGCGATACATGAAAAGTAAGCGAGAACAAATTAGAATCACACATAAAAATGATCACACTGTATACCATGATAAAATTTAACACACCCCTTACTTTATAACTTCTACAGCATTAAAGTTTAGTGCGAAAAGACAGATAGGCTAAAGCAGCAGTTGCAAGCATAGAGCGTGGTGAGAGACAAGCGGCCATGTTTGCAACAGTGCGCATGAGCACAGATTCCCTCCAGAATGCGAGTGCGTCACATCACATGGGTATGACCGACACATGCGCAGACTGAATTTCAGCGAAGCGGCCATTTCTTTAGTGCAAGCTTTGTGAGAATGAAAAGACACATAGGCAAGCCTCTTGGGGACAACCGCGTGTTGGGGAAAATGCTAAATAAATGACAAACAGTTGGATTAATATTATTATTCATTAAACGAGGTTCATGAATGAGAGCAAGTCGCTTTACGTGCGAATCCTTGCTCCATCAATCCCCTCTTTGATGATATTTACTATCATCACTACATGACGGAAACAGATGCCAACTTTTCATTCTTCCACATCATTCATTTCAATTTCAACAAACTTATTGTTGATTTTTCTTTCAGCTTCTCTATGAGAGTGGTGATTCTTTACCTTTTTGTAGATTTCGTTCCTTAATTCTTCTAATTCTAATTCATCAATATTTCTCTTCACCCCTATTTTGTTTACAGTATGTTTTCTTTTGCACTTTTGACATTTACAGCAGATGAAAATTATCAACACAATCACACCTATTCCAATTATTGGCATCAGTATTTTCCACAGAATGTTTCTACCTAGGTTAGAAAACCAACTACCTATAGAGGAGAGACCTCCAGTCAGTCTCGTCCAGGCACTGTCAACCTCTAATGGTTTGAGTTCCTTTTCCAAATTAGTTATGTTCTTCACATATTGTTTTAATTCGATACTTTTGTCAGGAATGTAGGTGCAACAATGTTGCGCCTTCAGCATTCTACAGACTCCGCCCTCTTTTGCCAATAAGGTGTCAAGAGCAAGGCGATTTTGCAAAACCATTGATCTGATCGCAACCATTTCAGTATTGACCAGCAGGAATCCAGCAGCAGTGTCAGTTGATAACCGATCCACTACTGTAGACAATTTGCAGATCCTGTGAGTGTTCAGAACTACCCCCATTCCAGGTATCAGTGCACTAAAGATATCACCTACAATTTCACCTACGCTTTCACGTTTACTACGCACTAAGCCATTAGTTTCTTCATTGCTTCCAGCTGCATTATTCACATGGTATATTTTCGGGAAAACAATGCCAAAATAGCAGCTTCCATACCAGTGATCCGGCAATTTGAAATAAGCCTTGTTCCCACATATATAATAGATTCCGGGGAACACAGGTTCTGACCCATTTTTGAAACCCCAACCTCCAATTACCTTATAATTATGTTCACACTCGCTGGAACCAATGAATACATTGTTATAATATTCTGTCCTTTCTCTATGGAGACAAAGTTTTCCTTTCCGTTCAAAATCCAGCAACAAAGCAGGATTAGCTTCGCCTTGTGAGGTGTTATCCATGTGCTCAGCCCACCTAGGGACTCTATCCTTTTCATCATTTGCCTTTTTCTGAAACTTTTCCCTCCTTCGGTCTGCCATTTTTATAAACATCTTTTCCTGCTCTTGCAACGAACAGGTCAGATTCTCTTGTCGTGCTTCATTTAAGTCTATGTCACCTATAGTCAGGAAATATTCACCCATATAACGGGTTACCTCGCTTTTAACATGGACAAGGTTCAGATGTCCTCTAATAGGAAGTTCAGAAAACACTACGTCAGCATTTGAATAGTAGTACTGTAACGTGCTTCTATAAAACAAGCTAGCTAATCTACTACAGGAAATTCAGTAGGTTAGGGGTAAGTGGTGATATGTCACACCTTCAGCTACAGATGTGGGTAGCTTCATGCAGACATAACAGTCTTCTATTTCCATAGCTTCTACATAATGCACTAATAAGTTAGCAAAAACATTTAAATGCGTCCGGTTTCTCATTTTGTGAAAGTGCAGTTCACCCTCATCTGATGCTTCTAAATTCTGTCGTGTGTGTCTTTGCTTAACTGGATTGTCATGTCGTTCTAAGCTTTGTGGTGTTTCTGCAGTCCGTGCAATGTCTGTGTCTAATATTTCAGGTTCAGTAGGGGATAGGTTAGGATTTTTACTTATCATAAAAGGTAAAAAGACGGTTAATCCTATCCACAGCACTATTAGCATTGCTATACTACACAAGCATATCTTACAGCAAGTTTTACAACACCCAAATCTGGATCTCCCAGTTACGCTTGAATCAGACATTTTAGCTTACAGGTGGCTTTTGCAACCCCTCTTCTTTTCTTTATACCAAGGCTTCGCTCTGTTTTGTCTCAAGGAGGGTCTTCGTCCGAACTCCGATCAGTAACGGACTCCTCGTCACTTTTCCCACTGTGATTGGGCTCATCAATTTCTTCCAGCACCAGGTATGTCCATTCGGGGCTCCGATACAGTTTATTCTGTTTCTTCAATCTGTCGCTTTTTCTCAGAAACTTGCCTCGGGCTGGTTTTCTTTCACTTTCAGCCCTTTCACGGTCTTTCAGTTTCTCCTCGACTGTTTTTATTCGGAGTCTTAGCCTTTTGACGTACCTGGGTGTACTTTTGCTTCTGTGACTTTCAGTGGTCGAGGACACTTGGCCTTCCTCGTGCACTCTTTTATTTTTCTGCTTGTGCTTGACAGAGTCTATTTCCCTCCCTGTCTGACTAGTTCCAGGTCTTACATCTATTTCTTCTGCCTGGTCCTCAAACTGGTCCTGTTCAGGTTCGCTTTGTAGGTTTTCTTTGCTGTTAGGTGAACTGGAGTCTGATTCCTGAACACGTTCCTCTATTTCTATCTGCTCTGGTTCATGCACTTCGTTCTCTTCACTGTCTTCCGCATGAACTTCAGCCCTTACCACTATCTGTCCCTTTCCAGACTCCGGAGTTTCAGGTGAAGTGTCGACGTCTTGATCTGTCCCTACTTGGCCTATTTCCTGATCAGGTGTGATGTGTGTCTTGTTGACCTGACCTTCTACTTCTAGTTCTGTCTCACCTGGACTATCCCACTCACTGTCTAGGTAGGAATATTTCCTGGTTCGTATTGGATCATGAACCTGGTCGTCGGCAGGGTACCACTCAACGTCTCGACTTGTGCTCGGCAGTTCGATGTCAGCAAGATCCGGACTCTCCTCGGGAGTCTCTTCAGCGGTGCTGCCTTCAGCTTCAGTCGCGTTTTCTACGGTTACCCGCTTTGTGTGGCTGGCATGGATCCACTTCGGCACACCAGCACACTTTACAGCAGTAGTGGTGACAAGAATCACTTGTCTCGGCTTTCCCCACTTTGGTCCAAGGCAACTCTTCCGGGTGTGTTTCTTTAACACCACCCAATCGCCTGGTCGTAGCTTATGTGCCGGAGTCTTGGGCCATTCGTCTTCTGTCTCTCCAATCTGGTGGGAGATAGAACGCACTTGGTCACCCAGCTGCTTGCAGTATTCTAGCACCAAATCATCAGTAATGCTTAGCAGTTTGTGTCCAGGTACCCATGCTTGTCGCATCACTCTCCCCATTAGTACCTCATGGGGGCTCAGGCCTGTTTTTCGATTTGGAATACTTCTCAGGCTCATCAGCACAAGGGGCAAAGCGTCTGTCCAGTTCATTTTGGTGGAATCACATATCTTCCCCAGCCTGGACTTTAGCGTGCCATTTATCTGTTCAACCACCCCAGATGCCTCGGGATGGTAGGCACAGTGCAGTCTTTGCTTCATTTTAAAAGCCTTACAGAGCTCTTCTAGGACGTCGTTGGCAAAATGCCCACCTTGGTCCGTTTCAATCGTCTCAGGGATCCCAAACCTAGGTATCAACTCCCTGAGCAATAGCTTGGCTGTAGTTAGGGCATCATTTTTCTTAGCTGGGTAGGCCTCCACCCACCGGGAGAACAGACAAACTATGACCAGGATATATCTATATCCCTTGCATTTGGGCATTGTTATAAAGTCTGCCTGCATTCTGACAAAGGGACCTACTGCCTTGCCGATGGTACTCTGCTCTACTACAGTCCTCTTTCCTGCATTGAATTGCTGACACACTAGGCCCCTCTGGCAAAGCCTTTCCGCCTGGTTCCTGAACTTTGAATTATAGAACACCTTGTCAAACACACGACACATGGCATCCCTTCCCATATGTGTTGGTTCATTCGGACCATGGGATCTATCAGACTGTCGGGCAGCACGGGCATTCCACTTTTGTCTACCACCACACCGTCATTCCTCATTCTGCAGTCATTTTCACTCCATCTAGCTTTTTCTTCCCTGCCTGTTGACTGTTGTAAGTTTTTCAATTCATCCCACGTTGACACATTATCAAACAACATCAGTTGGCAGCTGTGTCCACCCCACAACCCAATTTGGAGGGACATTTGGTGTTGGGCACAAAATTGGGCAATTTGGTCAGCGTATCTATTTCCGGCTGTCACATCATCATTTCCTGATCTGTGAGCCGCACACTTGACCACAGCCAATTCTTTGGGCAATTGAATAGCTTCCAATAATTCTTGTACCACCTTTCCGTTTCTGATAGGGGTACCTGAGGAAGTCATGAATTCTCTTTGTAACCACAGTTGGCCGAAGTCATGAACAACCCCGTAACAGTACTGACTGTCGGTGTAAACAGTTATTCTTTTGTTCTTTCCCTTCCTACAGGCTCTTGTCAAGGCGATGAGCTGAGCTACCTGGGCTGATTTCACTTCGCATAGGTAAGAGGCTTCTATGGTGTTTGTCAACGTGACAACAGCATAGGCAGCACACAGACCCCCACTCTCATGTCTTAAACATGAGCCGTCCACGAACATTGTATGATCCCCATCAAGCAATGCTACTTCTCTGATGTCAGGACGGTGCTTAGTGCTGAATTCTGTTAGATCAATGCAATTATGTTCCATTTCTCCTTCGTCGTCTACATCCAGGGGAACAGGTAACAGAGTTGCTGGGTTGAGGACATTGCACCGAGAAATGGTTACATTCTCAGCACCAATCAAAATTCTCTCATACTTAGTCAGCCGACTAGGTGTGAGATGCTGGGTCTTTGTTCTTGTCAGTAGAATCACAACAGAGTGTGGAACATATACAGTGACAGGATGTCCCATGACAATATTTTCACTCTGTTCCAGACTGACGCAAGTAGCAGCTACTGCTTTCAGGCATCCGGGCAGTCCAGCAGCCACCGGATCTAGAGTGGCTGAGAAATACGCTACAGGACGCCTGACCAGCCCATGCTCCGGGGTCAGGACTGAGAGCGCACAATTTTCTCGGGTGTCACAGAATAGTTCGAAACGCTTGGAATAGTCTGGCATACCTAATGCAGGTGCGGTACATAGACAATTTCGCGAAGTTACCCATGCGGACATGCTTTCGCTGTCCCAACCGACTGGGTCTTCCACTCCTTTCTTGGTCATTTTTATCAAAGGTTTGGCTAGATTTGCGAAGCCCACAATCCATTGTCTGCAGTACCCCACAACTCCTAGAAACATCCTCACTTCTTTCTGAGTTCGGGGTAGGTCCATTGCTTTAATTATCTTGATCCTTTCTGTGGTGACCTTTCGGATCCCTTTCTCTATCTGGTGCCCCAGATATTTTACTGAGTTTTTACAGAACTGCAATTTGTCAGGGGATACTTTATGTCCTCCCTTTCCTAGGTGATTCAGCAAGGCGATGGTGTCGGTGACACAGTCATTTTGAGTTTTAGATGCCACTAGAAGGTCATCTATGTACTGTACCAAAACGGACTCTCCGGGCAATATTAGGGTCTCAAGACATTTCTTTAATATCTGGTTGAAAATCGAAGGACTTTCAGTGTACCCCTGGGGGACACGATTCCAGACATAGATATGGCTGTCAAATTCAAAACTAAAAAGGAACTTGCTTTCTGGATGCAATGGGATGGAAAAGAATGCATGGCACAGGTCAATGACAATGAACCATTCCGCATTCCAAGGAATCTGATACAAGATTACTGCAGTGTTGGGCACAATGGGACAGCAAGGTACAACAATTTGGTTTACCTTGCGCAGGTCCTGCACTACTCGGTATTTCCCACTAGGCTTTTTAATCCCAATGATAGGCGAATTGCAGGGACTGCTCATTACTTCTTCTATGATTTCTGCTTCGAGCAATCGGGTAATTTCAGTTGCGACTCCTGCCTTTACTTCTGCACTCATTTTGTATTGTCTTGTTTTAGGATATACTGCATTTGTCTTAATTGCTATCTTAACTGGGTCCACGTTTGCCATTAAGCCTACTGAGAAATCCCACACTTCTGGTACTACTCTCAACTGAAGCTCTTCAGGTAAGTCTTTAATTGACAACGTTTTAATGTCAGCATCAGGTCTTACTAACATTAGTTTGTACAAACCATCTTCATCGGGGGTCTGGACTTCGACGCCCTTTGGTGAGCAAAAGATGGTGCAGTTCATTTTGCACAACAAATCGCGTCCTAACAGGTTCACAGGACTGGAATCACAGACCACAAACCTGTGCATTTCTTTAAAGTTTCCTATGGAGATTTCCATAGGCTCAGTTACTGGAGTACTTATTATCTGATTTGAGACACCCACTACTTGGATAGCTTCTCCCGAGAGGGGTAGGTTAGGAACATCCACTGTTCTCACAGTGGACCGGGTAGCACCAGTGTCCAACAGAAAGGTGATGTCTTTTCCCTCAACCTTCCCTTCAATGTATGGTCCAGTCTGGTCTACCGGTAAGGAGGCGCCAAGTACGCACTCCTTGTCCTCCCCTCTCAGGCCCCGTCAATCTTGTTCATCACAGAGGAAAGAATCATTTAACAGGTACTGTGGAATTGCTGCATTGCTTCCATTCTCTCCCTCCCATATTTCCGCCCTTTCATTCTGCTGGCCCTGGTTCTTGTAATTCTGTCTAGGAGCGCGAGGTACTGGAGGTAGCTTTACCTGTTGCTGGGTCTTTTTCGTCCCCTCTTTCTGCACCTGTGGATTTAAACCATTTATAGGGGCATTACCGGCCTGCAGGTGTGGACACTCGTCTCTCCAATGCCCTAATTGGCCGCACCCGTGGCAGGGGAACTTCTTCATAGCCTCTTCCCGACTCAATTTTGCCCGGGGCTTCCCTCCTCCCCCAGCAATGGCATTCTGAGCATTATTACTGGAATTCAATTTACTTAACTGTTTTTCTTGCTGTTCAGCCAATTTTACTTGTGCCCACATCACTTTTTCCTTGAGGGCTTTCTTTTTATTTTCGATTTCATCTTCGCAGTATTTTGCGTATTTCAGGACATCATCTATGGGCTTTCCCTGCCAACTTATTTTATTATTTCGAATCCATTGAGATATCTCCGGCCTTAATCCTAGCACGAATCTGTAACTGAAATGGGTCATGTCTTTCATGTCCACATTATCGATACCACTGTAAGTTTTGAATACTTGCAGTAACCTTTCATAAAAGGAATGGACAGTTTCATCACGTTCTTGGGTGGTTCTATCTATTCTGGTCCAATCTGTCTCCTTTGCGGGTACCTTTTTCTTGAGGTATTGTATGACTTGCTCATACTTCCTCATTACTTCAGGTGCGGGAGCTCCTGTTTTCTCGTCTCTCGCATATTCCTCACTAGGCCAATCAATTTCAATTTTGCAGTCGGTCCACAAATCTACAGGGACCACAATGTCGAAAAACCCATCTAGGTCTTTCAGAAGACATTTCTGAACTTTTATAAAGCGTTCAACCTGCCTGTACCAATCAACAGGCTTTTCCCGTAATTTCGGGAAGTCATTTGTAAATGACACAATATCCTGTCGGGACCAAGGGACATGGACATATTTTCCTCCCGGGACCTCTCTCATGGGACACAATTTTTCTGTCGGGGTTACTTCTTTTAACACGAATTCTGAAGCCTGAGACTTAGTCCTGCTGTCTTCCTTTTTCTTTGCCCACCGGGTTCTCCATTTCCCCACCTCTCCCCACTTCTGCAAGAGTTTCAATAATTCCTTTATCTGGATCTGTTTTCCTACCACATTCAAGCTCTCTAAGTCTTTATCCGAAAAATCTACTCTGTAGGGTTTCTGAAGGATTTTGGAGCGACTGACATCGATTCCCATTTCTGTGGCTGTGTCCATTATCCTTTCATGGAGCAATCTAGCATTTCGGGTAAGATTTTTACTGATAAACAGTAACTCTTCTTCACTGTATGAGTTTAAGCGCTCTAATCCTACGTTTCCAGCCATCATTTCTTCTATTTCTATCCTTAGTTTATAGATCTCTGATGGTCTGGATTGGGGAGTGGTCTCTTTCTCCAACTCTTTGGTCCATCTGTCTAATTCTTCTGGTGATACTACTGTGGCACTCCTAACCCCAGATGCACCTTCAATCAACACCTCTTTTGGCCTACTCTGACTTCTTGCCCCCGACATGCTAGTCCTAGGTTCTCTAATGGGTAAATCCATCAGAACCACTGATTCACATTCACTCTCTTGATCGTCATCTATGAATACTTCCTTTCTCGGGGGTGGGATGCTAGGAGTAGGCATTATCGGGGAGATAACAGGAGGACGAGGACTAGCTAGGTTATCCCTATAAAGAGGAATAGCGGGTCCAATGGTTACTGGGATAGTCAGGGAATCTGGATGGGGATGTATCTGGGCTATGGTCCGGACTAAATCATCTCGCTGCCTAGCCAGGACTTCCTTTTCTTGTTCTCTCAAACCCTTTCCTGTGGGATAGTCATGCAATACTTGAGGTACCAAGGGAGGGTAAATACTTGGGGCAGTAGGAGTAACCAATCGTGGTGGTCCTTCTCCAAACGGCTGATAATTCGGGACCATGGATTTTGGTCTGCAAAACCCATCCCCTTCACTGGTTTTACTGTCTGTACCTGTTTCATCTGTCTCGCTATCCCTCCGACATCTGGGATATTTGGCAAACGGGTTTGGTGAATTCAAAGGCTCAGACTCAGCTGCATAGGGAGGGGGGTTTTTCATCAATAAATCTTCTAGGTGCTCATCTTCTGAGTCCCCTACGGGCATTGTGTGATGGGTCTTTTCTGTGCTTTTTCCTTTTCCTTGCTCTAATACCCCCATCATTGGAAACAATCCCTCTGTCATCATGCTTTGTCTCCACTGTTTCATTTTCTGCTCTTTGGTTTCTCTATGGACCCTCGGATACCATTTACTCACTCCCTTGTCCATCCGGGGTCTATCTTTCTCCAAAGCCTCAATTTCCCACTCTTCTAAGGCTTCGTACTGGGTCAATCTGGGTCTGGGATGCAATTCATTCATGCGGGTCCTTAAGTTAAACAGGATCCTACCATTAAAGGTACCATCAATAGGAAATGCTAGAACTCCGTCATCTGCAGTATACTTTGCCCAATTTTCTAGCTATACACAGGTATGATACCCCTTTTCAAACATCATGAAGGAAGCAGGAGTATTCGGTGGAGGAATGATCACACCCTCTCTCGTTCTAATGGGTTTATCTGTTTTAAAGAAATTCTTTACCTTGTCGGCAAATGACATTTTTCTCTTTATTCCATACATCATGTGCGGTCTACCTCGTATAATCTGTTCCTTATAGAAGCCTGAGTTCTGAAGATTAGGTAAGAACTCAGGATACCACATATGCCTTTCCAGGCTCGCTTCTAACTCGGCCTGATTAATTTTGTTTACTCTGGTACTTCCAATGCTAGCGCGACTCTTATTTTGTAGCAACCAATCAACACTGTGAATACAAAAATCCTTATCCAATGGGTGCGCGGCCTTTCGCGAGACTAAGTCCCACGCTCCGGCATTCACCCCTCCCTTACAAATTCGGCTTCACTACACACTCCCTGTCCTGACCAATACCAGCGCGGCACGGAGTGACGTCAGAGCAGCCTTCCGCCCGACTCCCTCCTTCACAAGGTAACGGAAACTTTTAACTTTTCCTAAAGTGAGAGCGCAAAACTTAGTTACTAACACACAACGTCTGCCACTATGTTTGAGTGTTCTAAATAGGTAGAAAAATTTCCTCTCACTACAAGTAAACCACTTCTGTCTACTTTTCATTTACTCTGGACAGACTTCTTTGCCTGACCCTTCACACTAGTAATATAGAACCCGTTATTCTTCTGACTCATCCACCTTAGTCGGGGATATGTACTGAGCCTGGATTTCACCAGCGAACTATCTTACTTACCAGACAAGCCTCGGAGACCCTATTACTCCTCCCACATGTGACCCTTTCTAGGTGATATCACAAGGGAAGTTTTATACAAAAGACTCGTGGCTATCAATTATACAGATACGAAAAGATCCTAATTAGTGCTTCCAGGTATTTCTTAACCCTACACTAATGACTCTAAACAAGTGACTTTTCCAGCTAACCGGATTCTACTCACCGTTAGCTATATACTTCCCCGGGGATTCGGACTACACTGAACACGTACAAACAGTTCTTTGTTAATATTACATAAAATACTTATAGCAGCAATGTAAAATCATATACACAGTCATATAAATCCTTAAAACATCGCAAAATATTTGAAAAAACGCAATAGAAAAATCAGCAGCATAGAAATTGTTTAGCAGCACATTTTAATTTCACAGTTTGTTTATCAACTATCCTGCCTACCTAATTTAACTAGTCCTAACCATTACCTCTGCTACCAGAAAATTACTGATAGAGCGCGCAGTTCACCCGGGTCACTGGGTTTCCTGATTCTCACACGCACTGGGCCCTGGCGTGCACATTCAAACCAATGACTCGCGTTTGGCGTGAACCGGGTGAGTTTATACACGCTACTATGAGTAATCCGGGGGGTGTCTTCTCACCACTGCTAATCATGTACCTGACTCACCACAGGCACATTACTCCAGACGGATCAGGAGCTAGCAGGGAATAGGTGACAGGGGTCCTAGAAGAAATACACTTTATAACCCAAAGTACATTGTCCACACTGTAATCCGCAAAATGACCACAGACACCTGATAAGTTTAAGAGTTTATATGAAGAATTTTCAAAGTGAATATGTCAAAATTAGCAAAATACAAAATAACACATCAAGCATTAAGATCACAACCAAAAGGTAGCTATGTATTAGGGCAAGGACCATTTGAATATACGTGAACACTATGGGTAAGAATATTAAGAACCAACTAGTCACTGCAAGTTTATACTAGGACATGGGATATGAACGGGACCTACAACAGTTATTTTATCTAGGCTATTATACTATCCTGCTAAGTTCACTGCAACCATACTAAAGGAAAGGGAAAAATTGGGAACACACTACTACGTATGATAAATCAATGATATCCTATAGGTGGGGAGAGAAGTGGAACAAAACTAAGAAACAATCGCATATACTTGGCATTTCAAAGTGATAGAGCGATATCACAGGCAAGAGTGCTTTATTAAGAAAGTAGGGAGAGAGAGAGAGAGAGAGAGAGGGAAAGACGCAAACCCACAGTTTAATATTTACCTAATTCAGAATGAAGACCAACCCAGGCCACGGGTCAGTTGGGAAGACGGGGACAAGGACCCTCAGGGAATGGAATACCAGAATGTGAGCAGGTACAGCTCACGGAAACTCAGGACAGGATACCCCTCAGGATTTGGCTCAGGACTGGGCTCACCAAGGTACGACCAACACCCACAGCTTCGGAAGCAACGCCTGCGTTACCCTTTTCTGCAAGTAATCCGCCAGTAACCCCGATTGGGTTTTTCGAATTTCCCAGCAAAGTGCTTTGCCAGCACTTAAGACTTTTTCCACCCCAAGGAGTTTGTGGAAAGTAAGGACAGAGTGCTCCGCAGCACTCTTAGCTTGATCACCTATAGAGTTCGTAGGGTCAGTGACAGGTCTGCTACTCGGACAAGTCGGACAATTTTCCTAAGCTACACTAGGGTAATTATACAGTTTGGGGACCCTTAGACCACCCACTAATGTTGCAAGTGACAGTTTCCCACATTATGATTGGTCAGGAGAGGTGATGCGGTCATTATCACCTCCTAGAATTCCATGTTCTCATCATAAATATGCAATTTTGCTTATCCACCCCTTGGGTTCACGTTCCCATCCATAGGAATACAGTAGAAAATACGAGTGTACAAGGCATAGCAACAATGTCTCTGGGTTTCAAGGTGAATTTCATTGTCTTGTGCTGGGTTCTCAGGCGCATTGGGCTTCAGGAGCCAGCTGGCTTGTTTCAGCTTCTGCGCAGTAGAGTTTCTCCCAGGTCACATGGCAATACTCAGAGGAGCCTCATTATGGCGCCGGTTATGAATTTTCCAGCCCCCAGAGACGCGATACATGAAAAGTAAGCGAGAACAAATTAGAATCACACATAAAAATGATCACACTGTATACCATGATAAAATTTAACACACCCCTTACTTTATAACTTCTACAGCATTAAAGTTTAGTGCGAAAAGACAGATAGGCTAAAGCAGCAGTTGCAAGCATAGAGCGTGGTGAGAGACAAGCGGCCATGTTTGCAACAGTGCGCATGAGCACAGATTCCCTCCAGAATGCGAGTGCGTCACATCACATGGGTATGACCGACGCATGCGCAGACTGAATTTCAGCGAAGCGGCCATTTCTTTAGTGCAAGCTTTGTGAGAATGAAAAGACACATAGGCAAGCCTCTTGGGGACACCCGCGTGTTGGGGAAAATGCTAAATAAATGACAAACAGTTGGATTAATATTATTATTCATTAAACGAGGTTCATGAATGAGAGCAAGTCGCTTTACGTGCGAATCCTTGCTCCATCACTACTAGTCCACTTGGAAATTTTTCTAAGTGTGGATTTTTGGAACTTTAAAAATTCCTCTATAATCAGCCGAAGTATGAATTCCGATTTACTCACCTGTTATCAGGAGAGACCTCATTGCTGCATCTTTTAGCCCACTACTGATCCTGAAAAGTAATTCTAATCGTAGTTACAGTAACTTGAATTTCCTTCCATACGGTAACATTGACATGTTTCCCTTAGAAATTTTTCTAAGTGTGGAGTTTTGGAACTTTAAAAAATTCCTCAAAAATCAGCCTGAGAGTGACAGACCTCCTCTCAGCATAATAGCGTAATATAACCCTTGATACACACATTCAAAAATAGAAACTAAAACTTGCAAAAAAAATGGAAATACCAATTCCAGTTAGAACAACCTATTCAGTAATTCTAAAATCTACATACACATCCAGTCATTCACTAACAGTTCTATATAGGCACGCATACATGTACTCACTCATCATATGTACTCATACATCTATACATCTTATTACACACCGACACTCATCTATAGAGATACTCACACACAAACTGACACATGCAAATAAACTATCAAACATCCAGTTACTTGCATATACAGCTCTACACCCACAACTACACTTACTTCTACAGAATCGTACACATACTTACTCTCTTAAACAATCACTTATAGAAACACATACTTATTTATACAGGAACTCTTACAATCTCTCGCTCTCACATATACTCACTTATATACATCACTTTTATACATCAATACTCACATATACTAGTTTATGATTTCAATCCTCCGAGGAAAACTCGCCCGAACCCCCTGTTAAATGGTTTACACCTGGAAAGAGTAAAGACCTTCGATTACTTGGGCGTTACCCTAACTGAAAATCTTGACTGGGGGCCTCAGACAGCAAAGGTGGCCCTCAGGTTGTCCCAGGTAGCGGGGGAATCAGCAAAGTTCACAAAATTCGGTCTTCAACCCAGCTGAGCCGGCCGTAGAAATGTATAAACTCCAGGCCAGAGCGGCTTCTATGTATGGTGCAGATCTTTGGGGCCATAAACGTTTAATTAGTCATGCAAGTGTAGAACAAGGTTTTATGAGGAATCTATTGGGTTTACCAGCTAGCACACCACTAACTCCGTTGCGTATCGACTTGGGGTTAGAACCCATAGAGGAGGCAGCAGCTGCACGTCCATTGATGTATTGGAAAAGGCTCTGGTCCGTGCCTAAACTAATCTCCTATAATGAGGAGTTTACTGAGGTGTGGGCCGTTTTAAAAACTAGGAATATTCAGTGGCTTGTACATATTAGGGCACTTTGTGGACAAATTGGTTTACCAGCGCTGTGGGAGAACCCTGTAGATAGCTGCCCAAGGATAACGAAAACCGAGCTATTGCGTTATGTCAGGTATTATAACCTAATATCTCTCCATAGGTGCACCTCCCTGGGAAGATTGACGGTGGAGTTCCTTCACGTGAAAGCTGAACTGAGCATGGAGAATTTCTTGGATTTAATTTACCCATCTCTTGCAAGGAAACTCTACATACAGTTTCGGATTGGCAGCCTCCCACTTAGGGTATTTACTGGCAAATGGGCTAATGCCGAGAACATTGCTTGCCCGGTGTCATGAATTCCTCCCCGTGTCCTGCCTTCGCCGTGAAAGAGCACCGCTGGCAGAGTGGACTACGAATCCCAGGAGGCCTAGCAAGGCGAGATGACGGGACACCCGTAACACGTGTTGTGACTGGAATGTCCGCCTATATAAGCGGAAATGGAAAGGGAGCTGTGTCGGATATTCAGAATCCAAAGCCGACGCATCCTGAAGCCGAGCGATCCGTGAGCAGCGAACAGTGTGCCAAACCTTGATCTCCGGAAACACGGTGAGCAGGACCGCCCTGTGTCTTATTTGCTAAGGTACTTTGGTATACTGCGAGTGAGCGTTCTCTGACTCGGACGAGTCAGCGAGGCCCGCTCAGGATCCCGAGTCGAGGCTGGTTGGAGCGGCTGCTCCCAGCCCGGTCCCAAGGTCTTATTCGAAGACCAAGCAACGGAGGTTGGTGTGAGCCGTGCTCCCAACCCCCGTCCTTGTCCTAGTCTAGGGCGTAGTGTTGAGACGCACTCCTGGAGGAGGTTGCCGCGTCTCCACGGCCCTAGTATCCAGAGGTAGGTCAGATCGAGCGGCTGCTCTCGACCACCTCTCGCCTTTTTGTTATCTGGGTGTTGCAACTTGATTCGAGATATGGGTAGAGCGGCTGCTCCCTGTATTCCCTAGGAAGGAGTGGTTGAGAACCCGGCTGGGCGACTCCCACCTTCCAAACTTCTGCTCACCCCAAGGTAAAGATCCCAACCCCTCACAGCTATCGAACGGCATTGTTGGCCGCTTCTTAGCACTGTGCCCTCCGTTGGCGTACAACGGGACCGTTGTACTTGCGGAGGACGGTACTTGACGCCAACGCTGTGAGTGGGGTAACGTATACAGAACTGGTGCATCCTACTTATCTTTATTGTTTATATACTCTTTGTTACTTTTCATCAACCAATAAATCCTTTAAACTAACAAGAAGTGGTTTTGTGTTCAGTGGGTGTCTGTCCCCGATCCTGGGAACGCTAGGTTGTTACAGAATATCCGACCTTACAACCCATAACTATCCCCCGGTCGGGAGACAGACATGGCCACCCTGGAGGATGTTTTGGCTGCGTTGGCTACCATACAGGTTGAACTAGCAGCATCAAGACAGGAATCCGCAGATGTAAGGGCACGACTTGACGCCATGCAGCGAGACCCTCTGACACCCGGTCCGGCCTCCACAAGTGCTGTCCCTGCGGTTGTGGTTGAACTGCCTGTCACAGTACCCTTGGCTGCACCAGAAAGATATAGCGGAGACCCCAACACCGTGCAAGTGTTCCTCACGCAGATAGCCCTGCATCTCTCCTGCAAACCAAGGGCTTTTCCCACGAGCCAAACCAGGGTAGCGTTTCTATTGTCCTACTTGGCCGGTGACGCAGCACATTGGGCGGTTCCCTTGGTGAGCAGAGACGACCCCATATTGTGTGACTGGGGAGCTTTTCGGGAGGAGTTCCTACGAGTATTCGATCGTAGGGCAGACTCATACACGGCGGACCGCGAGATGCTGGAGCTGAAACAAGGCAACAACGATTTGTTGCGATACCTTAATGCGTTTCGCCGGCTAGTGGCGGAAACAAAGTGGCCAGTCGCCAAACAAACAGCGTTGTTTCACCAAGGCTTGTGCGATGAGCTCAAGGACGTGGTGGCTCAGATCGATCCACAGCCCAAAACGTGTGAGGGTCTCATCAGTCTGGTCTTGCGTTTGGATCACCGGCTGGGCGAGAGAAAAGGAGACCATAAGAAGAAGGGCAAGGCGTTGCCTTCTTACATCTCCATGGGGCGCCCCGAAGCCAGCTCCGCTGCCAAGTCCGAGCCCATGGATATCGGAGCGATAAGATCCAGTCTAACGGCAGCAGAGAAAGAGTCACGCAGGAAACAGGGTCTTTGCCTGTATTGCGGCAAGAAAGGACATTGCGTCCCTGAGTGTCCTGCCAAGCCTAAGACCAGTAGATACCGGAGCCCCAGGCCTGTGACGGCTGTGGTAGAAGCACCGGCGGAAAACTAATGGACTCCAGGAATACGGAAGGGGCCTCTTGGAGTAATAATTTCATTCCTTCCATGTCAAAGTCTGATCAAACAGGAAAACAGCATTTGTTTATCGCAGTACATATTGGGGTTCAAGATCAATGGCTTCCCGTGGTGGCCATGGTGGATTCAGGGGCCACAGGCCTCTTTATGGACTACAACGAGGCTCAGAGACTGGGGATCACCCTTATTCCCAAAGAAAAGCCGGAGGACGTTTATGCCGTAGACGGAAGACGTCTGGTGACAGGACCCATCGGACATCATACGGGTGACATGCCGGTAAGGTTCGGTGGATGGCATGCTGAAATAATAGATTTTAGCATTATCAGGGCACCACAGTATGGAGTCATATTGGGACTACCATGGCTCCAGAAACACAATCCATCGGTGGATTGGACGACGCATCAGATCGAAATGTCTTCTACTTATTGCATGCAACAATGCGGGGTACGACCAGAACTGCAGGTCACCCCACGGATTGGAAGACACACAGTGGCCACTGCAGCTGAGAAAGCGGTGACACTTCCGAGCGTTTATCAGGGATACGAGGATGTCTTTGATGAAGTAAAGGCGGAGGTACTTCCGCCTCATAGGGTGTACGATTGCCAAATCGACCTAGTACCAGGAGCAAGCGTCCCCAGCGGTCGGCTATATGCCCTCACCGAGCCCGAAAATCTACATCTGCGTTCGTACCTGGACAAACTCCTGGAGTTAGGGTTCATAAGGCCATCCAAGTCACCAGCAGCATCGCCCCTCTTTTTTATTCCCAAGACCAACGGCGAATTGAGGGCGTGCGTGGACTACAGGGCCCTGAACGCAATTACCATTAAAAACCGGTATCCCCTTCCCCTCATCAGCGTTCTCCTGGAACAAGTGCAGAAAGCTAAGGTATACACCAAGCTGGATCTGAAAGGGGCTTACCACCTTGTACGCATGAGGGACGGCGACGAATGGAAGACGGCCTTCAAAACCCGGTTCGGCCTTTTTGAATACCTAGTAATGCCGTTCGGGCTTTGCAACGCCCCCGCCGCCTTCCAGTTCTTCTTGAATGAGGTATTCAGGGAAGTGTTGGATGTATACGTCGTCGTATACATCGACGATATACTCATCTATTCCGACACAGATGAGGACCATGTGCGTCACGTCTCATCAGTCCTGCAGAAATTAAGGGAGAACATGCTCTACTGTAAACTCAGTAAATGCGACTTCCACGTCTCTTCCGTGGAGTTCCTTGGGGTGATGCTGAGCCCAAGAGGTCAAGAAAAGGCAGCTGCGGTGGATGATCTTCTTCTCTGGATTCCATTTTCACATCACCTACAGGCCTGGAACTGAGAACAGGAAAGCGGATGCTTTGTCACGGCAATCGGACGCCCGAGAGACAGCGCCAATCACAGAACACTCTATCGTATCACCGCAAGCGGTTGTGGGGTGATTCAGCCCGATACGTTCCTCAGAGACATCCAGAGGGGGATTCGGACCTTCGCGTGGCAGAGGTGGCTCCGTAGTCATGGAGAGTGGAGGGTGTCTGATGGCATCCCTGTGAAGGGCCGCTGTATACTGTTACCCACGCCTCGGCTCCAGAGACAGGCCTATGAGTGGTGTCATGTATCCCCGTCTGCAGGTCATCTGGGATTTGAGAAAACGGTGGCATATGTGGGTCGACACTTCTGGTGGCCGGCCGTGAGAGCGGATGTTCGGAGGTGGGGTGCTGCCTGTACCGTCTGTGCTGCCATGAAAGGGGACCACCGACGAACACAGGGGCTTCTGCAACCCCTACCCACGCCCACCAGGCCGTGGGAGAACATCTCACTCGATTTCATAGTGGGTCTACCTTTGGATCAGGGGAAAACAGCGATATTGGTGGTGGTGGACTACCTCACCAAGATGGGACACTTCATTGCTTGCCACCAAGTCCCATCGGCGGGTGAATTGGCGTCCATGTTACTGCAAAACATAGTGAGACTACATGGCCTGCCCAAGGTGATCATTTCTGACAGGGGTTCCCAGTTTACCGCCCAGTTCTGGAAAACCTGGTGTTCAGCGTTACACGTCAGATCGGCCCTATCTACGAGCTATCACCCACAGACGGACGGGCAAACGGAACGTCTGAACCAGTCCCTCAAACAATACCTACGCTGTTTTGTCGATCAAGGGAAGGAGGAATGGGTGAACTTGCTATGGATTGCAGAGATCGCCTACAACAACGCCACGCATTGTTCCACAAAGACCTCTCCCTTCTACTGCAACTACGGGCATCATCCAAGGTTTTTGCCGTTTGTCCATCTGATCAGGGAGAGTAACCCACCAGCCACGGCAGAACGGGTTGGTCACATCAAGAGAACGCTGGTCAAATCTCGTGCTTTTCTGGAGGAGGCGAAGGTGAGATACAAGACTTTCGCGGATCGAAGGAGAAGACCTGGGCCAGTTTACAGAGTGGGTGACTTCGTCTGGATCTCCACACGAAACATCAGGTTTCGGAAAAGCAGTATGTTCCATCCCAAATACATGGTCCCTTACCGAATCACCAAATGTCTCGGCCCGGTGAATGTGAGAGTGTGCCTACCCCAGTCCCTGCGGATCCATCCGGTGTTCCACGTTTCTTTGTTGAAACCCTCATCCTCGCCCAAGCGAGTGACGCCGGTGCCTGTGATGGTGGATTCGGAGGTTGAGTACGAGGTGGCTGGTATCCTGGACTCCAAATGGCGACGGGGCAAATTGTGGTACCTAGTGGACTGGAAAGGGTATGGCCCGGAGGAACAGTCGTGGGATCCGGCTGAGGGGGTGCACGCGCCACGTCTGGTGTCGGCTTTCCATCGCAGACATCCTTCTTGTGCTGGCCCTGCTGGACAGTGAGATGGAAGGGGGATGTACTGTCATGAATTCCTCCCCGTGTCCTGCCTTCGCCGTGAAAGAGCACCGCTGGCAGAGTGGATTACGAATCCCAGGAGGCCTAGCAAGGCGAGATGACGGGACACCCGTAACACGTGTTGTGACTGGAAGGTCCGCCTATATAAGCGGAAATGGAAAGGGAGCTGTGTCGGATATTCAGAATCCAAAGCCGACGCATCCTGAAGCCGAGCGATCCGTGAGCAGCGAACAGTGTGCCAAACCTTGATCTCCGGAAACACGGTGAGCAGGACCGCCCCGTGTCTTATTTGCTAAGGTACTTTGGTATACTGCGAGCGAGCGTTCTCTGACTCGGACGAGTCAGCGAGGCCCGCTCAGGATCCCGAGTCGAGGCTGGTTGGAGCGGCTGCCCCCAGCCCGGTCCCAAGGTCTTATTCGAAGACCAAGCAACGGAGGTTGGTGTGAGCTGTGCTCCCAACCCCCGTCCTTGTCCTAGTCTAGGGCGTAGTGTTGAGACGCACTCCTGGAGGAGGTTGCCGCGTCTCCACGGCCCTAGTATCCAGAGGTAGGTCAGATCGAGCGGGTGCTCTCGACCACCTCTCGCCTTTTTGTTATCTGGGTGTTGCAACTAGAATCGCTTGATTCGAGATACGGGTAGAGCGGCTGCTCCCTGTATTCCCTAGGAAGGAGTGGTTGAGAACCCGGCTGGGCGACTCCCACCTTCCAAACTTCTGCTCACCCCAAGGTAGAGATCCCAACCCCTCACAGCTATCGAACGGCATTGTCGGCCGCTTCTTAGCACTGTGCCCTCCGTTGGCGTACAACGGGACCGTTGTACTTGAGGAGGACGGTACTTGATGCCAACGCTGTGAGTGGGGTAACGTATACAGAACTGGTGCATCCTACTTATCTTTATTGTTTATATACTCTTTGTTACTTTTCATCAACCAATAAATGCTTTAAACTAACAAGAAGTGGTTTTGTGTTCAGTGGGTGTCTGTCCCCGATCCTGGGAACGCTAGGTTGTTACACCCGGCTTGTAATTCTAAACAAGAAGATATTTTCCATGTTCTGTTTTTTGCCCTGCCTACCAGACAATAAGGAAAAGCTGGCTGATTCCACTATGTAGGAACTTAGGTTTTACCCAGTGTGCCCAAGCCTGTAGGGTTCCTCGATATGACACATACCCCCCCATCATCTTTGCTGTATCACGATTCTTGTTGGGTATGTGGCGTAGATGGAGAAGTTTTTTATAATCTTGCATCTATTAATTTTACTGTACGGTTTGATAACTATCTGGTTTAATCTCATTTTATCTGCAAGTTTTACTGTACATGTACTTTATTGTTTTAACCCTCTGTGATATGTTCTGATTTTATGTGCACTTTTATGATCTGAGTTGACCGAAATAAAGTTATCAAAAAAAAAAAAACGAGTTTAAAACATATGTAGTTACTCATAAAGATACTATTGAGACAGTGATTCAATCACTAACAAACCCATTCACACACTCATCCACCCATACATGCTGTCTTCAAAACACATAAAACAGTGAGTCACCCATTCATGCATCTATGCGGTAAGTAATACCCCCCACCAAACCATACAGACACTCATACTGATACTCTAAAAACCAACTAATAACCCGTATGGACACTCATGTAGCTAGTCACCAACCCATGCAGCCACTTATGCACAAAGTGAGACACTGGAAACAGATATTTACATATTTAAACATTACTCGCTAATACATGTATTTGCTAAGATACACTTAATCAATCAGTTATCCAATCAATTTGACACAAACAGAATCATCCATTTAGACAGTTATATACCCATTTATTCTTCCATCGACCTTTAGATATGCATATATAAAAAATATTTATTTTTCAGAAAGACACACATTCACTGGATGATGTCATGTCACTGACCATGTCACGAGTGATGTAAGATGTGACGTCATCAGCAGTGCATTGCGGGGGCGCGAGTTATAGTTAACTATAATGGGGGAATTTCAATGGTTTTGTATGAGTGAAATGTCCAGCTAACTATAACATTTTAAATGCTAATTTTTAACTATAACGTGCGTGAAACCTATGGTTTTTTCAGTGAATATATATATATACTAGAGGTCCCTCTCAACTCAAACGCCAATGCTTGGAAATTCTTTCATGAAACTGTAATACTTCAAGGGATTACTAGGTGTCCTGTTAGAGTCAAATGCAAGTGCTTCAAATGACATTTGCAAAGCTGTGGGAGTGTGGCTTCAATACATAAACATGCATATATAGACGTTTGCAATTTTAATGATTTGTGTTTGTTTTTCATAGGGTAAATAAATACACCTAAGTGGTTTATGATGATGAGTCAAAATTCCAGATTTCAGTACATTTCTTGCTTTTTATTGAAGTAAGTGAGGACACCCTATGAGTCAAACATTTAACTATGGGGGACTACGCTTTTATGTGAATGTACATGGGTGAGCAAGCGATCTGCAGTTACTTAGAGTGAAGGTATCCAGTGTTCTGTAGTGTGTGCTGAGGAGGAAGTGAGCATAATTTGAGGGCCATTTGTGCAGCTCAGTGCAGCAAGAGGGCTGACTATAAGCCCTCTCTACATTTAACTTATTATTAATTTCTTTGGGAAACATGAGAGGGCAAGACTAGGCCAGACTTAAAACTGTTTAACATTGGAGGCATCCATGTACAGCTATCATAATGTGGAAGTAAAAATGAGGGGAGTTTTGCATCGAAGTGACAGAACTGCAGCAATCGACTAAATTAGTTTGGAATACTGTATGTCCCTTGACTCTGGAGCGAAAGCCCACCATAGGTCCTGCACATTTCACTAGAAACAAAGAAATATTCCCTACCCTTAAAGGCAACTCTTACTTAACTCATTTTAACTCTACTGTAATTGAGTGCGAGCAGATAGCGTTATCATTTTAGTGACGCTCATATTTGGTTGCCCAGCAATCAAAGATCCTATACAAAAGAACACATATTATCCTAACATCACTTCCCCCTGACACGCTGCTGTCATTTTAAGATCACAATATATTTTCTCGCCAGTATCCAACGTTCAAGGAAGTCTAACAGCTTATTTTAATTTATTAAAGATTGTATGTAGTGAAGAGCAGTCTGAGAAAAAACACTAAGGATATATTATAGTGGCAAAGAGTAAAAGTCACTTTTTGTGATGCTCTGTTGGAGCTCTATGCTAACCTATATTGACAAGGCTGCGCTAACCCACTTAGTGCAGCTTTACACAGCCTTGCAAATATGGCACCCTGCAACACAGTTTTCTGTGGCAAAGGGGAGTGCAAAGGGTGTTGTGGTGGACTTTCCCAGCAACATCAATGGCTTTTTGATACTACTCTAGATTTACAAGGATCTGTAACTCTGAGGCAGCCCTTAAAGGAGGTGTTAGAGTGGTGCAACGAGGAGAATACTTTTATTTCTCCTAATTCTTTGCTCTTTCTACGTGTGCTGCAGCACACATAGAAGGAGCAAAACGATATTAATGATTGTTTTTGTGCAGGAAGGTGTGCCTTCCTGCACAAATGCAATCATCCCTGCAACTCAGGCACCTTTGCACCATGGTGCAAAGGTGCCTGTGTTGGCACTAGGCAGCTTTTATAGTGAAGCCGCAGAGGTGAGCACAGGGATGCAACGTAATCCTGCGTTTTCAAAATGACAGCGCGGTGCGACGCAGCAAAGTTGAATGCAGCGCTGCGCTGCACCATTACCATGTAAATATGCTGCCTAGTCTCTGACTTTCATGTGGGCTCTTCAGGTACTGTTTCAACTTTGAGTATCCACTCTAACATAAAGCTACACAACATCAGGATTAATTGGTAGGTGGCACGTTCTCCCCAGATAGTCCATTTGACCAAATTACAAAAATTCATACACAATACAGTTTCTGGTCTATACATGTTAGGACATTCATTGATGTGCTGTGGGGATCATTTGAATTGCATTAAATTGCATTTTAAAACGTGTAACATCTTCCTAATTGTGTCTACATGTATAAATGTGTATGTTTTATGAGAGGCAGAATTTGTTTTCTCTATTAAACATTCATACCTTAATGTAAAAAAAATGGAGAAATTGGATTGAGCAGAAATCATTTGGAACTAGATAACTGGAATAGCGCATGGGAGAACTCCAGCTCCTAGTGGCTTCATGTAGACAATAAAGAACTGAGGAAAAGCACTGAATCTGAGTGTTTTCTGTTCACATTAACTGGGCACCTGCCTGTTGGACAGAAAAACAAGCCAGGTCACAACCTGTTTTGTAATACCCAGGTATACAGAGAGAACGGCAAGATGTACAACATTCTCCACTATGCCCAAAATCACTGACAAGTCACATATAATCAGGAAGGGTTCTTAATTTTCTAAACTCTAGAGGGTATCAGGGAATATCTTAAGGGCAGCTCCGTGTTTACGGGGTCCCAGTCTGAATCCTCATTAATAAGATCTCAGAACTACATTGCACAAGCTTTACCAGAATTGGGAGCGTGGAGATTGATATTAGATTTGATAGGTTTAAGTAGTTGATTTTTATCAGGTTTGAGTGATGGTGTGAACTTCTTACATGGGCACTTTTTTTTGTGAGTAGTGTAAAAATATTTTCTTGAAAGCAATGTGATGTGAGAAATACAGATGGTATCATGTGCTCTTCCTCACAGTCTCCTCTTCTATCCCATAATGTTAATGTTTAGATGGGTTTTTTCATAATCTTTTGCATCACACATCAATATAAATCAAACCTATTTCCAATACTTTTACCGATGACCATAGTGCATTTGCATTTAAAATATGACAGTGTCAAATTCATAGCACATTACAGACAATTGTTCTACATAGGAAATTAATGGAAAAATGCATACAAGTTTTAATTTTACCCTGAGTACTTACAATTAATTTTTTTAAACAAGTTATTGGAAAAATTGTATCACTTTAGTCACTTAGGTTAGGAATTCAGTGTTAGCCATAGATTACCCATGAATAATGATAACATGGCTGTAAAGGGATTGATCATATATCTGTAGCATATGCTATGGGACTCTAAAGAGGAAATACACTGCCTACACTGTGCTCAAAAGAGAATATTATGTTTTTGGATTACAACTCTCATACCTAGAAATGCTATAGTATCACTGAAGACAAGGCAATATCAATAGTCCGGTATCAAAATCACAATAGACAAGATACTTTATGATAGATTAGTCCAACAGTGGTGCTTTAACACTCAGTATGCTAGTAAACTCATTCAAGTGTTATCTGTAGCAACTAGCGTCTATTTTACTTTTGTCAGGTGATTATACACAAGAAGGAATTGTTCATTCCTGAATTTTCATTCCTACATTTCTAGGTGTCGTTTTACATACTGTCCAGGTTCTTTGGTTCTTAACTTTTCTCAGGTGATCGTTAGATCTTGTGATAGTTCTTTGGCTCTTCCTCAGGTAAATGGAATCTTTTCGTTGAACCTGGAGGTGAATATCCAGGGATAGGCATCCTTTCAGATTGTGTACCTTTAATGACTGCATAGAGGCCATTTTCTTGGCAGAAGGTTCCTTTAAACAGCGGAATCACAGTTGCTCAGTTTAGAACCTCTTTTTCCAACAGTGAGCTTCTGTTTCTGTTTAGTTCCATGGTCTACTCTTTCATCTTGTTTGACCCCTCTCGCTCTTCTGACTGGGAAAGTGAGATTTTTGATTAATTATCAGATCACCCTAACTCCTATCTCACTTAAATCGTTTGGATCCATTGTTGTCTGTCATTGAGTAAAAGGCAAACCCTACATAGGTCATACCAGCCCCAAAACTGACACAACTCTAAAGAACCACTTACTACGGATACGTTTAAAGATTTATTATGAAGCCAAAATTAGTTGCAGATACAAACATCTCAATATAAGATTCAAAAGATACACAGGTAATAAGATGAACATGAACTCTCTGAGAGATCTTAATCGACAGAAGAAAACCACCAAGACTAACTCAAAAATCAGTAAGTTAGTTATCATCGACACAAGATGAAGCTTGAGCGTCATTTACAGAAAAGAAAACAAATCAGGTTAGACTGACCCTACACTAGACCAGAGGACATCCCTACTTAGCAAGTTCTTTACCTAAAAAGGTGTCAGCCGTGTTGACTTCCAAAGAAGTTCAAACACTCTCTCTTAGTCTTAGATGAAAAACCTATGCATTGTAGCAGTACCCTTTCTGCCTACCCATCCGCTCTCTAAGGGTCCTCAGGCCATCTGCCCTACCTCCTCCCCAGGGTGCTGTCCCTAATACAAAATCACAGTATAGGTGGAACGCCCCTCTGAGACGCCCACCACGTACACAATTCACGTGGTCTCGATTCTGGTTTTTTCCATCGTTTCACTTCTTTGGGCCGTCTGTTAAAGTTGACCTTGCTTCCCAGGCTCCGTCTCCAGCATGCTGGTACCCCCATGACATTCCAGTAGACTCCTCCGGACCCGAGCCTATCTCCTCGAACAGAGCTCTATTCATCAAGCTCTTGATTGGTACCCCCCTCGCACCTGTAAACAGACACTCTGGAGCAGGGCCCCAAATTCCAGGCTCCCCTTATCAGGCTAGGCCATAAAAACTTCGACCAGCATTGGCAATTTATTTTAACGAGGCTCAACTTTTAACTAACACGTGCACATCAAAGAAGACACTTTATCTCTCCGGGCCTACTAAATTACGTGCAGTAGCCTACACCCTGTGAACCATTATTTCTAAACTTAAAATAATATCCTAACACACCACACTCTAGTTATATGAAACACTTCTATAAAACATAGCCTTTAACATGTAAGCAGAAATCATTGAATAATAGTGAATCCATGTTACATGAAAGATGCAATTGTACATTTCGTTCTCATACAGTGCCATGTGGTCTGCACGTTTCTTCATTTTTGCACATTACATCCTTCTTCATTTAGCAGCTACATAACATGGAACCTGATTAACACATCTAACATTTTCTAAACATTTCCACACATTTCTATATTAGCCCACACTCTATATGTGCTCTCTATATCTAACAAAGCAATCGTGAGTAAATGCGGATACATATTCTCATATCTCTAGTTACCTTAGCTAACTTTACGCAACTGGTTTGTAAATATGGCGTATTCATACATTTCATTCAAATTGCGCTCTCTCAGTTCCCCCCTTTGATGACCTCCATTGGTCATCACTAGTACACCAATTTGAATGGGTCAAACAGAACTTGTTGCAAGGCTCCCCCTTTTTATCGTTTCTAGAGCTCTCAGACTCCCATACTGATGATCTTGCATAGCAGCTAACCTCTGCTCCTGTTCTCTCATAGACCTTTGCAATCTGTTCGACCTATACCATTGGTACAGTCTCACTAAACCCCACAAAATGATTATGCAAATCACAATTATGATAATAGGCTTCAGAATATACCAGACAAAACTCTTCCCGAGATTGGCGAACCAACCTCCAACTTTACCCATCCCATGACCTACTTTTTCCCAGACATTTACCCTTGTTAGGTTCTCAATTTCTTGGTGTATCTTGGTTATATTCTGTATGCCCTTCTCAAGAGGTTTTGAGTTGTCTGGAATGTAAGTGCAGCATTCCTGGACCTTCAAAGCCTTACAGACTCCGCCCTCTTTTGCTAGCAGAACGTCTAAAGCAAGACGGTTCTGAAGAACCATTGCCCTTATCGATTGCATCTCCCCTTCTACCAGCATCAGTGATCTCGCCGTGCTGGCGGACAACCTATCTACAACCATTGCCAGTCTCCTGATTTTTACATCATTCAGTATGATCCCTAAAAAGGGCATCACAGCACCAAATACATCTCCGACTATTTCGGCATCTCCTACATCTCGTCTCTTTCTGTCAGGTGTTTTCCCCTCTATTATTTCTAAGTCCTTTGCATGATATATTTTGGGGAAGACAATAGCCAAATAACATGAACCATACCAGTTATCAGGTAGTTTCACATAGGCATTTCTTCCACATACAAAATACACATTAGGAATCACTTGCATTCCTTTTAGGAAATCCTTTGTATAGTACTCCAATCGAAAAGCATGTTCACAGCTAACTTCTCCTACAAACACATTTTCATAATAAGTTTTACCTCGGTGTATACATAACTTCCCTTTCTGTATGGGATCTAAAGCTATTGGACCGTTGCTACCCTTCCTTTTATGTGCCTTCTCCTCCTCGGTCCAATCTGTTTTCCATTGTCCTGACATTTTCAGAATCTTTTGTCTTCTGTACCTGTCATCCACTTGCCCTATAAACTTCTTCTCAATCTCTGACACTTTGCAAGTCAGATTATTTCTACGTGCATATGAAGTATCCAATGTATCCCAAGGAAGGAAGAATTTCGCCAATCTATCTTCCTTCTTGTAATAGTCCCATTTGTTCATTTGCTTATAGTTCGGGACTTCTGGTAATACAGAGTCATAATTCGAAAAATAGTACTCAAAGCTATCTCAACCATAAAATATGCTAAGTATTAAACTACATGAGATCCCATAAGTCAATGGAAGGTGATGATACCTAATACCTTCGTCCACGGAAGCTGGTAGCTTCATGCAGACATAACAATCCTTAGCCTCCATGACATCTATATACTCGTATAACAATTTGGCATATGCGTTGGACTTAAAGTTACCTTGTGACTCATCCATGTGTAACCTGCGAGCTTCTGCTGCTAGCAAAGTATTGTCTTTTCCTGCTTTGTCCCACACCTTATCAGCAGTAGCAGGTTTCGATGTCACTCCAGCTTTTGTATCTGTTGCCTTTGTTATACTCTCATGTCCCACTATATATGATACAGTAACTACTATGACTATAAGAAAAATCACTACTGCTATAAGTGTGCCTACTATGCATTTTGCCTTGCGGTTCGGACCACCGGCCTCCATGTTATCAAACAGTGTAGTTTCTTTCTGAAAAGTCTCTTCTGATTTCTTCACTCTGCTTTCATTCTGCTTTCTCAGTCTGTTAACCACACTTGGAAGCTGGTAAAGTCTTTTTGCAATTCAGTCTCTTTAATTTCAACGACAGACAACCCTAGCCCTTCTCCGTCCACTAAATGAAATGTCCCTAATTTTCTTCTTCTTCCACTAGGCGCTAGGTTATCTTCTCTCTCTGGCTTATTTACAAAGTCTTTTAGGTATCTACGATGATTCGTGTTCCAGCGGCTCTAATAGCATATTCAAGCAATTCTAAACGAAGGATGGTTTCCTCGTGCTCTGGTACTGGGTAACCCAAGGTTGGAAATTCTAATCCGTTCAGTACCAGGTCTTTGATCCTGCTTAAATACAGAGGGATGGGGAGAGTGAACGTTAACAACCCTTCGGTCTCAATTCCAGGTGTCAACAGTCTTACTTCCACCGTTACGATTGGATCAAGGTTGGTCACCTGCACTTCCCTCACCCTCCCGGATCTCTGTCCCCAAGACATCTGCCGCCAAGTAGGTCCACTCAGGAGTGGCGTATCTTCTGCAGGGCACACGTACCCTCCTTGATCTTCTTGGACCCTCAGAGTCTGAGTCCACTGCACCTTCGTCTAGGTCTGAGTCTTCAGAAATTGGAACAAGAGTTCTCTCTGGATTTGCTCTCAGGCTTGGCCTTCTCCTTCTTTCCGCCCAGCTAGCCTCTCCACTCCTTGTCCTCCTGCTCCTTGTTCTTGCACTCGACTCTTGACCACTTGCAGCTTGATCAGTGTCTGATTCGTACTCCCAGCTACTTTCTCCTTCCGTGGCAACTTCAGTTTCGCTGGTGTATTGACCGTCCTCGGCCTGGTCAGACACGCTCCCAGTCTCTTCTGGCACCTCTACAGCTTGACTGGTCCTCTCTGTGGATTCTCCATTCTCAGCTGGACTTTCATCCGAGGGAGGAGCTGTTTCTTCCGGAGGTGCTGGAACTCTTCGGGTGTGTGAGGCGTGGATCCAGTTGGGCAAGCCTCCACACTTCACTGCAGTGTTTGTTACCAGTATGATCTGGTAGGGCCCACGCCAGCGTACGTCTAAGCAATTCTTTCTGACGTGTTTCTTCACCACGACCCAATCACCAGGGCACAGGTCGTGGCACAAGTCTTGGGACGATGGAACTTCAGCGGCCTGCACCTGAAGAGACACAGAATGAATGGCGTCAGAGAGTCCCTTACAATAGTCCAGGATCAAATCATCTGTGATGTTCAACAGTGCTGTAGTTGGAACTGATGGCAGTCTCATAGCCCTCCCCATTAACACCTTATGTGGAGAGAGACCTGTCCTTCTGTCTGGTGTGCTATGTATGCTCATAAGGACCAGTGGCAGCACGTCAGGCCAGCTCAAGGATGTCGAGGAACAAACTTTGGCAATTCGGGACTTAATCGTGCTGTTGATCTGTTCCACAATTCCTGAAGCTTCTGGTCGATAACTACAGTGCAGCTTCTGGTCTATATTTAGGGCTGAGCAAAGCATCTTCACAATTTCGCTGTTGAAATGTGTTCCCCTATCTGATTCCAAAGAGGCCGGCACCCCGAAGCGCGGTATCAGTTCTCTAAGCAACAATTTTGCTACTGTGAGTGTGTCACACCTGCGTGTGGGGTAAGCCTCAACCCATCTGGAAAAAATGCAGACAACCACCAGGACGTATCTGAGGCTGCTACACCTTGGCATTTCAATGAAGTCTAGTTGCATCCTATTGAATGGCCCCCGGACCTCCCTATGTGACTCAATGTGACTGGTGTTCTCTTTCCTACATTAAGTTGTTGGCAGATCACGCAACGTTGACATACTGCTTCTGCCGCTGCTCTAAACTTGGGGTTGTACCAGGTTTGCCTGAATACCCTCACCATAGCATCTCTACCTATGTGTGCTGGCCCATGTATTCTCCTTGCCATTGGACTAACTAGTTCGTTTGGTAATACTGCCCTCCCATCTGCGGAGACCCAAAAGTCCATTTCACTCTTTGTACAACCTGCAGTTTCCATGTCTTTTTCTCGAAGTCAGGTGCATTCTCTTGTATACATTTCAACTCATCCCAAGTGTCTACAGTTTCCAACAACATGGTTAATTCGGTCCTTTCCTGACTCCCACTCACTTCCACCTCTGTAAAAGAATATCCTTGTTCTGCACAGTAGCGTGCAACCTCGTCGGCATACCTATTGCCTTGCGACACAAAATCGGTGTTTCTAGTGTGAGCTGTGCATTTTACAACGGCAATAGCTGCCGGGCCTTGTAGTGCTTCCAACAATAGTCGAACAAATTCCCCATTTCGAATAGGTGAACCTGAAGAGGTCATGTAACCTCTTTGAGACCATAACTGCCCATAGTCACGAACTACCCCGAAACCATACTGGCTATCGGTGTAAATGGTGACTCGAATTTTGTTACCTGCTAAACAGGCGCGTGTCAATGCAATGATTTCAGCTACCTGAGCGGAGTGTACTCCTTCCAGGCAAGCGGCTTCCACAACTCCGGTAATGGTGCAAACGGCATAAGCTGCTCTCAGCTGACCAATATCGTCTCTTACGCATGAGCCATCAACAAAGAATATTTCATCGGGGTCAGTCAAGGGCTCATCTACGATATCTGGTCTTGGTTTGGTGCATAGTTCAGTCACATCAAGGCAGTCATGATCTGTACATACATCATCATCAATGTCATTTGAAAGTGGCATCAAAGTGGCAGGATTCAAAACAGAGCATCTCTTGAGGGTCACGTTCTCGGCAGCCAGAATGACTTGCTCATAGCGTGTGAGCCTGCTATTCGTCAGATGCTGTGTCTTGGTCCTGGTCATTAACAGTTCTACAGAATGAGGCACATACACCACTAACTGGTGTCGCATTACAATGTTCTCGCAACGCTCAATGCTGACACCCATTGCAGCAACGGATTTGAGACATCCGGGCAACGCTGCGGCTACTGGATCTAAGGTAGCCGAGAAGTATGCAACTGGTCTACGGGCATTTCCGTGTATCTGGGCCAAAACTGACAAAGCACAGCCTTCCCTCTCACAGCAGTAAAGTAAGAATGGCTTCTCGTAATCCGGCATTCCTAGAGCAGGGGCACGACACAAGTCCTCCCTCAGCTGCAAGAATGCCATCAAACAATCCTTGTCCCATGGTACCGGATCACTCACCCCCTTGTGCGTCAGCTTTTGTAAAGGTTTTGCCTTCAGTGAAAAGTTAGCTATCCACTGCCGGCAATAACCAACCATTCCTAGAAACATCCTGACTTCTCTCTGTGTTGTGGGCAAATTCATTTTCATGATCGCCTCTATTCTGTCTGGTGACACCTTTCGTTTCCCTTTTTCAATTCTGTGACCCAAGTACTGCACTTCTGTCAAACAGTACTGTAATTTGCTCGGAGACACCTTGTGTCCGTTCTCAGCCAAGTGATTCAGTAAGGTGATGGTGTCTATTTTGCAAGCTTCCTCAGTTTCTGACGCCACAAGCAGGTCGTCTATGTACTGGACCAGAACCGAGTTCTGTGGCAGTACTAGACTTTCAAGATTTTTCTTCAACAGCTGGTTAAAAATCGATGGGCTCTCTGTATACCCCTGTGGGATACAACACCATGTTAAAACGCGATTTTCCAGCTTAAAAGCAAAAAGAAATTGGCTCTCCTCATCTAAGGGGATTGAAAAGAAGGCCTGGCAAAGGTCTATCACTGTGAACCACTCATCTTGGAATGGTATCTGAAACAATATTACTGAGGGATTCGGTACCACTGGACAACACGAAACAACTATGTTATTAATCTTTCGAAGGTCCTGCACTATTCTGTATTTCCCACTAGGCTTCTGCAAACCCATAATCGGGGAGTTACATGGGCTTCCCACGATCTCCTTCAGTATTCCCTGCTTAATCATGGATTCGATCACAGGCTTTATTCCTGCAATCGTCTCCGGGGTCAACTTGTATTGGGGTGTTCTTGGATACTCAGCATTTGGTTTTACCATGATCTTCACTGGCTCTACCCCTTTGATCAGTCCTATTTCTTCCCCAGTGAAATCCCACACTTCAGATGGCACCACCTCTCTTAGGTCCCAAGGGAGATCTTCCACTGTCAAGGCAGGATACATCTCCACACACACCTTTGTACTCGCAACTTTGAAATCAGCGTCATCATCGTTAGTCAGTACCTCCACTCCCTGAGGGGTGCAGTATATTGTACAATTCAGTTTGCACAATAAATCTCTTCCCAACAGACACACAGGGCTAGAATCACAAACCACAAACTGGTGCTCATCACTGTATCTCCCTATTTTCACTTGTACTGGTTCTGTCAAAGGGTTAGTCATTCTCCTATTTGCGACTCCTACCACTTGAATTGTTTCTCCTGACATTGGCAGACCTGGGACTACTGCTGATCTCAGAGTGGATCGAGTGGCCCCCGTGTCCACCAAAAAGGTCGTAGGACACCCTGCTACTTCGGCCTCCACGTATGGTCCCCTCTGGTCCACCTCTAAAACTGCCCGAGGGTACAGTCCTCCTCTCTATTCACTCGCTGTCCCGTAAGGGGATCAATATAGTAACACTCTTCTCCTCCTACAAAAAGAGGCATCTGCCTATAGGTCTTTCCCCCTGTCGCAATTCTGGGTGGTTGAGGGAACTGGGCTCGAGGAGTCGGGGTCCCCCCTTTGACCATCTTTCCCTTGTTTATCGTTTTCTCTATTTAGTAGTAGTAAAGTTAGGACTCCTAACTTTAGGATGCCTAAATGCCTTCTGTGAATACCGAAAGTCTTAAAATTAGGATTTTTCTCTATTTAGTAGTAGTAAAGTTAGGACTACTAACTTTAGGACACCTAAATGCCTTCTGTGAATACCGAAAGTCTTAAAATTACGATTTTTCTCAATTTAGTAGTAGTAAAGTTAGGACTACTAACTTTAAGATGTCTAAATGCCTTCTGTGAATACCGAAAGTCTTAAAATTAGGATTATTCTCAATTTAGTAGTAGTAAAGTTAGTAGTCCTAACTTTACTACTACTAAATAGAGAAAAATCCTAATTTTAAGACTTTCGGTATTCACAGAAGGCATTTAGGCATCCTAAAGTTAGGAGTCCTAACTTTACTACTACTAAATTGAGAAAAATCCTAATTTTAAGACTTTCGGTATTCACAGAAGGCATTTAGGAGTCCTAAAGTTAGTAGTCCTAACTTCTGTGAATACCGAAATGAGTAAGTTCATTCTGTGAATACCAAAAGTAGTAAGTGCATTCTGTGAATGCCAAAAGTAGTAAGTTCATTCTGTGAATCGGGCCCTGAGAATGGGGCGAGGCACCCCTCCACATCCTACATTCCTATCCTCATGTTCCTGTCTACTTCCACTCCTGATATGGCGAGTGTCTCCTTTACCGTCCTGACTCTTCCCATCCCACTCTGGACCGCTTTCGCCAGCTCCGCAGTGAGACAGGGTTCCGTTCTCTCGGTTTCCCCATTCCGCTTCCGCTCCTAACCTGTTGTTTTGAGTTTCTACGGCTGCATCCCATTCTTTCAAGTACTCCCTTAACTCCCTAAAGGATTTCGGCCGTGGTCCTCTCAGATCCATCAGCCCTCTCTGACCCCCTTGATCTATTATGGGATCCACTACTGAATCCAATGGGGTGCTCCGACCTCTTGGTCCTAACAACCGCCTTTGTGAATTAATCGTATTGTTCCTGCTTTCCATCTCTGCTCTTTCCCTGTCCAATCGTACCTGCTCCCCCTTTTGCGCTCTTTCTGGGTCGTAAATCGACACTACAGGACCTATGGTAACAGGTACTTGAAGAGCGTCCGGCAGTTGGTACGACCTTGCACACTCTGTTTCCGGCACCTTTTGTACCACAAACCTTCCGACCACTGTCTGTACTTGACTAGGTTGAGGTATTTCCTCGCCTTTGTTGGGTTCCCAATCTGTTATGGGGAGCGGTCTATGTTCCCCTTTACCGGCCCCATCCCCCTTTTGGAGCTCGGGACGTTCAACCTCTCTATTGTACGGAGGTGGTCTGTCCATCAATAACCTATTTATCAGGCTGTCATCTGTCTCGCTCTCATCATCCTCCACTAGAGGTTTCTTTTCTCCTGTGACTTCTATCACTGGATACAGTTTATCTACTTCAATTCTGCACTCTCCACTTTTTAGCTTCTTCATCCCATTTGGCGTCCTGCACTGCTCTTACCGATCGTCTTACTCTTTCTTGACGCCTGTTCAAACTCCGATCGTATGCCGCCCTAAACCATGCATTGAGGGCTTCCAACTGTGTCGGTCTGGGTAGAGGTCTCGTCGCAAGCATTACTGCTTTCAGCTGGTTCAATGCGTCCAACCTAAACGTTCCGTATTTCAGGAACATCAGTTCCTCATTTCCCTCTGTTATCTTGCTCCACTCAGAGATCCACAGTATAGTATGTAACCCTACATTCGTAGCCATGTAGTGAGCGGGTGTGCCCTCCGGCGGGGCCTCTTCCCCGTCCACCGCCTCTCTATTTTCTCTCTTAAGCATCGCTCTTAAACATTTAAAACACTTCATTTCCAAGAATCTACGATTTTCCTTAATTCCTTTCTTGTTTACTTCCCGATGGCAAACCACCAATCCCTGCGCGGCTCTCGCTAACCAACCTATCCCAGCGCGTCTCTACACCAACCAGCCTATCCCAGCGCGTCTCTACACCAACCAGCCTATCCCAGCGCGTCTCTACACCAACCAGCCTATCCCAGCGCGGCTCTACACCAACCAGCCTATCCCGGCGCGGCTCTACACCAACCAGCCTATCCCAGCGCGGCTTTTTCTGACGTCACCCGTCCCCTTAGCAGCAGTTCCCCTCCTTTCTCAGCTCGTCTCCCAGTCATGCATGCGTCCCATTCATACACCGAAAAATGACTACTTCCGACCAAGCGATCACTTTTCTTGACTGTACGTCCACAGTCTAACTGTAATTGTCACCTCAACTGACGAAACGTCTTCTGTAAACGTTCAGACGATCGCCTTAACTGATAGGTTACTTACACACAGTAAACGTCCGACCAGCGTCCGTTACTCATACACTCACTCTTACGTTCCCCCTATCACGGTCCTAGGGCGATCAATGGTACCTCATGACCCCCTTCACAATGGTAGACAATTACTCTGGATGTCCGATACACCCGAACCACTTAAGCCCTTCCCTGAACTTAAGATTTTCACCAGGTTGCGCGCGCTCACAACCGTCTCACAATCACACTACAGGCATTCGACTCCGCTTGACATCACAACACAGGTACAACACAAAACACCGCAATCTGACAACGCATGACCCTTATACTCACTCTCGACCGACTCTGCTGCTTTTCTCTCTCGCACCGTCAGCACCTTCTTCGGCAGGTGGCTCTTCTTCTGGTCATCGATCACTAGGGGCCTCGGGGTAATCTTAACCTAATCTAGGTCGCCTTCCTCAAGAAGACAACCATCTTTACTCTGCAACCAACTAGGAAAGTGAGATTTTTGATTAATTATCAGATCACCCTAACTCCTATCTCACTTAAATCGTTTGGATCTATTGTTGTCTGTCATTGAGTAAAAGGCAAACCCTACATAGGTCAAACCAGCCCCAAAACTCACACAACTCTAAAGAACCACTTACTACGGATAAGTTTAAAGATTTATTATAAAGCCAAAATTAGTTGCAGATACAAACATCTCAATATAAGATTCAAAAGATACACAGGTAATAAGATGAACATGAACTCTCTGAGAGATCTTAATCGACAGAAGAAAACCACCAAGACTAATTAAAAAATCAGTAAGTTAGTTATCATCGACACAAGATGAAGCTTGAGCGTCATTTACAGAAAAGAAAACAAATCAGGTTAGACTGACCCTACACTAGACTAGATGACATCCCTACTTAGCAAGTTCTTTACCTAAAAAGGTGTCAGCCGTGTTGACTTCCAAAGAAGTTCAAACACTCTCTCTTAGTCTTAGATGAAAAACCTATGCATTGTAGCAGTACCCTTTATGCCTACCCATCCGCTCTCTAAGGGTCCTCAGGCCATCTGCCCTACCTCCTCCCCAGGGTGCTGTCCCTAATACAAAATCACAGTATAGGTGGAACGCCCCTCTGAGACACCCACCACGTACACAATTCACGTGGTCTCGATTCTGGTTTTTTCCATAGTTTCACTTCTTTGGGACCACTGTTAAAGGTTACCTTGCTTCCCAGGCTCCGTCTCCAGCATGCTGGTACCCCCATGACATTCCAGTAGACTCCTCCGGACCCGAACCTATCTCCTCTAACAGAGCTCTATTCATCAAGCTCTTGATTGGTACCCCCCTCGCACCTGCAAATAGACACTCTGGAGCAGGGCCCCATATTCCAGGCTCCCCTTATCAGGCTAGGCCATAAAAACTTCGACCAGCATTGGCAATTTATTTTAACGAGGCTCAACTTTTAACTAACACGTGCAGATCAAAGAAGACACTTTATCTCTCCGGGCCTACTAAATTATGTGCAGTAGCAGGCACCCTGTGAACCATTATTTCTAAACTTAAAATAATATGCTAACACACCACACTCTAGTTATATGAAACACTTCTATAAAACATAGCCTTTAACATGTAAGCAGAAATCATTGAATAATAGTGAATCCATGTTACATGAAAGATGCAATTGTACATTTCGTTCTTATACAGTGCCATGTGGTCTGCACGTTTCTTCATTTTTGCACATTACATCCTTCTTCATTTAGCAGCTACATAACATGGAACCTGATTAACACATCTAACATTTTCTAAACATTTCCACACATTTCTATATTAGCCCACACTCTATATGTGCTCTCTATATCTAACAAAGCAATCGTGAGTAAATGCGGATACATATTCTCATATCTCTAGTTACCTTGGCTAACTTTACGCAACTGGTTTGTAAATATGGCGTATTCATACATTTCATTCAAATTGCGCTCTCTCATGACCAATGCAGTTGGACTAGGAACATGTGTTTCTTTTGCAATTGTAGCTTGAAGTCGAAATTGCAGAATCATAATTTGTATAAGTGGAAAGTGTGTTTAGATCTGAGCTACAACTATTCACGTTTAGCTACACAGAACACATTTTGACGTCAAAAACCTCCTTTTCTTGGGACATTTCATGTGTTAGCCACCTTTTGAGGATTTGCCTCCTACTACCAAGCTCTGGAGAAAAGGAAAAGACTGTAAGTAAGTCCGCAACTAAGGTTAATTGTTTACATACAATATGCAGACTGCCCATACATACAGGATCTCCTTCTAATCACATACTTAGTAAAAATAAAACATATTTTAATGATAAAATACAAGTTTTGATGCACTGGAGTTCATGTTTCAAATCGGAAGATGCCTTTACTTCGGAAGGCTCTCAGCCTTGGACTCCTCTGAAAGGAAGAGTGATAAAGTAATAAAGTTAAGCAATTGCTTTTGCATAATGGTGAATTGTCCTATGAGTCTTATCTGAGAGGAGAGTTCTTGAAAACAAAGGTGAAAGGGTGGCAGTGAGGACAATCCAGTTACGAGGAAGTTCTGACTTTTCTAAATTATTATGACATTGCATATTATACTGGAAACCATTATTCGAGAAATAAGGTTCACTTAGCAACATCACAAAATAAAATGATGGACGGAGTGTTGAAACTTTTCACTGATTCACCCCCAGTCACAGATCTAGGTTTAATCCATCGTTATTTGACCCTGCAAGAAAAAAATTGATGGATTAAAGGTCTGTGATTGGGGTTGAGTGTTTAAAAGGTTTCCACACTTCGTGCACCATATTATTTTGTGGTGCTGCTTTGTGCATCATAAGTGGCTAATGGTATGTCCAGACACGAGTCCCTTGCTTACTCCGCCACTGGATTCAAGCTGGTCTGGCTGATGAGAGATAATACCCTGACACCGGTCCCAGGATGCTTGTTTACGGTCCAGGGAGGACGTGGCTTGGCATTTCGGGTGGACTGTTCCCAGGGTCAGCAGGGTCAAGACTGATTTGCAGATGCGTGAGTCAATATGGTGCGCAAAAGAACAATGGATTAAACCCATATCTGTGGCTGGGGGTGAGTGTTTGAAAAATGTCAACTCTCCATCCATCATTTTATTTTGTGAGTTTGCTAAAAATAAAAATAGACTTCTAAAAAGAGAAGAATGTAGAAAATGGGTCACCATGAGTGATTGCCCTTGGCTGAAATCCAGTCAAAGGTTTTTGCTCAGTGTGATACTCCAGACAGGATGCAATTTTCTGCGAAGCAGCCCTGGTCATGTCCCACTAGGAACAGCCTAGCCCAATCCATCATGCCACAGTGTCTAATATCAAGTACATAAATACAATCTGTTCCTAACTCCACATCTTCATACCTTGATATATAACGCCAAGATATACACATGTGAGGAAAATAATATGAATTCTTTACTTACCTATTTATACTTGCCTCCACAATATTGTGGTAGTCGGAAGGGATGTAATTTGTCCATAAATTTAGGGGGACTTGAGTCTGAGATTTCGCAAAAAGCAATGTGGTGCACAAAACTAAAATAGGTCAGGCTGAGCCCACTGACCGAGTTAATGGAAAGATTAGGGATATTATTTTTAGTTATTTAGAACAGTAGGGTTCTTCCGCACTGGGACAGAGTGAGATAGATTGGACTTCTTGGTGCACTCAAGTACAATTTCTTCACATAGTAATGATAGTAATGTAGTTAAGGGTGTCCAAGGAGAGCCTGTCTGGCACCAGCAAAGGCCCAATATGAGCAGACTAGGCTTGGGGAGGGCAGTGAGAGCTGGCCTAGCAGTGGCCGATGAGAGTCCAGTACTACAGATCTTCAAGGAAGATGGGGACATCCACTGGATGCTCACTGTCAAGGTCACCTGCTTAAAACCTATACCCAGAAACACACTTGGGTTCCCAGTGTAGTACATAAAGTGCAAGTGCAAAGCTTATGAGGTGACAATATTCCAAGAATAATACACAAAAATTTCAGACCTTCCTTTGCACTTATTAAACCTACAGCAAACAAGTACCTAATGATGCTAAAAAAGACCCTTTGAGAGGTATTGGGTCTCAATATTCTTTCTGCCTCATAACATGACCAAATATCCCAATATCCGACAAATGGGTTTGATCCATTTCTTTCTGGATTTTACGTCAGCTGGGCAGAAGAATAATAAATGTAGGTCATTTTCTCATGCACCAGATTGGCATAATGTACAACACTCAGTATTTTCCTTCCCTTGTTTACAAGCCCATTTCGATATGTTTGAATTAATATGGAGGACACTGTATCGAAATTTCATATATAGGGATTTTGCTGACTGTGGTTGCACCTCGTCCAAAAATGGCTCAAAGCTCCAACTTTGTTTCATTAAAAAAAACCGTGTTGTTAGTGTACCAATGGTTGAGCTATGAAACACACTATCTTTGATATAGGCCCAAAAAGTTGATTTTAATATTTTCTTAGAAACCATAGACAATTGAGCAAGCTCTTCCCAGAAATGCTTCAGCCCTAATTTATTGAACCAACAATGAACATGCTTGAGCCCTCGGCAAACCTGTACCATGGTGGAGCCTTACAATTTCCTCTAGCCCTTCTTTATAATGCACAAGCTCTGCTGTAGACCACAGTCGCACCCAGAACAATAATGGTCTTAAGATTGCCTTGTGATCCAAACGGCACACATTTAGGTCCATTGCAATAGGTATTAATGGTGTACGCATTCGAAGGCGTAGTAATTTCCTAAAAAAATTATTTTCTCCTACCATAGAAGTATTACTGCTTGAGGGCCCCCATAATTCTGCCATGTAAAGGGATGCCGATTGTCCCCTATAATTATATACCTCAAGGGCAGGGGATACCACTTTGGACATACTACTCTCATGTCTCTTTACTAATGGTAGAGCGTTTTGGAGTAAAATGGTCTTGCTTTTCTCCAATTGTGATTTCCAGGATATTTTAGTGTCCATGGTTATACCTAAATAGTTAAAATTATGCACATATTCTAGCTTTTGGTTTTTAACATTTAAATTATTTTTAAAAGACTTATGAGGATTGACTACCATATATTATATCATTTATTTCCAGGCCCTAAATCTCGCAATATGCACCAAAGGTATCTATTAAACATTGTAAACCTTTTGGAGTTTGGGATATTAGAATGGTGTCATCTGAAAATAAAAAGGCAGGTACTGGCACCCCACCTAATTTGGGAGAATCATGTTCGCAGCCCAATAAGTATTCCGGAATATCCTTTCCATACAATGAAAATAAGATGGGCGCCAGCACACATCCCTGATATACGCCCCTGTTTACTCGAATTGGCTCAGTTAACTCAACCCTCGGACCCCATTTAACCTTTGCAAAATTATCCTCATGCAATCTTATAATTTGCATGTGTATTTCCTCCAGTACCCCTTGGTTTTTTAAGGATTTCCAGAAGAGGTTTCTAGGGATGAGGTCAAAAGCGGCCTTTCAGTCAACAAAGCCAATGTACCAATGACCCCTCTTAAAGACTGTATATTTCCAACTCATGCAAAGGGATCTAAAAACCTAGTTAATTATGGTGGTTTTGGCATTTAATTTTACAAAAATTTGTTGGGCGTACATTTTTTGTAAAACATCTAATAAACTAATCTGTCGATAATGGGATGGATTTTGTCGATTACCTTTTTTTAAAATTGTTGTAGTATGAGCCCCTTTCCATAACTCCAGTATTAATGCACCCGCAGTGACTGAATTACATAAAAATTTGACATAAGGGCCCCAAACCTTTTTATCATGCCTAAAGAAATCTCCTGGTATTTTGTCTGGACCTGGTGCTTTTACCGGTTCTACTGCATCTATGGCAAACAAAGTGTCTTCCAAACTAAAGTGTAAAGGGGCTATAGTTGGAATTGTTACAAAGTCTTGCATTACGAATTTTTTATCACTCGTAGGTATTGAATAAAGACAGGAGAAATGGCTGACCCATGTTTTAGCATCTAAGAAAAGGTCCTTGCTATTATTGCCTTTAGATATCAATCGCCAAAAACCAGAATGGTCTTTGGCTTTGGCTGCACTAATCAATTCAGTCCAAATATTGTCATCCCAATTTTTCTTACTTTGTATTAATAATCTCTTATACTTGTTCCTTTTCTCCCGTAAAGGCATTACATTTTAAATTTTTGTTGCCAAAATAAGGTCTTTTTTTGCCTCATGGGACTCTTTGATATACCATCATGGATTATCTAGAATACTTGCATCAGTTTTCCCCTTTTTACATTCCTTAGGAATCCTACTCAAGATAGGTGTCAATGCATCTACTAATGCGTAGTGTATGTTCATAATTGGGAACTCTAAAGCAGGCAGATCTACATACGGAGAAATAGTGTCTGCTTCCTGGCTTCCTCATTTACCCCTTTAGAAGGCCATTTTAAGGCTCTATGATTATTACTTATTATTGGTTCAATGACACTAGAGTTAATATCTCCATTATACATGGGAGTTCATTGAAAAAAATGACCTGCTAGTGACAAACATAGGGGATAATGGTCACTGTCAGATCTATCCGCAACTACCAAGTCATGTAAAATTGGCAAAAGGCCAATAGATACTAATATGTAATCAATACTGCTCTTACGGTTACTCCTGCTAAATGTAGCAGCATTCAGACTATCAGAAGGCAATTGGCCATTGCAAGCTCAGAGTCCATGTCCTAACACCAATCTTATTAACAGTGCAACGGCAACTGTACAGGGTACTGCCAAAATACTTTCCAATGGGGGAACATTATTTACCATATCTTCTTCTTTGAAGATATTTTCAAATCCCACAACAGGCTCAAATTTACGATACAAATCACCCCCCCCCCCCCCACAATTACCAATGCCCTTGGGTTAATTGAACTTAGTAACTGGTATAGCTGTTCTATTACCAAGGATTCTTTGCTAGCTAAACTAGGTCTTCTATAAATATTTACTATGTATAATTCAGTTGTGTCCTGCATTCGGTTCTTCACTCCAGCTATATCCTGTGATGGTAAATGCAACTGGACTAATCAATACATAGACTTATTTTTATCCAAATAATAAGACCTCCCGAAGGAGTAGCATTAACATTATATGCTTTAAATCCTACCTTATGAGGAGTTTCCAAGGCCCAGGTTTCTTGCAAAAGGATTATTTCACTTTGCCCAATATACTCCTGCTACTCTGCATCCATTTGTTTTCTTTTCAGCCCACTATATTCCAAGATGATATTCGTATTTCTGAATGCCATTCCTTCCTAATTTGCTGATTGAATGCTACTTCCATCTCATTCCTTGTTCCTGAAGCTTCCCAACCCTTATTGCCAAGTCAAGATTATAATTAAGAAAATCCATTCCATTGTTTTGTACTGACTGGTTAACCTCAACTAGAACCACAATGTTGCCATGCAAAAGCGCTGACAGTACATCCTGTGTCTTATTAAGCGTAGCTGCTTCCTTTTCATTTGGCAAACATATCCAATCCTGATCCCCAATCCTCAATTGTGGTCCTCCTGTATTTCTATTAAAAATGCTTATATCAATATGTAACATAGCCTTATCTATTTATTTTATTATTTATTTTATCAATTTATAGGGCGCAACAGCTACCCAAAAAGGGTTTCCCGGCGCCTAGACACAGCTAGTTTGAGGGCAGAAAGAGGGAGGTGGCTGTTGAGTGTTTATTGTTCAAACAGCCAGGTCTTAACAAGCTTTCTGAACCTAAAATAATTGTCTTCCTTTCGGATACAGGGGGGGAGCGTGTTCCAAAGGGAGGGTCCCAGATAGGCAAAGGATCTGCCACCTGTTCTTGCTCGTTTGAACCTTGGTATGCAGAAACAGGCTGCCGTCTGCGACCGGAGGTTTCTCTTGGGAGTATAGAGGTAGGCAAGAGTTTGAAGATATTTGGGCGCTATTCCTGCTTTAATTCTGAACATATAATTCAGGACCTTAAAGCGGATTCTGCTTTCGATCCTGAGCCAATGAAGATTCCGACGATGGTTCGAGACTCCGGAGTTCTTCGGACTATTGCAGAGTAGCCTGACCGCTGCATTTTGCACTACCTGCAGTCGTCCGATCACAGATTTGTTTGCGCCCAAGTACAGAAAGTTGCCGTAGTCAAGCCTTGATGTAATAAGGGCATTGACTACGGTCTTTTGCGTTGACACAGGCAGCATCCAGAGGATATTCCTCAACCATTTAACTATGGTGAGACATAGGCCGGTTACTTTACTGGCCTGTTTGTTCATGGATAGGGAGTTGTCCAGTATAAAGCCTAAGTTACGGGCGTGGGTCACCGGGGTAGGAAAAGCGCCCATCTGATCAGGCCAATGTACGGGATTCCAGAGATCTTGATCTTTTCCCAAAATCAGTATTTCCGTCTTGTCGCCGTTTAGTTTTAACTGGTTTTTTGTCATCCAGTTCAAGATTTTTGATAGTCCTTCCTTAAGTAACGAGGGGGAGTGAGGACAAGATTCAGATAGGGAGAAGATGATTTGGGAGTCGTCAGCGTAGTTCATAAGCGTTAGACCTGATTGTTCAACAAGGTCGGCCAGGGGTTTGAGATACATATTGAAGAGCAAAGGGCTTAGGATAGACCCCTGGGGCACTCCATGCGATGCAGGCAGGGTGTCTGAGACGGCTCGTGAAGATGCGATCTGGAAAGTTCGGTTTGCCAGGAAAGATCTGATCCAATCCAAAGCCTTTCCTCGTATACCATTTGTATACAGCTCTTTAGTAAGAGTTTCATGGGAGATGGTGTCGAACGCCGCACTTAGGTCCAATAGCACGAGTGCAACCGTCTGACCTTGGTCGAGAAGCTTTCTGATGTGTTCAGTGACACCAAGCAGGGCGGTTTCTGTAGAGAAGCCAGCCCTGAAACCAGATTGCGAAGAATGGAGTAGAGAAATTTTCTTCTGCAAAAGTGGCTAAAGCAGAGTGTACGTGTCTCTCTAGACATTTAGAAAAAGCTGGGAGCAGAGATATAGGTCTATAATTGGCCAGTATTTCTGGGTTTGCAGTTGGCTTTTTCAGAAGGGGCGTCACCATGGCATGCTTCCATAAGGCTGGGACAGTAGCGAGGTCGAGGGATGAGTTTAGGAGATTAGCAATGATCTCCAATGAGTGGTCATCCAATTTTTTAATGATTTTGATAGGGATGGGGTCCCTGGGGGAGCCGGATTTAACGGTTTTAAGGATTCCTTTCAGTTTATCTATTGAAAGAGCAGGCCAGGATTCCAGTAAATTTTCACCCAGAAAGGTGGGTATTGAGTCAGAAAGAGGGAAAGGTTCTGAATCAGTATTTTTCGCCTTGATGTCTGAGATGATTTTATCGATTTTCTCAGTAAAAAAGCATGCTAACGCCTGGCATTGTTGCGTGTTTAATGGGGGTGCAGCAGCTGTAGTGTGTGCACCAGCCAGTTCCTTGACTTTAGAAAAGAGAGTTTTAGGCATATTAGTTGCTTCAACAATAGTTTTTGAGACAAAAGCAGCTCTTGCTTTTGTACAGGCAGTGTGATAAAGATTCCTGGCTTCTTGGTAGCTTCTTTTAGCATTGGGGTCGTAATTTTTACGCCATTTGCGTTCTAGTGCTTTGCATTTGGATTTTTCAATCTTTAGGCTATCATTAAACCATGGAGCCGGAGGGCGATGTCTACTCCCTTTGGTGCAAGTAGAAGGCAGACATTTGTTAGCTGCATTGCTAAGCCAGTTATATGCTTCAGTTGCTAAGCAATACATGTTGGAGTTGTGGCTTGGAGGGTTTTGTTGTAGTGCCGAGTTTAATGCTTCAATGTCTACTAACTTCCAATTTTTCCTATATGAGCCGTCAGTATTTTGTTGCAAGCTGGCGGAGGGAGGAAAAGTAATGCTGAAATTATTAAGATGGTGGTCAGACCAGCCAGAGGGCAAGGTGGCAATACAACTAAGTTCCCTGATGTTGGATATTATAGGGTCCAACAGGTGGCCCGCTATGTGAGTAGGGCTAGAATTTATCAGGGACAGATTTAGAGCCTTTAGATCTTCCAACAGGTTAGAGCATGAGGGGATGGTGGGATCTTCTAGGTGCAGGTTTAAATCACCCAACAAGGAAAAGTTGCTTGATGACATGTAGTAGGGAGTAATGAGATTGGCAAATTTGGATACCCATTGAGAGGAATTGCCTGGTGGTCGATAGATCAGAAGGCCTGACATTGTAAAATTGGGGTTCAAGGAGATTTTGAAAAGACCCGCTTCACAGTCTGGGATCGATACAGGTTCCAAGGTGCATTTTAGTTCTCGGTTAAAGATGATGGCTATCCCACCCCCTACCTGTTTGTCCCTGTCTATTCTGACAATGGCGTAGTTATCGGGGAGGGCAGTAGCAACATCCGGCCCGGCGCTGTCATGCAACCAGGTCTCGGTTAAGAAAAGGGCACTAGGACCTTTTTCGGCAAGGAGGTTGAATATATCATGTTTATGTTTGGGCAGTGATCGACAATTTGTGCTGTAAAAAACATAAGTCAGCGGCTCGATTTTATGCAATAATTTGCTTTTCCTGTGTCTCCTAGATGAGTCAGGGTGGGGTTGACAAATTGTGGTGGACAGCTTACATTCGGAGCAATCGCGTGTTCCGACTTTATGGAGGTTAAATATAGAGCACCTCGGATTAGGGGTAGGGCGCAGCGCTTTCAAAGCGGATGACGATCTTACCAGCCTTGAGGATGTAGGGGGAGTGGGAGCCTCGGCCTCGTGCCCCGTCCTGTCACGGACGGGAACAGACGGGCTAGTCTTTGGCGTGTCTTCGGCGTGCTGATGGTGTGCCCGCTGCGCTCGACCGCTGCGCTGTCGAGTAGTGAACATGGTGAAGAGGTGGAAAGAGGAGTGGGCGTGGCTACATGTGCTGGGCGTGGCCCCGAGTCACATGAGTGAAATGACGCTGAATAGGGATTTAGATCTTCCCCCTCAGGCGCTGAGATTGTGCAACGAACAATTTCACAGTTTTAAGTTAAAAGCAACATAAAACGATTGTGCGAGAATACAATATTAAAATGCGAGTTTTACAGCAAACACACCCCACATCTAGTACTAACTGACCATCTTGGACAGGAAGGGTAAATGCTAGAGCCTGAAAGCCGTCAAATAAATGCGATTCATGTTGAGATATTGATAGTTGTCAGTCTAGGTCATTTAGATCTGATAAAACCTCAAACCTGTTAAGCAAAGACATTGGAGTGGGTTTGTTTGCAAAAGGCCCAAGTGAAGGTTTATAGAAGTATCCCAAAGGGAGAGCACAAATGCTAGTACTCTGGGTATAGGTTGACGCGCATAAATTTAGTAAACAATGAATCATCTGTGGCCTGTGTAAATTAATCACAATACAGTCTCCATCAATACACTTGGGGGTCGATACCGATCCGCTAAAAAGCGCTCCGAAGCGTCGTACGGAGCGTTTTTCCCCCGTATGAATCATGCCCGTAAACGTCCCATACGTACGACGAAGTACGATTCGTACCAGGAGCCGTACTCCGTACGAGTCGTACAAGACACCGTACGACTCGTATCCCCGTACGAATCGCCCTCGGAACCCGCTGTACGCGACTTCTGTATGGTTTGCGACTGCTCTTTCCGACCCTGCAAGTATGATTCGTGTTGGGTGCGCTCCGTACAACCCTTTTTCTACGGGAGCTGAAAACTCCCGTAAAAGCAGAGTTCGCCCCGAAACAGGTACAGAACGCCCCCCCCCGGGTATGGCGTGTTCCCCCCATGATTGCAGGGGTACGGCGCGTACCCCTGCGATCATGGGGGGTACGCGCCGTACACCCAGCGTACATGGGGTACGCACCGTACCCCATGTACGGTGGGTGTACGTGGCGTACCCAATGTTCGCTGGGTGTACGGCGCGTACCCCCCATGATCACAGGGGTATGCGCCATACCCCTGTGATCATGGGGGGTACGCGCCGTACGGTGTGTATGTGATTGTGCACGTTTCCGTACGAATCGCCCTTACCTGACGTGGACCGTACGACTCGCGTCCTGATACCCTGGTCCGGATCGTACTCGCCGGGTCGTACGGTGTGTGTACGAGTCGTATGGAGACGGCTACGGATGCGATTCCCGCGGACCGAAATTTTACCAGATCGGAATCGACCCCATAGAAGATAAGCCAACCCACCCAACCCTGTGGACCATTAAGATCTCCTTTATAGCAGATGGATGGAGTCTTTTGTGGTTTCTTAGCCAATCCAGGGTTTTATTACATAGATCAGCCCAAGTCTCCATCTGATCCTCCCTAAGAACAGAGACACCAGCCAAAACTAAAACATGGGGACAAGTGGCTGGAGGTAAACTCAGCACATCAGTATTGGGCATCAAAAGATTGTTGGTTAAACCATCCACTGTATTATTGGTCACAATGCTTGGTACAGTGCCTGGAACTAAACATTCAGAATGGATATTGTGCAAGCTTACACATTTCATGCTCAAACATTTGGGTACTTCCTGTATTTTACGTTTCAATGCATTATAATCCGTCAGAGGGCATTCATTAACTTTAGCATCTAAATTTTGCAAATTTACGGTTAGGTTACCATCTGCTACTGTATTTGAACCCTCTCTCTATATGGAATTAGGTTGTCAAATCATATTATTGCTATTTAGGTTATTTATAACAGTATCCACTCAATCCAGTTTTTCCCACAAAAGGGTACATTTCTTTTCAATCAATTCATGAACACGAGCTAAGATTGTTCCTAATTCAGAGTCCTCAGCAGTAGAATGAGTAGCAATCATTGCATCCATAGCACTATCATGTTTTGTTATAGAGAGCGAAGGAACCGCATCAGTCTGTGCACCAACAGAAATAGTTTTCAGCACATCATGAGCATTTACATTATTGGCATGATTATCAAGTTGGGATCCTTTTGTGTTCTTAGCCTTTTAAGCACCAACACCCCACTTTCGTTTTGCCAGTGGCTGTATTGGCTTTCTTGTATCAACGGATTAAGAACCCTGTGCTCTAGTAGCTACACAAGGTGCTTCTGAAGCCACAGATAGTGGTAAATCCAAAGCTAGCACAGGAAAAGTCAGTGGCACATTTAAAGGCTTTGTGGGCAGAGATATTTGTGCAAAGTCCCCTGGATTAGAAACAGAAATACCCAATGATAAACGTCTCTGCAAGTTGGATGGGTCCAAGGAAAGACGCTGTTCCGTTATTTGAATTTCATGAGTCAGAAGTGACCCCCCCTCTAACTAAAAATGCATCCAGATTACCCACTACTCCTTTACTCTTATTTATAGTATGGCTTTGAAACACTAGTCCTCACACAAAACCTCACAGATGAACACAAATACTGTAATTTGGATTATAAAGAGACTCCAATACCTGCTCACTGCAGCTTATAGCCACACCCGTGTCCAAATGTCAGGGAAGGGCCCAGCCTCTTTCGGGCTCTGAAGGGCGCAGACAGGCCTTCCCTTGGCTCGGGCACTGCCCGTAGTACCTGGTCCCTAAGGGAACTATTTTGTATGGATGTATTCTTTGTGAAAGAGCAGAATGCAGTTGCACAGAGTGACTTTAGTCAATGACTAAATTGGGCTAACCTATTGGCCCATGCTATATGCTATAGTGGGTGGAATTAAAATATGAATGATACAACAATATACCAATGTTTGAAGAGGAATGGCTGAAAAACCTATAAGCATATTTTGTTTATAATCGTATTAAAATTAAAAGGTCTTTGTTAATGCGAGACATAAAAAACAACATCTATACAGATGTTGGTGTGCTCATTTTTATTGACTTGTATCTCTGATCCTTTGTCTGCCAAGATTGAAATCACTCAGAATCTTGCTCAATGTATATAATGAATGCTATATGTAAAACAATACACATTTATAATTTTTATAGACTGCTTTTTGTTATGATTGAATCTTTCTGTAGAATAATCTCAAAAGCCTTCGCACAAGGCCAATGATCCTTCTAGCATGCGAATAGTAGATGAATAGCGATTTCTTAGCAGCTTGGATATGGAAATGGGGCTTCCTGCTACCTCTTTGGCAAAAAAGATGCCAGAAGCAGACAGTAAGTATTAGACCTCTCAGCCATAGGGAGGACTTCCCCCGATCTTTTTTCCTTATTTTATTATTTTTGCTGATATCGTTTTTGCTAGCCTTAGGACTCTGTGCACTTTACCATAGCTTACCAGTACTAAAGTGTGTGTGCTCACTCCCTAATATGTGTGACATTGGATTACACTTAAATGGCATATTTAAGTTATTTTGAAGCCCGTAGTCAAGTGGTACTACATTTACCCAGGGCCTGTAAAATAAATGCTACTAATGGGCCTGCAGCCCTTATTGTACCACCCATATAAGTAGCCCTTTAAACCGGCCTCAGGCCTGCAGCCATTGTTTGGAGTTTAAACTGCCCTTTCAACCACCTTTTACCAGGCCTAATCCTTCCTTTTTAATACATATAAGTCACCCTTAGGGTAGGCCCCAATAGCCCACAGAGCAAGGGGTATTGTATTTAAAAAGATGGACAGGTACTTTTAATTTTTACATATCCTGGTAGTGAAAAGCTTCTGAATTTGTTTTTTAGTACTGCAAGGTTAAACGAGGTTACCTTATTGCATTTAATAAGAGATAACTTTTAATTGGGAGCATGTAGGAATGTCAAGTTTGGTTTCTAAAGAATGGTAAGGCTCCAATGCTCCTGAAACACTGCACTTGAACTCCACCTACTGAGAGTCCTAACCCCACCAGCGGTGCCCCTTGAGTCCTGGACCAATGAAAGGGGGGATAGAAGTACCTTGCCAGCCTACCTGTGGTTACACCGAATCCCCCTTGAAGCAATGCGATGCTCCACAAAGCCTCGCCACACAGCTACAAGCTCCAGTGGAACTGACGCAGAACAACATGTAGCCTCTCAAAGCCTTGCTGTGCAGCTGCCAGCTAAATGGAATCAATGCAGAGCAACGCAAAACCTCGCCGCTCAGCTGCTAGCTTCATCGGAACCAATGGAGCTTGGAGTGAACCCACACAAAGCCTCGCTGCACAGCTCCATTAGAGCCAGCACAGCACAACACACCTCAACACAGGACCTCATATCACAGCTCTCACAGGGCCTTTCACCCAACGCTGGATGACCCAAAGTCTCGCATTGCTGTGCATATTGCCCACATAGATTTAATGTACTTTGTTAAGCGGGCCTAACTTGGTCCCCATAGCTGCCCATCACTCTATCAAGGTCAGCCTTAACTCGTGACTTTGTCTCGGTCCAGAGCGGCCTGATAACCTCTGTAGGAGCTTTACTCTTTTTAGCACTATTTTTATCCAAATCTTTAAAATTGCATATCTCTGGGTCTACTGGTTGGATTTTTGTCATTTTGGTCTCAAATAATGTATTTAATTCTACTCTATTTTTCTAAATTAGTGTGTGTTTGATTTTTTTTGTGTTGTGTTTTCACTTTATTTCTGTCTGAAGTGCTGCATAAATACTTTACACATTGTCTCTGCTTTTGTGACAAGCTATAATTACCTAAAAGTTCTGCAAGATTCTGCTGAGTTCCACGAGTAGTGGAATTTAGCACGTTGTGCTGCTAGCGCTGATTTTTAAATCTAGGAGCTTCTACAGCATAAACAGCAAAACATGATTGTCAACTTGAGCGGCAACTTTCTCGACACGTATGGTAGTGGCCTGCTGAGACCGCTCACATTGAGAAATCTCACCTGGAGGTGTTCTAGCACTCAAAAATCACACTACGGACACACATTTTTATACTGGATCATAAGTTTTAACATTAGTGAGACATGCGTGAGAAATAACTACGCCACTATGCAGTGGGTGGAGTTTTGCTGGAACTCTGTGCTCCAAAACTCTGCAAACTCTGCTGTTTAAGTGGAATTTTTCACCCACCCCTAGTCTCATCATGCTGTATTTATGCAACAAGCCAGATCTGAGACATAGAAGTCAATTGCTTTGGTGAGCGGAGAGCTCACCCTGGCTGAGAGGAGGTATGCCCACATGGAAATCAAAGCAATGGCCTATAAATGGGCATGTGCTCACTTGCATCTGTTTCTCTATAGCCAAGCATTCTTGGTAACCACAGATCATAAACCTTTGATTCCAGGGTTTGCTGGTGCAGCACCACACCTCCCACCCTCAGAGAAAAAGAACTGGGTCCGGCATCTTCAGTAATACAAGCTACAAGTGAGATGGATACAAACTGTGGTGCACTATCTGAGAAGGGGTAGGCTGAAGCGTACAATGACTCTGCTAGTGTGGACGACTACATAGCATGGGTGGCCACGCTATGCAGCCCCAATTCAAAGGCGCTGTTAGAAATTGCAGATGCCACCAAACTGTCACAAGCCTTTGTAAGGCATGTACTATGATTAGGTTTAACAAATGGAAGGACTTACTATGTGACACAAGAAGCTGCAATGCTATCAGCAAGGTGAATTGCCACCCCTGTGGTGAGTTAGAGGTGAGCTCAGTGTTACTGAAGAGGGTGTCGCCCTACGTGGGCACCAGATTGTGATTCCTCACAGCCTCCAAAAATGCACCATTTGCCTAGCATATGCTGAGCATCAAGGGTCAGGCAAAACTAAGGCCAGGCTCAGGCACAAAGTTCGGTTCCTGGCGATGGATGACCTGACGAGTTGGTATACCAGTGCATCACAGAGGACCGAAGTTAAGGGCAATGGCATGACAATACATTCTAGTAATTTCAGACACTTATTCCAGATATTTTGAACAAGCCCGGAGTAACTGGACCAGGTCTTTGCCATGTTCAAGCTTCCCTAAACCCTAAAACCAGAATCAGACAATGATCCACCATTTCAGGGAAGTGACATCTGGAACTACCTGTTATCTTTGAATATACAGCACAGAAAAATCACACCTCTATGGCTCCAGGCCAAGTGTGAGGTGGAAAGACTAATAAGAGCCCTCAAGAAAGTAATAAGGTTTGAGGGGGGAACAACCATGCAACTCGTAAGAAGTAACACCTGAATTTCTAGGGAACTCTCTGTGACTCTCACTGCATGAGCACTGGCCGATGTCCTATTTGGACATGCTGTCAGGACACTATTCCTCATATTATCTCGTGGACACCACCAACATTAGCCATGCAGGCCAGCCAACAAAGGCAGCAAAACAACATCAGAACTAGCGGGGCTCGACAAGCCTGTGAGTTCAGCATTAATTTCGGGGTGCGAATAAAGAACTGATAGAGTGGAGACAAATTATGCCTCCAGTTTTTAAGGCAGCTGATGGCTGTGGTTATTGGCAAGGTATCATGGTTGCTGCATGGAAAACCGACGACAATGCACCAAGGCAATTAAAAGATGGCTTGGCAGCACTCAAGCAACTGTTCAAGAAGATAACCAAACACTTATGAGTGGAGGTAAAGTCGACCTGTGGAGTTGCTACTGAGAGGAGGGCTCTGTTGTCACAGAAGAGTTCTCATGTATGGTGGCAAACACCATCCCAGCTTCAGCCCATGCCAGTTGCCATATAGCTCTGAGACATTTGACCAGGGGCTCCTCATACCAGCTCCAATCCCATATTCAGTGAACAGCCTCACTTCAAGACTATGGGACTCATTACGATCTTGGAGGATGGGATACTCAATCACAAACTTGATGGTTATCCCGTCCGCCATATTACATGTTCCATTGTATCCTATGGAACTTGTAATATGGCAGTATCCTATCCACCAAAACCGTAATCAAGCCCTATATGTCCCTGGTGGTAATAGACTGAAACTGAAAAACTCATTTGTATACCGTTGTTTTGTTAATTAGTTATTGTGTTGTGACCAAATTGAAATGTACTAGGTAAGTGTCATGGGACAATGACACACACTTGCATGCATGCATCCTGACACCCGGCATGGCATCAGGGGAGAATTTAATTAAAGTGGAGAAAGTCGCGTTTTCCAGACTGGTGTGCAGTCTCATCACTGGTGCACTAGCAACTGCTGGGCAGTGCACCGCCACAGGCCTTGGGCTCCAACAATATACTTTATTGCCAGAGGGCCCGCCTTACCAATTCGATCCTGACGACAATCAGTCATTAAGTGTAAAATGTTCCGCTCTTGCCTGATGTGGTTGGAAACACAATGGCGGCTGGCAAATATGGCAAGTGGAGAGGACTGCCAAATGGGTGCTGGGTGTGTGTATAAAATAAATATGAATGAATGAATGAAGGCAGTCTTATATTGCGCAGACTTAGCCCGTGGGCATCAAGGCGCCTAACAGAAATGAAAACATGATATGTGAACCGAGAACCAGCTTACAGATACGCCTCTGCAAAAAGCCAGGTTTTTAATGCTTTCCTGAAAGGTCCGATGGGTTGAGTTTTTAATTCCGGGGGGAAGGTGTTCCACAACTTAGGGGCCAGAACAGAGAAGGCCTTTCCTCCCCACCTGACACTACGAACCCGAGGAACAGTCAGGAGATTCTTACTGGAGGAGCGTAGGTCTCTGCTGAGAGTGTATGGAACCAGCAGAGATCGTATACCTTCAGAGCTTTCTCCAAATAGTGCCTCGTAGACAAGGCACAGCATCTTAAAAAGATCCTGGCCTGAATCGGGAGCCAGTGAAGACTCTTCCTGGCTACAGTGGCAGACGTGCGGCTAGGGACATCAATGATGAACCTAGCTGCCGCGTTTTGAACAGTCTGCAAGCGTTGTATCAGGCCTATGTTAATGCCCGAGTAGAGCGCGTTGCAGTAGTCTAACCGGGATGTAACTAAGGCCACCCCAGTCTGTTTGCGGGCTTTCAGGGAAAGATAGTGCGTAATTTTCCTCAAGATCTTAATAACGCCCCAACAGGTGGAGACCGTTCTATTTACCTGCTGAGTCATAGTAAGAGCGGTGTCAATCATCGCGCCCAGATTCCGAGCGGATTTCGTGGGCCGTGAACACACTCCAAGGGATGAGGGCCATCAGTGACTAGACCAGGCATTCTGGTCTCCACCAAAGATCAGGACTTTGGTTTTCTCTCCGTTCAGCTTCAGAGAGTTCAGAATCATCCACTGTGAGACTGCCTCCATGCAGTTCCTGAAGCTGAGAGCGGAGGTACTCACCAAGTGGGATAGAGAGATCATAATTTGGGTGTGGTGTCATCGGCGTATGACGCCACCTCCATTCCAAAAGATCTTACTAACCTGGCAAGTGGGGCCACATATATGTTAAAGAGAGTGGGGCTTAAAGCCAACCCCTGTGGTACCCCAATGCTGCACAGGTTTAGCGGGGGACAGGAACTCTCCCAACTTGACCCTCTGCTCCCTCTGATTGAGGAAGGAGGACAGCAGGCTCAGCGCTGGGCCCTCTACCCCTATCTCCCTAAAATGAGCTGTTAAAATGGGGGGAGACAGGGTTTCGAAAGATGCTGTCAGGTCTAGCAGGACCAGTAAAGTAGTCTGTTCCTGATCGACCTTGGAGCGTATGTTATTAACGACCACAGTGAGGGCCGACTCTGTACTATGGTGCTTCCTGAAGCCATCCTGCGATGGATCCAGGAGGCCAGAGGAATCGAGAAAGGCGGTTAGATGTTGATTAAGATGTATCTCAAGCATCTTTGCTGGGGCGGGCAACAGTGAGATTGGTTGAAAGTTCTTTAATATCTCCGGATCTAGTGTCGGCTTTTTCAGCAAAGGCTTGACCACTGCCTTTTTCCAAGAAGCAGGAAAAATGCCTTCCGTTATAGCATGGTTCATCACTTCCAGGCAGTAGGGCAGCAAAACCTCCCTACAGTCCTTCAGGATCCTAAGGGGGCAAGGGTCCAAAGGAGATCCAGATTTAATTCTATTCAGGAGCTGGTCTAGCTGCTGGGAAGTGAGAAGAGGGAAATTGGACAAACTGTTCTGAGAGTCCTTTGGCCGACAATCAGTGTGAGATGGAGTCAGGGGAGTGGGGGGAACCCAATATGTCCCTTTGTGATTCCAGAGAGGTATAAATATCAGCTTTTTTTTGTGGAAGAACAGCAAGATCTTATCGCACAATTCTTGGGACCCTATTACAGGATCAGGTGTTTGCAGAGTACAGAGGGAGTCAACAATCTTGAACAATTCCCTTGAGGAAGTGAGGGAGGCCGTTAAGTTGGAAAAATGGGCCTGCTTTTCCTCAATTATCTTCGTTTTGTACTCTCTTAGCAAGATCTTGTGCTTTTCCCATTCTCTGAGATCCCATCTCGTTTGCCAGAGCCTTTCATGCTTTCTACAATCTTGTCTTAAAAGCCTGAGGGTCTCTGAGAACCATGGGGCCGATGGTCTCTTTCTGGCAGAGTAGCTGTAAGAAGCGGGGTCCAGAAGGTCCACCGCTCTTGCGATGGTATTAGAGAGATCCAACGCAGCATCATGGACCTGCCCAGAGGGGGCAATCCTGTTGTTGGCCATAAGTGGGGCCAGGGTATCATTGGAGATTCTCCTATAGTTCCGTTTAGGTTCCCTTCTCCTAGGGTGACCTGGCAGCGTGGAGGAAGGGGGGGATTTTAATTCCAAGGGGACAGCCAGGTGTTCTGACCACACAAGAGGATTGGGGGAGCCCATTGTTAATCTGGGATCGTTGGAAAAAACCCCATCCAGTGTGTGGCCAGCTTGATGGGTAAGGCTATCCACCAGTTGCAGGAGACCATATGCAGCTAAGGAGTCCACCAGAGAACAGGTGTCTCTAGAGCCTGCATCTTCAAGATGGAAGTTCAGATCACCTATGACCGTCAAATTAGACCTACCAAAATAGGGCTCTAAGATATTGAGTAGGTTGTGACTAAAACCCGATCTAGGGCCCGAAGGCCTATAAATCAGGAGGCCAGAAAAAGAAACCGAGGGGGAGGAGATTAGGGAAAAGAAAATGGCCTGAAAGGGATCTGAGGGGGAGGAAAGGGTTTTAATGCGGCAGGTGGCAGAGATCTTGTAAATAATACCCAATCCTCCTCCCCTGCGGCCAACTCTATCCATTCTGCCAGCGCATAGCCCTCTTGGATAGCGTTAACCAGTGCGGGACCGGAGAGGCAGAGGCCAATGTTTCTGTAATGAAGACCCATGTGGGCTTCCTGACAGCGACAAAGTCATTAAATGCCATGTTGTTCTTTACTAGAGATCTAGCATTGATAAGAAAGCCCCCTTCGGAAGTGGTATTAAGGGTCGACGTAACAGCGGAAGACGGCATAACTAAAGTGTCCGAAATTATTGGCTCAGTAAATCCAATATAACAACGACAATGAGGGGATCCCCAGAAAGCCTCGGGGGTAAGCTTATGATAGCAGGAAAGTTTAGGGGGTTTAAGTGCAGCTAAGAAGTCCTGACTCGAGTAGATGAAACTTACTCACAGGCCCACAGAAATAGCAGCCTCTTCTGCAACCCCCAGCGCGTCCAGCGCGTCCTCAGCGCGGACGGGCGCAGACGGGCTGGACTTAGGCGCGACTTCGGCGCGCGCCCGCTGTTCGCGTCTGCTGATCGCGGAGAAAGGCATCCGGGTTAAATAGGGGAGGACCTAGGAGACGAAGCCCGCGTGACCCTAAGCAGCCAGTCGGGGCAGGAGAAACAGATATTTGACAGAATACATTAATAAACTAAAATAAATAAAATGAAAAGTTACTGAATGTGCTCGCTGCACATCATATCTTCCTCACTCTGATCCTTTTCTCTCGTGAGGTCCAGGGTTCCAGCCAGCGCCCTTAACCAATCCTGGCACTGCTCTCATGCTGTTAACCAGGATGAGAGTAGTGCCAGGATTGGAGGGAGTGGCCTCTCTCGGAACTCCAGAGGACATTGGAGGTCTGAGCTTTCTCTAACCCATCTGTCTAAAGCAGGAGGGTTAGAGAGCTTAACAGTGCACATGTGTGGCTAGCTGCAGCAAGATGGATGGCCGAAGACACATGCCCACTTTAATCTAGTGCACAGGCAGCCCACAACTCCTCTTGCCTGCTGCTGCCATTCAGCAGCCCCCGTCCGCCCTGCCCTGATACTCGGTTAGGGTCGACTTGACGAAAAATAAAATGGTAATGATTTAACTTTATTACCATTTTATTGTTCATCTCTGGGTTTTTTCTGGGGGGATTTCGAGACTGCAGAATGGACACAGGGGGTGACGCGAGCGAGGGGGAAGAGGGGGCTGAGCAGGAAATCGGCTATTGAGCACACAGGTCAGAGGCAGGGCAGCGTAGATGCCCCCCTGGGGAACGAGGGGGATTGGGAGGGGTGTAGGGGCAATGGGGGGGCCGCTTGAGGGTAGCGAGGTCTGCTGGGAGCTGGAGGCTTTGGTCTGGAGCTACGGGGAGGAGAGTACAGTGGGGTGGGGGACAGGCGGGCCACCTGGGTGGGCAGGGACCTGGAGGTCGACACTGGGAGGCCACTCGTCAGGGGCAGGGGGAGTTTGGGGGGATCACAGGAGGCGCTGGGGGGTGCATCGGAGTGGGGGATGGTTTTAACCCCGGCATGTTGGACTCCACTTTTTTCTTTCGACAGGATGGCTTGGCGAAGGGCTCGGCAGAGAAGCATGTCTCTCCACTCCACCGAGGGGATGGGCCGGCTCTGCCTCATGCGGGCGGTCATGCTCCCACGAGGGACACAACAGTAGCGTCATACGAGAGGCGGGGAGTAAGGTCCCCGCCAGCCCCACCCAGAAGGGTCGATGTGGCCACCTGGGGAGGGGGGTGGTGGTCCGTTACCCCAAATCGGGACTCATGGGAGTGGCGCACAGGACAAAGTAGGAGGAGTGTGGATCTGGGGGAGCTGCTTTGCACATGTAGGGAACCAGCGGGGCTGAGCAGGTTGGATGAACACATGGGGACAACTGGGCTGGAGTCCGTGGAGGGCGGCATGTCCCGGTTAGATTATGAGGAGGAGACCGAAGAGGATGGGAGATATTAGAGAAAAAGCGGGGGGTAGAGCGGGATGGGGGAGCAGAGTAATGTGTGTCATAGTCTCTTTCAGGGTGAGCACCGAAAACCCAAGGCGGACAGAGTGACGGGCTCTCCTGCTCAACTGGTTAGGCGGCGGGATCCGGTGCGGACGCCGACCTTGATGCCAGGTTAGATGCAGCATGGAGCAGGGTGCAGGGCAGCCGGGGCCCCACTGGTCAGGGTGTTGGTTGGCACGGATGCGAGGGGGGATGAGGGGGTGCTTTTGAGGAAAAGAACATAAGTGAAGGGCACAGGGGTGGGGCCGGCAGACATGGGTGCAGACAGGAGCAGGGACCCGGGCGCAACGGTGCTCAAATAAAGGCTGATACGTAAGGGACGCAGGGGTGGGGTCGAGAGATGCGGGTATGGAAGGGAGTGGGGACCCAGGTAAGAAGGCAGATGGGGTGACCCCCAAGGAGGGTAAGGAAGGGCAGGAGAGTCATGATGTTCTGATACGCAAGCTGCCATACATGCGCATTGCGAAGCCATTAGGGTCCAGCTGTAGGACCCTTTCTCTCCTGACCACAGCCCCGCCGGCACTTACTTCTTGTATTCGTCCGTCTCCGTGGCAAACCCATGGAACCTCTGCCACTGTGAACGAGACAAAGCATCCGCAATGTAGTACAAAAAACCACAATAACTTAAGAACCTGTGCATCCCTGGCGGACTGTCTATTAACGACGTGTACCACTGACATGTTGTCAACCTTGAATATCACCTTTTTGTGAGCCAGCTCCGCGCTCACACCGTCACTGCCACCACCAGTGGGAACAATTCCAAGAATGCAGTGCTCCTCCCACCGTTCTGCCAGTGTGGGTGCCAGACCTCCACGCACCACCTCCCCTGCCAATACAGACTGAAACCGCCTACCCCCGCCGCGTCCGAGGAAATAGTCCCTTCCCATTCCCACTCTTCCTGGGGGGCCATAGGTATTCCGTTGAATCGCTCCAAGAAGGTTCGCCACATGCGCAAGTCCCCCTTCGTACCCGCCGACAAGCTCAGATGATGGTGTGGCAGTGTCAAGCCGGACAGGGACAACCCCAAACGCATACAGAAAGTGTGTCCCGCCCGCACCACTCGGCACGCAAAGTTCAAATGCCTCAACAGCACCTGCACCTCCTGCACCGTCACCTTCTGTTTCGCCAACAAGGCGTCCAACAACAACAGCATATGCCCCTTCTTGTCCCCCGGCAAGCGCGCTTCCATGGCCACGAGTACAGCTCTTTTCCCAGAAATTACAGCACTGTGCTGGGACCTTGTGTCTTCTCTGGCTGAAGGGGCACACCCAGGTCGCCCATGAGCACTGTAAAACTGTCCAGCTGTTGCTGGCAGTCTGCCGAACTGGGCAGTCCCACCAGGAAAACGTCATCCAGGTAGTGCGTCACAGTCTCTTTGCCTGTGTGCCATAACAAAGTCCCCTGTAGAAAAGTACTGAACAACGCGCACAAGATTAAACAAACACATGAGCAAAGCCTTGTCGACAAAAATTGACCAGTCGAACTGCATCCCCAGCAGTTGCTGGTCCGCTGGGTGCACCGGTAACAGCTGAAAGGCTGACTTGATGTCACATTTTGCCATGAGCGCCCCGTTCCCCAATGACGCTACCAAACGTGGCGCCACATCCACTGAGGAGTAAGGCACCATTGACAACTCGTCCGCTAGGAAATTATTGACGGATGTCCCCTCCAGCCACAACAGATGTTGAATCAGTCGAAACTGACCGGGGTCTTTGTTCGGCACGACCCCTATGGGAGAGATGATCAGGTTCTGTATCAGCGCCTCCTGAAAGGGGCCTGCCATCCGCCCCTCCCGCACCTCCTTGGCCAGTTTGTCCCGCACCACCGCCCCATGCACAGTAGCAGATTTTAGATTTTCTGCCTATCTGGCAATTCCCGGACCTTCGTACCCCAGCCAGAAACCCTCCCTAAACCCCCACCGTAGTAGGTCATTGTCTTCGGTCTGCGGGTAAGACGCTAAAAAGGTTTCCATCCACTCATGCTGTAACTTGCAATATTGCCTAGTACAAGTCCCCTTGTTGTAGTCCCAGCACGCCCCCACCGTGGCACCGACAGCATTCTCTCCCTGTCCCACCCAACCACGGGTGGGGCGAGTCGTAAAGGAGCGGGCGCAATCGGTAAACCGCTGACCGTGTAAATTGTTTTTGCCAAATTCGCCCCCCATATTGTCTGTAAGGTGCACCTGATTCCAATGAAGCTGGCTTTTTCACACCAACAAGCTAGTCTGTGGTCTGTGCTGCCCCCCTCCCTGCGGCCCAATAGGGCTTGGGGGGGGGGCGGCCGACCAGCGGGAGGCCTGCCCCAGGGGGGAATTTAGGCCAGAGGGGGGCTGCTGGACTTGGGAAGCTGGTTGGGCTAGTTGGGCTGCCTTTGGACTGGTTGGGCTGGGTGGGCTGGTTTTGGGCTACATAGTGTTTATAACCGGCCATTTCGTGTCATGAGGCACCATTTTGGTGGTCGTGACACGACAGCCGGTATGGGAGGTTCTCTGGGGGTGTCTTTTTTCCCCTCCTACCCACCCTGATAATTTTTGCTTTCAACTTTTTTCCCTTAGTGAGGTATTCCTTGGGTTTTTTTGCTGGGTGGCTGTTTTAGCCTTTTAGTTTTGCAGGTTGTTTGCTTGGGAACGAACAGGTGCACCAGGGGAAACTTTGTATGGGGTTGTCGCTGGAACAGGTGCTGGTGTGGTGCGTTATTGTTGCTGGGGGGCATTTTTTTAAAGTTTTTCTGAGATATAATAAGGTGGTTTACAGTTATGAAGGAACATAAGAAGTTTACATAGTTAGAGAAGTTAGGAATGGCAAGTTTGTTTCATAATTGTTGCAGGGGGAACCATGTTTAGGGAAGGGGGTGGGGGTAAGGCAGGAAGAAAATATTTAGTGAGGATTCGTTTTGTACGGCACAGGCCAAGGGAATGTGTTTGTAAGGTGCACCTGAGTCCAATAAAGCGGCCTTTTTCACAATAACAAGCTAGTCTGTGGTCTGTGCTGACCCCCACCCCCGTGGCCCGAAAATCAAATAAAGTAGTTTATTGGCACATATTCTATGCACAACAGATGTGACATAAAGCACTTTTGAAAGGTTGATTTATTTATTGATTTGTTTTATTTCTTACTGCGGGGTGGGGTGAGGTTGTGCCATGAGAAGAGTTACTCGTGTTGGGATTCTTTCTGTCTAAAAATTATTCGGTCACAGCAAATACTGGTCCTTATAAATTGGATTTGGGGACGACCATTCATTTTAACTCTCGGAAACATGGTGTCTGGAAAGCCTTCCTAGGAAGGCCGTTGTATCACTGACGAAGTCAGTCAGACGAGTCCAAAGTTTATACAGGGCAATTGACTGATTGCCGTGCCTGGTAACGTATGTCACATAAAGAATGGTCAAGGTTGATGGAAGGGGCTGTTAATGTTATCTACTAAAAGGCTATTAACTTTGATGACGGGTAAACAATACACTAACTCACTGTACTATCGCAGCAGAAATACCGAGAGTGGATGATGGAGTTCCTGATGGCTCAGTGGCCTGGAATGCCTGACTCAGAGCATTCTCAGAGAAAAGAGAGCATCCTAAAATAAAGATAACCAATCTATGCTCGTTTGCTGAGAGATACATATTGCAGGGCCCAAATAGAAAACCAAGAGCAGCCATGACAAGATTCTTGAAGCCAGACCGCTCCCTTTCTCTCCTTTCTCTCTCTTTCCATCTATCCATCCTCTTCCTCCCTTTCTCTCCTCCTTCTTCACACTCAATCTCCCTGTGCTTGCTGCAATTACCTTCTATGATGAAGGGAGAGGTGTGTGTGGGCAGGGTCAGATTGGGATTGAAACTCAAATGACTGTTTCGGCGTAATCTTCTAATCATGTAATCCTATAAAAAAAAGAAAAGCAGTGGGGGGATTGTGGGGGGGGGGGCGGCAAGGGATTCGGGGAGAGAATGGGGGTAAAAAATAATTTACACGTTAGTTTACACTGCTGATATACACCTGGAAGCAAGTGAGGCCACTTCTGCTCAGCCCCCTGCCCCCACTCAGTGTGCCCACGTTAATTGGCCGGCTCAGCGAGAGAAAGGGAGTGATACCTCTGCCTATTGCTAAAACGGAGGTAACGAGCGCCCATCTGCCTATTGAAAGGCCACTCAGACTCCCACTGGGCCGCTGGCTGTTCGAACAATAGAGACAGCGCCCAAATCGGCCCCCAGACTGCTCAAAAAAGCAGCCCACAGCAGGTACTCGGACACCGGCCCCTCGGGCATTGCCCGAATGCCCACGTTACCAATCCGACACTGTGTGTGGGGCAAATACACCAGCACTAGGCTTGTGCTCTCAAAACGGCTTCTATTCGGCTCCAGCCCACCGTGAAAGTGCCCGATGGAATTAAAACCTCCATTTCTAGTTTGTCTATCGAGGAAGAAGGCATTGTTAAAGTGCACATCCTAATTAGAATTATCTATCTAGTATGCCAACAAGAAGACTCCTTATATTCGAGCTGTATCTTTTTTAAAGAAAATTGAAAACAAATCAAACTCTGAACATTTGTAAGCTATGTTTACAAACTAACACACCATCTGGGGAAAACAACCTGAAACATCTCTCTATCCTTCAAATACCTTTCGCTTTCTTCCGATGTTATGAAATGAACCCACTGCAGCCTCTAAATTACACTCGGTCAAATAAAGTGCCAATCAAAGCATGAAGAGAAAGTGCTAATCAATGTACATATATGTATGAACTGCGCTGAAATGTGTACTTAATGTAGAAGGTTCCTCAGTAGAATTCCCTCCTAGAATCACCAACCCAACCAGGAAATTGGTTTATAGTTATGCAAGAACTGCCAAGATCAAGTGACATAAAAATATACAAATATTCAGGACCTCCCCATTAGCTTAGATTACTGTAAATATCCTACAGTCCTCCACACCACTGCATCGTCGCTTTTGAAAAGAGGAGACTCCAACTGATTACAATGGGTGCCAATATGAAAGGCAGGATTTTCTTCCTGCTTTCGAGAAAGGACTGGTGTCACATCAGTAGCAAGGTCCAAGTTATACAAATAACCCCTGTATTCAGCCCTGTTTTTACTCTTAAGGTGAGTCCCACTGCAGGACAGGAGAAAGCACAGGAAGTAAGAAGAAGTAAACTACGTTTAACATTGTGGGTCCTACAAAAGTACAGCAACCCTAGCATTCTTTCAGCCACTGTTAGTATATCTGATGAAATACTGGAATCTAGCTTTCAAGAATTTCAGGGAGAACATTCCAGTGACTAAGGGCCACATGCATCAATGTAAGGTTTTGCGATTCCTTATTTGCGAAAAATAGGGAATCGCAAATAAGGAATCGCAAAACGGGATGCATCAATTTAATCGCATAATTATTGCGATTTGGTAAAAATCGCAATTCCTATGGGCCAAAAGGCCCATAGGAATCAATGGGAAGGCATTGAAATTTTGCGAATTTCAATTAGTGATTCGCAAAATGTTAATGCATTTCATGGGTGCATGTTTCACACACACATGTCCTAAGGACATGTGTGTCTGTAACATGACAGTGTTGAAAATGCTAATTTGAGCATTTTAATAGTTTTTTGCAAATTACCACGAGGTCCACCCTCGTGGTAATTTGCACCCCCTAATTGCGAATTCGCAATTTTAAAAGCAATCATGCATTGCTTTTAAGGAATCGCAATTTTGCGATTCCTTAAAAGCAATTGCATTTTTGGAATTCGCTAAAAATAGCGATTTTCCCAAAAATGTTTGATGCATCCCAAAAACCTATTTAGGAATCGCAAACGGCCAAATTTACCGATTCGCACCGTTTGCACTTCCTAAATAGGTTGATGTATGTGCCCCTATATGTGCATCTATGCATCTTCAGTGGTGACTAAGCAGAATCCTTTCCCAGAGCCCTTCCTCTTTACCCACATCTTCCACAGGTGGTGAGAACAGATGCCAGCACAAACGATTTGGGTGCAGATCTGAGGGACATGTTAGTAGAAGGTAAATGGATGCAAATCCGATGGACATGTTAGTAGAAGGTAAATAGACTTACAAAGAAGGTCAACACTCTTATTTCCTTCTTCTGCATGAGAGCGTTCTGATTCAGACAATCATGCATCAAGGCTTACATATACAAGGAGGACTAGGTCTACATCTATCAATCTGGTGGCCAAAAAGAGTGGATCATGGCAGAACTTTATATTCTCTCCTTTAAAGCTGTTCCCATCAGAGGACAGGACAATGTAATAGTGGACAGCTTCATCTGTTTTTTTCTTGCCCCAAGATATGTCTCTGAAGATAGTCTGGACAATATTTCAGAAATTTAGAGTACCCTTTCTGGGTCTTTTTGTATCAATCAAGAACACTCAAATTCCTAGAATATGTTTGCAATTTCAAACACAAGGTACATGGGGAGGGGATGACCTGAACCTCGACTTCTTTATGCATGTCCTTCTATTCCTCATATCCCCCTGCTTCCAAGAATTCAGGAGGAGCCTGCAAGGGGGGGGGGGGAATGGGATTTACATTCTCACCTTGCAGAGCTTAGTTTCCTCTTCTTCAGGCCAATTCTCTAGCTCCTTCAAATTCATTCCACTCTCTCCTTTTCCTTTCTGTAAAACAGGGAGTCTGCGTCCTAAACACCTATCTCTATTAGTGTGAAGGTTGAGAGGATGGTTACAAGACAAAGGTATCCCAATCCATTTAGCTGAAGTCATTCAAAGATCTGGGCAGGATTCAAACAAACACTCTAAAACCTTTTTCTACATACTGGAAGATCTTTAAAAACTGGAGGTCCTTGAAATCTTTATCTCTTATCAGCTATGATCTTTCTTCTATTCTGCAATTTCTATATAAAGAATTTGAGATGAACTTGGCAATGTCAGAACGTAAGTCTCAGGGAAAAATAACCAGAGCTTGTTGATAGCCTGGTTGAGGCAAGGGTTGAATGACTATGAGCATCTCTCATTTAGAATGCTAAACTGGTTTTCTAATTCCTCCATGTGATTTGCTAGCAGTTTTAGATCTCTCAATGGGTTTCCTTTTAATTCTGTTGAGTTAATTCTTTTGACCATGAAATGTGGTTATTCTAGTAACAATCACTTACTTTAGAAGGGTTGGTGAACTTGGTTCCCCCCTATGGTACCAAGCTCACCATCTCCTTGTTACCCTCCCTATCTGAGGATTCTAGAGGGTGGTATTTATTTCGGAACCAGATTCGGAATTCATCTCCACAGTAGCTTGAATGGCTCAAGAAGATAAAAAGAATATTGTAAGAAAGTGCATTGTTATTTGGGCTGATGACACCGGGCCTAAAAGAATAAAAACTTTCCTTGTCAGGTTGTACCTTCAAAGTGATTACACTAGCCTGAGCTCAGGCCCCCTGGTAGCTATGACACAGACTAGACAGACTTAACCGAGGGCAATATGTAAAGTATGTATGCAGTACCAAAACAGTAATAAGGTGAAAACACCAAGCAGTAAAAATCCCAAAATGAATAAGAAAAATAAAGTAAAATTGAATAAACGAAATTATATCAAAAGACAAGAATCTCATAAGGGGAACTGGAGTAATGGGTTTTTAAAGTTTTAGGTAGAAATAACATTTATAAGCACTAAGTGCCAATGATGGTCTAGAGAAGCAGTGGGCATTGACCCAGGTGCATTTTGAGGCCTACTTGGATGGAGCTCTAGTGAGATACATCAAGTGGATTGGTCCCAGTGAACAGACAAAACATTCAAAAAAGTTTCTAAGTCCCACTTCAGAAAGGGACTTTGTCACTTTTTTGAGGGAAAGCATTGACATTTCTTCTAAACCCCAATGCAGTAATAGACTTTGTCACTTTTTGAGAAAAAAAATCCTTCCTGAGCAGGTCACTTCTGTGGAATACTGGCTGGATACTTGAAGCAGGTTGGTCCCACTGGAGCTTTGGAGATTTTTCTCAATGCAGAATATGACAAATTAGTTTTATCAGAGCTGCTTGGAGATTTAAGCAATACAAAAGGTGAAATTCAATCTGATGCTGAAGAACCGCTGGTTGGACAATTTTTGCCTCTGGTCCTGCTAAAGCTCTGGAGGAAAAGTTTTCAAAATTTTCCAAACTTTCTTCCGGTGCCCCAACTACTACAAGAGTACACTTATAAGACTACCAGGACCTCAGGGAAGACATGTAAGAGACTCTCTGTGTCACACAGAAGCCCAGCAAAGGCCCAGTCCAGGTCCAGTTGCATATGGTCAGCTGGGCATTTTAGGGAAAATGGTTCTTGCAGCTCATTGTGTCGCTGTAGACACACAGGTCAGCCAACTGACACTCAAAGTCCACTTCCTTGGGGGGTAAAGTTTCAGTGCTTCAGGGCTACTTTCAAGTCAAATACAGTAGGTCTAGTCCTCTATTGATCTTCTGCTGGTCCAGAAAGTCCAGAAAGTACTTTGAGGATGGTAACTTTGGTTGCCACATTTATGCATGACAGCAGCTAGTGGGTGGGTGTGTTTATTGGGCACTCATTGGCCAATGGGGTAAAAGTTTCCATCCCACAGTACCCCTCATTCTGAAACTCCAAGATGGGGAAACCCTGCTCTCCTTGTGTAGAGCCTGTGTGATCACCCAAAGGTGTGGCCAGGGTAATGAGCAGTCACTTCTTCTGTGATAACTCAAAACCTGTTCTGGGAGAGCTTTACTCCCACTGGGTTTCGTGCCAGCCTGACTAGGGGTACAAGGCTGGGGTCGTTCCAAGTGCAACCTAATATGTACTTGTGATAGGGCAGGCCTCTTTGAAGGTAAATTCCTGGATCCACCCCAACTGGTCTTCATGCCAGGGTAAATAAAACACCTCCTCATTACTGCATCATTGTCCCTGCTCAAGGAGCAGTTTTCACACCTCTTTCGCACCTAATAATAATATCGAGTTTGTAGAGCGCTCAGTAACGCCATCACGGCGTGTCCCCGCGCTAACACTGTCCAAGAAATCAGCATACAGATGGCCCGGATTAAGAGGAGTAAAGATGAGTTTTGAGCAGGGCCCTAAACCGCGTTTCGTTGCTCTCCAGTCTCAGTGCACAGGGGAGTTTATTCCACTGTTGGGCTGCTTGGAGTGCAAATGAGCTGAACCTCATTCAGATCAAGTTCAGGCTGGGCACTGGTTAGAATTTACTAGTGCAAATTAGCATAAGTCAGGATAAAGGTAACTTTTTAAAAGTTACATTTCCAATACATTTAATAATACTCTGACTTCACCATTAGTTTGCATTTTAATAAGTATAAACACAAGTATTTGAATTGATCCTGTAGCCAATATAGGTCAAAAGTTATAGCTAAAAGTGTATAGTCTACACTTTGATTTTTCCTATGTGCCAGTTACAGTCTGAACAGTGACAATATTGTTTTGGGCCTAGTGACTGAGGGAACATGTCATCCCTAAAGTCACACATGTTCCAATGTGGGCAGCAAGGTGTGCTTAGGGTTGACTTATTTAATATTTAAAACCAGGTTTCTTTACTTTTCAAGAGGGTGATTTTGACTGTGCAGCAAGGTGCATGCTGCTGTGGTCAGGCTACATAAGATAGGCCTGAAACCATGCTTTCACTGCCACTATAGTGGATGGCACAATAGGTGGTGCACTGCACAGGTGGAATTTAACTTTCCATGCCAGGGGTGTATTTCTCCAACATATACTGTAGCCTTATAGGAAATGTAGTGGCACCAATCAGTGTTAAGCCAATTTTAGCATGTTTAAATGGGGAGCACAAGCACTTTACTCCTATTTAGCAGAGAGTAAAGTACACATTGGTCAAATTCCAGCAAAAATAATGGTCATACAAAGGTGGTAAATCTGAGATGGCCCTGTAGAAAAGGCACATTTCCTATAATTAGACTTCCACTTTTCTAATCTTCTCTCTCTTCCCAGCAAAAGAGTTTGCTGCACCTACACAATGATTTTACATCAGATTCATTTGGGAAGTTCTAAAACTTTTAGGAGCTCACCTTTTTGTTACCTTTGGTGAGCAAGAACAAGATTGGAAAAGTGCCAATGATTCTATAAGCAGATGGATTTCATCAACTATTTCAATGGCCTATTCTATTGCTTACACTCCTTTACCTGGGCTCATATATAGCAGATCTACCAGAGTGATTGCGGCTTCTTGGACTGGGGTTAAATTTACCCCTTTGACAGACATTTTTAGGGTGGCTTCATCTCACACCTCTCATACCCATTGTATTATTAGTTATTTGAGTATATGAATTTGGATCTTGTTTTAAGCTTGAAGGCTAGAATATAGTAGGTTATGTGAATTTTGAGAGCTTGGCTAATCACCTGTGAGAGTATCCAGGTGCTGAGGAGGCCAGGCCTGAGCGGGTAGGTGGAGATAATACCTGTTTCGTCTTGAGGAGATATTTCTTGACGGTTCTTCAGAAGTCCAAGAGGGAGGTGGAGGTTCTGAGCTGTTTGGGAGAACATTCCAGGTCTCAGCTGCGAGATATGAGAAGGAGCGTCTTGTGCTTCTGCTCTTCTTGATGCAAGGGAGGTGTGCTCTTGCCTAGACACAGATCAAAGGTGTCTGGAGTGTTGGTAGTCATTGAGGCGGTGGTTGAGGTAAGCTGGACCCGTGTTGTGGAGAGATTTGTAGGCCTGGGTGAGTAGCTTGAACTTAGATCTTTCCTGGACTGGACACCAGTGATGTTGTTGAGGTATGAAGAGATGTGGTTATTTCACAGGATATTCAGGATGAGTCTGGAGGCATCGTTCTGGGTGGTTTGGAGTTAATGTAGTATATCGGCTGGGATTTCAATGTAGAGGGTGTTTCCGTAATCAAGACTACTTGTGATAAGCAATTAGCTAGGTTAGAACTGAGTTGGCGAAGTAAGATAAAGAATTTTGATGGATTCAACCCAGATCTGTGAGTGGGGGTGAGTGCCTGAAAAGTTTCAGCGCTCCATCCATCATCTCCTTGTGTTTGCTTTGTTCGCCCTAAGTTGGCAGGGTACGCCCAGACATGGGTCCCTTGCTCACTTTGCCACTGGATTCAAGCTAGCCTGGCTGATGAAGGGTGTTACCCAGAAACCAGTCCCAGGATGCTTGTTTCCAGTTCAGGGAAGACCTGGCTTGGCAGTTCGGGCTGGACTGTTCCCATGAGGCGCAGGGTCAAGGCTGATTTGCATATAGCTGGGACTGACCTGAGGTGGCGAAGTGAGCTAAAGAATGTTGATGGATTCAACCCAAATCTGTGACTGGGGCAGTGTGTCTGAAAAGTTTCAGCGCTCCGTCCATCATCTCCTTGTGTTTGCTTTGTTCGCACTAAGTTGGCAGAGTATGACCAGACGTGGGTCCCTTGCTCACTTTGCCACTGGATTCAAGCTAGCCAGGCTGATGAAGGGTGTTACCCAGAAACCGGTCCTTGAACCGGAAACCGATGCTTGTTTCCGGTTCAGGGAGACCTGGCTTGGCAGTTCGGGCTGGTCTGTTTCCATGAGGAACAGGGTCAAGACCGATTTACATATAGCTGGGTCTGAACTGAGGTGGCGAAGTGAGCTAAAGAATGTTGATGGATTCAACCCAGATCTGTGACTGGGGGTGAGTGTCTTGAAAAGTCTTAGCGCTCCATCCATAATCTCCTTGTGTTTGCTTTGTTCGCCCTAAGTTGGTAGGGTATGTCCAGACATAGATCCCTTGCTCACTTTGCCACTGGATTCAAGCTAGCCTGGCTGATGAAGGGTGTTACCTAGAAACCGGTCCCAGGATGCTTGTTTCCGGTTCAGGGAAGTCCTGGTTTGGCTGTTCGGGCTGGACTGTTCCCATGAGGCACAGGGTAAAAGACTGATTTGCATTTAGCTGGGTCTGAACAGAGGTGGCGAAGAGAGCTAAAGAATGTTGATGGATTCAACCCAGATCTGTGACTGAGGTTGAGTGTCTGAAAAGTTTCAGCGCTCCGTCCATCATCTCCTTGTGTTTGCTTTACATGTGGTAGGAGCCTGGGCGACTGTTCGTCTGGTGTTCAGAGGGATCCACTTGAAAATCTTGCATAGCGTTTGCAAGATGTGAAAACATGTTGCGGAAATGACGTTGATCTGTCTGCTCATGGAGATGTTGGTGTCCATGATGATCCCAAGTTTCTTGGCACATCTGCATGGTGGGTGGAGGACAAAGTTCGGAAGGCCACCAAGTAGCATCCCAGAGTGATTGGTTGTTGCCGGAGATTAGGACTTCGGTTTTGTCTGTGTTGAGCTGGAGACAGTAGTTTTTAATCCAAGCAGTAATATTGTACATGCAGTTTGCCAAGTTTGCTTTGGAGGTGCTGACTGAGTTGATAAGGGAGAGGATGAGCTGTATGTCATTGGCATAGGATACTAAGTTGATGCCGTGGGCTCTGACGATGTCCTCGAGGGGTGTCATGTAGCTGAGCTGAGCGATGATCCTTGAGTGACTCCACAGATTAATGTCTTGATGTCAGAGGTGTAGGGGAGAAGTCTAACTCATTGAATTTTGTCCATGAGGAAAAGGAGAATATCCACTTGAGGTCTGGTCCACAGACACCCAAGTGCTGAATCTTTCTGATGAGTCACTTATGGGAAGATGAGTACAGACATTTCTCCTCAGTCGAGGATGCTTCATCAGTAGCCACAAAGAGGGCTGTCTTTGTGCTCTGGTCGGTGTGAAAGCCTGATTGAGAGCTGTCTAGGAGCTCATGGAGGTCTAGGTGGTCTGCAAGTTGGGTATTGATGGTTTCTCCATGACTTTTTCTGTTAAAGGCAGGAGCAAGATGGGTCTCTAGCTGTTTTGGGTGACGGGGTCCGCTGTTAGTTTCTTCAATAGGGCGTTGACTTCTGCATTTTTCCAGCAAGACGGGAAAGTGGTGGTGGTTATAAAGGTCTTGATAATATTGAGTGTGGGAGAGATGATGGCTCTTTCAAGGTTGTATATGATTTGGGGGTATCGATCTCAGGGGGCTCTTGAGTGGATGGTATTCGACAGGGCGGTGGTTTCCTCATTCAAGAAGGGCTTCCAGTTGCTTATCTGCTGCTTGGTTGCTGTCTAGCTCTAGTATTCAACCAAACGTAGTGGCAAAGATGAAGGATGTAGGGTTAATGTCTTGTTTACTTGCCAGTAATTTTCATTGTCATTAATCCTACTCCTCTTCGTCTGTCATTACAACCCACCCACCCTGCCTTGATGGCACACTATCATTTAGACTTGGCAGAGTCAGAAAGAATGCAGGCAAGGTTATACTTTGATTCACCCACAAGGGTGGGCAGGGTTTAAATCTACTTACTTCCTTCAGGAACATCAACATGGTATGCATCACTTGTTTTCAGAGTAGACAAAGATTTACCACGGATAGATGAACATAGACACTAGGTACACTTATGGTTACTTGCATTTTAGGTATTCATAACATTGTACCTTGAATAATGATTTCTTGTAATTAATATTGAATGCACACTAAAGTAACATTCTAAACTTTTAAGACGAAAGAAGAAATTATGAGTGTCTCGTGTATCATTTCCACACCAAGATGGTGCCCACTTAATTAATCTCTCCTGTATAATCAAAACACATTCTAACTAGAATGTGGTGGCCATCTTTGAACTCTTGTATATTTAGGTGCTTACCTATAAGACCCTTGGGTCTCAATGACTATATTTTTGATTGCTCATATTTCGCTAGATTTGAAGACTAAAGTTGCTACTAATAACCTCAGGAGTACCACCATCAGTGTTTCTATGTACTTGGACTTTTTTCTCAAAAGGCAGTATTCTTCATGATTGACTAATTTGAAATAAAGTTTTATTCTTGTCTGTGAAGTGAGAATCCCTTATTCCTTCAAAAGAATTTGACACACGTACTTGATTTGGCTTTCTGAATGTATTGAGAACGGATTTCAAGGTTATTCAAGGCAGTTGAAGGATTAGTTTCTGCATGAATATATCATTACACTAGGCAGAGTTAGACTTTAGATAAATAGTTCACATAATATGTTGTAGACGACTAATTTGTATTCACAAGCACATGTGCCCAACTCTAAAAGGTATATCATACATAGGGGAATATTATCAAGGACTCATCGCTGATTTAGCAGCACTTTTCCACCACGAAATTGGCAATAGATTTATCGCCCTATTCACAAGCCTGCGTTAACAGCCGATATCGTTAGTTTTCCGCGATAGCTGCCACTGAAAACATCGCCAAGGCTCACAGCGACAACTAACTCTAATCATATGCAGAGTAGGCGTTCCCGTGCACAAACTCACAATAACACCACTTCGCGATATTCTCAATGACCAGCCAGATCAGTGATGTGGTCCAAAACAGGCGATAAGGCATGTTAGCAGTAGGGACTTAAGACCTGCTTTTGTGTGGTCTTAAGTAGGACAAAAGCCTGCAGTATAAAGAGACACCAGCCCAGAGCCTCATCTGAAGACCAACAGATGCCATGGAGCTACTATTCATGCAGCTTGCAGACCTAAAAGGGCCACAACACCCACCAAAACCACCCCCGGTACCGGACTACCCTCCCCCCGGACTGCCACAGAGGCAGCGCAGAACAAGACAGCGGACCTTCCGAAACCGCACCAGCCTCAGAGACTTTACATCAGAGGATGTCATTGCCCACTACAGGCTCAAAAGGACAACCATCCTCCGCATCCTGACCCACATTGCCCACAGGCTGATGGTATCAACACAGCAGGCAACCAACATCCCTCTGCAGACAAAACTACTGGCTGTGCTGCACTTGTTAGCCTCTGGTTCCTTCCAACCAACAACTGCCAGAGTAAGAGGAGTCTCACAGCCAGACCTCTCAAAGTTCCTCACACCTGTCTTGGATGCCATCATCAGCTTGATACCCCGGCACCTTCGCTTCCCCCACACTGCGGAGGAACAGCTGGAGACCAAGCAAGGCTTCTAAGCCATAGCTGGTTTCCTGCACGTGTTGGGTGCAATTGACTGCACACATGTCCTACTTGTGCCCCTTGTCGACACTGCACACAATTACCACAACAGAAAGCACATGCATTCCATCAATGTGCAGGCAATAGTGGACCACCTGGGACTGTTCACCAATCTTGTCGCCAACCTCCAAGGCGTGTGCCTGATTCCTACATCTTCCGACAGTCCATCATCAACCAGTATGTTTAGGATTGCACATATGGAAATGCACTGCTCGTTGGTAAGTACCAACGGAACACAGCACACACCTCAACTCCACAATCATACAACTCACAGCTGTGGGAATGCGCACATAACAAAATCACTTACAACATGCCAACCAACATGCCCATCTACCAGACACAACAACACAAGTAACTGTGATAACTGGGGCCAGACATGTAGACAAACCATCCACAAAGGGATAGCCCCTCCTGTCACACAATTGCAGAATTGGGGGAGAGGTGGGAACCAAGAATGTGCGAAGGAGGCAATGGACCCATGAATGAGAATGTAAACAATGTCAAGTGTGGCGGTAATGGGCTGGACAGTCCTGAGTATGGAGAGCACAGACATATCCATGTGGACATATAATGCTGGTGTTTGTAGTGTTGTGGACAGTGGACGCAACCATGTTACCTTAGGCAGTGGGGAAGACCTTGGACATATAGCTATGTTGCCCCCCCTTTAGGGATAAGCATAGTGAGCGGGCCGGTGTACGCCAGTTCAGCGTAGGAGTGTGAATAAATACCCCGGGTCTCTGGGAGTGGTTCACCTCCGGGATGGCCACCAAAGTAACTACTGCATGTGTCTCTTTGTCCACCATATTCTGAGCATAGGCCTACACACACGTGGCTGACCACCTTCAATGGCCAAATTTACACTAGCGACGAGGTGGCTATGTCACACGACACCTGGCGCACATCTCGTCGTTGTCTGCAGAGATGTGTCTGCAAGGGCGGTGGCCCTCACACTGCCACAATGCCGCCGCCGTGACCGGTGGTGCTTGCGCAATCCTGTGCGCCTGCTGCAACCTAGCTCACTGGTCTCCAGACCCGTCCGGCACCCAGCGGTGATTGCCCTCCCCCGCGCACCCAGGCCTAACTGCTCACCTGCCGCCACCGGCGTGTCTCCGAGATGGCCCACCATGTACTGGTGCAATCTTCCAGCCCGAGGCCCTCGAGCTTGGCAGCCTCTTCAGCAGATCGCTGGCTTCCCCACAACAGGCCCCCAGTGCACCCTGCGGCACCACACCGCGGAGTTTTGTGTGTGCTGACTGCTCCCACCAGCCTACACTGCGGTCCAGCAGGTCTCAGACAAATCCATTCCAGTCTTGACCTCCAGGCCTACTGCATCATCACATGCTGCACACCCACTCAGCTCTTCAGGTGGGTCTACCTGAGTGCACCGCAAGTCATTGCCACATGGCTGTAGGCCTGTGCCGGACGCAGTGACTCAGGTACCACTAGCTCTGTGCACCATAAGTCTTCATCCCCTGGGGCTACCTCACAAGTCCACCTCCAGCAGCCAACAGAATGTCCTCGGTAACGCCCCTGGAGCCCTTTACAGTCACAGGGCCACCCCGTCCCAGGCAGGCTACTGTAAAGCCTGGGTGGAACGTCTGGAGATGTACTCCGAAGAGCATAACATCCCGGAGCAGCGGTGGGGGCCCAATGCGTAGGCGTAAGAGGAGTGTGAAGAAATGGCCGGAGGCTCAGGGCGTGGTTCAGTTCTGGGCGTGATTCCGTTCTGGGCTCTGGCCATGGTACAGTTCCGGGCTAGCCACAAAACTAACTATGGTGTCTGTCTTTGTGTTAGTGTCGACAATGTTGCAATGTAGCATGCACCAGGAGGGCGGGCTCGCATGAATGGATAAATAAAGGAGCACAAGACCGCTCTGGGCCTTGGCTCATACATGCCAACTGTTGTTTGTGTATCTTCATCGACACAGCATGAGCCAAAGTTCTAGCCTCAATCAAAACGCGAGTTCAGCCAGGCCTGAACTCTACATTTGTGTCCAACCTATCCTTACCCTAGCCCTGCACACATGTGGCCACTCACCTTCAAGGGCCAACATTACAGTGTTGTTGTCGGAGTTGTGGACATGCGCAGACAGGCATGACAATGGTGTGCCGTAGGAGTGCAAGTGATGCAACCGTGCACACAAGTAAACAGGCTCTGGTGGAGGGAGGAGCAGCTGTGAGGCTGCGTAATACACATTGATCCTGCATATTTGCCAGAAGCAATACATGGCAAACATGAATCCCAAAGTCGCACAAATCACACACCACACAACTTGTAAGTCTACCAACACAACATGCAGAACCACCAATTTACACTAATCTCACTTACCTCTCACAAGTGATCAAGGATATGCACTCAGCCTGTGGATGATGACACCCCTCCGAGCCCCGAACACCCCTGCTCAGAGACAGTACAATGTGGTCCCAAAACGCACCAGGGGCATTGTTGAGTGCACATTTGGTGCATTAAAGTCACGTTTCAGGTGCCTGGACATCATAGGTGGAAGACTCCTGTACAGCCCAGAAATAGTGTGCAAGATGATCATGGCATGTTGTGTATTGCACAACATATGTGTACGCACCAATGCTCCATGGATCCAAATGCCAAATGCACCAGAAAATGATGAGGAAGATGAGGCAGGTGCAGCTGCAGCAAGAATAGCCCAAAGGAACACAATCATTAACAATTTCTTCGCATGACTACGTCACATTGTCTTTAGCAATCACGGAACAGTACAAAATGACCACATGAACAGCATGTGCAAATAAATTCATTACAACACACATTCCCCATGTGCATGTCAGTCCTCTGCATTAGCACATCACTCTGACAAGTGTAAATGCAACATTAAGTGCTAACAATCTCACAAATAGTAAATAGATGGTGGGCTTGTCACCTCTGTACAGAGAGGCTGTTTAGGGTGTCACATATTCGAAATGCCATTTCAGGGTGTCAAATGTAGTACATAGTCCCACTCATCAGCGTTTCACAAGAGTACAAAAACATGACATGAAGGCTGTCATTGGTGTTCAAAAAAAGACAACAGGGTGTCATTTAAGGTCAAATATGACATTTTGGGTGTCATTTGGGATCAAATATGAATCACCCTGATGCAGAGATGCACCCTGTGACTCAAGTCCCACAACATGAGCAACATGGACGTAAGGGGGATGACATCAGGGATTGTTTGTGCATGTAGATGTGTCAGAGTGTGACCTGCTCCTTTACGGATGTGGTCCACACTCAGCCACCTCAGCTTTGTGGCATTGTCATGATAATTGGGCTGCAGCCATGCTAATCGTCATGCAGTGTCACTTGCATTGTCAGTGTGGCTCAGGGACCCGCCGCTTTGCTGTGTTCAGCATATGTGCATGTGTTTGTTGTGAGATTAGTGATGTGTGGGGAGGGCCCCCTCTTGGTACAATGTCAAAGGGGGCCTACTTGCTGTTTCTATGTGTGCTGCAGGTTGCCAAGGAGATCAGGGACATGATCCAGAGTCACTGTGGGTGTGAACTGTGCTACACTTAATTGTGCATGTGTGCCATTGTGCCAATCTGACCCCTTCCCCCCAGTCCCTGGTCGTTACTCACCCTGTTGCTGTTGGGTCAGATCATGTTGAGCAGTGTCAGTTCCCCTCACTCCTGCCACCGTCTCACCACTGATGACTGTGGACACCATTTCCTCCATCTCATCCAGCTCCTGCTGTGGCGCAGGACTCCCACCTCCAGTCTGCATTGCTGCTTTCCAGTTGATAGCGAGTGCTTCTTGGCACTTCACTCCGACTGCATTCACCTTGGCCAAGATGGGCTGCCATATTGCATCTTTTGTTGCCAATGACACACTGGAGGTGATGAACAGTTGTTGGTGGTTTTCTATCACCTCTGTAATCAGGATCTTGTTTTCCTGCGGAAAGAATTGCGGGTTCCTCTTCTTCTTCTCCTTGCCCTTCTCCTTCACAAAGGTCCCTGGCTGGTCCACCGGGCAGTTTGTGGGGTTCTGGTTGGCCTCTGTAGTTGCTCCAGCTTCTTCCACGGTGCTTCTCAGTTTTTTGGGTTTTTTTTGCAGCTTTTTTGGTGATTTTGCCCGCCTGACGTGGAAAAAGTAAGCCTGGCGCTGCTTATCACTGATATTTTTATCGCTGTTGGGCCCATCGCCACTTCTTTCACGTTACGGTTTCCTTTTTATCAGCTTCCCGGTAATTTTAACGCGGACATTTGACGCGTTATCGGGAGACTATCGCCTGTTGCCGCCATGTTGAGAATATGCCGTTAACACGGCGTTATGTACAATTGCGTTAACCTAGGTTGGCAATAATTATCGCCTGTTCTTGAGAATATCCCCCAATAGTGTCTTAGATAGTGCAGTTCAGGAGAATACATATTAATGCTGTTTGTTTACTTTCGTCAGGACACTAATACATGAGACTAAACCATTTAATTTCCGACAGAGTGTGCTATGCAGTGATGTATGTTTTTCCTAAAATTCACTTTCTCCCTGTGTTCTCTAGAGTGGCTTTTAGTCTCCTTGTAGTAGTAGGAGGGCCAGATGGTACTTCATCGAAGTCCAGACATCCCGGCAGTGAGTCTGAAACACCTGGCCTGAGGAGGGGATCACCTCAAAAGTAAAAGCTTTGCAAGGGCCATAGTGCCAATATCGACCCGTACCCGCTTACACACAACCCCCCCCCCATCGCACAATAACGGACACCACACAAGATGATGGAGAAAGTTGTTGCAGTTTATTAGCATATACATTATGCCAACATGTTGGGTTAACTTACGGGCGATCCAGAACAGGCCGCCCCTCGCGACCCGCCCACCTGACCGAGCTATAACCCCCGCGGTGTTAAACCTTAGGGGCATTATCAGTTTGGGGGGGAAGGTCTAACCCCTACCCCCGGCGAACCTCTCGTTCGCCCATTTACTCAAACCCCCTCCCTCGGGGGGCAGAGCGTTGGCAACCCCCGGTTGCTCAGGTACACAACCGCCCGAAGGACTAACGGGGCGCCGTCAGTCCCCCAGGATCCTTTTACTGTGGATCTCCCTGGGGGATATATCGCTCACGCACCCTTCCGGTGCTCCTGTAGAGGGTACCCTTCTGTACCTTCCTGTATTGGATCGCCCTGTAACTCCGCCTGCAACACAAAAACAATTCATTAGTAGTAGCCCCCCCACCCCCGATCTGCCCAAGAGCAGGGTAAGCAGATGGGAGGGAAAAGAACGCCGGGCAGTCCGGGTCCGCGCTGCGGGATTCTCCAGAGGTGGGGGGCGAGGGTCTACAAGCCGCTGCACAGGAACAAAGAGGACGCCAGACCCTTGCCCCCCGGGCTATATAGCCCTCCCCCCTCTCCCCAGGACAGGAAATGATCTCACGCGTGGGGGGAATCCCAGGTTGACCACTGGCTGACCACCTAGTCAGCCAACCACTAGACCGCTCAGGGTCCGTGCCATCCTATGGCACTAAGGATGGCCGCCCTCGCAGGTAGCCACCTTTGGTGTCCCGGGGCAGCCTGTCATAGTGCCAATATCGGCCCGTACCCGCTTACACACAACCCCCCCCCCCCCCCATCGCACAATAACGGACACCACACAAGATGATGGAGAAAGTTGTTGCAGTTTATTAGCATATACATTATGCCAACATGTTGGGTTAACTTACGGGCGATCCAGAACAGGCCGCCCCTCGCGACCCGCCCACCTGACCGAGCTATAACCCCCCGCGGTGTTAAACCTTAGGGGCATTATCAGTTTGGGGGGGAAGGTCTAACCCCTACCCCCGGCGAACCTCTCGTTCGCCCATTTACTCAAACCCCCCCCCTCGGGGGGCAGAGCGTTGGCAACCCCCGGTTGCTCAGGTACACAACCGCCCGAAGGACTAACGGGGCGCCGTCAGTCCCCCAGGATCCTTTTACTGTGGATCTCCCTGGGGGATATATCGCTCACGCACCCTTCCGGTGCTCCTGTAGAGGGTACCCTTCTGTACCTTCCTGTATTGGATCGCCCTGTAACTCCGCCAAGGCTCCCGGTGCGGCAGCCGCCGTCCGAGAGTCCCCCCATCCCTTATCTGTCCTCTATTTACAACCCGCTGCTCCCATCGCTTCAGATAGGTCCAGCAGGAAAATGGCTATCCCTACTTCTGATAGATGAACGCCATCCTCATCAAAACAACCCGTACACTTGGTGTGCAACAAACTGTGTCTTATGAAGCCGAATCCCCTCTGCTCTGTGAATTTGCGCATGGCACTGTTTACTCGTCTGCGGGAAGTTTCGATGGCCACCCCTGATCTAGCGCCCTTCCAATGCAGTCTTGGAGTGATCTCGGACCACCATACTTCGCACCGCCCCAACAGATTGCTCAAATTGCTCAGCGTGCCCCTCATTAACTGCAGTAGGGCCCTGCGCTCCAAGGGGACCAATTCCTCGCCTGGTGGAGATTCGCCCCCCTCCAATAGTTGCTGAAATACGCGCTGCACGCTACTCCAATGCAAATCGTGCGACACTATCCACCTGATTGTTGTTGTTGCAAAACCATGCTTCCATTTTCCGCTATCAGCCCACCGGGCTACCCTTTGGATTCTAACATTTCCTGCCACCCAGACCGATTTACCTAACAAATAAAAGATGCAGATGTGTAAAACACGTTTATTACATATCCGATTATACACTGCAAACAATACATTGAATCTATGTCACAAACATATTACCCAAAATTGTCCGCCAACCAGTCCTGTTTTAACTCTCTCATGAGCGTATGTACCGTTTGTAACAGCTGGACTCCCAGCGCCCCACCTGCTTTATATTTGCCACTGGCAGCCCCGCCTGAAAAGCTGTAGTCGCAGCACCTATCCTAAATGAATGAGTACAAAACCTTTTCCCCTGTCTGTTGCAGCCCACTAATTCTAAGCAAGTGTTCATGACGCGCCGTAGTTGGTACTTGGTCAGGGGGGTTTCATCTGCGTGAATCAGAAGGTAACCTTCCCCCGGCGGGTGCCGCGCAAGATAAGTTTCCACCAATCGTACGGGGCAATACCTGGCGATTCCCAATTTGTTCAGCACTATTACCTTGCCTGCACCTCCTTGGTCTGTTTTAGATTGCCTCAACCTTATAGACAAGCAGTCCCCAACCAATGCGGCGTCCTGCCTACCCAAAGCGATACCTGATTTGTCATTCTTTGATGCAGCCACAATCTCCCCTATTCTGAAGGCCCCAAAGAATGCTAGTGCAAAGGTAGCGGAAAAAAGTGCTGCCTCAAACGCGGAGCTGGTGGCCCACTCTGTATTGTCCAGCCTCAAAACGTCAACGGTGACAATGGAAACTAAACCTTTACTCAGCAAAGCGAGATGCTGTAAGCGCGCCCAGCTCTTACCACCGGGCAAGCCCCGCTCCCCCCCCCCAGCCCTCCCCCTCTCATCCCATGAGCATCGCACAAGTCCCTCACCTTTACAAAAAGAACGCCGGGCAGTCCGGGTCCGCGCTGCGGGATTCTCCAGAGGTGGGGGGCGAGGGTCTACACGCCGCTGCACAGGAACAAAGAGGACGCCAGACCCTCGCCCCCCGGGCTATATAGCCCTCCTCCCCTCTCCCCCAGGACAGGAAATGATCTCACGCGTGGGGGGAATCCCAGGTTGACCACTGGCTGACCACCTAGTCAGCCAACCACTAGACCGCTCAGGGTCCGTGCCATCCTATGGCACTAAGGATGGCCGCCCTCGCAGGTAGCCACCTTTGGTGTCCCGGGGCAGCCTGTCAGTAGGACTGACGATAATGGACGTTATCTGCTGATTAGTGGCCGGGGACATTCTGCAGTAAGGGAAGAAATGAGCATCAGCACAGTGACCTACACATTTGTTTTGATCCCATGGATTTTGAAAAATTTCTGCAATACACAGCCTAAATAGCATGACAGGTTATCACCAGCTAAAGTATAACGGTAAATTAGTGCAGATAAACCACGGAAGTGATCATGAACAGTTTCTATTCTTAGTCACATACAATGTTACTACAGGGAAACAATTTACCGTTTGGCATGGGAGTTTAAATGAGCCCCTTCTAACATTTTGTTTTCTCTACTAACCGTTAAATATAGATAGACAATATTTAAACACACGCTGCTTATTCCACATTTCTTGCAACTTCTCGAAAATGGTAACTGCAAAGTTGGACAGTCCATATCACCCTCTCTTTTGCTCTATTATTTTTTATCAATGTGGAGTCGACCTGTTACTGTCGCTTGCCATAACACTTTTATCAAAGTTGTGGAAACTTTGCCCCGCCCACGTGACCAGGTCACTCTAAATTTGCCTAGAATTCTCCCAGCTATCAACCGTCTCTACAAGTCTCCTTAAGGAAGCTGACTTTAAGAAACCGAGTAATTTCGACAGTTCAGATTACCTTATTTGCCTTGATCACCAAAGTAAGCACATTGAAATAGAAACCACAGATAAGCACCAGGAAGTTAACACAGTTCGATTAGATAAACCGTGTTTGGTGATAACAAGAAAATCAATAGGTCAACAAGATGTCGTAACTAGCGAGAAGATAAACACACAAGTTGTCTCGCTCTGTTTTTTTCTCTCTTTGTCAGCTCCCTCCATCACACAAAGAACCAGAACTCAAAGCCTGGTGGAGGAGTGTGTAATATTTGTTCACAAACTTGTCTTGCAGTTTCAAAATAGAATCTCCTGTCTAAACTACAAGGCTAGGAAATGCAACACCAGTGCAGACAGTGAAACTAAGGGCCAGATGTACAACCAATCCGTTTTGAATTGCAAACTGCAATTTTTGGCGATTCACAAAACAGAATGTACTAATGTGTCATAGACACATTTAGGGATTCCCAATGGGGTCGCAAATGAACTGCCTGATCAATATTAATGAGGCAGGTCGCAATTTGCGACCCACTGGTAATGGCCAGCACTCACAAGGATTGTGGCTGCTGGAAAATAAAGCAGTTTTTTTTTTTTAAAGCAGCCGGGTTTCCTTAGAGGAAAACGGGATGCATTTCAAAAAGAAAAAAGAAACCTTTCTGTTTCATTATTTAAGAGCAGGCAGCGGTCAGTGGGACAACTGTCTGCTCTTAAAAATATTTTCATTGCCCAACACAAAGGGTAAGGGGTCTCCTTGGGACCCCTTCCTGTTTAAGACTGGCTTACCATTATTTGAAGTAAGTGGCAAATGCAATTGTTTTGCGTCAGCATTTGCGGTTGCAAAGCAATCATACATACCAGTGCGACTCACTATTATGAAGGGACACCCCTGGCACGCCCCTTCCTAATAGCGACCACAAAGCCTATTTTACGAGTCGGTAATAGCATACCGACTCACAAAATAGAGTTTTTTACATACCACAAACCTTTATAGTAGTCGCAAGCAAGCCAATTTTCTGTTTGTGGCAGCTAAATCTGTTTGTGTATCTGGCCCTAGGACACAGAAGGAGAAATGGCGCTCACAAAGGAAGACTTGGGGCAAGACCTGGCCAAGTGGGGACATCTGACGCACCAATTGTCTAATAATTGCCATCATGAGTAGGCCCTTTCCCAAAGCACTCCTTCTCCCCTTGTTGGGGAGGAATCCAGCATTCATGCCCTGGAGTCTCAGAGACCCCCTCTGAGAGAGTCCACAGCGACAAGGGAGTCTCACACAGCAGAGGCTTGGGATTTTTACCCCATTACCGCTGGGAGCACAGCACCGTACACCGTGACTGGCGCCCTCGTTGGAACTTTTGGACAATGCCCCCCAAAACTATAACCTTCCTGCATGTACTGCGGTGCCCGAGCAACCTTTGACCGCTGACCAGTGGAGCTATCCCACGCAGCTATAGAGGAGTTTGGCTCTGGTTCACCCCTCAGCCGTCACCTACCCAGCCGGATGTTGGACACTGTTTTTTCTCATCTCCTGTTGTGCCTCCTACACCCTCCCCCTTCTCTTCCCTCCATTATTCTCCATCTACCTCCCCTATTCCTTCCTTCTCTCCACTTAGCTTCTCTCCCCTTGCCTCTTTTTTTCCTCATGTTTATACTATGCTATTTTACTGATGTTACTTTGTAACCATGTTCTGAAACAATGGTTCTTCCTCATGTAAAGCGCTCTGATACCTCCAGGTCTAGCCAGCGCTATATAAAACTCAATAAATAAATAGGGGTCGCAAACGGGCAAATTTTCCGTTTGCGACAGCTAAATAGGGATGTGTATCTTGCCCTATATTTATGAACCGTACACTTGTATAGTGCACCTCAATGCAAGGTCAGGCTGTTTCACAGCTTTCATCCATGGCCTTCACATAACATAGTACTTGTTCCATGCTTTTGGCATGGTTTTAGTTGATCCCGGGACACAGGAGGGCTGCTGTTGACAAATTGGGCACTTGCTTCTCCTTCGCCAAAGTGACTCAAATCTTTTCTATGATGTGAAATGCCTGGTGGATCATTCCCTACAAATCTTTATCAAAGTTTATCTCTTAGACTGTCACAGAATGTGACAAAACATGGTCAATCTTAACAAGTATTGGCAAAACCAATAGGTTTTAGCAGTAAAAGTCTGAGATATTGACTTTGCCAAACTTGTTTGTATTGGCATTGACTAATAGCAAAATGCCAGTAGTGTATGATAATGCATGCTTATGCATACGGACATATATACAGCCATTGTGGAATTAAAAAAGGCATTTGGCATCTTTAGTGTACCCTTCCATCTTGTCCAGCAGCCATGTTAAATTGGTAAAATAAAAGTAAAAGAGGAAGCACAAAGGATTGAAAAAACATAGCACGCAGCCCAGTAGCTCTTAGCAGTAGCTGGACTCTCCTTAAAAAAGTTTAAAAACAAGGAGTAGAATTGGGTAGTACAATGGAGTATCGGATGAGCAGGGCCAAACGGATGGAGTAAAAAACATAGATCACGAGGGTGTCCAGGATCATGCATAGACGAATGGGCAGCAAAAGGATTGTTTAAAAAAACAGAGAGGTACCGTGAAGATCTGCGCTCCCATGGAGTGCTGAAAGGAAAAGAGGAAAAGTTCTCACAAGTCTACAGTGGAAAGATAGAAGTCATCCAGGGGTATAAGACAAACCCCTGCAGCCTCTGCGGGGCAAGGAGTGGGGTCAATCCTTCAAGGGCCCAGTGGTCGAAGTGGGCGGGATCGGAAGGGCACAGCGTGCCCCTACTTTTTATATATACTAATGTCCTTTCCCCTACTTCTTTATTTTCAGATTGCATCCCAGGACTGCAGGAATGGTCCAACTTAAAAATATTATTTACGAGCCCTGAGCAGTGCTAATTGAGGAAGGCCTCTGCAGTTGCGTGACTTCCTCCCCCTTCCCCTATGTATCTGTGGGAAGGGACCTGCCCAGCAACACTGTCAGAGCAGTTTTTTCCACTGTGGGAGCAATCAAGCAGCAAGAGAAAGAGGCTTCCTATGTTGACCCTCCTGCTGCAATGATTTACATATCATTTACTGACCGATGCTACCTGCCTGCCCCCCACTAAATACAATTTGCCACATCAGGCTGAGCTGGCGGCCCACCCTTGACCTCATCTGCCCTTTGTTCTCGGGCTCACCCAGACTTACGACGCCACAAGAAAAGGAGGAGGACTCCAGTCTGGAATTTGTGGCTGAGTGTGCCCAAACCTTGGCGCTTAGAAAAAAAAACTGTAGAACACGTTTAACATCTTCCTTACTTCCTTATTCTATTTTATAAATTGTGTACTGGTGCTCTGTCTGTGTTCAGGGATGTGGTATTTTTTAAAATACTGTTTACTTTTTTTTAAGGTATTAACATAAAAGCAGCCTGAGGTGTCCAGTTCTCTGACACCAGGGCACCAGAGCCCATTCACGGTCGGACTGTGAAAACAAAAAAACCTAGGCACCAAGGCCGGATTGGCGTAATGGGCATCGGGAGGAAGGCTGAAGGAGTGGGAGGCTGGTTTTATTACTGGGGGCTGCAAAACTGTCCCCCCAGTAACAAAACCAGTAGGGCTGTCCAGCACACTAAGGGAGATATTTACTAAGATTTTGCGCCGTGTTTGTGTTACAAAAGTGACGAAAATCGGTGCACAATCTTTTTTTCCCAATTTACTTTCTAACGCTAAACTTGTTTAGAGCTGGAAATAATGGAAAATTAATGCGAAGCAGCGGCGCTGCTTCGCCTTACTTAGCGCCAAGGGGCGTACCGTGGGTGGAGCATGTGCTTTCCCAAGCAACCACCCAGGGTTTCTCACACTAAACCCAATTTACTAAATAAAGTAGATTGGGTTTAGAGTTAAGTAGACGTACGGAAGGAGAAATTTCTCATTTCTCCTTCCATTTCTGACTTGGTATGCGTGCGGCACTGTGCGGCACACATACAAAGTGGGAAAAGCGTTGCATGTGTCTGGGCATCGTATTTTGTACAGGAAGGATACCCTTCTTCTACAAAACCTATGCTAGACTTATGCACACAACCTAACGCTATGGCGCTAAGGTGTGTGTATGTGTGTGGTGCACGGCAGCTGTAAGGAGCGCAAGGGAAAGGGGAGGAGTGAGGGATAAAAGTTAGATTTCCCCTACACGAGAAGTATCAGACATATATATTGTGTTAGCATGATGTATCTATATATACTTTATGCTTAATATGCACATTGCATAACCTCTATTTGCTTTAGTTAGTAGGAAAAGGTTTATTCTGTCAGTTTGTTCTATATTAATAGAGTAGGCCGGGAAACCGTACAGACGCCATCTTTTCTCTGCTTGTGTCAGACCCGAGCTGTGATCACGTGTACTCTGCATTAGTTGTCAGTACCCAGTCCATTTGAATTACTGAGAGCAGCTGAAAGTAAACTGTTCTCCCTCTGTCCTGGGACTCAAGGTTGCATCTGGCTTTGGGTGCAATAAGCGCATCCCTGGAGGTGCCGTGCCTACACTCCCGGGCACCAGGACGAAATGGAGTCACCCCTCCTGACCTTCCCAATAATAATTTAGTAAAGCTTTGAACCAATCATGTATGCCATATATGGTCCTTCCTAGGGGCCCAAGAGCCAAGTGGTGTTTTTCCATTTACGGTGACTTCATGTGTTGAACTGAAAGTATACATGTGCGGTTTTGAATGTAAGCCAGCAGTCTTCTCCGCGCACCTGATGGGTGAGGGTTGGAGAGGCTTCTCTATAGAGTATTTTGCATAATAAACGATTGAACTTTCTTCACTGCCAACAGACTGGTTATGTGGTAATTGGTATTAGGGCTATTGGTAGGTATAGCTCCTTATGTTTTTTTTATGGTATGTCAGGTGTGAGCCATATCTCTGAAAACATGGCACTCTCCTACTCCCTCCCTGTCGCACAACGCTACACTGGTATGAGAGGCGCTATAAAAAAAATTAAATACATGTGAGAGGGGCTATGGAGAGATGAGGAGCAGTGTTGGAGGGTGATAGTGAGGGAAACATTGAAGAGCCCCAACAAGATTGTTGTATGCCTGGTGCACTGTAAGGTCATCATTTACTGTGCTCTAAATGCCAAAACAATTGAATATATACTTAAATGTGTTGTAGAATGCACAATTTGAACAGATTGTTCAAAATTATCTTGGGAATAGAACACTCTCTTACCATGTCCCCTTTATAGTGGGCAGGTTCGCTTACTGTGTTCACTCGCAACACACCGTACAGTGAATGGACAAAGTGCCAGTGTTGATTTGGTTTCCCAGTTCTGCCTTGTCTGCCAACAAATTAAAAGTGCCCCATTTAGCAAATGAGATATCTAAACAAGCATTAGCAAAGCCAATGGGTCTTGCCTTTGGGACCTCTTAGGTTTGTGTGTTTTTTTAGCCACGCTTTTCAACATCACAAACATACCGTTGTGTCACCCCAAAAAAATAAAGTCGGATGTATCCTTTGCTTCCCAAATTAAATTATAATTTGGGCCTTTTACTCTCAGGAGCTCTCTCAAGTTGTATGTGGTCCGGAGAGTTAGCCATGTAGGACACTTCAAAAGGTATCCTTTGCAGGACACTTGAATACATAATGTTGATGTTTGAGCAGCTAGCTGGGTGATATGAATGTGGACAAGCCGTTTTGGGATTCTGTGAGTCAGATCAGATTTTCCTGAAGAATACCTGTATCTTCTGAGCCATGCTTAACCCCTTCCTTGCTGTCCACCAGTGCAACAAAGGCACACTGGTATACAGGAGGAGCCCTGTATTCATGCCCTCAAAGTTTGACGCAAAAAACACTCATTGATTTCTAAACAGTGAGTGTTAAAGCGTTACGGTAACCATGTTGTTCCAACTTATATTTTTCATGCTTTCCATAAACTTGCGTTGCCTATGAGTGTTTTCTTTTACCAGTGTGTTATTATTTTTTCCAGGCAGTGCATATTTTGAATTGTGTCACATCCAGGCGTTTATAACAGGGCACACTTGAGTTGTAGCTGAAGGCAGTGCATGTTTCCCTCAGTGGGGCAGAAAGGTGTTCAGGGGGTATAGAATGTGGCACTGTGGCCAGAGCTACCAAATTTGGAACTGCGGAACCAGGATCAGGCTTCATGACCAGTCCAACAGACCACTATCCTGAGGGTACACATTTCTTTAGAAGGCCCGACTAGATCATAGAACGTCTGGTCTCTTAGCACCAGCAGGTGGACCCTACCAGTGGCCAGTGTGGGTTAACCTTTAAGCCATTTCCACCACAATCCATACTGAAGTTCACCTCCAGTCTTGCAGGCAGGCCTACAAAGGAGCACACCATAGATCAACAATGATATTGTCATTGAGGTTACAGGACCCTTGAGGCCAGTCCGCCTCACCCATTGGTGCCTCCATTGGCCTTGTTCCAGCAGTAGTAGTGCAACTCACCAGGGATGGGCTGTACATGATTTGCAAGTACACCAAACTAATGTGCATATTTACAAGAGTCTTGCATCATGCTTGCACCATGGAATGTGGTAAATGCATGACACAAATCTCCAAGGCATATTTATGAAGCCACGCAAAGCTACTTTGCATGGCCTTGAATGGTTTCATAAATATGGAGTAATGCAAAACAGCGCACATCACTGCTTTGCCTTACTCTGCACAAGGATGGCATTGCAGTGGGTATTCCCACTCAACTTTCATGGTTTTTGACGCATTCCCAGACCTACAAGGTCTTGTAAACCTGGGAATGCATCAAAATCTTACACCTTCCCCAATATCTTTATTTCTCCCAATGTTTTCCTCTTTCTATATGTGCAGCACACATAGAAAGAGAAAAAAGGCTCTCAGGATTATTTTTGTGCAGAAAGGTACACTGATGCTTGTGTGGGATTCATTCTAAATTGCACTCAGAGGGCAATTTAGAGATGCCACCTGAAAAACAACCAGCCTCTTGTGGGTTCCCTGACTGGTAGACACCAGCCTGCTACCACAAGACAAGTTTCTGGACTCCTGGGGTGGGAGCCTTTGCTCTCTGAGGCCAGACACAAAGCTATTCCTGGGTGAGGTGTTCACACCTCCCCCAGGTCAGGAAAAGCCATCTGTGGCAGGTGAGCTTCAAAGGCCTTGACTGCTTTGCAACGCCACCCCCAGCGTCTCCTGCTGTCAGGAGCAGGCCCCCTTCCTTCGGCACCTTCTTTTCGGCGGGAAGACAGGTGGTAAAATTAGGACAGCCTATCCCACCTATTAGGTGGGGGAGGCAAGTTAAAGCCCACTCTTCAGTGCCCGCCATCATGCAGATGGCAGGCACTCTCCAATCAGGGTTAGGGATTGTGCCCACTCCTCCATGTGGGGTTAGCACACCAAGGGTGCAGTCACCCTAAGGTCAGTAGCCTATTGGTCACTAATCTGAGACCCGTAACACGCCCCCTAAATACTGTGATTTGGGGGCTGCCCTGGACCCAGAAGGAATATTTTCACAACCTATGAAGAAGAAGGACAAAAGAAGAGGCACAGTAGAGGAGACTGCAGAGAAGAACTGACTTGCCCCAGCCCTACCAGCCCATCTGCAGTTTCCAGCGGTCCTGTGCCAGAAGTCGTCTTGTCCTGCAGCCAGCGAACTCCAGAACTGCTTGGAGGACTGATTGCCTTCAACAAAGGATATCCTGCGAACAGCAGCTCTGTTCAAAAGAATCTCCAAAGAAAGACTCTGAGCCTGCTGAAGACAAAGAAACCCGATACCTGGAAACACCACTCCACCCGTCGCCTACGGCCGAGTCCAAGTGGCCCACCAGTCCCAGTGAGGTCCCTCAGCGCTCGAGAGTCCAAGTCCACTATGTGTTGACCCCTCCAGGACTCCCTGACATTGCCTGCAACCTCTGTACAAAGACCCCCCAACCAGTAAGCGAAATACCGACATCAAAAGTCACCCCTGCAGCCGGCCGCCCTGCAACCTGGTGAAGAGGACCTGAGGTGGACCTAGGTTTCCGAGCCCTCAAACTTACCTGCCCAGCTGTTGGTTCCTCCTGAAATACTTCTTGGACCGAGCCTGCAGCTAAAAAACAAAAGAGGCAATCTCCATAGGATTGCATTGGCCTCCTGACCTCTCCTAAGCACTCTGAACTCTGCCGCCCTGGCGCAGCTTGTGTTGTGGACTTAAGTAACTCTGTTTTTAATGTAAAAGTGTTTTACTTACCTTTTTCTAGGAAATGTCCCTGTCTGATATCTTTGTAAAGCTGTTTTTAAACAGTGTACCAACCTGTAACAAAGTCAAATTCAAAAACAGGCAATCTCCATAGGATCGCATTGGCCTCCTGGCCTCTCCTCAGCACTCTGCACTCTGCCGCCCTGGCGCAGCTTGTGTGCGGACTTAAGTAACTCTGTTTTTAATGTAAAAGTGTTTTACTAACCTTTGTCCAGGAAATGTCCCCGTGTGATATCTTTGTACAGCCGTTTTTAAGCAGTGTACCAACCTGTAACAAAGTCAAATTCAACTTGCATATTCTAGTCAACCTGTCTGTAAGTAATGAAAAAAGCACAGGTGCACCATAAATTGAAAATGTGCTAATACAATACAATTAACACAAAAACACAAATAGTGATGTCCAGAAGTCTGATTGGGTTGAATAATTTATTTGTCAAGTAGTAGGAAGACGAACAGCCGACGCGTTTCGTCCCGGATGGGACTTCTTCAGGGCAAGAAGCAAGGTAGAAACTCCTTGGCGGTGAGAGTAGTCTTGTAGTATGATGTAATGGAAGGAAGCCAGCAATTTACGGTCCGTTTCGCAGTCTCAATGCACAAAATGTGCGAATCCAAAAGCATGTAAACAGAAGTGAGATGCACCAACCCTGTGATGTGCACCTGAAAAGAACCTCCTTCCAATGTTATGTAAGGATTATATTGGGAGTATCTTCTTTGTTCTTCACCAAAATTCGCAAGAAAAGAAGACACCGGCAGTAATAGCCCCGACGTGACGATCCCTCAGTACGTATAGCGCCTGATGAAAACAGGATCAATATAAATAGCTATAACTTTGCTTACTAGTGGATTTTAGCTTCATTCCTAGTGTGGCGAATTAATCTCCTTAAAAGATATGAATTTCTGGGATAAGGTTTTACGCAGATACCTTTAGAGACAACTTACATCATTAACTGCCTCCAGAATATAGGATAAGATTCGCACATTTTGTGCATTGAGACTGCGAAACGGACCGTAAATTGCTGGCTTCCTTCCATTACATCATACTACAAGACTACTCTCACCGCCAAGGAGTTATTACCTTGCTTCTTGCCCTGAAGAAGTCCCATCCGGGACGAAACGAGTCGGCTGTTCGTTTTCCTACTACTTGACAAATAAATTATTCAACCCAATCAGACTTCTGGACATCACTATTTGTGTTTTTGTGTTAATTGTATTATATTAGCACATTTTCAATTTATGGTGCACCTGTGCTTTTTTCATTACAAGTTCGTAAGTTCTAGCTAGAGCTATCATTGTGATGGCGGGTGTTCAATCGGTCTGCACATAATCCCCAGTTTCCTGATAAGGGGCTAAATATAGTAATGGCAATTTATGTATCAGGTGCATTTTTATGAAGGTTCCGCCATCTGCTGTGTACTAGCACTGTCTGTGAAAGTACAATTTTACTTACCATTACCAAGTCCTGCTTAGTTCTAAATGTAAAATACAATAAAGGAAGTGTTTTTATACAAACAACTAGCAACCCGCCCCGGCGTTGCCTGGGGCAGAAGGGGGCTGGGAGCAGCATTTTAAGGCTCTGTGCACTCCCGCCCGCCCCGACATTGCCCAGACCACATCCCTCCCGCCTCCCGCCTCCCCCCGCCGCCCGCCCCGACATTGCCCAGCCCGCCTATCGCCCGCCTCGCGCCTCGATCCTCCCGCCCGCACCCGCCTCCTGCCTCCCACCTCGCGCCTCTCGCCTCCCGCCTGCCTTTGCCTTACCTGGGCCGCCCGCAACGGACTTCACCACCACTCCTCGCCGCTCTTTGCCTTACCTGAGCCGCCCGCTCTGGACTTCACCGCCACTCCTCGCCGCACGTCACCGCTCCTCCCCGAATGTCGTCATCACGTCTAGGTCGCGGTCCGCGCTACGTCGCAGCCGGCGCTATTTTTAGGGGACTACTTTGTTTTGACATTTTAATTTTTTAATTTATGTTTTTTTTAATTTTATGTCGCCTATGTCCATTTACACACCTTGAGGATTCCAACAATGTATTGGGTGTGTGGATTGGCGCTGTGGTTCCCGTGTTTACCTTGCCGAAAGATTTCTGTTCTCTCTTTATACTAGTAGTATAGATTGGTCAATTGGTCTGAATTCATTCTTTGAGTGTGTGCTATCGTTTATTGCTTGAGGGTGTACAATAAAAGCTCACCACTACCCTCTGATAAAGCAATACTGCTCTCCCACACTACCACAAATAGAGAGCAAGCTATTATCTACTTTTTGGGGATCCACTGGACTCTGTGTACACTATACCTTACTTTTGTATAGTATATACAGAGCCAGCTTCCTGCACTACTAATTCCAGAGTTGATACATTTGCAATTCTCATTGCTAACTACCTTGAGTAGTAATTTCACAAACTACTAACATAATAGTTGTATCTCAATCATGTGATCCTGCTTAAAGCATCTGCAAAACCAACATGTCTGGGTTGTTTTAGTTGTATATATTCACCTTTAAATGCTATGTCTAGATACAATAAAGGGTAACTAAGAGGCATCTAATGCTGGCTTCATGACATGTTGCGTGAAGCACATAAAAAATTTAGGACTACAATTTTGCATTGACCGTGGGGCACAGAATGATGTAATCAACAGTGCTCCCCAAAACGTGGGGTCTCCTGTCATAGAATTTAAACCCACATTTTATATTGCAAAATGGTTTGAAAAAGGGAAAAGTATTTGAAACTTTCTGTGATTGAAAAAATATCCCACATTGTAAATGTATGTTAATGTCAATAACTCATATAGTAAACCTCTAACAAATGTGTATCTATTGGTTGCATTAAATAACGTTGTAAGCTGTAACTGATCAGTGAAATACCAAATTTGCAAAAAATTGGTATGTTTTGCTCTTTTTAGCCACACCTCTGACTTCGCCCACTGACCCAATCCTCTGGTTATTCCCGCCCCCTGATCCTCGGCCCACAGTTCCCCTACTTTTTTTTTCCCCACTTCGACCACTGCAGGGGCCCTATAAGCCTTCTGACGACCCCCAATACAGCCCAAAGCCAATAAATTTCTGTGAGATCCAAAAGACTAAGGGGGCCCCTCACATTCTGCAAGGGGGCCCCATCATTTATGCCACTAAACTCTTCCAGTCAGGAAACTGTGGAACTGAAGTCAGACCCTACAAGATTTTGCGATTTGCAAAAAGAAATCACAAAATAGAGATTTTTGTAAAAATACCACAATGTTTATAAAAGTCACTGCAAAATCTTAATTAAACCCTTTCTTTAACCATCCTTTTATTGACCCTGCACTGCCTCGCTGGTCCAGTAAAAGGAGGCTTTGTAGAAGAGAGGTATTTTCCTACTCTCTGCCTCCATAGCAAAGCAAAAGAAAAGACTGCTGTAGACCGGGTCTAAACAGGAATGATAATGTTCCACCTCCTCTGACAGTCTTTGGCCCCTACACCCCTACTGCCCACTGCAGCATTTTTCTGTGCTCCCTCCCACCCTTAGATAACTACTCCACTCACCCCTGGACACCCATCACGCACAATTAGCGTGAAGTATATGGTGCTGGAGGGGAGCTGCTGCTTTGGCCCACTCTGCCCTCTTCACGCCTTAATTTAAGGGGGCAACAGAAACAGCTCTCCACCTGCACCATGTATTTGTTGCTAGAAAGTGCGACAGCAGGGTGGTGACAGAGAGAGTCCAACTTTTAAATTTAAAGCTGCGCTCTCTTTGGCACCAAACATTTGTCTTCTCTGCTCACTGTTGTGCTGTTTTGCAGGCCCCAAATCTGAGTTGCCTGTTGCAAAAAGGATGCACATTTTGCTTTTTTGGGCAGCAATTGTTTTATTTTGAGGCCACAAAATTTGGCAAAACAGAACGCAAAATCCTGAGCGGTCTGCAAAATGTTCCTGGATGGGACAAACACAATAATACCACTTTGTCTTGAAGATGTACAATGCACATACCAATCCCCTTTTGACAAATGTCATCCATGTTGACAATATATTGAATGATCTAGCTTCAAACAGAAAAGCTTTTCACACCATCAATGCCCAATGTTCCAAACTTCTTGCTCCAAAATGAAGGATGTATATTTGGTTTTGCTATTTTTTCCACCTGGAATGATAATAGATTATTTTCCCAGAAGACATTACCAGCTAAAATTGCCTCTCTTTTGTGTTAGATTTCCTTCATTCCCAGCCATCTCCATCTCTGTCCCACACTGGTCTCAGAGTGCCATCTACTTTTATGCCACCAACACACATAATGTCACACAAGATATTGAGCTACGAAAGTGTCATCTTGAGGGATATCTTTAAGGTTTGCTCCACTAAGCAATATGTGAAATACAACATCACTAAAGGAGAACAGGAAGCTCTCAACTCCCTGACAGAAAACAGATCAATTGTAATCAAGCCAGCTGACAAGGGCGGGCCATCTTAGTGCAAAGTACCCCTAACTATAAGTTGGAGATCTACTTGCAACTAAGGGACGGGGTGAGCTACACACGCTTAACCACAGACCCGAAAAAGGAAATAAGTAAGCTGATCTGGAGAATCACGGAGGAAGGAAAAGATGCAGGATTTCTATCAGACCTCGAGTTCAATTATCTCAATGAAAAGCAACCAGGGATGCATACGATTTATACATTGCCCAAAGTCCATAAGAATAAGGAAAATCCCTCCGGATGCCCAATAGTGTCAGGTTGTGGATCTTTACTTGAACCACTCTGCAAATTTGTGGACTTCTTCCTCAAGCCTTTGGCTGAAAACACCAAGTCATACTTGAGAGACACGATAGAAGTCATTAATTTTGTTGATGACATGCCCTTTGATCCCTCCCGACAACTACTAGTCACATTGGATATTGTGTCATTGCACACCAGCATTCCCCAATGACCAGCTTTGGAAGTGATCAGCAATGCTTTGGAAAAAAGGCCTTTGCCAGCCCTTGCCCCTACGAGTTTTACGTCCAATTCCTGGAGTTTGCAATGATGAAGAATTTCTTCTTCTTTCAGGGCGAGTTTTTTCTAGAAACAAAGGTGTTGCCATGGGCGCGAGCTTTGCCCCGGATTTAGCAATCTTGTACATGGACCACTTTGAGGACACATATGTTTACCATCCAATGAATCCATACTGTGACCATATTACTATGTGGAAGCGCTACATAGACAATGTCTGGTCATATGGACAGGGAACTCCATGGAATTGCAGGCATTCTTTGGTCGGCGGAATGAAAGATCTGACAATATTAAGTTCACGATTCATCATGATCCCATAAGCATTGACTTTCTGGACATTACAATCCAGTCTGTGAATGGTTCACTCTACACAACTCTTTATAGAAAACCGACTGAGAGGAACACCTTATTAAGATACTGTTGTCACCAGCCCAGGGGCCTCCGTGACAATCTCCCCTTCAAACAGTTCCTCCACATTCGATGTAACTGTTCACTCAAAGAAGAGTTTTTCAGAGAGTCAGATAGCCTCGTGGACCGTCTGGTGGAATGAGGATACCCTAAAAGACTTGTAAAATGGGCCATCTGACTCAGAGAGTCAGATAGCCTCGTGGACCGTCTGGTGGAATGAGGATAACCTAAAAGACTTGTAAAACGGGCCATGAAGAGGGCATGGGTTAACCCTAGGGGGAGCCTGCTGACACACAAACAATGCACCACTCATCCTGTGAACAGTCTTATCTGTGTCACTACATACTGTGCCCGCAATAATGACATAAAAAATGTGAAAAATAAACATTGGAAGCTGATTTTAGATGACCTGGAATTGTGTGATCCTAGATGCATTCCTTCAAGAAGGGCAAGAACATTTGGGGCCATGTGGTCCACTCCTTGCTACCAACTACCCAAAAGCCCTCTATTCAGACTCTGTGGCACTAACCGTAGGTTGTGGGAGACTTTAAGTGTAGGCACTGCAAGGCGTTCAAACTTACTATACAAACCAAGCAATTCACTTACAAAGAACATACAATAGATTTGAAATCACACATGAATTGTAACACCACCAACGTGATTTATGCGATCACATGCCCTTGCGAACTCATGTACATAGGCCAGACATGGCAGGAAGTGAAGGCGCATATCCTGCAGGACTGCAACAGGATTAGGTGTGGTACAGTGGGCGCACCCCTTGTTGAGCATTTCCAGGCACTTAACCATACGTCTTAGAGCATTAGATGGGCAGTGCTTGAGAAAATTATATTGGGCATCAGAGGTGGGGACATTAATGCTGTCTTTAATACCCGAGAGTGTAAATGGATGCACTGCATGAAAACTGTACAGGACGGTCTGAATGAAGTTGATGCAACCAATGCGCAACTGTCTTGCCTTACTAGGGATTAACTGATCTTACAGCTTTTACATACAGGGCTTAGAAGCAGAACTTTGCATTATACATGGACTACCTGTCGTTTACATTTTGGTTAGTCCCCTGAGTCATTAGTGGCAGAATATATATGCATGAGTGCCTATAAATATGTGCACCTTGAGTGAAATACATCCATCTATGCACTGTGCCCAAGAATGACCTGTTATCTGTTTTTTTAATTGTCTGAAATGTATGACTGATGAAATTTTGAGACACATCACGTTTCTTGTGCTGTTTAAGCATCCCATGTTGTACAGATCAATAATATGGTAATTCAGGTTATGAAGTTTGTTTTGTTGTTTCCTTCAGTCCATGTTATGTGTGGTATTTTCCTTAGATTAAGGGGTATCATGTTCTTGTGACTTAACATGGTCCCCTACAGATGTAACTTAATTTTATGTGCATTTATGTCCTTGTAACTGAATACTTCGAATGAACATGAAACACCATCTACGGTATCTGGGGTTTCTCACCAGTGAGTCTGTGTTCGGTGTCTGCATTTAGCCAAATTTATTTAATCATCCAAACAACCGTAATACCATTTAGATCCCTCTCATTTACATCAGTCATAAGAAATATGAACCCTTCCCACAGTTTTGATTATTTTAGATTTTGATTTAATAACCATTCTCGCCACACAGCAATCACCAACACTGTATCTCAACTAGTCAAGTACCAGATCATCGGCGACCGACCCACACGGGTTCGGTAATCGTTTTTCATAGGCCGGAGAGTGTTAGCATCCAGCGCCTGCATGCTGGAAGACTGCAACGTGCACGTTATAAATACCTGCATCGACTGAGTGCCCGTGGTTGTGACCGGAGACGTTCGTACGGTAACGCAAGGTAAGCGGCATGTCCCCGATCTTTAGCAGACAGTTACAGTTCCACTCATACAGAATATTGGCCCTAACAGACATTCTCCATCTCTGTTATGCAGGTTATATTTATTCCTCGACCGTGACGAATATACAAGGTATGTCATTGTCTTTTGCTTTTTCCTCTCTGTTTAGGGGTTGTCCATAGTTACCAACGTGTCCGACTACATTTTCACATGTTGTGTAATTACAGGAATCATCCCTTTAGCACAAGTATTATTGAACTTTAAATAACACTGAGCTTGTATTTTTCGGATGGTATAGGCGATTCACGGGCATACTAGCAAGAACCTCGTTAAAATTATCGCCATTTTAGCGGGAGGAAACTGCTGCTAAAACGGCGATAATGGGCTTGCTAGTATGCGTTATACAATTCCAAAAGAAGCCCAGGTTGATGTGCAGGACATCTAACCAGGGCTTCTATTGAAATTCTATAACACATATTAGCAAGCCCATTATCACTGTTTTAGTGGCAGTTTCCTGACACTAAAACAGCTATAATTTTAATGAGGTTGTTGTTAATATGCGCCCACATTTTGGCAATTATCACCCATGGAGAACAGAATGATTTCAAACAAGGATTGCTACTAGAACCATTTACTTCGGTGATTAGCAGTAGAGGCTGGTCTATGTTGGACACATTTTCTGTTCTGATTGATCAGTGCTTCCACAAACTTTGTATTCACAGCATGTACTTTTCGCCTCCCTGACGTTGGAGCCTACAGGCCCGCACTTTCTGAAAATGACGGCCTGATTCCTCTAGCTGATCATGAATGGTAAAACATTAATTGTCCTTTTACCCAATCATCCTCGTTTACATATGCCCATCAGCAAAATAATGAGATTAAATTATTAATTTAATATAGGTATCTCCTCTCTCCCTCCCATTTGGTCCTGATGAAGATCCCAACGTAAGGATTATTCTACCTACACGAGTTAGGGGGTGATGGAGCAAGGTGGAAAACAAAATTTTGTATACGCCTTGTAAAGTTAATTCTCCATAACAGTAACAAGTACTAAATGTGTGTTTTTTTTAATTAACCAACCTAGAGTAAAATGCATACACAAATACACGTGAGATACTAATTTGCATGTTTTTTAGCAATAATTTACTAATTTGTCGAATATTGTGTCATAAAATGTACGCATATGTTATAATCTAAAAAGAAAATTCATGAATGTGCTTCTGTCTGTTTAATTGTGACAGAAATCATGAAGGTTGGTAAATCAAATTACGCATAAATATCACTTAAAGCTAGGTAAATACTAACTGGGTTATCATTAGAAGGGGGGAGGTAAACAGAAAGGGCTTCATTTTGTAAACTTACATCTATTTGTGTTTGTTTCTGTGATAGTTCCTAAATTGAGGCCTATGCGAGCAAATGAAAAAATGGAGTCTGATTGAAATTCCAAGATGGCGACAGAAGGGCGCAGGCGCCAGATCGGAGATGCAAGCTGCCTGTGACTGAACAGTGTGGGTCAAGGACAGCGTGGCCATTTTATCGGGCCTAAGCCAAAATGACAGCGAAGCCAATATTTTGCCCGTGGGAAAGGAGTGACAAATATCAATTTAAAGGACACTTAGAAGGAAGTCAAACTTTTAGACAATGACACCCCAGTTGCAGCAATGTGATGAGGACTGTGCAAAAATTATATTAATGCTCATCCAACTTCAAATTGACCAATCACAGACATTTTAGAACTTAAGAGTTACAAATTTAGATAGATAAGTTAGTGAAAAAGGGTATAAAAAAAGGGCATTTGGAACATTGAAAGAAGCTCGCTTTTTTATTTGATCTTTGCACCCCGAGATGCTGTCGGTCTGCGTAATTTTTTCTTGAGGCGCAGGGACTTTGACATTTTTCCCAACTTTAACTTTTGAATGGGTGCGAAGTCCAGAGAGGGAGAGAGAGACAGAGAGGTTTTCGTTTGGGACTATTACATTCTGTACTGATGTCTTCACTTCTTCATTTGAGTAATATTTCACAGTCTTATTTCCTTCAAACTGTCATTCTAATAAATGAATGTTATTGAAATTTAAATTTTTCTTTCAGGATTTATTGCAAAACTGAATTATTTCCTAGTTTTATTCAATGTAGAGATCATGCTAGGAGATTGGAATTTCGAAAATAAAAATTAAATAAATGGAGAATTAAGTTGGACTTGATATTTTCCTTTAGTCAACTTTTACTAGCAGATCCAAAACTAATTATGAATAGTGGGGTGATATTATTTTCTTTGCTTTAATGAAAACCATGGTATTTAGAAATAAAGCTGCAGTTGTAAATAATGTATAAAGTTTAGTTCAGGCACTCCACTATAGCACAGCGACTCCCTTTTGAACCAATATTGAATCCTCGGAACAGAATAAATGTGTGTATGAATGTTTAGGTTGAAAGGATGATCCCAGTTGTAAGAATTTGTAAGTAGTTCAGTGGGTTCAAAGGTGGTTTATGTAGAATGTTTGGAGCCGCGCTGCACCAGGGGTCAAAACGTCAATGGTCCTGGTCAGAGTGGATAAGTACAGACAATAGGGATTGATTATTTATGTCAAAAAGTCACTATGTCCATTTGTAAATGTTGCCTTTATGTGGTTAAAGAGGTGTATATCAGTCCTCTGAGGTAATTATTTGCACTTTCCCTTTGCTACCCTATAACCCTCACGAGTGCACACCCCCTTCAAACACCTTTTTCTCACTTCCTTTGGTGCACCCGCATTTCTATATGCAAATCTACATAATATTTATGCTGTTTCATTGAATAAATCACGAAAAACAGTACCTGGATTCCCACTTTTTAAATTTTAGAAAACCACACTATATTCTTTTAGCGGTTAGGTTTTATTATTCAACCTTTTAATTTCTTAAATTTGATTTCTTTGAATAGGACTCTCTTCCATTCTTAGAGACACATACAATGTATACAATAACAACACATTAACTACACATATGTACAAATATTTTTCACCGAAATTAATTTCGCAACATTCACATACTTATATACACCAGTTGCTCCACTTTTCAATTCAACAGAATCTGCTACTTGGTATAATTCATCAATACAAGCAGCATGTCAAATAAATATTTGCCTATTTGTCAAATACCATATCACAGTAAAATTAATTTTTGTAAACTGCGGGGATGTCTTAATTAATCGTGGAAAAATGCCCTTAATTAAATCGTTCAAATCGTGAAAACAATCATGAACAAATGCTGACGCGTTTCCAGCCGCGTATATATTCTTCACGGGCTTTCATCACCGCATTCTTATTGTAGGCAAAAGATGAATGGTCTATGGAGCAAGAAATAATAAGAAAAACTCATCAGCACTAGTGTTTCAAGCCTTTCTCGCACTTTTTATCAATCCTAGAAGGCCACTTCACATACCTTCTAGGTGAATCCTAAGTTGAGGATGTTTAATAGTTTCCACAGTGTGGGTAGCAGCCAGCAGTAATCATTCTGCAAGAAACAAGGTTCTTGTTCATTCATACTGTGTACTACACTCTATTTCATGATTCTGACTACGAACACTGGTCAAGCGCCTACCTTGTGTCCACTCCTAGTTCATGAACACCCATCATATATCACACTGCGTGGGAGCGCAGGGGATCAAAGGCTGGGGCCGGCTCAGTTGAGCAGAAAATGTATGGCATTGTGGTATTCTCCTATCTGTTTACTTTAAAGGGCGCGTGTAGCTAAACCATCAGCTCATCGTACCTGTATAAAATTCAGATGATATTCTGGACACGGCTCTTTTCTTATTTTCTGCCGATACTGTCACAAGAGATTCCAATCCACACATTAGTCTGCGTTCTTTCCCCTTTGACTGCACCACTTCCCCACAGCAACTAATAAGCCTTCTCACCTCACTCTTTTAGGAGCCACTACAGAAGCCGGTCTCCGTGTTTTTTCTTTCGATGCGATTCAATTACCAAATGTTTCTTCCGTCCGCTCTCGATATTCTAGTATTAAAAACTTATGGTTAAATCTTTTCTTACCTATTTCACTCCATGCTTGGCAGACTGTCTGGCGTCTTCTCCAGCCGCAACAACTAGTTCGTTTACCCGGAAGCAATGTTTTTACAAAGCGCCTCTAAGAATGCTGGGAACTGTAGTTCGATTATGGTCCCTTGCCTGTTTATGTTTCAAGCACCTCCTGCTTTATTGTGCGAATACCATAATCCTTTGTGCCATAATTTTAAATTGGGAACAGGTGGGAAAGAAAAAATTAAAATAGTTTTATTTTAATCTTGGGCTCCCTAAATGAGAAAACTATATCGTAGACCGTGCTTCAGGGTCGGTTGTATAGTACCACATGAATGAGTGCCACGGCAGCCAGCACACTTCGAGTTTCCACCATAGTATATCATTGATATCATACTGCAAGCTTACGCCAGCCTTCAGATTAATGCAAACAGAATTTAATAACCTGGGCTTGGTCACTCTGGACAACTCAGACATTTCATTAAGGCCCGTTAGAATGCTATTAGGTCGATAGGTCTGTCGTGATAAAACAGGCAGATAAATGGGGCACCCTGGTTCTCTGGCCAAAAGATATATACATTGAGGAGGGGATGTCTCACGTCAACAACCCAGAATGCTATAGACAAATAGCGAATGACCCTACCCATGACTTACAAGAGCTTATTTCTGAGATCGTTAAACAGGGTCTGCAAGAAAACTGGTTGGGCCCCAAAGAGTTTGAGTATTTGCTTAAAAAGTTCCCTAGGATACCAGTATTATACTTCCCCCCGAAGATACATAAGAAGCTAGAAGATCCACCTGGACGACCAATCGTCTTGGGCTGTGATTCAGTCTTAGAAAGACTTGCAAATAATGTGGACGTCTTTTTGAAACCCTTTCTCACAGGGGTGCGCTCATACTTAAGGGACACCACTGCTTTTATACAGAAAGTGGAAAATGTGGAATTTAATGATCAGGAACAATGGATGGTGACTTTTGATGTCACCTCATTGTACACCCAAATACCACAGGATGAGGCCCTTGAGGTCATAGAATTATACTTGGATAAAAGAGAAAGGCCACACCGAGTACCGACAGATTTATTCTCAAGCTGGCAACTCTTGCCCTCAAGAAGAATTATTTTAAGTTCAATAATGCTTTTTACTTACAGGTCAAGGGGACCGCCATGGGATGTCCTGTTGCCCCAGAGATGGCGGTCCTCTACATGGCAGAATTTGAGGAGAAATTCATCTTTGATAATAATCCTTTCACAAAAAACATCATACAATGGCTTTGTTATATTGACGATGTCTGGTGTTTATGGAGTGGTACAAGTGATGAATTGGACCAATTTTTTGGCTGGTTAAATTGCAGACATGAGGACATCAAGTTCTGTTGTTCCAAAAACCGAGCAAAATTGACATTCTTGGATGTGGATGTGGTCCCTAGTGATGGGCACATCACAGTGTCTTTACATCGAAAGCCTACTGATAAAAACACTATTCTACATTTTGGAAGCTCACATCCAAAGAGCTTAAAAGAAAACCTCCCCTATGACCAGCTACTACATATTCGTAGAAATTGCTCGTCCAGATAGGACTGTGACTATCACGCAGAGGTGTTCTGCGAGCAGATGCGCATAAGGGGGTATCCTAAGAAATTGCTCAAACATGCTAAAAAACGCGCATGGAATACTCCTAGGGAGACTTTGCTGGAGAAGAGGGGGAAGCCAGCCTTGGACAAGTTTGTCTGTGTGACCACATTTGGTCCGCAGACCAATAAGTTCAAACAAATAATACTGCGCAATTGGCACTTGCTAGAAAACATGGAGACTAAACTATCGCGTCCCCTGTTTGCAATGCGGAAGAGCAAAAGCATCGGGCAGGAATTAGTAAGAGCAGACATCAGCACGCAAGAAGTTAAAAAAGACCTACTTGCGCAATGGGGCCTTAAACCAGTGGAGGGGCACCATAAGTGTGGAACATGTGTTCAACCATGGAAATGTTAAATGGAAACATTCCACATTTTCAAATGGCAAGACAAAGAATGTCATCTATGCGGTAATCTGTCCATGCCAAAAAATATACATTGGCAAAATTAATCAACAAATCAACCATAGAATTACACAACATTGCTCCAGAATTAAGAAGAAGGTGCTCACAGCTCCAATGGTTGATCATTTTGTGACAGAAAACCATTCAGAACATGACTTAAATTGACAGTTCTCATGGTAGTAAACACATCCAGACTCACTTCCGACATCGATTCCATACTATTGACTAAGGAAGCATATCTGAATATGAAATTTAATAGCATTCTAACGGGCCTTAATGAAATGTCTGAGTTGTCCAGAGTGACCTAGGCCCGGTTATTAAATTCTGTTTGCATTAATCTGAAGGCTGGCGTAAGCTTGCAGTATGTTACCAATGATATACTATGCTGCCTGGACAGGCAATGAAGAAAAAGATGTTTAAATGGTGGAAACGCAAAGTGTGCTGGCAGCCGTGGCACTCATTCATGTGGTACTATACAACCGACCCTGAAGCACGGTCTACGATATAATTTTCTCATTTAGGGAGCCCAAGATTAAAATAAAACTATTTTAATTTTTTCTTTCCCACCTGTTCCCAATTTAAAATTATGGCACGAAGGATTATGGTATTCGCACAATAAAGCAGGCGGTGTTTGAAACATAATCAGGCAAGGGACCGTAATCGAACTACAGTTCCCAGCATTCCTAGAGGCGCTTCGTAAAGGGTTACAAAACATTGCTTCCGGGTAAACGAACTAGTTGTTGCGGGTAGAGAAGACTCCAGACAGGTTGCCAAACATGGAGTGAAATAGGTAAGAAAAGATTTAACCATAAGTTTTTAATACTAGAATATCGAGAGCGGAATAGAGAGTTGGGCTTCGTTGCTTTGTAGCGAGTAAACCGCTTGTGACGGAAGAAAAATTTGGGAATTGAATCGCAGCGAAAGAAAAAACGCGGGGACCGGCTTCTGTAGTGGCTCCTGAAAGAGTGAGGTGAGAAGGCTTGTTAGTTGCTGTGGGGAAGTGGTGCAGCGTGTGGATTGGAATCTTTTGTGACAGGATCGGCAGAAAAAAAGAAAAGAGCCATGTCCAGAATATCATCTGAATTTTATACAGGTACGATGAGCTGATGGTTTAGCTACACGCGCCCTTTAAAGTAAACAGATAGGAGAATGCCACAATGCCATACATTTTCTTCTCAACAGAGCCGGCCCCAGCCTTTAATCCCCTGCGCTCCCACACAGAGTGATATATGATGGGTGTTCATGAACTAGGAGTGGACACAAGGTAGGCACGTGACCAGTGTTCGTAGTCAGAATCATGAAATAGAGTGTAGTACACAGTATGAATGAACAAGAACCTTGTTTCTTGCAGAATGATTACAGCTGGTTGCTACCCACACTGTGGAAACTATTAAACATCCTCAACTTAGGATTCCCCTAGAAGTTACGTGAAGTGGCCTTCTAGGATTGATAAAAAGTGCGAGAAAGGCTTGAAACACTAGTGCTGATTAGTTTTTCTTATTATTTCTTGCTCCATAGATCATTCATCTTTTGCCTATAATAAGAAAGCCCTGATGAAAGCCCATGAAGAATATATACGCGGCTGGAAACGCGTCGGCATTTGTTCCTGATTGTTTTCACGATTTGAACGATTTAATTAAGGGCATTTGTTCCATGATTAATTAAGACATCCGCACAGTTTACAAGAATTTATTTTACTGTGATATGGTATTTGACAAATAGGCAAATATTTATTTGACATGCTGCTTGTAGTGATGAATTATACCAAGTAGCAGGTTCTGTTGAATTGAAAAGCGTAGCAACTGGTGTATATAAGTATGTGAATGTCGCGAAATTAATTTCGGTGAAAAATATTTGTACATATGTGTAGTTAATGTGTTGTTATTGTATAAATTGTATGTGTCTCTAAGAATGGAAGAGAGTCCTATTCAAAAAAATCAAATTTAAGAAAATAAAAGGTTGAATATTAAAACCTAACCGCTAAAAGAATATAGTGTGGTTTTCTAAAATGTAAAAAGTGGGAATCCAGGTACTCTTTTTCGTAATTTGTATCTCAAGCCCTACCTGGTTCCTGTCATTGGGCCTAACCGCTAGGTTGTACAATCATTGAATAAATCAGCATATGTTGTAAGTTGATGCATTGTATCAATTTGATTTCGTGGTGGTTACATTTTGTTGATTGAATTGTGTACCACTGTGACCTTTTTTTACTGTAATTTACCTGGGTCCAGTGGCTTATCGGGTCACCCCATTGCTATATAACTTGATTTCCTTCAAAGCAGGTTCAAATATAAGTGATTTAGACCTGTTGGCCAGACATTGCTGCATTAATTCTTGAAGAGCAAAATCACATGCTACTATAGTAGAATATCCATTTATATTGGAATGTCCGAAACAAGGTGCACTACACTGCCTACTAGAACATGAATTAGGACATACGTTCTTCATCTGCTATCTTCATTTAGCAAACCACATGATTCATTGTCCTTTCGTAGTTTTTGACCTCACTCAGAAAGTTGAAATTATGACTTCCATGTCTTTTGGAGCTGAGCACAGATAGAGGACAGTCTTACAGATGTGGGTCGGTCAAGAAATTTGAAGTTTAGAACCTGTTATATAAAAAAACTGATGCCACATGGTTCTTTGATAGATGCCAAGATCACTTAAACAGACATAAAATTAAGGAAAGTCATAATTTGTATCCCGCCTGTCTCTTATAATAAAAAAAGACATCAGTTGTCCAACTAATGCTTTTTTATAAAGGTATAACAATTCATTTTTTCCTTCCAGTTCCCCCTGTTTCAATAACTTTAACAAGCTGAGTGCTCAGGGGATTATTTTAACTGGTGTTCCTTGATGTTCTTGCCAGCAACCTATTTATTGATGACAGCATTTGAATTTGTTCATAGAAATCCAACAGAGTTCTCAGCAAGAAATGGCTTTGCCACAAAACAAATGCCTGCTTTTACCATTGTTCATGTCAAATATATGATTTTTTACCTTCTCACATAAACAGATACCATAGCTTAACATTCAAATTCGTGTCAGTGGCTTTCATCATATTTCATTCTGGATCTGCTCATTCCCTGCCTCTGGGTGGAAATAAAATTTCTTATGAATAGCTCTCTAACGTGTCTTCTCAGCACCAGCAGAAAGGCTTTACAAATGAAAAGAATATGCTCAATGATGCCAGAATGAATGCCTGGAGGTTTGGCTTATGGTTCGGCTTGTGAGGAGCAGCAATACTCCAAACTCGCTTGTGCTGAACTCATCTCAGAGGGGGAAAGGATGGAGGCTCTGTCACTGCTATCTCGCTTGCAGCTTCACATGTGCAGAGAACTCGCCATGCAACAGTGCTCTGAAGACAAAGTACATTTCTCAACAGTCCCTGGACTCTCAAGCTGTTTCGAGATAATGACAGCTATAATGGATCATCTAGAATAACTTTGCTCGTGGTTCACAGTATCTTTGCTTGGCAATTACGATACAATGTTGCTGCATAGAAGTCTGAACTCTGAGGAGAAAATGGGACCAGGGGTAGATATATGCTCTACAAAGTTACAAAAAGTCACAAGCCATTGCTCTAGGAATCAATAAAATAAATAAATAACATGAATTATCAAGTAGCCGTGGGCTTCCCCAAATGGAAATAAGTCTTCTTTGCTGTAAAGTACTGGTGCATTTCAACCTCCAAAGGGCTTCTGCTCTGACAGTTGTGCTTCTATCACATTTAAGAGCACATCCCCTGATGGCGCCATTTGTCATTTTCTTCTTTAAAGTATGATTGGGTGTCGCCTATGCACCCATTTTATTTTTGATATAATGACATTTCCTTCTTTCTGAACCCGCCTCCCAAGACCTTGAAGGCAAAGACGCCTCCCCATTGTGGGCACCGCTCATCTTTCCTCATGCCCACTAAGCAAGTTAATTTTGAGGTGCTTATTCAGTGTCTCTCTGCTGCCTGCCTCCCTGTGTTTAGTTGCTCCCTTGAACCTTGAAGCACTGGTGTCCTCGGGCCAATATCTGTACTGTCATTCTTATTGGCCCTGGATTACTTTCCTAATCTTTGTAATAGATGCCCCTCACTTAGGTAAAACGGCCCCCTTTAAACTGAAGGACCTCAGATGCACTGTAAGGGGAAGGAAAATAATCGATTACTTTAAACCATCGGCCTACAAGATTGCTATCCTTCCGGTAAGACATTGGAGATAAGGAATTTTTTAATATGTTTAAAAAAAGGTGTTATTCGTATGAGATTTCGTACCAATACAAAATGATTAAAGAGTTTCATGATTATCTTGTTTACAAACCACTACAATGCCTCAGTCCAGGATGAAAGGACAGACAGTAAGGACCAGTGCATAAGAGTAAATGTGTATCTCACATGTAAATGTCGTACGCTGGATGGCACCATCTTCTTAAGATGCTATCAGTCATGATTGGGGGCAGTGGAACTCCATCACTGATCCTAGGTGCTGATTTTAGTCTGTTAATGGACAAATTCTTTGATAGACAGACCAGAATGCCCTTCAAATTCCCAAATGGCCAGAAAATATTTCACGACTTATTCTGTATGTCAGTTAGCCCACCTGAAGTGAATCCTTACTTCCAACACGCATCATTCACATTACCTGCTGGGTCTGCCAACCTTGTTGAGTCAGTCTCCAACTTAGTGACTGAGCTGACAGAAACCTCTGATAATCAGTGACACGTGTATCTTCCAATAGTAATTTCCCAGTTAAAGAAGGCAAATAAACACCAGAATACTACTTGTCCAGTCCCAGAGGAAGAAAACTTCATATGAATTGAACCACTTCCTTCCATAAAATAACACAGAGGACAAATTTCACGCTGCAAACAGGGCCTGTGAACCTTTATAATGGCACATCGAAGCAAAACACACAAATGCAGCACCTACTTAAGATGGCCTGTTCGTCCTCGCCCCTCATAATTGTTCAGTCTGTTAATGCACAGAGCAAACGAAAAGCAAATTTAGTAACAGACAAGACGGGCGACATCTTTGTTGAAGCTAATAGGCAGTTAGATTGCTTAATACTTAAATAAAAATCAGGCAATTATAAACTTCAAGAGGGTCTGTACCACTACTAGGCTGTATTTGAAATCCCAGTTACGGCTTGTTTTTGTTGGCTGGCTTTGCATCCTTCCACTTGGGTTCGAGACATGGCAGAGTTTTCCCCCCTCTTTCTTCTTAGACTACCAGTAACCACTACCCATCTCTCTGTGCCTTGATCCTCACTCCTAGGTGTTTGTAGCGTGGACAGTAGTCTTCTTTTTCCGCAGCCTGTAATTAGGCGTAGATAGAATTTCAATTACATCAGAGTAATCCGAGTACTTTCTGTGATTTTGCATTACTATTTGATGTAGAATTACTGATATTAACGCAAATACTCCTGCTTGCATAATTTAGAGTCATTTGGGGTAAAAAATACTACAGAGAGAGCAAATTTAGCAAGTGTGAGCAGTCGCGTGCTTGCTAATCATGCTCTGCTTCATTTAGCGTCATTTTTTCGCGTCCATTTCGGATGCAAGGGTTCATTTTGCACTAAGAAAATAGCGCTAGATGTCGGAATTAAGATGGGAGAAAATATTACCCCAAGCGCATATTTAATGAGCAACTGCTCGCTACTCATATTCTGTTGCATTTAGCACCATTTCTTAGTGCAAAAGGCATCCTTGCATCCATTTTGAATGTGAGGGGGCATTTTTGCACTAAGAAATGGTGCTAAACGCAGAATATCTCTTCTTGCGTAATTCCGCATAATCTCACGGAACTCTAAGGTAATTCTGCGTAAATAAACAACATGGAATTACGTGGATTACGCACACCCCTATCTGTAATTTCATACATGATGTCTTAATGTACCATTACATTTACTCCTTGTAAGAAGGTAGGATGCTTCTAGCATGTTACTCCCACTTTTTGCCTGCTGTCAGTGTGTTTTTGACCAAGTCTGCTGCTTTCTCCTCTAAATTGACATGATAAGTACTTTGGTACCTCCACAATTGGTTACTGGTGTACCCTTGTAAGTCCTTAGTATATGGTACAAAGGTAACCAGGGCATAGGTACACCAGGGGTTTCCCATGGGCTGCAGCATGTATTGTCCCTCCTATGGGAGTCTACTTAAACTGTGACTACAGACCTGCCAATGCAGCCTGTGTGAGTTTGTGCGTGCACCTCTCACAACAGATATACATTTCATTACATCTGAGGTCACTGCACATTAAAACCTATAGGCCACCCTTATGGCAGGCTCTTCAGTCCCGAGGGCAGGGTGCTTGGTAATAAATGTGAGGGTGCACCTGCATGAGCAAGACCCCCTACAAACCTCGGAGTCGATTCTCCAGGCTTGGTAAGTGTGGTCAGCAATTTTTAGATATCTTGTGGACATCAGTCATTACGAGATGTCTCACTATATAGTGGTTGCACCAAACCCAGTCATGTTAGGTACCAAACATGTTGGAATCATACCCCAACACCAATTCCAGTGTTGGAAGTATGATCCCATGTACTGGGGGGCTCCTTAGGGGATCCCACTGTACTCCCGGTAACAGCCTTTCAGGGTCTGCAAGCAAGCTAGTGCTACTGCCAAAAGCAGATACAAGTCTGTCCTCCTGCTGCTGAGCCAAGCTCAAGCAGGTGAAGTTAGGACAACAAGTCTCCTGTCACAGGACGCCTCCTGTGAAAGCGACGCACTTCAAAACCCTCCTTGATTCCGCCAAAAATAGACCCAAAAAACTATTCGATCTCATCAAGACTCCGAGCTGCTCTCCCCCAACCTCCAAGGTGGAGGATTCTACAAAGAGAGCAGCGGATTTCGCCACTTTCTTTGATGGAAAGGTGAAATCACTTGTGGATCAGGTTGCTCATCCTACACCTCCAGAGGAGCACACATCCTTAGCCATTTGGCAGAGCTTTGACCCCATATCTGAAGATGCCCTTCTCAAATGCATACGCGAAACAAAGCCCTCCAACCACTCGCTTGACCCTATCCCCAGTGCCATTGCCTTTGACTTCTATACCCATTCCCTCTCCTATTGGACCACTCTGATCAACCTCTCCCTCTGGCAAGGCTCCCTTCCTGTCCCCTTCAAAACTGGGCAGGTCACCCCTCTGCTGAAAAAGCCCACTGCTGATGCGAATGACCTCAATAACTACCGCCCCATCACTAACCTTCCCTTTCTTACAAAGATAACGGAAAGATGTGTAGCCAAACAACTCTCTCGTCATATCAAGGACAATGATCTTCTTGACAATTGTCAGTCCGGCTTCATCCAAAACTGCAGCACTGAAACAGCCCTACTGCAAGTGGTTGATGATGCGCTGAGGATACTCGACTCAGGGGGTCCTGTCTGCTAATTCTCCTTGACCTCTCCGCAGCCTTCGACACTGTTAATCACAACACCCTCCTCAATATTCTTCAACAGAGAATGGGCATGGAGGGCACTGTGCGTAAATGGTTTGCATCCTTCCTCTCTGACAGATCCCAAATGATCAAAATAGCGAACAGTCTTTTGTCTCCTGTGGCGGTGGGTCAAGGTGTTCCCCAAGGCTCTATACTTGCACCCACACTGTTCAATCTCTACTTAGAACCACTGGGAAACCTCCTAAGCAAATCTGGGATTCACTATCATCTCTATGCAGATGACACTCAACTCTACCTCAAGGTTGCCTCCACTCATGATCTCTCCATCCTAAAATCTACTCTTGACTCCATTCAAAACTGGATGTCATCTCATCAATTAATTCTGAATCCCTCCAAAACTGAATTCCTCCTCTTCTCCTCCTCACTCTCTCCTCCCCCGGTTCAATCATGGATGGATCAGATGAATCTACCAAACAACAAACCCATCATTGTCGACAGCGCAAAATCTCTTGGTGTCATTCTAGACAAAAAACTCAATCTAACTCCCCACATCAATTCTATTGCAAAATCTGCTCGCTACCAACTGCGCCTTCTTTGGGGAATCCGTCGCTTCTTCCCGGAGCAGGACCTTATAACCCTGGTGCAATCGCTGGTCCTCTCCAGACTAGACTACTGCAATTCTCTTCTTACTGGCCTCCCCAAATCTCACCTGTCCCCACTTAAGTCTGTCTTCCATTCAGCAGCTCGTTTCATCTATAGGGCCAAAAGAAGCGATCACATCACACCGTTGTTATCCACCCTCCGCTGGCTTCCCTTCGAGGCTAGAGCTATCTACAAGACCGCTTGTATCACCCACAAAGCCTTGCACTCCTCCTCTCCCCGCTACCTGGTGAATAAACTGAAACTCTCTGGAGGCTGTAGACCTTCACGCAATGCCGAGAATCTACTGCTTGAACCTCCCACTTTCAAGAAGGAAAGAACAATGGCCCAATCCTTTTCAGGCAACGCAGTGAGAATCTGGAACTCGTTTCCGCCTGAGCTCCGGACCACCGCCTCCTCCCAGGCCTTCAAAAGGGACCTCAAAGTTCTCCTCCTCCAGAGACACCTCCAAAAGTAATTCACGTCCTCTTGCTATTCGGAGGAAGACTTCCCACTACTGATATTTTTTACTTTCCATGACCATGGGAGTGCCTTCCCAGTGTTTTCCTGTGGTGGGAGTGTCTGCCTTTTTGCAGTATTCTCCATGTACTTGTGTTCGGTGCCCTTTTGTAACATGCACACAACACTTTGCCCTTGTAACACACGGTTGCTACCTCTCACATGTTTTTACCTTTGATACTTGCACAAGTGCCACCTTGCCTACGTAACGCCTGTTCTTGTACCTAGCACTTATTGCAGTATTATACCTCAAATTATACTCTGTTTTCTCTTATAACTGCCCACTTGTCACTTTTCCTCTTGTGCACTTTTGACTACCTCATGTATTTTTGGTTGCTCACAATTTTTACTACCTCAAGTATTTTGTTTGCTCACAATTGTCACTATTACCTTTACTACCTCATGTATTTTTGGTTGCTCACAATTTTTACTACCTCAAGTATTTTGTTTGCTCACAATTGTCATTATTACCTTTACTACCTCATGTATTTTTGGTTGCTCACAATTTTTACTACCTCATGTTTTTTGTTTGCTCACAATTGTCACTATTACCTTATGTAAGTAACGTATGTTTTAGTAATCTGCTCTTCTGTAATGTTTCTCATTATGTTTCATTTCTGTTCCTAATGTGAAGCGCTCTGACGCCTCCGGGTAAAGTCCGCGCTATATAAAAATGCATAAATAAAATAAGATAAATAAATAAACAGGGAGGTGTAACCACCTCCCAGGCAGGACTTAGTGTATTTGGCTGGGGGCGCTTGCCAGCACCAACAGACTGCTTTTAAGGGCACATTTGGGGCCCTCCTTGCATACTCCAGTTTGAACCAGTTCAGGATCCCTTGGTTCCTGCTCTAGCAAAAAATTAGACACAGGACATGGGAGTATCCTTCCCTCTGTCCGGCTCCTCCTTTGTGAAGGACCCCAGAGTCATTCCAACCCTTTCCCTAGGGTACTTAAGGGCTCCCCTGTGGGTGGGTTCTTGGATTTGTCGTGGGACGAGACTCAACCCTGAAACTACAGCGCCCTTCAATCATCTGGAAACTTGAATTTAGAAACTAGGACTGCATCAAGGAAGACTCCTGCTGCCCCTGGTCTCACTGTTTTTCAGTCTTCTTCATCATATGTGTTGGTGCTTCATCCAAATTCATCAACAGACCTATGTGCATCAAGGACATCTGACGAAATCTCCCTTGGAGTGAACAAGTCACTCCCTTGCATCTGCAGGAACCGCAATGAAGCTGACCGGTCTGCTGCTCCTGTCGTCTTCAAGACTTCCTTAGGCCCAGCAACACAAGTGGTGGTTCTGCAGCTCCCTAGAGGTCTGACCTGTCTTCTCATCAAGGTTGAGGACAGTATTCTTCATCGGCTGCAAGACAAAACCCTAGTGCACTGTGTCAACTTGCCGTGACAAGTTTTGTTGGCTCTCCACTCCACAAATCTTCAGGCTATGAGAAGCTCCAGCCTGCAGCACCTTCCCTCCAAGATCACCTTCCTCACTGCATCCTCTACACCATTGGCCTCCATCTTTGGTGAACTGCACAAGGTCCTCTTGCCACTCCTGTGACTTTGGCCGGTGGGTCCTCCTGAGGATCTTCTCTTGCTTTAGCGGGCTCTCTTGCTTGCCCAGACCCTGCACTGACTCTCCTGCATTTGGTGAGTCCTTTGGATCTTGCTGGTCCCACTGTTTGCTCCTTTTCGTCTTCCATGCCAGTTGCGGCTGCTAAGGCTTGTTGGTGCACCTGCCGGACACTGATCACCTAGACAACGACATTTGATGCAAGACAGCTCATGCATGCCTCCTGATCTTCCTCAGAATCGCCTGGTCCTCACAGCTGCAGCGACAAGGTCACCGCCATCTCTTCAGAAGCTCTCAACATCAGTGGGCATTGCTCTTCTGTGCCTCCTGGTCACCTCTGAGTGGCATAGACTCTGGCCCTCTGCTTGCAGGTTCTTCACTTTCAGAATCCACCCTTTGGTCCACCAGACTCCTTCACAATTTTCTCCAGAGGCATTTTGGTCTCATATTGCTGTCTATGGCAAGTTCAGATGTCACTTCACCCGTATGCACCCGGCTTCCCTGGTTCAGGTAACCTGGTTTCTGGGGCGTCTATGGGTAGGTTGACTTCCCAACCTTCTGTCATCCAGAGGGTTTCTTCAGGGTCATTCGCAAAGGGTCGTTCTTCTTTAAACGGCACCTGCGAATTCTCCATTGAATTCCACTGGGCACGAGGATGACGTTTTCACTTTGCACACAGCCTCCGTGGGATTCCTGGGTACTTACCTTGGGTGGTTCCTGGTGTTCCTGGCTCCTCTGGATCTTCTTGTCCAAGACCCATTCTTCTTTGCAGTTTGCATTCCATTTTGTTAGTATATGGTTTGGTCTCTCCCTGGAGAACACTGTTTTTTACACTACTTAGGTGATTGCTTCCTAAGTATTCTTGTGTATTGCATTGATATCTCTGGGTAGGAGATATACACATGTGTTAGTTATAGTGTGTATAATAACCCCTTCTGTGCTCCCGTCGGAGCACTCCCTTCCTGGTGCTGCAAAGGACCGCTGGCCGTCGCAGCCCCGCCCAACCTTTAGAACGCCCGCACCGTGGTGGAATTGCTTCAGCGGTTAAGGCGTGAAATAAGAACTATTCTTTATATAAACACTGTGTGTTTTCTTTTAATTAAATCTACACTATAGATTAATATTGGTAAAACAAAGTGCTTACACTCCTTCAAGATAATCCTCAATGCTGCTCTCCACCTCTACCACTTTGAGAGCTTTCAAAGGTTATCAAAAAACACTAAAATCACCATAGGGGTTTTCTAGATTAGTGCAAGGTGCATCACTCACATAAGTGTGCACTATATACTAAGCCAGGCTCCTTTACTCCAAGAAGGCTGGAGTTGTACTGATTTCTAAAAGCATTGAAATCCAAGTTTTTGCGTGGCTTCAAATTGTCAACAATGAGCCAGCCTGTTCTCTACAAAGGATTTTGGGGGGTAAGAGATTCACGCAAATGGAATGGGATGTCTTGGTATGGTATAGCTCCTTAACCCTGTTCTGATGCTTCTCTTTGATTATTGTTATTCTACAACCTGCTGCAGTGATATGGGAAGACAACCTGTTTTTGGGAACGACTTATTGAGGGGGATTAAATGTGCGTTAAGTAGTGAATGCCAACTCAAGTTGTTTCAGTCAGAATGTGGTGCCTTCTCTTAGCCACTGGAATTAGTGGTGAGGGATGCTGCAAATCCCCTAAATAACCATGCTGAAGCTCAGAAGGTGAATGAGCAATAAAGATGCCTTTAAAATCTGTTATATAATCTTGTCTTTTTTTTATGTTCTCCTATAGCAATAGTTTGCAAATGGAGGTGTCGGGCCCAGTTTGTTTTGTGTTCCAACCTTTTGGGGCTTCTCCTGGGTAAACGCAACAAATGCGTGGAGAATCTCTGTTTCCCTTTTTTCACTCAGGCTCCTTTTTGTCCAATTCCAATGCAGTACCGTCCTGGGTTGAGCTAGTCATTTTGACTACTCTTCAAGTTCCTCTTGAATTGTTCTATTGCATTGCATAATCATCGGACTGTATAATACTTTCACCCGGTGTTAGTTTGTAGGTTTAGATCTTCCCAGAAAGCCCTGAATGAATTTGCCTTACCTCTCTGTCTAATTCTATCTAATTTCTTGATTCTTTGTACAGACGCCAAGCACTCTTTATATGTTGGAGGAGTTTCTTTTATCCAATGAATGCAGATCTCCCTTCTTGCCAACAGTATTATTACGAACAAAAAAAGTTCTGGTCTTTGCTAAGTCTAAATACCTGGTATATGCTTTGGCTTCTTCCAAAATACCCAAATCCATACTCACCTCTGTCCGCCCCCTCAATACTCTTGACAAAGCTTTACCCGTCTCTTCCCACAATTCCTTCAAATGGGGACACTGCTGAAACATGTGTAGATCGTCTGCACCTGGCTCACCACACTTGGGGCAGCTTCTGATCTTTGATAGCCTTCTAGGGGTCAAATATGCTCTGTGAATTGTGAATAGAGGGCTCCTTCTCAATGGTGCAGATTTCACAACTTTCCAACAAGTCCCCATAGATACTTGCCATTCGCTTACGATATTCAGCTCCCGCAGTGCATCTCCCCAGATCTAGTTCGGAATTTCATAATCATCCTCTCCTTCTTCAATAAGGGCCCAGTACCAATAAGCAATTTCTTTTTAGGTAATCTTCTTCTGCAGTGTTTACTCAATTATCCGGCTTCCTTTTTCACTATCCTTCAAGTTCTTAACCCAACTGCTTATTTGGTAGTACTTAAATCTGGTAACCGTGCCCTTAGTTCTTTCACTCAATGCCTCCCATTCTATAACAAAGCCTTGAATCATCAGTTCGCACCCATTTTGTAATGTTGTTTTCTTTTAGAGGATGTGCTAGTCTGTCTTTTAGACAATCCAGAGTTCCTGGGAAGTCCCATATGGGCGCGTATTTGCTATATTATGGTATTTTAATTATCTTTTTTATTTGCTGTCAAAGTGCTGCCGCCGCCTTTAGCCCCTTCGCTGCGGGGGATATTCCCCCGCTGTGCTGGGGGGGAGGGGGAGGATGGCACGCACAGCGCTCACATGCTCATGACGAGCTCAGCTCGTCATGAGGCATGGCGCTCCTGTGCTCATGACGAGCTCAGCTCGTCATGACCACACCCGTTCCTGTGGAACGCTCAGCACAGCAGGGGAATTATCCCCGCATGCGAGCGTTCCATGGCTCATGACGAGCTGAGCTCGTCATGAGCACAGGAGCGTCGTGGCTCATGACGAGCTCAGCTCGTCATGAGCTTTCAAGTGGTTAAGATGTTTAGTTTTATTTTCTTTTTCCTAAACTATTTTGGGTGGCCATACTTGTATAAAAAATGGCTTCCTTCCTCCTTGGTTACAGCTTTCAAGTGGTCGGGGTACAGATCGTAATTCTCCAGGAGTATCTTAATATTCTTGAATTGGAAGGCTCTACAGTAATTGAGGATATCAGGGCTTGCTATCCCTCTTTGTTCCTTTTTCCTTCTTATTGTTTTCCAGGCTATCTTCGCCCCTTTTGCAGCCCAAATGAAACTGCTCAAATCTCCTTGTAGTTTTTTTATTTGGTTCAAGTTAAAATCCAATGGAATGGTGTTAAACAGATAGGTAAATTTAGGAAGTATGGCCATTTTGATTGTATTTGATCTTCCTAAAAATGATAGCGAAAGCCCCCCCCATACTTTCAGTAGTTTCCTTACTTGGTTACAAGTTATTTCAAAGTTTAGGCATGCAATTTCCTTCATGTCCCTTGTGAGTTATATGCCCAAGTATTTTATTTTCTCTTTTACTCTGGGGTTTTGATAATTGTTGTTCCATTGTAGGATTCCTGTTTTAGTTTGATTTGCTAGGTAGCCTGATGCATGTCCAAATTAAGCATTATAAGGAGGAAGGAGCCCAGGCCCGTATAACAAAAGACAGGAGGGGGCCACAAACTAGCTGGGGCTTAGAATACAGAAGAATAATATTAGTTATAATAATGTCATGGATTGTTAACGGATTAAGATTAAGGAAAAGAAGGGCCACAATATTGGAATACTTAAAAATAGTAGATTGTGACATAATGATACTGCAAATAACACATATATTAAAACAGGAATGGGAGAAAGTCCTAAAAAAATCAAAAGTGGTTAGTTACATGGGTATGTACGAATCAAAAGTGTAATGTGACAGGGGTGGCGGTATTATTAAAGAAATTGTTAAAAGCACAGATAAAATCCACAGAAGTTGACAAAGAAGGGACATGGGTGATGGTGAAACTAAAGAAACATAACAATCTATATACAGTGGTTGGGTATTACCGGCCTAACACGGAGGATCCAGAACCTCTCCAGAAACTGTACGCTCAACTGTTAACAGCGCAAGACCCAATAATAATGGGGGGGGGAGATTTTAACATAATTTTAGATCCAAAAAAAGACAGATCTCCATCCAAATATGGCCCAAATCTACCAAAAATGAGGGAGTAGGTGAACAATTACATTAAAGATCTTGGGATCATGGATGTATGGAGAGTGAAGGGATATAAACTTAATTAATTTACGTTACAGAATAAAAGATTAAGACATGCATCGAGAATCGATTACTTTTTAATAGACAAAAGCCTACTAAACTTAACACGTAAGGTAGAACATATACCAGCACACATTTGTCAGATCATTCTGCATTGATCCTATACCTCCATTTAAAAAGTTCTGTGCCGACCAATAGGTGGACGGTGGATAGGAGAATCTTTTGGACAATCAATTTTATTGAGTTTTGGATGTAACAACAAACAGCACCATTCAGAGCTACATTGTGGAGAAGAGTGTTGCCGGTGGCAGAGGCAGCCTCCATTCACTTAGCGCTCAAAACCGCTTTTCACTGCACTGCTCGCGCTGTTGTAATAGCGAAAGTTTTTAATGTAGCGATTAGAGGCTATCTTTTTTAAAAACGTTCAGTGTGGGTTAATCGGATATAATCACTGTGAATCATTGTATTTACCTTAGCTGCTCAGTTTCTCTCCTACTCCCGCCCCGGTCCGCCGCGTCCAATCATGGGCGTTTGATGCGGAGGGCGAGGAGGAGCCTTGCACATCCGGGCTCAGGGAGCAGAGGTCAGCGCTCTAACGACGCTGAAGGCGAAAAGTTTATTTAGGTCAGCTGAGACAAGCACGCGCTGTGGAGAAGAGTGTTGCCGGTGGCAGAGGCAGCCTCCATTCACTTAGCGCTCAAAACCGCTTTTCACTGCACTGCTCGCGCTGTTGTAATAGCGAAAGTTTTTAACGTAGCGATTAGAGGCTATCTTTTTTAAAAACGTTCAGTGTGGGTTAATCGGATATAATCACTGTGAATCATTGTATTTACCTTAGCTGCTCAGTTTCTCTCCTACTCCCGCCCCGGTCCGCCGCGTCCAATCATGGGCGTTTGATGCGGAGGGCGAGGAGGAGCCTTGCACATCCGGGCTCAGGGAGCAGAGGTCAGCGCTCTAGCGACGCTGAAGGCGAAAAGTTTATTTAGGTCAGCTGAGACAAGCACGCGCTGTGGAGAAGAGTGTTGCCGGTGGCAGAGGCAGCCTCCATTCACTTAGCGCTCAAAACCGCTTTTCACTGCACTGCTCGCGCTGTTGTAATAGCGAAAGTTTTTAATGTAGCGATTAGAGGCTATCTTTTTTAAAAACGTTCAGTGTGGGTTAATCGGATATAATCACTGTGAATCATTGTATTTACCTTAGCTGCTCAGTTTCTCTCCTACTCCCGCCCCGGTCCGCCGCGTCCAATCATGGGCGTTTGATGCGGAGGGCGAGGAGGAGCCTTGCACATCCGGGCTCAGGGAGCAGAGGTCAGCGCTCTAGCGACGCTGAAGGCGAAAAGTTTATTTAGGTCAGCTGAGACAAGCACGCGCTGTGGAGAAGAGTGTTGCCGGTGGCAGAGGCAGCCTCCATTCACTTAGCGCTCAAAACCGCTTTTCACTGCACTGCTCGCGCTGTTGTAATAGCGAAAGTTTTTAATGTAGCGATTAGAGGCTATCTTTTTTAAAAACGTTCAGTGTGGGTTAATCGGATATAATCACTGTGAATCATTGTATTTACCTTAGCTGCTCAGTTTCTCTCCTACTCCCGCCCCGGTCCGCCGCGTCCAATCATGGGCGTTTGATGCGGAGGGCGAGGAGGAGCCTTGCACATCCGGGCTCAGGGAGCGGAGGTCAGCGCTCTAACGACCCCTCCCTCTAGCATAAATGTGCTTGGGGCAGCGACCGCGCAGCGGACGCGTGCAGCGGGCGCGCCGGAAGCGCGCCGAAGCCGAGCCAAAGTCAAGCCCGTCTGCGCCCATCTGCGGCCGGACGGGGCGCGGGGCCACAGACCCTGGTTCTTCGACTCAAACTACCATAAGGTATGGCAGACATGCGTTGCTTGCACTCCAACCTGACACGCTTGCAGCTTGTAAACACTCCATGCTTGCCCAGTCACTAAATAAATGTACTAGGTGCAGCTTTGAACCCATCATTCAAGTCCCAGCCACTAGCACGGGTCATACCATCAAAGCAGCCTTACTTAATTGTAGATCTCTACGCAAGCATGCCCTAGAAATTTTCCATCTACTTGAGGACCAAAACCTTAATATTCTATTCCTGACGGAAACTTGGCTAGATGATTACTCAGACCCTGACATTATCCAGGCCATGCCCCACGGCTACTCCCTCTCTAGATTGGATAGGAAAGACGGCAGGGGGGGCGGCATTGCCATAGCTACGAAAGCCCCTCTAGTATGTTCCCTATCTCACATACAGGTTGATTATAGTGAAGCTGGATCCTTCACAATTAACACCGGTCCCAATCACTCCATATCAGGCATTTTGATATATCGACCACCTGGTAGACTGCATAACTTCACTTCTACCCTAATGGAAGCTATAACTCACTTAGCACTAAGGAAATCCAGACTATTAGTGCTAGGAGATCTCAATGCTCATTTTGAAGATCCCTTAGACAATGACGCTACTGATATTCGAACGGAGCTTCTTTCGGTTCAGCTCGAAATAAAAAACAAAGAACCATCACATCAATTAGGGCATTTACTAGACCCCATCTTTGGAAACTGGCAGGGAGTTTACTCCTCAGATCCTCTACCCATACCCTGGTCGGATCATTATATCATCCCGATCACGATTCAACTAGACAGAATCGAGCATTTCCGACATCAATCTCTGCGGTATAAACGCAGAAAATGGAAGAACTTCTCAATAGAATCTTCATTCAAATTGCCCAGGACGAAGGCCCTCCTAAAGGGGACGATTGTGAAGCAGCTAACAAGAACTTAAATAATATCGTCACTAAGGCCCTCGATATTACTGCCCCCAGTCGCACCCTGACCACTGCTAGGAGATCAGAAAAAGCTGCTCCCTGGTTTAGCCAAGAACTGCAGACCATGAAGACGGCATGTAAAAAACTTGAAAGAGCTTGGCGCCAGAACTTCTGTGCAGAAATTAAAATGCAGTATAAAACAGCACAAAGAGAATACTACAAATCCGTACGTCTGGCTAAGGCAGAGCACTATCACACCCGCATAATGGAAGCAGGTAACTCCTCTAGGGAACTGTTTCAGATATACAAAGAAATATCCATAGTGGATATGACTTCTTCTGCCCAAAATTATTCTGTGGAATCTTGTAACAAAATTGCACAGTACTTTTCAGGCAAAATCACTAAAATTTACACAAGCTTCTCCAATCATTTAAAGTCGGCCACGGACTTCACTGAAAATGACAGTCTTATAAATACACTAGAGTGCCTAAAATCTTTTGAAGTTCCCCCTTACGAAGTCCTGTCTAAATTGTGCAATAAAATCAAATCGGGATCTCCTCGAGACCCGGCGCCTCCTAAAATTTTAGCTGAAGCTTTCCCTGCATTAGAACCTCACTTCAGACATTTACTCCAGATCTCCTTTGTCACTGCTTGTCTGCCGGCGGAGTGGAAACAGGCAGTAGTGTTACCTATCAAAAAAAAGCCGAACATCAGCCAAGACATAATGGATAACCTCCGGCCAATATCCTTGCTACCTTATTTGGCTAAGCTAGCCGAAAATTGCGAACATTCAACTTATGGAACACCTTGAAGCCCATAATGTCTTCCATAAATCCCAGTCGGGTTTCAGATCTAATTTCTCCACGGAGACAGCTCTCCTGAGGGCCACTGAAACCTTACGAGAGGGAGCAGACGAGGGCAAGACCATGGCCCTCATCATGCTCGATCTCAGTGCCGCGTTTGACACTGTAGCACACTCCATCTTGCTACAGTGTCTAAACAGAGCCGGAGTCACCAATAAGGCACTGGGATGGCTGAAAGCCTTTCTGATCAATAGGAGCTTTCAAGTCCAAAGAGGGACTTCCCTCTCAGACAGTGTGTTGCTTGAACAGGGGGTACCTCAGGGCTCGGCCTTGAGTCCCACCCTGTTTAATCTATACATGGCCCCCCTGGCAGAGGTGGTGCAATCGTTCGGCGTGGAGCTTGTCTCTTACGCCGACGATACGCAACTTCTTATATCTCTGACTCAAGCCCCTTCCATGGAAGCTGATAACTTTAATGCCTGTATGAGTAAGCTGGCCACTTGGATGACAGAACTAAAACTAAACGGAACTAAAACGGAGGTCCTTATTATTGGAGGCAATGAGGCCAAATGGACAAAAGAATGGTGGCCCAATTGCTTGGGTCCTTTGCCCCCTCCTAACCGAGAGGCGAAGAATCTAGGCGTCTGGGTTGACAACAAGCTGTCCTTTGATAGCCACATAAAGAAAACTGTAGGCAAATGCTTTGGAGTGATGAAAACGCTCAATCGCACCCTTGACCTGCTGCCTCTCAACTCCAGACGTACCATGACGCAGGCATTAATAACCTCCCGGATTGATTACGGGAATGTACTGCTCCTGGGTACATCGGAGAAAAACATCAAGAAATTACAGGTTCTACAAAATTCTGCAGCGCGCCTGGTGTTAAGGCTTCCCCGTAGAGCCCCTTCACGACCCTCTCTGGCAGCTCTTCATTGGTTACCTATTAGCAAGAGGATTGTTTTTAACGCTCTGCTATGGTGCCATAGGATAATCCATCACAGAGCACCGGCCTATATGTCGGATCTGGCATCCTTGTACGAACCTAACAGATCCCTCAGATCCAAAGGAATAGGTCTGCTCAGAACTGCCCGTCCCAAAAAAGCCAGAATGGGAGGCAGATCTTTCCGCACTTTAGCGGCTAGGCACTGGAACCTCCTGCCCCTGGACACTAGGCTAGAGATCAATGAGGCCTCTTTTAGAAAGAAGTTGAAAACTTGCCTCTTTACTTTGTGATTGGGTCCTTCTCTCTCCTTATAATATACTCTCTCCACAGCGCGGGGACACGCCGGGAGGCGTCACCAGGCGCTTTACAAACTCCTTTAAACTTAAACTTAAATTGTACATTGTCAGAATAGGGTGAAAAACACATCACAGTGACATCAAGGCTACATAAGGAAATCAATAATGGCGTATCCATGTGTATCTGGAGAGCGGACCACTCCATCTCAGTCATCGATTACCCCGACCCATTTGCCCCACATGGTGCAAAATTTCTCTGGACATCCCCTGGCTACATATAGAGGCTGCTCCTATGCAGCGCACCAATCTACCCCCTGGTGCCAGCGCCCTAGAGTGGGTGGCACCAGGGGGTAGACGGCTCCAACCAGTGAGCAGCAATGTCCCTCTTGGCAACCACCAACGCTGTGTTGAGGAAGAACTTCTCAGCCTTGGAACCGTCAAATCCATCGGTGACGCCCAGCAGAACATGTTTGGGATCAAGAGGCACTTCCCAGCCCAGGACCCTTGTCAGGTCTTGTGTTAAAGATTCCCAATACCCCTGTATCGCAATACACAACCACACCATATGATAGAAATCAGCTTGAGGGTGGGAGCAGCAGGGCAATGGGCATCAGACCAAAGCCCAGCGCGGTGAAGATGCAGGCGTGTAAGATAGGCAGCGTGCAGAAAATAGACTTGCACCAGGCGGAGCCTCGCCGATACTGCAATCGTCCTAGGGGCCATCAGAGCGTCCCTCAAATCCTCATCCTCCAGAGCCCCAAGCTTGCCCTCCCACTTCTCTCGGAGTAGGGAAAGGAAGTTAGGGGTATTGTTGGTGATTGAACGGTAGATCCGAGAGACTCCACCCTTCCCCAAATCCCCGGTCAGAACTTGCGCCTCGGGCGCTCGCCCGAGGCGCAGGGACGTGCTGTCTGGAATCTGGGAGTGAAGGGTGTGGCGCAACTGCAGATATCGAAAGAATTGAGAGAGATGGAGGGAGTGTCTAGCCTGTAAGTCTTGAAAGGATCGGATATGATTACCGCTCCAGACGTCACACAACAAGGTTACCCCAATGAGATCCCACTGCCATAACCCTGACAGGGAAGCAACTTCACAGAGCCTGGTGCCACACCACAATGGAGCGGAGCAAGTCAGCCTGCTTGCCCATGGAGTATGACATAGTGATGCATGCCAAACCAGGAATACTCCGCGCGTGACCTCGGTGAAAAGCTTGAGGAACCGCGGCCCCATAAAGCATTCCCTGGATAGAGGGGAAGCCCATGATGGGAAGTTCCAGGCGATACACCGGGTCGGACCAGCCGCCATTAAACCAGTCATGAATCGTGAGGAGACGAGCCACTAACTAGTAGAGGTAGAGGTTCGTCATTCTGAGACCTCCGTCAAAAGGTGGAATTCGGCATTGGGCCAGGGCCAGCCTGCATCTCCAACCTCCCCAAAGGAATTTAGTGACCATGCCATCCATGTCCCAGAACCAAAAGCTAGCAAAGGAGAGATGTGTATTCTGGAGCATGCACAAATAAGATCATCATTTTGTATAGGGCAATCCAGCCCAGAGGGTTCAGGGGCAATGTGCGCCGCTTAAGGAGGTCGGCGAGGACCCGCTTAACCAATAGGGTGACATTGAGCTCCCATGCGAGGTCCGGGAGAAGGGAAACCCAGACCCCCAAGTACTTGAAAGACAGCCGCCGAAGAGGAATCGACGACTGCCAGTCAAAGCACACCTGTGATAAGTGCAAGGGGGCAAGGGCGGACTTGGCCGGGTTAAGCCGCAGGCCGGAAACCCGTTCAAAAATGGCCAGTGCCCAAAGGCAGCGAGGCCCCGATCGGGACGGGTCAGCCAGGAACAGCAGCACATCATCCACGTATAACTCGATTTTATCCTCCGCTGGGCCGGGCAACCTCCAGACAGTCAGGGAGTGGTATTGTGGACAAGGCAAGCGAACGGCTCCATTGCCAGAACAAAAAGGATCGGGGAGCGGGGGCAGCTCTGCTGTGTACCCCATCCAATGGGGAAGAGACGGGATAGAGCGCAGTTAACGAGGACCTGTGCCCGGGGGTGGTGATAGAGTAATCTCAGCAAGTTGCGGAAAGGAGTGCCAAAGCCCATCTGGTCTAACACCGCATCCAAGTAGCTCCAATCAATGGAGTCGAAAGCTTTCTCAAAATCGATAAGGAGAAGGGACAAGTATGGAGTCAGCAGGTGTTGGTTCGCAAGGGCAAGGTGAAGGCAGCGGAGACAGTGTCTACTCCCTCGGAGAGGCATGAAGCCGCATTGGTCAGGGGGGACAAGCTGAGCTAAATGCGGCCGTATGCCATTGGCTAATACGGAAGCGACGATCTTGAGTTCCGTATTGATGAGCGAAATGGGACGATAGTCTGAGCAGCACTGCGAGGGGGGCTGGGACTTAGGGATCACTACGATGGTAACAAAATCCGTCTCTGGCCGGAATGAGCCGCTCTCTGCCACTTCCTTGTACATCGCTACGAGAGGTGGAAGCAGGGTATCGCGGTAGGACGAACAAAACTCCTGGGGAGTCCATCCGGCGTAGGAGTCCTACTAGTCGCCAGGTGCGAAATGGCGTCAGACACCTCCCCAGGGGTGAGCGGAAGGTTCAACGCAGCCACGTCAGAGTTGCTATGGAGTGGAAGAGGGAACTCCTCCAGTTGGAGGAGGTCAGAGAGAGAAAGACCAGGCGACCGCACCGAGTAGAGAGTAGCGTGGTAGGAGGCAAAGCATTGGGCCACAGCTACCGGGGCGCGGTGGAGCTTTCCATCTGCGTCTGCCATTTTGGGTATGGCCAGTGCCCAAAGGCAGCGAGGTCCCAATCAGGACGGGTCAGCCAGGAACAGCAGCACATCATCCACGTATAACTCGATTTTATCCTCCGCTAGGCCGGGCAACCTCCAGACAGTCAGGGAGTGGTCATTGCGGACAAGGCAAGCAAACGGCTCCATTGCCAGAGCAAAAAGGATCAGGGAGAGGGGGCAGCTCTGCTGCGTACCCCATCCAATGGGGAAGAGGCGGGTTAGAGCGCAGTTAACGAGGACCTGTGCCCGGGGGCGATTATAGAGTAATCTCAGCAAGTTGCGGAAAGGAGTGGCAAAGCCCATCTGGTCCAACACCGCATAGAGGTAGCTCCAATCAATGGAGTCGAAAGCCATCTCAAAATCGATAAGGAGAAGGGACAGGTATGGAGTCAACAGGTGTCGGTTCGCAAGGGCAAGGTGAAGGCAACGGAGACAGTGTCTAGTCTCTCGGAGAGGCATGAAGCCGCATTGGTCAGGGGGGACAAGCTGAGCTAAATGCGGCTGTATGCCATTGGCCAATACAGAAGCGAAGATCTTGAGTTTCGTATTGATGAGCAAAATGGGAGGATAGTCTAGGCAGCACTGCGAGGGGGGCTGGGACTTAGGGATCACTACGATGGCAACACGATCCATCTCTGGCCGGAATGAGCCGCTCTCCGCCAGTTCCTTGTACATCGCTACGAGAGGTGGAAGCAGGGTATCGCTGAAGGACAAATAAAACTCCTGGGGGAGTCCATCTGGCCTAGGAGTCCTACCAGTCGCCAGGTGCGAAATGGCATCAGACACCTCCGCAGGGGTGAGCGGAAGGTACAACGCAGCCGCGTCGGAGTTGCTAAGAAGTGGAAGAGGGAACTCCTCCAGTTGGAAGAGGTCGGAGAGAGAAAGACCAGGCGACCGCACCGAGTAGAGAGTAGCGTGGTAGGAGGCAAAGCATTGGGCCACCGCTACCGGGGCGCGGTGGAGCTTTCCTACTGCGTCTGCCATTTCGGATATGATACGGTTGGGCATAAGGTAGGTGGCGAGGCGGTGGAGGAGCTTCCCATTTTTGTCTCCCAAGCCGTACACTCGGGCCACAGACGAAAACAAAAGAAGCTTTTCCACTTCCAGAGAGGTCTGTCTAAGCTCGTCTCACAGGAATGCCAGTCTCCATTCCTGGACATCAGACCTGTCCTCGGGGTGCAGCGCCTCAATCAGGGCGGCTTGTGCTTCCAAATGTATGAGCTGGGAGACAAGTGCCACGCAAGTGAGTTTCAACTGGCCCTTGGCGAACCCCCTAATAGTGGCTTTACCAGCCTCCCAAAGAGTGTGAGAGGAGGACACCGAGCCTTGAGTAGGGGTAAAATAGGTACCGATTTCAGCACCAATGCTGTCATTGAACTCCTCGTCTTGGAAGAACCAAGCGTTGAGTCGCCAAAGCAGTCAGGAGGATGGGGGAAGGGCCCCTATATGAAGTAGCACAGGGGAATGGTCCAACAGGCCCCTCGGGAGGATAGAGATTGCCTGGAGCACTTGGCAGTCCTGAACCAGCAGGAAAGAATAGTGTAGGCGTGCATGGGTGTGGTGAGAAGCAGAAGTGTGGGTGTATTGCCTTGCCACAGTCTCCAGGCGTCTCCAAGACCCAAGCTGGCTGCCCATGAGGAGAGGAGACCGGATTGGATAGTCCTGGAAGTAGAGGGAGAGGATGCAGTGTCAAGGCCAGGGTCAATATTGGCATTGAAGACGCACCCCACCACAGTCAGTCCAAGGGGCAAAGCCGCGATCAGCGGGGTAAGTCCGTGGAGTGTTGGGGCCAGCAGAGCAGGAGGGGAATAGACAGACATCAGATTAAGCGGGCGATCCCAAATGGTCCCTTCTAAAAGAATAAAGCAGCCCTGAGGGTCGTGTGTCACCTTACGTGCCACTAGAGGAAGAGTACGACGGGCCAGAATTGCCACCCCTCTGGACCCCCTACAAAACCCAGCATGCCAGACAACGCCATAACCATAGCAGGCAAGGAAAGGACAACCTTCTCCTAGTAGTTGGGTTTCCTTAAGCATGAGTATGTCTACAGCCTGGCGCTGGGCGTATCGCAGGACGGCTGCGCGCTTGATCTTGTCCAGCAGGCCATTAACATTCCAGCACATTAGGCGGAGCGATGAGAGCTTTTGTACCGCTTTTGGCAACCATAAGTGACGCAGGGTATGCTCAGACATGAGTCCCTTGCTCACTTTGCCACTGGATTCAAGCAAGCCGGGCTGAAGACGGCTGGAATGCCAGAAACCGGTCCTCGGAAGCTTGTTTCCAGTCCAGGGAAGACATGGTTTGGCAGTTCAGGCTGGACTGTTCCCATGAGGCACGGGGTCAGACTGATTTGCATATAGCCATGTCTGAACTGGGGTGGCAGAGTAGGCTAAAGAACGGTGATGGATTAAACCCAGATCTTTTGACTGGGTGTGAGTGTTTGATTGATTCAGATGCTCCGTCCATCACCACCCCCTTTTGTACCGCTTTTGGCCGCCATAAGTGTGGCAGGGTATGCTCAAACGTGAGTCCCTTGCTCACTTTGCCACTGGATTCAAGCAAGCCGGGCTGAAGACGGCTGGAATGCCAGAAACCGGTCCTCGGAAGCTTGTTTCAGGTCCAGGGAAGACATGGTTCGGCAGTTCGGGCTGGACTGTTCCCATGAGGCATAGGGTCAGACTGATTTGCATATAGCCATGTCTGAACTAGGGTGGCAGAGTGGGCTAAAGAACGGTGATGGATTAAACCCAGATCTTTTGGCTGGGTGTGAGTGTTTGATTGATTCAGATGCTCCGTACATCACCACCCCCTTTTATAATGCGTTGGAGCTAGGCTGCAAAAAGGATGCAAGCACAGGGGAACAAGCAGGAATGCCCCATGTTGACTTATATATGGCAGCTATGTGCCCTTTCCCTGTCACGCAGTGCAGGTGACTTGCTGCACTGCACTGTGTGACAAGTTCATAAGTCTACCCCAAAGATTTTAATTTGATCAAAATGAATCAATACATCTGGTGGTCAGCAAAAGAAATGTTCGCTGAAACCCGATTTCCACATATTATTGTTTAATCAGGAAAAACGTATGCCTGAGCAAATCTAGTGACCCTTTCAATGGAAAATGTGCTGTCATGGCTCGTTATAAACATAGTTTATAACGAGCCATGACAAAGTACTCTGGCATTGAGGCTGAAGGCAGTGGGAATCTTACAGTACATTAGTTGGTTCAGCGTAATAAAATAAAAATGTACTCACCCACTGTGTGATCTGACCCGCCTCCGGTGCTCCTGCTTCAGTCCCTCGACGCTGGTCTGGTCTTGTCGTAATTTGACAATGGCCGAGTTAGCGCTTAGCTGTGCTACACGTTTTCCCGCTTAACTTGGCTATACTTGGAAACGCCATTTTGTGTGTTACGGCGGCCATCTTAGATCATAAGCGGCCTCGTGGCCAGCATGCCCTTTAGTCCGTTGTCCGTACCACTGACCACTTGAGTTTGCCCAGCAACAGGCTATTTTTAGCACTGGTCAAGCCTGTACATGCGCAGTCCTCACTGAATAGTCACCCCTCAGGAATGTGCCGCCAAACTGACCAGCGGAGTTGTAACCCCTCCAATGAGCTGGCTGTGTTCCAAAATTGACCATATATGTACATAACGCTTTGTAACTTTGTACCGCCTATCTTTTTATTACCTGCAAATTGTATAAAAGAACGGGTCACACCGATGTTCGGTGTGATACTTCTTGCATTACCGAAGGGTGCTGTAGGAATGTACCACCACCCCATGGGGTCTTAATAAACTTGTTCTTTGAATTTTTCAGTTTCCGTGCCAACAGTTCTTGAATGTAAGTGGGTGAGCATGTAGGCCTTGGGAACCCGATACTACAAATTGGCGACCAACAAGGGACTCATCGGCGACTCGGATGCCCGAAGGAGAGGTCGTGACGAAGGTTTGGAAACTCGCCATGGACGCGTACGCTGCCACCGAGTGACCCGAGTCTTGGCACCCGCGGTGTTTCTTCCTTTCCTTCTGATCTGACCTTCCAGGTGGCGCCGGTCTCCGACTGAGTTCTTGATCGTCTGCGTTGCTGGATAAAGTGACGTTTGGCTGATTCGATTAAAAGACCTTGGCAGTTGGAATCTGGACCTTTGAGACTTTGGGTAAGATTTGTGATAGGTAAGGTAGTCTGCGGACGCTTACTGAAGTTCTATGATTTGTGATCGGTAAGGTAGTCCTCGGACGCTTGCCGAAGTTCTATGACCTATGCCTTTGATTTGAGTTAGCTAACATTTGTGAATTTGTGAACTTTGAATCTATATGTGTAGTGCACTTCACATAGGCAGGCATGTAGAGATGTTTCTCTAATTTTGTTTTTTTCTTCTGAGCGGCACGTTTGTGTGAAGTACTGCAAGTGCCATTTTATACGGTATCGCGCTTTCGTGATACCTTTTGAACATGCCTGTTTTAAGCACACTCCGAGGGATGTGCTGTCTTGGAAATGGTACCACAATTAGGTTAGCGGAAGCACAGCCGGCTCCCCCAGAAGGAACACCAAATCGTGAAATGTATATCAAATTTGGCCTTCCCCCTATAATGTACAGTAAACTATGGAACAAGTATACTAAATCGGATCCTGAATTGCAATGGCCTCTACATGGATCGTTCGATTTGCGTAAAGTACAGTTTGTGGAGCAATGTTTGTTTCAACGAAGGTCTAGACAAAATATGTTTGATTGTGTACGAATGTGGGAGAAAGCGGTGCGTGAGAGAATGAAACGTGAAGTTGCCTTGGCGGACAAAGAGCAGCGCAAGGCTGCTCGTGATAAGGCTTTACAGCTTGAGGAAAAGGAGGCTCAGGAGAAGAAAGAGAGGGAGGAACGGGAACGTAAATTGCAAATGACTGGTCAATTCCCTATTCGCCGACCGCTTTATCCTGTCCTTAATAATGAAATTGATGATTTTTCGTTGCTAGATCGATCACCGCCTCCGTACGTTTCGCCTACGGCTCCAACTGCAGATTCGGATGACGACGGACAGGATAAGCCGGGAAAGAAGGGGGTATCTGGTGTCAGGTTTTCTGTGGAGAGATCCGCACATTTACGTAGTTGGGCTCGTAAAGTGCATACGAATTTTGTTACTCAGGCTGACGTTATTACTGAAAGGAGTAATTGGACAGAACAAGAATTACTGTATTTTCTGGCTACTTTGGCAGATGAAGTTGTTATTACATATCGTCAATTTTCAGATACGCTAGAACCTAAGGTTGTGTCAGTTCACCGTGAGAATTTGGATAAAGGTATATTTGATCTTTCAGATGTCGATGCCCTTTACAAGCAACTGATCCAGCTGCGGGATGAGACTTCCAGATTGCGGGACGAACGGAAAAAGAATAAGGAGTCCGGGCCGGAGTCTACTGGGCAATCTAAGGAGTGTTCTCTCCGGGGTTCAGATAAGAGTTCTGCAATGCATGTTATGCCCATGCGTGAAGCCGCACCTTTGTATGTTCCACCAAAAGGGGAAGGTACAGATGATGATAAACTGTCAAAGGATGCGAAGGGGTATTTTATATATAACTGGGTGTATACGCCTTGGAATAGAACAGATGTTATGGCGTTGAAAAATTCTTTACCTGACCTTCGTAAAAATCCGGCAGCATTCTATGAAGGGGTGGAAGGGGCTATTTCGTCTTGTGTGATGACTCTTGTCAACATAGATCTGTTTTTTGGGTTAATTCTTCCGCCTGATATGTGGAGGCAAATTCGTAAAAATATTGATGAAACGATACTTGGGGGAACATGGAAAGAAATAAATGCAGCTGATTTAGATAGGGAACCGGCATGTAAGCCTTGCCAGTTGATTTTAGACCTCCCGGCGGCTATTTTGAATAAATTAAAAACGCTTGTACCTTCTAAAAAGATCGATTGGACCATGTTAGCTTCGTGCAAACAAAAGCCAGATGAAACGGTTTCAGATTTCTTTACACGCTTTGAAGAGGCGTTTCATGATTACAGTGGTCAATCTTTAACAGATGATACGGGTCGGCATTTGTTTGTGGATAAGTATGTGGCTAATCTCCTACCAGAGATTGCAAAGCGATTGAAATCGAGTGAAAGTTCCTGGGCCACGGCGACCCCTGCGTCTTTGTTAACTATGGCTCAGTATGGGGGGGCGCTAGAGGGCGCCGGACAAGATGGCCGCACTTGCGTGAGGCTCTGTCCAGACCTGACAAAATTCGCTAATTTATCCTTGCATTTCCGTGCCTGCAGCCTGTAAAGACGCCGAGAGCACCCCACTAACATCGGGGGTCGGCGGAGACGTTTCTACCTGGTGTCTGCTGTGGCTGTTTGAGCCTCCGGGAGCCGGGTCGCCCTGCGCCGCGATCGCGCCGGTGCGTTCTAGCGACCTCGTGGGGGAGCCTCCCGCTGCTGCCCGGCTAGAGGATACCGCTGCCTCCTGATCGTGCTGTCCCTGGGGTGCGGAGTCGGCAGCCTGCGGAGGGGAGACGGAGGACGAGCTGAGCGGCGGAGAACCACCGGCGCTGCTGCGGAGCGACCTGACCCGACCTGCCGGCGCTGGTGAGTGGGGCGGGGCTCTACGCAAGCCCGGGGCTGCGGAGGTGGCGCCGGGCATGACTGGGCCGCGCCGCGCGACCTAGGGCTGGCGGGGGAGGGGCGGTGGTACTCTGGTGAGCGGTGCTGCAGTGCAGACGGCCCTGGGAGTAAGCTTGATGCCACGGGCGGAGGCGGCGGAGAGGCCCATGTGATATCGGGGCCGTTGGGACCCTGGGCTGCATTGAGACACTGGTGACCTGCGGTGCGTCCGCCATTACGTGCAGAGGCGATCCTGGTCGGCTGGCTTTGGCTCCCAGGGGGGCTTTTCACAACGACGCATAAAACTGAACAGCGAGCACGAGTGGTGGTGGGGCTCTGATGTACTCCGTTTGAGACTCTGCTGGGCGCTGACAGTTAGGCTGCGGAGAGCCTGAAATTGCGTCGGAGAGTGCCTCTAGTTCCTTCCACGGTGGGCGCTTGGACTGCCTGCGCTTCCCTGGGGTGCACGGGGCGAGGCTGGAAGTGGCGCTGGGTGGTGCTCTGGTTCTGGCCTTTGATCATAGCCGGACGTAGCTGCGTCTCTGCTGGCGTCTCTTTTTGGGCTGACCTAACTGCCACCATGGGCAGGCCGGACAGAAACCAGCCGAAAATTACATTTGATACAAATAAAAAGTCTGCGCATACATCATCACAGGCGCCTGCTGACCATGATCAGGGGGGGGCTGTGGGAGGCACCCCTAACTTGGAATCCACCCTGATGGCCATGCAAAAGACCTTGCAGTCAATTGAAGGGACCATGGAATCTGTCAACCACCGCCTAGATCACATGGCGGCGCAATTCGACCGCCAAAATGAACGCATGGGGGAGGTAGAACAGAGAGTATCTGCCACAGAAGATGGTCTGGCCACAGTCTCTTCTAAAGTGTTCAGCATGGAGAGGGTCTTGGCGGTCATACAGGCCAAGAACGAGGAGTTGGAAGGGAGGTCCAGAAGGAACAATGTAAGGGTCACGGGCCTGCCGGAATCCACAAATGTGGGGCGTATGGAAGACTTCATGGAACGTATGCTTATTGATATTTTCGGGGCCGATCACCTGTCCAAAGTCTTTATAGTGGAGCGGGCCCATCGCTCTCTAGCCAAGCGGCCTCCGCCTGGAGCACCACCGCGCCCGATAGTAGCCAGGATTCTCAACTACAGAGACCGTGATACCATCCTTCGGCTTGCGAGGGAAAGGGGGGCAATCGAATACCAGGGCAACAAGCTCGAGTTCTACCCTGACTTCACCATGGCGGTGCAGACGGCTCGCAAGGAATTTACTGCGGTGAAGCAGATGCTGCGGACTGAGGACATAGCGTATGCCATGCTCTATCCGGCGCGCCTGCGGATAGGACCCCCTGCGGACAACAAGATATTTTCCTCCCCGAAGGCGGCCATGGACTATGCCAAGCAACTGAAAAGGAGAGCTAAAGGGCCGAGGGACCCTCGGGACGGTGCAGATGGCGGGCAGGAGGAGGCCGCCTGATCTGAATCTGTGCAGTTGCCTGTGGAGGGGCCCATGCTGCGCGGCGCTGAGATATGCCGCCTTCACTGTCGTTTGGGCTGTTATGGTTGCTGAGACTTTTGATCCCCCGGGTCCTGCATTGTCCTGCTCAGTGACTGCGTACATAGTGGATGGGGGGACGTGCTATCTGATGGGGACTCTGTGGTTTACACTGCACTGACCAGTCATGGGTCACTTCTCCTCTGTGAGCATGGCTAGGCCGAGCTGCGGCCCGCTGGGGTGGTGCGTGGAGCGCATGAGCTGCGATGCGCATGTGGCGCCCCCATTTGCCTTCGAGTTCTGAACTATTTACTGAGGGCCTGGGCTGGGACACTTTTGACACTGTGCCGGGGGTTGTTCAACTGTCTGATGCTGTATTATTAACGGATATGGTTTGCAGGTACGGGGATGTAGCTCTGAATGACAGGTCTACGCTCTCGTCCGTCTCTGGCGTGAGTGGAGTGCCACTGCGCCCCCCAGGACGGGAGATCCCCACACGCAGTTGTTGCTTTTGCTGGGGTTTGGGGTAGGGGGGACAATGGGATTGCTTTGGCATTTGGGGCACGCTGAAGTGGGTGGAGGGATGGGGGTTGGGTTTCTGGGGACTGTTGGGGGATTGTTCTTTTTCCTGGTCAGGGATGTGTGCTCTGCGTTGCTGTTGGATTATGCTTGGGTGTGCTGGTACTGGAGGGATCGCTGTAGTGAACGGCCTCACTCCCTTTCTGTGCTGTTGATGTATCTGGGTGGGACTCGGGCATGGTCGACGGGGAGAGCCTATTATGATGAGGGTGGATTGAGGGGTTGGTGCAATGGAGAGGGGGGGTAGGATTAAATGCATAACTTGGAATGTGCGGGGACTTAATAGGCCGCAAAAGACCAGACAGGTGCTTGCCTTTCTAAATAGACATGGGGTGCAGGTGGCATTCCTACAGGAAACGCACCTTCAGGGCAAAGCGGCAGATAAGGTGGGCAGACAGTGGGCGGGGGTGCGGCTGGCTACGAACTATTCTTCCTATGCAAGAGGGGTGATGATCCTGGTGAAGAGACATGTTCCATTTGTACTGTTGCATGAAGACATTGACCCGCACGGTAGATACGTCATAATGCAGGGTAAATTATATGGCACACTGGTAACTCTGCTCAATGTTTATGGACCAAATGTTGATGACCCTGAGTTTTACGTTACTCTCTGGAACAAGCTGTATTCACTTGCACCTTCGGCTATCATTTGTGGGGGGGATTGGAACGTTACTCTGGATGCAGACCTAGATAGGAAACCGGATAGACCTACTGTGCGTAAGAAGGCGGTGGATGCGGTGTGCGAGGGTATGGATGGGTTGCAGCTGCTGGATGTGTGGAGACTACGAAACCCGAATAAGCGGGAGGGCACCTGCTACACCTCAGCACACGATACATGGTCGCGGCTGGATTACTGGCTCACGACACGAGATGTCAGTGGTTGGGTGGTGAGTGCTGAACATCTGCCTCGCACTCTCTCTGATCATGCGCCCGTTACGTTGGTGCTACAGCTCCCGTGTCAGGCTCCCGCTCCTTTCACTTGGCGGCTTTCCTCCGGGGTGCTGACTGATCAGGTGTTGTCTGAGCGGCTGAGGCAGATAATAGAGGAGTTTTTTACTAATAATATCGGGTCAGTAGACAGCATGGGTACTGTTTGGGAGGCCTTCAAGGTGACGGTGAGGGGAGCGTGCATTGGGTTGAGGTCAGGGGTGCTCACGTCCATTAGGGACTCCATGAGTCGGTTAGAAAGAGAGTTACGGGTTCTGGAAAGGCAATTGGAGGAAGGGATAGAGGGCACGGTCCTTGCTGACATTCGTACGAAGGTGAATGAATATAACGATCTGGCGGACCAGGAGGTAAAATTCCTCTCTAAGACAGCCACGGCCAGATATTATGGCGAAGGGGGCAGGCCGGGCAAGGGTCTGGCAGACAGGATCAGGGAACCGTGGGCACGACACTGCACGGTGCAAGAAATTGTGGATCAGGGGAATGTGATTACTAGCACGGAGGGTGTACTGACCTGCTTCGCCAAACATTATGAGCAGCTCTATGCACAAAGGGACACAGCAGATGAAGAAGAGGTGAATCGCTATTTGGAGGATGTAGCCTTGGTGTGGCTCTCTAGGGGGCAGCAAGAGTTCCTTATGCACCACGTCACTGAGGCCGAATTCAGAGATGCAATAGCTGCCCTGCCTAGTGGTAAAGCGGCTGGTACGGATGGTTTGCCCTCCGAATTTTATAAAACATACGCAGATTTACTGATCCCGCAGCTAGCACAGGTGTTGAAGGAGGCATTTGACTGCGGACAATTGCCGGCAACCATGAGGGAGGCACTGCTGGTGGCCCTGCCTAAACCGGGTAAACCGCCAAATCAGTGTGATTCATATCGCCCCCTTTCGCTTATGAACACCGATGTGAAGATTATTGCGAAAATACTGGCCACACGGTTGCGCTTGCTGCTGCCTGTTATGGTCTTGCCGGACCAATCGGGTTTCATTCCACTCAGATCCACTACACATAATTTAAGGACGCTCTTCGCCGTATTGCACCTGCTTAAACCTGAACTGCCTGCAGCTGCGGTCATGCTGGACGCGGCTAAGGCCTTTGATTCGGTGGCCTGGAAGTACATGATGGCTATCCTGCACCGTATGGGGGTGCCCTTCTTTTTCACATCACTCATCGCCCTCTTATACACTGCGCCCACGGCAAGAGTCAGGGTCAATGGCCACGTATCTTCCTCGTTCCCGGTACGGAGGGGGACGAGACAGGGGTGCCCTCTGTCTCCATTACTGTTCGCCATCATGATGGAACCACTGGCCTGTATCTTGCGTCAACGGTATGCTGAAGCTGCATTAAAATTCCCACTACGTGCACTGGCGGTGTCAATGTACGCGGATGACATGGTCATATATGTCAGGGAGCCGGCTCTTCACTTGAATAACATCCTACGCGAATTCATTAAGTTTGGTAGACATTCTGGTCTCACTATAAATTGGGACAAATCAGTGATACTGCCGCTCACGGAGGCGACCTGCCAGACTCAGCTGGAATTCCCCCTGGAGTGGGCAACTGAGTCAGTTCGGTATCTGGGGGTCTGGGTGCACAGGGACAGTCAGGAGGTGGTCCGGGCCAACTACGGTGTTGCTGTGTCCAAACTGGAAGATCAGGTAGCGCGCTGGACTCGCCTCCCGTTAACTCTAGCTGACCGCATATCCTTAATAAAAATGGTGGTGTTACCAAAATTCCTCTACCTTTTCATAAATATTCCTATTCTATTAAAATCACATTTCTTTGCAAGGATAAGATCACTCCTGATAACTCTCACGTGGGCTGGCAAGAAACCAAGAGTGACTTGGGAGGTGCTGACCAAGCCGTATGCGCTGGGAGGGTTCGCCCTGCCGGACATGAGGCTGTACTATCTCTGCGCACAGGCGCATTTTATGAGTTATTGGTTGAATGCCCCGCCATACACCCCGCACGTGGCACTTGAGGCGAGTGCGGTTCTGCCGTATCCGCTAAGGGCCATGGTTGTTAACAAACACTCGGTTTTCGAGAAGGGAGAGATAGACACAGTGCGGGTTACGGCGACGGCTTGGGAACACCTTGGTCGGAGGGCGGCCCGCCTGCCACTGTATGCTCCGGCTATGCCGTTACTATACCACTCGGATATCTCGGTCACTGGGGAGATCGGAGGGTTGCAAGTCTTGAGGGAAGCTGGATTACAAACCATGGGGGACCTCTTCCCTGGGGCGTCGTTTCTCTCCTTGCAGGATATGACAGCTGGATCGACTAACACGTGCATGCCTACCTTTATCTATGCCCGTCTGCGGGCTGCGATAAAAGATTTATATCCCACGTACCCGGAGGAGCCTCCGGCACTCGGGGCATTGCAACTGATATACGCAGCTAAGGACAGGGCTAAATTGGTCTCCAAATTGTACAAGGCCGCACAGGAGGATGAGGGAGGGGGGGCGGACCAGGCCAGAGCACGATGGGATAGAAGTCTTCCTGACCCTCTTACTGATGACGAATGGCTTGAATGTTGCACGATGACGGGTGGATATGTGATAAATGGCAACTTCCGTCTCTTGCATTATAAATTCCTGCATCAATGGTACTACACGCCGATGCAATTGGTGAGATATGGGCTTCGCACTGTGGCACGTTGCGTGAGATGCGGCGTTGAGGATGCTGACTTTATACATCTTGCCTGGGGATGCCCGAGAGTGTATGATTTTTGGAAGGCGGTGACTGAGTGCCTAACGGTCATGACTTCAGTTGAGATTAAACTTGATGTGCGGCTCTGTCTGTTGGGTATAGCATCTGCGGTAGCGGCGCAATCACGCCGACTAGTTGTACTGGCGCTCCAGTTGGCCAAGAGGAGGGTTGCTATGGGGTGGGGGGGAAGGAGGGCACCAGACTTGCAACTATGGCTGAAGGATATGGCTTACTGCAGAGACCAACTAAACTGTTATTATGAGGGTTTGCCGGAGAGGTCTCGCCCGCGGGACATATGGGCCCCATTCACACTGTATGTCTTATCTCTGGATGACTCCGATAGCGAAAGGAGTGCGATTGTTGGGTTGCCGGACCGTGAACATGTATCGGATTGAACGTTGTTTGGAAATGGTGGGGATGACTGAGTTATGTAGGGTGCTTGCGCTATAGAGCTCTTGATGTGTTGGTCATTTGATAAGGTGGATGGAATGGATCGAGCCGCCTTCTGCCGCCCGGCTGTGCACCGAGTCTAGGATGGGAGTTCTGCAATGCGATCTCTATGTTGGCCTCGCCCTCTGGGCCGCTGTCTGCACCAGCTAAACCTTGAGAGCTGTAGCAGTCCACATAGTGTGGCTCACTAAGACCAGGAGTGGGGGGGTGGGGGGGAGTTGAGGTTGTTAGTTCATTAACTCTGTTCTACAAAATCGGAAAATGAGACCGAGATCACATGAGGGCTAACGGCTGACGTCAATGTGTGCTTTGAGCGCTTCATTTGGACCATATATGGTGCCTACAGGAACTCGATCTGGGACTGCGATTGTACCAATGGACTATATTATGGAGTTCTACTGTGACTGTATGGTGCACTGATGGCGGCCGGCCCTGACAGTGGGTTGTAGGCGCTCCGCTGTGTTTATTCATGATGTGCAATAAAGGTCTACCAAAAAAAAAAAAAAAAAAAAAAGAAAACTATGGCTCAGTATTATGAGCGGCAGGAGTTGGAGGCTAAATAAAGTGTTGATAAAAAAGCGAAAGAATTGAAAACGAAGGTGATGTTGGCACAGGTTCGTGGAGCACAGGGTAGAGGGAATGATAGAGGTAGACGAGGTGGAGGCAATACGTCGTATGGTCGTACGGATATAGCGGAGGATCAATGTGCTTATTGTAAAGAGTTTGGGCATTGGGCTGAAGATTGTCCGGTACTTCGTGAACAACGTAGCCAGCGTGGTCAAGGAAGCGGTAGGTCGAGGGGCAGTTATACGGGGGCGAGAGGTGGTGGAGGCGATCGGGGAAGGGCTGAGGAGATGGGCCGTGGCCAGGATGAACGAAATACTTTTGATAGACGAAACCAATTTCAGATATCGGAGGGTGAGAATGTGGAGCACCAGGATTATGTGCATGCATAGGACTGAGTAGGATGGGGTTCGGAATCAATTGAAGTGCCGGTAGATCAGAAGGGTCCATATGTAACAGCGGGCATTTTGGGTTCTACTGATCAATTTCTAGTCGACACAGGAGCTACTCGTAGCGCTTTGTCAAAAAACTTGGTTCCGAGGGCTCCCCTGTCTGGCGAAATGATAACATGTGTAGGGTTCGATGGCACACCCTCCCCTAGCCCATTGTCAAAACCCCTGGCACTTTGTCTTGACAAATTTTTTAGTTTTGGTCAATTTTTGCTATCGCCCAATACACCAGATAATATCCTGGGCATTGATTTGCTTAAATATTTTCGAGCAACGATACGGTGCGCTCCTGAGGGAGTGCGGGTTATCCTGAATGACAATTATCCTGACGCAGATAGGTTTTGCACTATACTAGACATTCCAGCTTTGGCCTCTCTCCCGCACACGTTATGGGCGACCTCAGACACGGATGTGGGAGAGATGCGTATTCCACCTATTCACATTACTGTTAAGGAGGGGGCCTCTCTGCCACGGGTGCCACAGTATAAGATTTCGAGGGAAGGTGAAATTGCTCTGACACATATTGTTCAAGATTTGATAACTGCAGGAGTGGTGGAGGAGGTTCCTTATAATGTTTGCAACAGCCCTATTCTCCCGATCCTTAAGAGAGATACTGACGACAAAGTCTATCGGTTTATTATTGACTTGAGAGAAATTAACAAAATTGTCATTCCCCAATATCCGGTGGTGTCCGACATTACGACCTTGCTTACACTGGTACCACCAACGGCAACGACCTTTAGTGTAATTGACTTGAAAAATGCGTTCTTTTCCATCCCTGTCCATCCTGATAGCAGATATTTGTTTGGCTTCACGTTAAATAATAAATCGTATAGATTTTGTCGTGTTCCTCAAGGTTACACTGAGAGCCCGAGTATCTATAGCCAGGCTTTGAAAAGACAGCTTGATTCCTTTGAGTTACAGTCTGGGGTTGTCCTTATCCAATATGTGGATGACCTTCTGCTTGCTGCAGATTCTTATGCACAATGTGAGGGGAGTACGATTGCATTGCTTTCTTTTCTGGCACAGAATAATCACAAGGTTTCTAAGAAAAAACTTCAATACTGTAGACCCAAGGTGACCTACCTCGGTCATCTTTTGTCTAAGGAGGGGCGTGCATTAACATCAGATCGAATTCAGGCGATTTTAGATACACCAGTCCCCCGCACACAGAGAGATGTACGCGCCTTCATAGGGTTAACGTCTTTTTGCAGGCAGTGGATCATGGGGTTTTCGTACATTATAAAACCCTTGCTAGCGTTACTGTCCAAAGCTACACCAATGCCCCTTGAATGGACAGATGAATGTCAAAATGCTTTTGAACAATTGAGACAGGCCCTTTGTTCTGCTCCCGTATTAGGTACACCAGATTATACGAAGATTTTCACATTGTACGTGCACGAGAAAGATGGGTGCGCGTTATCAGTGTTAGTGCAAGCACATGGGGATAAGCAGAGGCCATGTGCGTATTTTTCAGCCATTCTTGATTCTGTAGCACAAGGGTTACCTGGGTGTTTTCGAGCAGTGGCAGCAACAGCAGTAGCTATAAGGCAGAGTGAGGGAATAGTGTTATCGCACAAATTGTTGGTGCTAGTTCCCCACGCAGTAGATGCCCTGCTAAATCAAACAAAGACCCAATATCTCACGAGTGCACGGTTAACAGGATATGAGCTTACACTGTTGGCGCCACATATCACACTGAAAAGATGTGCTACCCGGAACCCTGCCACTTTATTGCCCTATCCGGTCGAGGAGGGTCAGGAAGAAAAACATCATGACTGTGTTTTCCTGACTGAGGAACAGACAAAGGGTCGTGTCGACTTACAGGATATGCCACTTCCAGATGTGGATGGGGAACTGTGGGTTGATGGATCGTGTTTGAGGCTGCCAGATGGCACGACTTCCGCAGCCTATGCGATCACGACCTTAAGATAGTGGTGGAAACAGCAAGAATACCACAGAAATCGGCCCAAGCAGCAGAGCTGATAGCTTTGACAAGAGCCTGCGAATTGAGTGCTGGCCTATGTGTGAACATATACACAGACAGCCGGTACGCCTTCGGAGTAGCACATGACTTCGGGCTACTCTGGAGAGAACGTGGGTTTTTGACTTCTCACGGAGTACACATTATGCACGGAGAACTAGTGCGTGATCTCCTAAACGCGTTGCTTTGTCCAAAGAAAGTAGCGATAATAAAATGTAGTGCCCATAAAAAGATCAAAGATAAAGTGGGTCAGGGAAATGCCTTTGCGGACAGCATAGCGAGACAAACGGCTATGTCCCGAACTGACTCCCCCATGTACGTGACACAATCACAGGCCGAGCGATGGAATGATGCTAGAGCAGAGATATTAGATATTCAGAAATCAGCTACTGAATCAGAACTTGCGGCATGGGCAGCAGATGGGGTGCTAGATGATGAAGGTTGTTGGAGAAGCAAGGACATGGAGAAATGGAAATTGCCTGCAGCTTACTTGCAAGCGATGGTCCAGATGACACATGGGTTGGCGCACGTGGGGGCTCTTGCAATCACTCGACTGTTAACACGAGTTTCGGAGCATCCCGAGATTGCTAATACCGCCAAGAGAGTAGTGCAGACCTGCCTGATATGTTTGCAGCACAATCCTGCAAAGGGGACCCATACTCCGAAAGGAGGGTTCGTTCCACCTTCCGCACCGTTCGAGGTACTCGAAATGGATTATATCCAGCTTGAGCGTTGCAACAACCTGAAGTATGTCTTAGTGGTGGTATGTGCTTTTAGCAAATGGGTAGAGGCTTTCCCCACGAAAGACAATACAGCTCTGACAACAGCTAAGGTGTTGCTTAAGGAGTTTTTCCCTCGATTTGGAGTTTGCAAATTTTTGTGGAGCGATAATGGGCCTCATTTTGTCGGGAAAATTGTGGAGTATGTGCTGAAGGGGTTGGGGATTCAGCAAAGGTTTCATGCTGTGTTCCACCCTCAGTCGGCAGGTCTTGTTGAGCGGTACAATGCCACGTTGAAACTCAAACTGGCTAAGATTGTGGCGTCTATCTGAATATGCATCTGTCTGCGTTCCTGGACTCCTCTGGGTTTTTAGATCATACCCAGCATGGGTTCAGGAAACTCCATAGTACAGAATCTGCTCTCACTATGGTTACTGATAACATCAGAATGAAGGTAGATAAGGGTCAGACAACACTGCTGGTCTTACTCGACCTGACCGAAGCATTTGACACCCTATCTCCCTCAATTTTAACATCTCGTCTGAGGGAGATGGGAGTGGAGGGGTCAGCCCTGGACCTTCTGTCCTCTTTTTTAGACCTTAGAGAACAGAGGATTAAACTAGGAGAATACCTCTCCCCTGCTACATCTCTGCAATGTGGGGTACCACAAGGGTCGGCTTTAAGCCCGACCCTATTTAACATTTATGTGGCCCCCCTTGCAAGATTGGTAAAAGCTCAGGGAATGGAAGTAACGTCATACGCAGATGACACTCAGATTATGGTGTCACTAGCCCAACCGGTCAGTACCTCCGCCTCCAGCTTCAGGAGTTGCATGCAAACAGTCTCTGACTGGATGATAGTCAACTCCCTGAAGCTGAACGGCGATAAAACTGAGGTGCTGATCTTCGGAAAGGACCAGGATGTATGGTCAAGTGAGTGGTGGCCGCAATCCTTGGGAACCTGCCCGGTCCCCTCTCATTCAGCTAGGAACCTTGGGGTTATGTTCGACACCTCGCTGGCAATGACCCTTCAGGTTAATAGAACAGTGGCTACTTGCTGGGGAATTCTTAAAATTCTCCGTCGAATAGTACATTATCTCTCCCCGCAAGCCAGGAAACAGACAGTGGTTGCACTTGTTGGTTCAAGATTGGACTACTGCAACTCACTGTATGCAGGGATTAACAAAGGACTAATACAACGACTGCAAACTGTTCAAAATGCGGCTGCAAGATTCGTCCTGGACACTCCCCGATCCTCCTCGGCAATACTAGCCAGAAAGAATCTACACTGGCTTCCTATAGAGCATCGTATTTCAAAATCATTTGTCTGGTACACAGCACTCTTAAAACTGAAACATCAGTTGGGCTGGGTGCACTTCTATCCAGCTATGTCCCCAGCAGATGTCTGCGCTCACGGCAACAAAATCTTCTGGCTATCCCTAGGACCAAGAAGACCAGATGGGGAGGTAGAGCTTTTTCTACAGTCGCCCCCCGTCTCTGGAATGCACTCCCTCTGGAACTTAAGTCTCTATCTTCACTTTCCCTCTTCAAAAAGGCCCTGAAAACATGGTATTTTAAGAAAGCCTACCAGTAATCAGCTCCTGGGACAGATAATCTATCAATATTGAGCTAGGCGCCTTGATGCCCTTTGGGGCTTAGTCTGCGCGATATAAATTTCCCTTCATTCATTCATTCATACGTCATTGAAGTGGCCGGATGCTTTGCCGCTAGCATTACTCTCTCTCTGATCAGTGCCCCACTCGCGAACTGGCCTCACACCGTATGAGGTGGTGTTTGGAAGGCCTATGAATATTTGGGGAGTGCCCAAGCCGCGATTAATACATGATGTGCCTTGTATAATGATGAACGATTATTTGGCACGATTAACAAATGATTTGCTTTCTATTCATCAACAGGTTCGAGAAGCGCTCCCTGACAACTCTACTGGAGAGGCCCATGATCTTCGCCCTGGAGACCACGTTATGATCAAATCATTTGAGAGGGCGAACAGCTTGGAACCGAGGTGGCGTGGCCCCGAGCAGGTCCTCCTGGCGACTCGAACAGCTGTACGAGTGACCAATAGGAAGCGGTGGGTGCATTCAACTCACTGCCGTCGTGTCTCTCCTGATCTGGTGAATCCTGCTGTGTTGACCGACTACAAAGAGATTCTGGAGAAAGAAAAGAGCCCAGCTGTGACGTCGGCTGAAGTTGAGGGAGCCTTCCCGGACCACACTGTTTCTGGACGAGAGCGCTATAATCTGCGGCCACGATAAGAAGATTTTTGGTTTTCGAGACTGGTTGGTTACCGCTATGGGGTTTGTGAAACGGAAACCGGGAATCTCAAGGGGGGGGGATCAGTTCTGCCAAGAGTAGTGACACCCGTCTTGACCCCGGAGAAGAAAACAACGGCTACCTCGGAGCTCAGCACCGTATTTTTCCTTTTTAGGTATATACATATGTATATTTGGGACTTTGTGAACAATTTGAACTATCTGAGACATTAAGAACTTTTTGAACTATGGCGTCTTCTGCATCACGAGATAAAAGAATACTTGGTGCCATCCTTTTCGTCTTGACAATTGTGGTAATAGCTATGATAGCTTGGGTAGTTGAACTCGTGGTGCCTGCACGTGAACATTTGCTGCCGACTACCCCGGCTCCATCTGAACATTTTCATTTCACCTTGCCCTATCATGAAGAACGGCACCGACAGACTTATTTGAACAATAGCTTTATTCAGATTCTGCATCATACACATAACATGACAAATACGTCCAATTGTTGGGTGTGTGGGATGTTGCCTGGTCATCAGAAGAAAGGGGGCACTCCACTTATTCCTCTCCCGTTTTCACATAATGGATCCTGTAATGCCTGGTACACTCTTCTCTTCACTTTGAGATGGCCAACAAAAGGGGGGGTGCTTTTCCGTTTGAATAAAATTTGCTATCACGACAGGAATGGGTATCCACGAGCTGAGGGTACTCGATTTGAATGGGAGGAGTACCGCCCCGATAATGCATCTGCCCCACGTGTTTACAGCAATCAACGGAACATCAATGTATCCAGCTCACATGTTATTAGTGTTATTGCTACTAAAGCTGATCTGTGTATACGCAATAAAGGTACAATTCCGGTGGGGAAAAGTGAATGCAACACCACACTTAGCTTTGACAGCCCGAATGGCATATCGTTTGTAGCATCTCGCAACACTTATTTCATTTGTGGAACGAAAGATTATCATCAGCTTCCGTTGGGATGGTTAGGCACTTGTTATGTATCTTTTGTACTACCCCCTGTATTCATCGCCCCGCCAATGTATCATAATGATTATATTTTGTATCACGATTTTGTTTTGAATCGTGTCAAACGGACTGTTGTTCTGGACGATATCGACCAGACCGATACTGCCTTACAGCAATATGTGGACTTTAATTTGGGACTGTTTTCCTTTGTGGGGGCCGCCCTGAATAGTCGGAAAATACGACGATTGACCCGTGTTGTTGAGGCTGTAGCCAATGATACTGCTATTGCACTTGGAAATATTACGGAAGAACTTCAGATTTCTAGGATTGTTACGCTCTAAAACAGAATGGTTCTAGATGTAGTTCTAGCTGACCGTGGGGGGGCATGTAGAATTATCGGAAGCAGCTGCTGTGTATACGTACCTGACAATTCACCATCTGTTTACGATGCTTTTTCAAAATTGCATAAGATAGCTGCTGAAATACACCCGGACAATGGAACTTGGACTCTTTCAGGGTGGTTCTGGTCAATGCTTACCACTTGGGGTTGGAAACTGCTAACGATTTTATGTATCATCGTGGGGATACTGTTCTTTGTATGCTTGTGTATTCAATGTGGCCCAGCTTTATGTTCCTTGTGCTTATCGGCTTGCATACCATCATGACGAGCTTTTGCTCATGACAAAATGATGCTTCATAAAGAAGTAACTCAAATAATGCTAATTGATATTGAAGATGAACACCCTGATTATGTTCACTATGAGGTAGCTTCAGCTAAACGCTAAAAGGGTCGTCTGTCGTAATTTGACAATGGCCGAGTTAGCGCTTAGCTGTGCTACACGTTTTCCCGCTTAACTTGGCTATACTTGGAAATGCCATTTTGTGTGTTACGGCGGCCATCTTAGATCATAAGCGGCCTCGTGGCCAGCATGCCCTTTAGTCCGTTGTCCGTACCACTGACCACTTGAGTTTGCCCAGCAACAGGCTATTTTTAGCACTGGTCAAGCCTGTACATGTGCAGTCCCCACTGACCAGTCACCCCTCAGGAATGTGCCGCCAAACTGACCAGCGGAGTTGTAACCCCTCCAATGAGCTGGCTGTGTTCCAAAATTGACCATATATGTACATAACGCTTTGTAACTTTGTACCGCCTATCTTTTTATTACCTGCAAATTGTATAAAAGAACGGGTCACACCGATGTTCGGTGTGATACTTCTTGCATTACCGAAGGGTGCTGTAGGAATGTACCACCACCCCATGGGGTCTTAATAAACTTGTTCTTTGAATTTTTCAGTTTCTGTGCCAACAGTTCTTGAATGTAAGTGGGTTGTCTTCGGAGCATGTAGGCCTGGGGAACCCGATACTACAGTCTGCAGGCAGAAGCAGTTCTCCACACCAATCCAACTGCTGCTCTCATGTTGCTGATAATATTAGCAGAATGAGAGCAGCGCCAGGATATGCTGGAGCAGGCTTCCTCAATGCTCTCCCAGGCACTGAGTGCCTGCGCCTGCTCTCCACTTAGTTGCCTTAGACAGCTGGATGGAGAGGTTTACACTGCGCATGTTAGGCTGGCCTTCACAAGACAGCCGGCCAAATTGACATTGGCACTGTAAACTGGTGGAGTGAGCACCACTCCCCTGCTGCCTGACACTCCTCTGCCCTAATGGAGGTGCTGCCAGATCATCCTTAAGTAATATATTTTTGACAGTTTGCTCAAAAATGCCCCCACCGACCACCAACTAGATAATAGCAACTCTCCTGCTATTGAAATGCATTTGCTAAGCTTGTTCTTTGTCTGAGGCTTGGATTTTTCACAATGCCTATGATTTCAGTGAATTGGTAATGATGCTATCACCCCCTTCTCTGAAATTGTTTTAGCGCTACTGCTTTGCTTGTCTGTGCCCCACCTCAGATCACATTGTGTGTTTATTTTATAAAGCGCGTTCCACTTTCCGCACGTTTATCTTGATTGATTGTGCACTAAAAGCATCCCTAAGCCTGCAGCCTCCAGTAAAAATGCCGAAATAGCCAGAGGAACTCTGGGGCATATTACCAAGCAATAGCGATAATTATCGCTATTGCTTGGTTAGCGATAAAAAATTATCGCCGAGCTGCGGCGATTTTTATCGCAGATAAACCTTGGTATTACCAAGGTTTATCGCAAATGCGATAAAAATCGGCAATAATGCATGAATATCGCTGAAAAATCTGCGATATTCAGGCATTACTGAGCTAATGCTTTTAGCCATGTTATCCACCTCCCATTGGATAACATGGCTAAGAACTGCTCCTGGGCAGGTGTTAGCTTTTGGAGATATTCGCGCTTAGCGCGAATATCTCTAAAAGTTGGTAATAGGAGATAGCGATGTTAGTGACTGTTTCCAGTCGCTGACATCTTGGCACGCCCACTTTGCATGTCATTAGTGATAAATTTTTCTGACATGCAAAGCGGGGCCCAAGATGGTCGCTATCTCCTACTAGCTGTCGCTAACTGGTGTTAGCGACAGCTAGGTAATAGGGAGATAATTTTATCTCCGCTTTCTTGGCTTTTAAAGCCAAAACAGTGGAGATAAATCCCTTGATAATATGCCCCTCGGTGTGCACACATATAACATTCCTCCAGGTTTTGTACACCTGTTATTAAAATACAGGGAGTGTGGTGAAGTATTTGCAGTTAGCTCCCCCCAGTGGCATCATTTGAGACTGAAAACGATGTCACAATAAACGAAAAGGTTTTTAGCCTGGGTCATTCCTTAGCTTTAGAATGGTACGGTCAATGCCATCGCACTGCACTGGGCTCCAAAATGGAAGGGGCGATATTAGAATCACAGGCTGATGAAAAGGAATACCCTGCAGAAATCTTTGGGTGCCCTGAATTTTTTACTCATAGAAACAACAGCATGCTAACTGTGGTCATTTTATGACAAGATCGTGTTATGTGTTTCTTTTTTTGCGTTAAATTCAATTGCATCAAGTTAATTAAAGGGTTAACAAACAGAAAATAAAACTGCACATCCCAGCAGTGCTTGGATGATGAACTACAGATGAAGACTCGGAGTTTCAACAGGACCTCGAGCTGAGCCAAAAACTGGTCATTTCAAGTGAAGAGCAGCACGTTTGTGAGCAACATTTCTCAGAATGATACCAGGGGCAAGAAATGACAGGCTCCTGCCAGCAAGCCAAACTCACGTTTTACTGCATGTTTAAAGTAAAATGTAACAAGAAAGCCTGACTTGAACTTTCAGTGAGTCCCTCATTTCTATTTGGCAAAGTGGGGACAGAGGTTTACCTTCCAATGATCCAGCAGTTTCAGTGGCACCAGGGCCCAGGCCTGCAAACTGCCTTGCACCTCAATTATTGTCTGTTTGGGGGTTCCGAGAGTATTTATGTATTTCACTTTGCCTAAGATTCGCAAAGTAATATACTGTAGGATGGGTCATGCATTATACTATTCAGATAGTGGAAGTGCATGCCTCAACGGATGAACAGCCACTAGAGCGAGGGAAACATAAATGTCCCCACATTATCTAAGAATTAATGTGGAATAACAATGCCTGATAGAGTGAGGGCCTGATTCGCAAAGGTAAACTTACACTTGTGTATGTTTACTATTTTTTTTAATATTCACAAACTACGAGTTTATTTTTAATTACAGTAATTTATAGACCCTGTAGATGCCGGAGTCGGAATGGAGAGCTCCGCACATAAAAAGATTGGACTGGCCTATTTCTTTAAGTGCAGAGTCTCTGCCACTAGTGCAGACTCTCCTCGGTCATAAAATTACTGTTATTAAAAGTAAACTTGTAGTGTATGAATACCCCCAAAAATAGTAACCGTACACAAAGGTGTAAATTTCCCTTTGTGAATCAGTCTTTAGGCATGTCCGTCTATGTTCTGCCAGATGCTGTGGTAAAGTAAATAACTGTGTTATCTCAAGTAAGATATTGTGTTGGGCTGAATTTATTCCCACCAGTATGCCAGTGTTACAAAGGTTAGCATTTCATATTCTGATATCTTGTTACAGTACATTGTTACAGTACATTGCACAGTCCCAAGTTATAGTCATGCCCACTGGAATTATGCAATTTTATGGCTGTTGTGTTTTTCGCAAAGTTATTGTTTTTACCACATTTGCCACATAATCCATCATCTGCTGCATAAACTATAGGTTTAAAAAAAGGTTTCTATCTCAAAGTGATCAAAAGTTACTAGAAAATGCTGTAACACATGTTGTAGCACAATTGAAGATCCATCACAAAGGTTGCCTGGTCACCTTTCAGTTGCTTATTGCTATACTTGTGTGTTAAACTTGTACCAATGAGGTGCAACTTTGGCCCAGACTGTGTTAACAAGTGAACACAATGACAAAATAATGGAGTGATACTATCACAAACTGTTGGCACATTACACAACATCACGTGCCTTTTCTTGCTGGATAATTTAGTCAACTCCGTTAAATAATCTGGTCCTCGCCTTCCACATACTGAAGATTCTCAGTATGCTTGGGTTCTACGCTACGCTCGAGTAGTTTGCGAAGTTTGCGCTACTTTGCATTACGTGAATTGCACGTAGCACAGTTCAAACACACGTAGCGGTCATTATTTTGCTTGCTCCAGGTCCTCAATGTCAAGTTGGTGACCACGAGCAAGCAAAATGACATCCAGGCGAGACTTTTTCCTCGTTCGAGATCAGCAACATCAAGTTGCCGATTGCGAGCGTGGAAAATAAACCTCCCGGCGAGATTCTCAATGCCGGGAGGTCAGGTTTTGTTGTGAACCATTTTAGGACACTATTGTAAATTTCATGATTCATGCCCTTATATAGATATAAATCACTATGTCCTTATATAGGCATAAGAATCATAACCATATTTAGTCATAGCTCATGCAGTCCAAATACGGCAGGGCTACCTCCACTAGTTCAGAAAATCTACGATTTCTTGGAAAACTCGTCTTCAGCAGCTAGGGACTTTCCCTTGCTTGAGAACTGACTTGTCCAAGAACTCATGGAGTTTTCAAAGACCTGAGAGTCTTTAATGACGTTATTATGTCCCCCTTCACGTCAAACTCTGCAACTTCAAGGTATAAATATGCCCACACTTGCCTTAGCAAACACACAGTGGTTTGGAGCAGTTCGACTATCTACTTGCCCGACGCATCTTTCTACAGCAAGTGCCGAAGGAAGCTGACCCTCCAACAGACGCACTGCCGAGAAATCCAGCTCCAGTGTTTCCAAGCTACCCTTACGGGTTGCTGGGAAATCGATTCCTGAGCCTGACCTTCTTCATTCCAAACTAAGGTACAGAGCTGATTAGACCCTAAGAGAAATCTTGGACAGATTCTTGGCAAAAGAATACTACATTTATGCTACACCTCACTTACTTCTTCCCTCGTACTAAGCTTAGGTTAGGTACATCGGGTTAGGCTTATTTTAGAGGGACCAGTTGAGTACTTTTAGCCTCTGTTATTTATGTATGTATTTATCTATGGTTTAGGAACCATACAATGCTCTTTCAGTATTATTGTGTTCTACTCTTTATACTGTATGCATTATATTTTACAACCAGTTTTACAATTGTAGCAGTTAATTTCTTATGGTTGAGAAAGAAGACTGTTCAATAAAAACCTTTCATTGAAAACGCTCGTCTATCTATTTCTCTAGACCTCTGATGAAACGAAGCATGCACGATTGACTGAGTGAAATATCTATCTATTGTTTCCACAACTCTGCAGATTAGTTTATTCTTGGGGAAACAAAGTTGTCATGTTTATGCAGTTGTCAGAAACTGTTCCCTTCTTGTGATTTTGAGAAAGTTTCTAGTGACCTCTGTGCTAGCTGGCACTCACAATTAAGTCTAATATATTGGATAGAGACCTAGTAGACCTCAGTCCTACGTCTAACCTATAGGATATATTATTCCAATGCACAGAGCCTATTGGGAATATAGGAACTACACTACAGTTTCTCATTGCGAGTGGTAGCGTATGCTTTCAGTATTACAGGAGGGGCTGCACAAGAATCTGTGGTTCTTATCTAAGCGGGAACTCTGTGTAAAACTGCCCCAAAAGGTTACCTGTTTGACTGCAGTTCCAGTTTTACGCTTCTCAGGCATGAAAACTGCTCTTATTTGTCAACAATACTGTTTTCTTTTTTCCAAATGTGTTGCTGTTTTTTAAACATTTTTAACAATAAATGTACATCGCAAAAGAATGAAAAGAAAATAAATAGTTAAAAAGGACTCAGTGTGCAAAGAAATAGAAGTGGGGCAAACTGCAAGCAGTAAGTAGCCAGTCTTCTTAGTGTGAAATATCAAGGCTTAGTTATTGTATCAGGGACCTTCTTAAGCTTGAACTACTACCAGAATCTGCTTGAACTCCAGGTTCTTCTGTTGAAGCCTGGCTTGCAGTAAATATTAAGAATGTAAATGTCAAGGTATTTGTGTAGCGCACTGCCACCAAGCGGTTTCTTGGCGCTATTACTCATACCGCTGTGGAACCCTTCCTGGCTTTCCCTGTGAAGTGTCCACTCCTGGGCATCCCCAGGGTGAAGCCAGGCATCCTAGCGCTGTTGGGGCCGGTGTGGAGGTTAAGCAAGCTATTGCCCAGAGTTGCAGCTTGGGGCCCATGATTAGAATAGGCACCGAGGCAAGAATTGTCAGGTCCGAGGAAATTGAGCCCAAGACCCGCCGAGGCAGAGAATTGAACCCTGGTCCCAGGCCAGAACTCTGCATCAGGGTCTGCCGCTCTAATCATTGAGCCACACTCCTCCATTAAGGGTTGGGGCTGGTAAGTATAGCTCTTACTCTCAAATAACTCTAGATGTGCTGTATGCCTGTTTGGAAGAAGATATCATGTAAATCTAGGGCGTGTAGGCTACCTCCAGTATTGACAAAATTGGTCTCACCTTGGCCCACTCAAACATACCCTGGGCCCATCCAGATGAAAATTCCTGACACTGGTCCGGTACCTTTGATCGTTGTCCTTCCTCTTTCTTGCTGCTAGGAGTCGGCAGTCAAGTCCTTTATGCTGCAAAAATTACATTATCTTCGTTGTTTATAATGGGTTGTTATATCTACCTATTATTTTGTCTTTGTTTAGCCTCTTACGTCCTCTCTATTATTGGCTATTTTCCTTAATCGGCCCTTTATTATGGAACTGCTGCTTTTAGGGGGCACTCACCACGCCTGAAATAATTGCTCCATCCGTGCAGATCGATATAGATGGCTCTTGCAGCGCGTGAAAGCACTCAAGGTTTTTCCTCACAGGATTGGCCTCACTTGTGCGTGTCACTCCTACTTTTTCCCGCCATCTCATCCCAAGCTCAAGCCCTATTTATGACTCTGAGCTTGCAGCTGCTTGTGACTCAGCATGGAGGAACAGAACTCATTAGAGCTCCATCTAAATGTAGACTTCAAGACTTCCTTCACCCCTTTTACGTACTGTAAACAGCATAGTGGGTTTGGGTTCGTTTTTTTTTAAAGTTTGAGTTTATTGAAAACCAGAGAAAAAAAAAGAACAGCCGTATAATAAGCATAATAAATCTTAGTTAACATAGAGATTATATTAAGCGATAAGAGATACAAAGGTTACAATAAATATGTTGTATGCAGGAGGGGAATAAAAAAGAGGGGGAGGAAGGGGGAAGGAGGAAACAATATACAATCACTACAAAGATTGAAACAAGCAAGATATGAAATTAAACACTGTAGGCACATTCATACTTAGGAATTAATTATTACAATATAAGTACATAGGCATGAACAATAATATTTCAATATTGTAAGAAAAAGACAACATGGTGTATTTACGGCGGTTTCCGAACATCATTCGATGTATTTACAACATTAACGGTAGAAACACTTGAAGAAGCAGACCAGGATAAGTATGTAGTAAGTGGAAGCCATAAAATATCTCTATAATTGCTAGAGAGATAGGGGTGACATAATTGGTATTGAGTCTGTGATAAAAACCCATTGCATTCCACCAGGCTTTGAAAGTAACTTAATCCACTGGTTTCCAATTTGAGGTTATTAAATGTAAAGCTACAGCTAATAATAGATCTAACAACTTGCAGTTTGATGGTAATTGAGGTCATTGAGGTGACAACTGAACCTTAAAAATGTTGGGTAAAGAAAAAGGAACACTAACTCTAAAATCTTATTAATTTGGGACCAAACTAATTGCCAGAACTGAAAGATATTAGGGCAGTCGAATAGCATGTGTTTTAAATCAGCAGTAGAACAGGGACAGGACCAGCAGGTTGGGGGAGTACTAGCTGAGAAAGATGCTAATGTCGCAGGGGACAGTAATAGACGTTGATAAACAAAAAAAAGGGTTAGAGTAGTATTAGCAGCTCTTGATGTCTTGAGGATCTTAAGCCACAATTTATCTCAGATGGAGTCTGGCCAGCATTGTGTTAAATCCTTCCCCCATGCCAATTCAGTTCTTGACGTGTGCCTTTCCGGAGGTAATAATAAACATTTGTAAATAGAAGACACAGAGGGGGAAGTATCTAATAAGGGGAAAATGGTAGAGCATGCTGTAGGAAGATAAGGGGTAGTTGGAAGCATGAGAAGATATTGATTAAGAGAGGGAAGTTGAAGATTATATTGTGATTTGAAAGAATTAAGAAGAGAAAATTTAGCTTGAAGGTCAGTAAAGGATAAGGGAGAATTATTTCTCAAGAGTTGAGAAATCCAAAGCAAACCCTTGGATCTCCAAGATTTCAAGATTTCCATTAAATGGTACTATTTTTTATATATAATAATGTATTGTGCCAAATGGGCTGTTGAGATAGAGAAGTAATAGAAGGATAAGAAGATGGTTGAAGAAGAGCTAAAAGTTTAGAGTGTGAGAAATAACGGAAGAATGTAAGGAAGAGATATTATTAGTGAAGGTGAGAGTTTCTTGAAAGCCTTACAAATGCTATAAAATAATAAATAAATAAATAAAAGGGGAGGCGAGAAATTTCTCTATAGATGTCCACACTGCTGGATGTATAGAGGGATCAGAGTATAAGGCATAGTGATAAGATTTGAAAGCTCCATTAGATTTGTCTTTTTATATAGAGGACAAGGCTATTCGAGGAGGCTTGTCCTTCCAAAACAACTTCAATAAAAGTGAATCAATTTTCTTAAACCAGTAACTGGGAATCTGCACAGCAATCATAGAGAGAATGTATAGAATCAGAGGAATGAGCATCATCTTAATCGAATCCAATTATCCCTACCATGGGAGAAAAAGAGGATGCCAACATGTAATAGTGTCATTTAACGTTTTGATAATGTGGTCAAAATAAAATTTTAAAGTCTCAAAGATAGTTGAGGATAACCATAATTCCAAGTATTTTAGCTTAGAAGGTTGCCAGGAAAAAACAGTATGGATAAAATAATACTTAATGTCTAAAACATTGAGGGGCAAGACTTCACAGTTATCCACATTAAGGCGATAGCCTGATAACCAAGAAAAAAAATCAACCTGATGGAGAAAAGGAGGAAGAGAAATGGCCAGGTTAGAACAGTATAAAATTATGTCGTCCGCGTATACAAACATTTTAACTTGTTGCGGATCTAGGTGGTGCATACTGTCTGATTTTTGTCAAAAAGGGTTCTAATGCCACTACAAACAATAAAGGAGATAAGGGACACCCTTATCGTACCCCTCTAGAGAGAGAAAAATAATCCGAGATTTTACCATTAAGGAAAATAGAAGCTCTAGGGCCTGAATACAGTAAAGAAATTAAGGAGATCAATTTGGGAGGAAAATCTATCCATTTTAAAGCATGAAACATAAAATCCCATTTAATCCTGTCAAATGCTTTTTCAGCATCTAAAGCTGTAGCAGAAATAGGATAGTCTAAAGAAGAGGCCTTGCTAAGGACATTGACAAAGACCCTAGAATTATCAGATGGTAATCAACCTTTTACGAAGCCGATTGCTCATGTCCAATAAGTTCAGGTAGGATAAGGTCAATGCATAGCACCAAAATTTGAGCAAAAATCTTATAGTCTGTATTGACTAAAGAAATAGGTAGATAGTTTTTGCATAGGGAAGGGTCCTTGTTGTCCTTTGGGATTAAACATATCATGGCTTCTTGAAAAGTGCCCCGAGAGGAACCGTTTGTAATAAAGTATTTTTTTTAAAAGTAGAAGATTTGGAAGAAGAAGCTTATCAAAGGGGTCATAGAACTCAACTGTAAACCCATCGGGTCCAGGAGCCTTTCCTCGTCGTAATACCGATACAGCATGGGTAATTTCTGCCAAAGTAATATAAATTTCCAGCGAATCAAAATCAATATGTTGGGAAGGAAGAGAATTAATGGATTGAAAATAAGAGGATAAATCTGATTGAATTGGTTGAGTCTCAGAAGTGTATAGATTTTTATAAAAGGAAACCAATTTATTTAGACTATCGTCATCTCTAAAAAGTGAATTTGCAAAGATTCTATTCTAGTTCTTTCTCGCCTTATTTTTAACAAGTTAGTCAGTATCTTCCCCATTTTATTTTGACTTCCATAATAGCGAGAGCTGTGTTTCAAAAGGTAGGAGGAAGCGGCTTCTGTGGATAGTCTATTAAAAGTAAGCTTAGCATCAATATGATCTTTTAAAGAAGATTCAGTATTGGAATGATAATAAGTGTGTTCTAGTTGTTTAATTTTAGTGAGGCAAAATTCATTATGAAACCCCTAGTGGCTGTCTTGAAAGAATCCAAATCATTTTAGGAGAGGAATCCGGAGTTGTATTAATAACAAAATGCATTTAAGTGTTCCCAAATTTAACTTGAGAGTGTCTGTCAAGTATGGGGTCATGACTTTAATTGCAGTCACCACCAAAAATAACATAATCATCATCAAACAAAAGTAATTTATCAGAAACCTATGTCCAAAATACTTTGTCAACAGAAACTGGGCCATAGACATTAAAGATAACTAACAGTATTTTATCTATCAGTAATATAACAATAACCCAACGACCCTCAGAGTCAGATTCTTGATGAACAACTGAAACATGAAATATTTTATGACAGAGAATCAAAACACCATATTTCTTACCCAAAGCTGGAGAAGAAAATGGATTGCAAACCTAAAATGTCTTTAGCTTAGAAGCTTCAGTGTCAGATTGATGTGATTCCTGGAGTAATGCAATTTCAGTTTTTAATTTAGCTAAATGGGTTAACACCCATTGTCATTTAATGGGATTACCTAACCCCTTAATATTCCATGTAGTAATTCAAAATGTGACCAGAAGGTAATAACATAAACAATTATTCAGGGTCATATGTAGGTGGGCAAATACCGGTCGGTGAAGCTGAAATTCGGTAAATTTCGGCTTTACCGACCGGTATTTAGCCCTGTGCGATGTACGTATTACGGAATACCATCGGTAATAACGAATCGGTAAATCGTTACCGATTCCTTATTTACTGATCCGTGAACACCGAAACAAACAATACCGAATCGGTAAATAACGAATCGGTAATAATCCCGAAATGAGATGTAGCAAAATTCAGTAATACCGAATTTGCCCAAAATCCGTATTAACAAATCGGTATTTACCACTGATCCTGAGCAGGTGGTAATCAGGTGCAGTGCAAAAAAACAGCCCAAAAATACAACAGTGTGAACACAATGGCGGGCCTCTACCTCATACCAAGGTGGCTATGTTTGAGAGCAGCAGGAGTGAGGATTTGGAGACAGGAAGAGCGGGTGTACAGACTGCGTGTCACATTGTTCCAATTGACTGAACCAGAAATCCATGAGAGGTACAGGCTGCACCCACACACCATCCTCGACCTCATACGGGACCTGAAACCATATCTTGAGCATCAGACACCAAGGGCGCACGCAATACCCACCCATGTACAGGTGCTCTGTTGCCTGCACCTCCTGGCCTCAGGAAGTTACCAGGGTGTGATAGCCGCAGTAGGTGGTGTGTCACAGAGCTGCCTATCCAGATTTCTCAACACCTTCCTGGACGCCATGATGGACCGAATGCATCATTACATAACCTTCCCCAGTACACAGGTGGAGCTGCATAAGACCAAGCCTGATTTCTACCAAATGGCACAGTTCCCACATGTAATAGGCTGCGTCGATGGGACCCACATACCAATCTGCCCACCTGCAGCAACAGAATACATTTATCGCAACTGCAAATCCACTCACTCCATAAATGTGCAGGTGATATGTGATTTAAAGTTCATCATAACTGACATTGTGGCAAAGTTCCCAGGGAGTACCCAAGACTCGTACATATTCAGGAACAGTGGTATCCATACACCTCTGGCTGCTGGTGAATTTGGAGAAGGATACCTACTAGGTAAATCAATGTGACACACCCTGATGTATACCTTGGCTCAACCTATTGGTCACACAAATTAATGGCACTTTACTTTTGCATTTAGGTGACAGCGCATATGCCCTCCGGTCTTACCTACTCACACCATATCTCAACCCATCCACACCAAGGGAGAGGAGATACAATGTGGCACATAAGAGCACACGCAACGTGGTGGAGCGTACCTTTGGACTATTTAAAAGCAGATTCCGTTGCCTCCACAAAAGTGAAGGTGCACGTCAGTACAGCCCCATCAAATGTTGCAAAATAATTGCAACATGTACAATGCTACATAATCTAGCCACAAAAAAATAAACAGCAGTGGAACTAACTGACTCTGAGGACGAGGGCGAGGACAATCCCCAGCCAGAGCCCTGCGCAGCTGGTGTTGTAGTAGAACAGGATGGGAGACACAGACGGGCTGAGATAACGTGCAACTATTTCTGAGTGAGTAACGAGACAGAGCCAGTTACTGTATTTGTGTAATGGTGTTTAATCAGCACACCACTAGGATCTAAAGCAGTGTCCATACAGACATGGGTTACATCACCCATCAAATGAGTCCCAAATACCAGTAGGACCTATTTCCTGCGTCCATGCGCTGCAGTTCCACTTTCCCTGGCCACACTGTCTGTACTGTGGGTATGTTCCGGGGCAGCGCTGTGGCGTTCACTGCGCCTCCTGCCCTCGGTGGGAGAGGGCGTAATTCTACCACGGCTGGTAGCCTCCTCACTGTCGCCCCCCCCGCTTCCATAGTGGCCGCCTTCACATTCTGCAGCACTTCCAGTGCAAAGGTCATTGACACCATACCCCTGGCCATGTCCCTGCTACAATGTGCCATCTCCTCCTGCATGGCGATTGACCTTCTACACATTAGGGAGGTAGCAGTGGCCAGCCGGCTCACTACCTTGGTACAGGCCTGGAGTCTCTGCCTCTCCCTGCGCCTACAAAGACGGTCCTGCTCCAACTGGCTGCAGAGGTTGTCCACAGACGTCGCAATGTCTCTCATGCCCTAAGACATGTTGTCGCCCATTGCACTTATGCCCTTTTCAATCCTGTACATGTGCTTGTTAATGTGGGCCACCTCTCTATGCAATGATCACATCTCTCTCCATTACAGGCGCTGGACCTTAAGAATGTTGCCTTCCAGTCCAGCAAAGATACTCTCACCATGTTCCGAGCCTTGAGGACTGGCTGGCCTTGCCCTGTGGCGTCTTGATGATGTGTGGGCACCCTCAGATGGAGTCCCAGCCCTCACCATGTTGCCCTCCTCATGGACTGGAGACTGTTGGCCCCCTGTGCCCTCCTCCTCCGACTCCTCCATCTGCTGGAGGGTGGCCAAGGCATGCCTCCTGCCTGACTGTGTTGGTGGTGGTGTTGGTGATCGTGGCAGTGGAGATTGAGTTTGAGCAGATGGCGCCATTCCCTGGTGCTGTGGTGATGATGGTGAAGGAGAAGTTGGTGGTGGTGGTGGTGCGGAGGTTGTGTGACCTGCAGGCAAACTCTCTTTCTCCTGTTGCCTCCCCTCTGGCCTGGCTGCCTTTGGTCTGCTCCCCTCTGCAGCACTGCAAGATGGCTCACCTGTTATGACAGAATATAGATATACTCACTTCTCTGGCTGCATTTGCATTGCATTAAACATCATGCCTACAGATCACACTGACTGTCCTCAGCTTGCTAATTTCTTTCACATGCTATTGGGTTTGCTAGGTTGACTGTCCTATACATCTGTTCCCTAGGACTACATCTCCCACAATGCATAGCAGGTAATGAGTAAGACATGGAGTGGAGTGGGAGCCCTTATGCCTGTATGGGGATTGGGGTTGGGGAGGGGGTAACACAGCATGCTGGGCATGCATCTTACCTTGTTTCCTGGCAGCACTGGCAGAGCTGTCAGCGTCTCCCACTCCACTCACACTCTCCGGCTGGAGGTTGGACTCTACCATCAGTTCCAGTGATGTAGGTGCAGGTGCTGTGTTCTTCCCTTCACCAGTTTTGCTGGCCTGCCTCTGCCTCTGAGCCATCCTTGCCTTTGTCGTCTTCCTGAGGTCGTACCACCTTTTCTTGATGTCCTCTATGGAATGATGGGTGACACCAATTGCACTAATTTTACACTGGATCCCAGTCCAGATCTGTCTCTTCTGAGAGTCAGGCACATGGAGGGACTGCTTTCCAAAAAGCTTGTCATGGTCCTGGCTCACATCTTGTATTAGTACCTCCAACTCCTTCTCGCTAAACTTCAGCTTCCTTTTTATTTCTGTTCCCTCCTTCTGTCTCTCCTGGCTTGCCATTTCCTAGGTTTCTTTTGGGGGTTTGTGAATGGCAGCTCTGTTGCTCCTGGATCCTCAGCTCACCTGCCTGCCTCACAGTCAGCTCCAGGTTCAGTACAGCTGCCTGGGTGTGGCCACTTCCTGTTTGGGAGTTAATTGGGTGGCACAGGATTGGCTGATTCATCAAAAAACAAATTTTTGAATTACCGAATCGGTATTTACCGATTCGATAATGGATTCGGTAATGCCGATTTGGTATTGGTGTTTCTGTATTTTTTTTTCACCGATTCCTTTCGAATCTGTATTTTTTACGGATTTTTAGTGAATCAGTAGATTTTACCGAAAGTTTACATACATCGCATATACCGATTCCTTAATACCGAATCGGTAAAATTTGGTATTAAGGAATCGGTATTTCAAGATTACCTACATATGGCCCTAAGCGTACAGTGATATAACCAATCTTAAAATAGAGAAAAAGTAACAGGAGAAGAACATAATGATAAGAGTATTGTTTGATCAGGAGAGAAGGGAAAAGGGAAGCATCAGAATAAGTATAAAGAAAAAAGTATTGTTTGATTAGGAAAGAGAGGGAAGAGGGAGCAATAGAATGATTCTTAGGAAAAAAAAGAAAAATAGAATAATAGTGTGGAGGACCTGATAGAAAGGAAGACCATAACACAAAACAAAGAGACAGTACAATTCCAAGTCATGATAGAGAACAAAAAGACAGTACATGTCATACAAATGACGACTGAAAAACATACCTACAACACAAAATTAAATGAGGGATGGCAACACCAGAAGATGACGACGACATCACCGGAACTCCAAGGAACCCCAAAGGAACCATTGCAAAAAACATCAACATATAGGAGAGTCCACAAGGGAAGCAAATGACGGAAATGCAACACGCCTGTATAAGAAGGAAAGAAAGCATTATAGATAAGAAAATACGCTCAAAAAGATAGAAAGCGAGAAAGTAGGCAAAACACCTTAATGTAGTGAACATTACAAAAATACAAGCAAAAATAACAATCAAGGAGTTACATAAACAAGAAACTGTCAGACATATCGAACCAAAATAACAAATCAGGTAGATTTTGAAGTGTCCATAGCCACTGCTCCATGTTGATGAAGGAATTCCTGCAATTCGGCTAGATCACCAAAAGTGGTAGTCTTTTCCTTAGAGGTGACCTTGAAAAGGCAGGGATGGTCTTGCAGAAATCTTGGGACTAAGTTTATGAGCCCTTTGAATGTTAAAATAAGAAGTCAAAGGAAGGTATAAGAGCTTAGTTAAGAATGTTTGAAAGGAGACGGTTGGGTTGGAACCCTCAATATTTTCGGGAAGACCGTAAATTCGAAGATTATTTCTGTGATTTCGATTTTCTTTTTTTAAAAAAAATTTTTTATTCATCATCATCAAGATTACAATTTCATTTTCATTGTGTATTTCATCAGGATAAGAAAATCAGATAACATTCATTATAAAATTCATTCCTTAACAAGTTCATAAATTCATGCTTACATTTAGTAAATTCTATCCATACTAGTTCTTGCAAATTCAACATAAGACATAGGACAAATTATTGATTATCTTACTGTATGCTTATAACTCCCCCAGCTTTTGCTTCCATGCTATTATTGGAGCCCATATTCATCTCGCAGCTTCTCTTCTTACCTTTCCCTTTTTTTCATATAGAGCCTGTTCCAAGGTGAAGATCGCCAACAGCCTAGAAACCCATTGATGTAAAGTCGTGGTCTAGGATCTTTCCATAGCGATGCTATACATAATCTACTTAATACCATGGCTATATACAAAAACTCATAGTGAGGTACTACCAAGCCATCTTTAGCTACTCCTAAAATCATAACTTCATCTGACAGTGATATATTCATTCCCAGTGAATTATGAAAAAATTGTTCCAATTCTTGTTTATAGCTATCCAAAACAGGGCATGAAGCAAACATGTGAATCGTATCAGCTTGGGTAGAGTGACATCTTGGACAGATTATCCCGCTTATTCCACCCCACTGTGCCACCCTGTGGGGGGGTATGATACAGTTCATACAATGTTTTATATTGCTGGGTTTGCAAATTTGTTGTTCTCAGCACCGTATTTGACATTTTTAACGATTTCTCAGCCTCATTCCCTGTCAAACCTAGTTTAGTTCCCCATTTCTCAAACTTTTTTTAGAGTCATCCTCCTTATATTTACATATTTCGGCATACAGCTGCGATATGGAGCACCCTGATTCATTCCTTAAAACTTCCATCAGATCTACCTTTTGCATATCAACATCCCCGCCCCTCTTTCTTAATAGGACTGACCTAATTTGTAAATATTTGTAAAAATCTCTATGCCTTAAATTATAAAGCCGTTGCGCGTTTTCATATGTGATGATTACCCCTGTCGGCCCTACGAGGTCTCCTATAGTTTTTACCCCTTGCCTGTCCCAATCTTTCATTATGGAATCATGGAATATTCCTGGGAACGATGGATTCCCATATAGTGGTGTATAATAGTTCATTCTACGCAATTTTAGCTTCTTTTTGATGATAGACCATATGGTTATTGCAGCCCCCAGGGTCTTAAAACGTACCTTCTTGTAATAACTTTTCTCATCATATTTGAGCAGCCATCTATCCGAATCCTTGACCAAAAGCTCGTATACATCTGGAATCATATCCCTCCCTCTCCATTTATCCGTTATATCTCCCCCCAGCATCCCTCTTATATATTGTAAAACTGTTGCCCAATAATAGGCTTTGAAATCGGGAAGCATCAACCCACCACGTTCTCGGGGCAACGACAGAAATTCTTGGCTGCGTCGTGTTCTTCCTCCTGCCCATATAAACCTGTTTGTTACCCCTTCTAACTCTCTGAACCATTTATAGTCAAATAGTAGGGGAATGGACCTAAAAAGATAAAGCACTTTAGGCATAAAGGACATTTTTATCAAGTTGCATCGGCCAATTATAGTCAAATGTAGGTTATTTAATCGGTTAAAATCAGTTTTAGCCTTACGTATTATAGGTTCTAAATTCTTCTCCACTCCTGTTGTAATATCAGAGGAGATTAAAACCCCTAAATATACCGCTGTCTCTGTGACTCTTTGATCTGCCAACGTTATTTTTTGATTTATTACAACTTGTGTTTTATCTACGTTTAGCTTATATCCTGATAATTTTCCATATATAGCTGCCTCTGCTTCTATTGCCCGTAATGCCATTTCTGGATCACAGGAGGTAACCGCCAGATCGTCCGCATACCCCAGAATTTTTGTTTCATGTCCGTTCAAGACAATTAGCCGTATGTCTATATTCTGATCTATTTTCCTAATAAATGCATCTATATATAGGGCGAAGAGAAGTGGAGAGCAAGGACATCCCTGTCTAGTTCCCCGCCCAATCATTATCTCTTTGCTCATTTCACCCATAATTCTAAGTTTAATTCTTGGATTGACATATAATGCCCTGACAGCCTTTATGAAACTGCTCCCAAGGTTTACCTTCTCTAATACTGCCCAGAGGAATCCCCACAAGACCCTATCAAATGCTTTTTCTGCATCTAATAATATTTATGACATAGGGTCTCGTGAGGCTGCCGTTCCATCAAACAGGGTTACAACTCTCCTAATATGTTCTGTGGTGCCTCTCCCAGGGATGAACCTGTGCTGTCTAGGGGATACTATCTTGCCTATTACCTTCCCTAATCTATTTGCCATGATTTTCGAATAGATTTTCGCATCGCTATTCATTAAACTTATTGGTCTATATGACCCAGGATTAGTTGGTGGTTTATTTTTTTTAATAAACACTATCATAGTTGCTTCGCTCCATGACTCTGGGGGAGAGATACCTTTTTGGATATTAATTATTAAATTATAAAAATCCCCTTCTATTTCAGGCAAAAAGATTTTATAAAATTCTAATGGTATAGAATCAGGACCAACAGCTTTCCCTGCTGGAAGATCCAAAATTGCTTTATGCATTTCCTCTCGACTAACCATCGTTTCCAGAGCCCCTTTGTCAGCAGCCTCCAGTTGTTCTAAATTAGCTCCTTCCAGAAATTCCTCTATCTCATACTTTTCACCTCCTTGATCAGGATTATAAAGTATTTGATAAAATTCTTGAAACCTGGCGCATATATCCCTTGGTGCTGTCGCCATACTGCCATCTTGAAGCATTACCTCTGCAATATCACCCTTTGTGGCCACCTGTCTTGTTCGCGAGGCTAACATGCGGCCGATCTGTTCGCTGTATTCATACTGTTCCTTCCTCCAAACCAGATACTTCCCTGCTGCTTTAGATGCAAATATCTCCCCCACAGCTGCTTTAGCCACTGCTAATCTCTGTGATATTACAATAGTGTCTTGTTTAGACCTTATAGCTCCAACCAGTTCTTCCTCAATATTTGCCACCGTTCTTATTCTCCCTGCCATCTCCTCCCTTTCTACCTTATTTCGTCTAATTGAATAACTGAGTGTCTCCCCCCTTATGCCTGCTTTCATTGTATCCCAAACTATAGCTGGGGAAGCTGTTCCTCTATTAACCTCAAAGAATTCTTTCAGCCAACCTCTCATGGATTCAATATACTTGGCATCTTGTAATAGTGCCCTCTCAAATGTCCAATTTGAGCTTTGATTATTTTGTGGCGCAATTACGATGTCCAAAATCAGTGGATTATGATCCGACATTACTCGGGGAAGCTTGCTCACTTTGCCCATAGTTGCTATTGTAGGGGATACCAAAAAATAATCCAGTCTTGCTAATGTTTTACGGGGTGCGATAAAATACGTGCTGCCCCCCCCCTGACCTTGTGCTGTTGTTCCCAAATGTCTAATAAGCCATTATCTTCCATTAGCATTATCAAAGCCGTATGGCTTCTCTTTTTCCTCCCCCCAAATTTTTTCGGATCTTGCTTCCATAAACCATTCAGACCGTTAATGTTAAGATCTCCACATACCACCAGGGGTTGGGGCCAGTTAGCCAATTGTGTATTCATCAGATTAAGCATTTTAGGATCATCGACTGTCGGGGCATACACTGTACATAGAGTAAAATTGAATCCCTTCACCTGGCATTCCATCAACACCCATCGCCCATATGAATCAGCTTTTTGCCTTTTAACATTCACCATACCTTGCCGTGCTAATACCGCCACCCCTCTTGTTCTCGTCCCTTGTGTTGTGTAAGCAAGCAACTGAAAGCCTAACTGTCCCAATAATCCCTTCTGGGACACCTCTATATGGGTCTCCTGTAGACAAAGCATATCAACCTGGATTGTTTTTAAATATTCCCTCAGCTCCCTTCGCTTCCTTCCATCATTTAGTCCACATATATTCAATGTGCCTATCCGCATTGATATTCTTGTTTTATCCTCAGTTCAGCATACAGTTTTTCTACAGCTCTCTCATCTTTTAAAAGATAATCATCCCCTTGTTCTATCTTGTCTTGATGTGATGGTTTTTTTTGTTTTTCTCCCCCCTTCCCCTTCCCCCTCCCCCTCTCCCCCCTTCCTCCCACCTGTTAGAGCAAGCAGGCCGCTGGCCTCTGTGATGGATTCTGGCTGTCGACTCCCCTTTGCCGACCTTTATATTTAAATTAAATCACCTGGATTAGTTGCTTCACTTTGATTTCTCCTTCAGAACCCCTTTAACCATATCCCCCCGTGAAATAACATTAGTCTTGACATTTCATTCCATTTGTCCATATTGCCCGTATATTTTCCCCAGACAAAATTTGCACTTCTTGTACTCTCTTAATCAAATACTATCTCTTGTGTACATTTAACAAGGCTGAGCCCTTCTTAGTCCAACTTTTCTCTTGCTTAGCAAACATATTAATTAATGAAAGCGTCACCGCTGCAATCTTCAAAGTTTGTCTCTGGCTTCCCTACTAGTTTCACCACTGGTTCTAATCATATCCATATATTCTTTTGCTTGGATTTCGGAAAAAAAGACCTTGGTGGAATTCTTGTGGATTATCTTTAGTTTGGCCGGGTTCATTAAATAGGCCTGCAGGCCCATCTTATGACATGGATCCAGTAGCTCTCTCAGTCTCCATCTTCTTTCAACTATACTGTGACAGTAATCTGGGGTTGAGAAGAAGGATTGATTCTCAAATGTGCGTTTGGCGTTGGGGCGAGCTTTTGCATATACCTCTTCCCTCAGCAAAAAGTTGCCAAAATATACTAATATGGCTCTTGGTCTTGATCCCCCCTCAGTGGTGGAGGGCCCTTTCTTTTTTAAAGTTAGTGGGAACCTATGCACTCTTTGCACTTCCCTGTCCCAATCCCAAAGGCTCAGTTCCGGGAAGGCTCCTTTGAACATTCTCAGGGCATACGCCCTGATATCCCCGCCTTCGACCCCTTCCTCGGATTCTAAGATTATTTCGTCTTTGACGATTCTCTAAGTCCTCCAGCTTCCACTGGGCATCCACCATCTGTTTTTCATATCCCTTCAAACTGGTCGAGTCTTTGGCTTGTTGATCCTCCATCATCCCCGTTCGGTCTTCCAAATGTGTCATCCTCGTATTTGTGGCTGTGCATATCTTTGCAACCTTCTTTATAGCTCCTTGCAGGTGTTTAGTTGCTAAGCGGTTTTTTTTCCCTCGACTTTTGTAGCATCCTGCAATTGTTTGATTGAGTTGAGTATTAGCTGTAGAGTGGGTTCCGCTGCCTGTGCCTGTCCATGCGCCCCCCCAGTTTTAGGATCCTCTTTCTCAATCTCGATTTCATTGTAAATCTGCTGTGTATTTGAGTAGTCCCAATTTAAAGCTGCTTCTGTTTCAACTGCTGGTTACACCACGCCGGCTCTCTGTGGTGTCTCTGTCGTGTTTCAGCTGATGCTCGACTTCTATGAACTCTGCTATCCCTCCTACGTTGCAGGCAGCTGCCTGTTCTGAAATCTCCTCGCACTCCACAGGCTCCGCGGACTCCGCCGATTCTGCCTCCTCCGCTACGCCGCTGGGAACGCCACGAAAATTGCACCACAGCTGCTCCGCCAATTCCGCCGCCTCCTCCTCTGCTATGCTGCCGAGAGCGCCGTGGAGGTTGCGGAGGTCGTGCCTCAGCTACTGCCGTCACCGCTGTTGCCAAAGCTGTCACTACAGCAGCGAGCGACTCCAGCGTAATGCCACTCTCCATTCAGGTACAGCTGGAGACAGCGTCTTTGCTTTTTACCTCGCTAGAAATCAGCGCGTAACTTCAGCCTTCAGCCTTCAGCCTTCTAATCCATTATCCTCAGAATGAGCAGGTCGGCATCGGAGCGTTCTCCTCCAGCCGACTAGCCAGTCGCCATCTTGCTCCCTCCAATCAAGGATGACTTCCAAATGGGAAAAGATAACCAGTTTATGTTTGGTGCCAGATTTCGATTTTCTAAATCCTTTGATTGCTCCTTAAGCAGAGAAATTTCAGACTCCAGAGTTGAAATGCGAGAACATGAGGCCTGAAAAGAGTCCGTCCTTTGTTCCAAAACAAGCATACACAACTCCAATAAAGAATATTTATCATCCAGGTATTGCAAAGTTTTATTGGTTTCCTCATAAAGGGTTTCAAAGCATGAATTTCTTCAAGGATTATATCCATGGAGGCTAAAGATGAGTTCACTGGTGAAGGAGGATCTTTTTTTGGTCGTTCGGTGGAAATCGTAGGTAGTTTGCTTGAAAGATGTGATTTTGGAATGGTGCCTGTCGTGTGATCAGGTTTCTGAGGAGAAATGTCCTCCATGTCGTTGACAGCAGAGTCAGAGTCCGAGTACGCAGTAAGTTTGGAGGACAAAGTGAGTTCAAGGTTTCTTATTCACCCCATAGAAGAGACAAAGGACATTTAGTAAACAATGCTTACATTTTGAACATTTGAAAAACAATACAGTAGGGTCAAGTGCATTGTGATTAGAAGAAATATTCAGGTTTAACCCTTTCGATGCTGATGACGAGCTGAGCTCGTCATGTAACGCGGTAATTTAAAAATTGCCGCACAGCGCGAAAATCGCCGCAGCATCGATGCGGTTAAAACTGAAATCGCAGGGTCCAACCTCTTAATACCGAAGCTCTTTAAAATATAGTAAGGAAAATTCAATCCAGAAGAACAAAGAAATCTTAAAAATAAGAGCACAAAAACATCTTTGTTCATTCTAAAAATGGATATGCCTATTTCGGATAAGCAAAGACAAAACTGAAATCCAGAAAAAGCCCAATGCCGACCCCGATACACTTTCCAACTGTTGGCCTATCTCTTTACTACCGGCCTTCTCAAAAGTCTTGGAGAAACACATCCACTCCCAGCTCTCCAAATTCGTAGAAACCAATAAAATCCTCCATCCATCTCCATCTCAATCTGGTTTCCGAGCGGGTTTCTCCACAGAAACGACATTACTGGGGGTCACAGAATGGCTGCGGCATCATCTGGATGCTGGTGATACTGTCGTGCTTATTCATGTATAACCTAAGCGACACAGTATCTCATTCAATACGCTGAAGTCACTTGGCATCGTTGGTTCAGCCTTAAAACGGCTAATTTCTTTCCTGGATAATCGTACCTTCCAAATCTTTTCCGCAACTGCCAGCTTTGACATGCATCACTCACCCTATGAGGTGCTCAGGAGCTCCATCCTTAGCCCCTTGCTCTTTAACTTATATGTCAGACCCTTAGCTGACATTGCAGAAGATGCTGGGCTGAATCTATTTTCTTACGCAGACGACTCCCAGATTATCTTCTCTCTTTCTAAAGCAAGTACCGGCGTACCATCTCCCCTTTTTCTAGGATTAGGGAAAATCGCTTCAAGGATGCACACCAACCATCTAAAACTTAACGGTGAAAAAACCAAGGTCTTGATCCTTGGCATAAACAAATATCTATGGGACCCACTACACTGGCCCAGCGAGATGGGAGCACTTCCCCGGTCATCTAGCCATGTCCGCAACTTAGGCATAACCATTGACGACTCACTCACTATGCACCACCAGGCAGTCAAGGTTACTGCCACATGTTTCACTGTCCTGAAGTGGCTCAGAAAGATCATTTGGATGTAGCCAGAGTCTACCCAAAGAACAGTAGTCCAAACTCTGATTACCTCAAGACTGGACTACGGAAATGTTCTATAACTTGGATCCAACAAGGTTGTGACTCACAGGTTGCAGATGGTACAAAACTCTGCGGCAAGACTACTTTGCAGGATCCCCAGAGCTACCTCCATCTCCAGCGACATACGGGACTTACATTGGCTCAGGGTGGAGAACCGAATTAAGTTCAAAGCCTTGAGCTGCATGTTCAAAATCAAAATAGGCATTGCACCACAGTATCTGCAATCTCTGGTTAGCGCCTAAGTGCCTACCCGCTACCTCCGTTCATCAACCTATGAGAATTGTACGGTACCTAGATTCAAACTATCCAGGATGGGAGGCAGATCATTTGCCTACCTTGGCCCCTCACTTTAGAATGGACTTCCCTCAGCTACCCGCAAAGAAACAGTCTACACCCGATTCCCTAGATCCTTGAAGACCTTTCTGTTTAACCACTAACCTCTCTGAGCTGCTATACATTTCACCCAGTCCTCTCTGGCGCCGGGAAACCCTTTTTGGGTATCTGTTGCGCCTTACAAATTCAACTAATAAATAAATAAAATAAATGCTTACATTTTGAACATGTGGAAAACAATACAGTCGGGTCAAGTGCATTGTGAGTAGAAGAAATATTCAGGTCTAAATCTGAAATTGCAAAGGTCCAAACTTTTAATACCGAAGCTCTTTAAAATATAGTAAGGAAAAATCAATCCAGAAGAACAAGGAAATCTGAAAAATAACGGCACAAAAACATCTTTGTTCTTTCAAAAATGGATGTGCTTATTTCGGATAAGCAAAGAAAAAACTGAAACGCAGAAAAAAGGCTTCAAAGCATTAAGAAAAGGGGTGTCTTCACTGAAAAGTATACGAAGAAAAATGTTATTACGCTAATAGAGTAACATTATGATGGACACCCAAAGATCGAGAATCTGGTTAATCTAGCAGAAAGAGTCAATTCTTATTTAGAAGTCATGAGGCATTGAATGAGAATCACAAAATGGCGGTTGTTGGAAGATAACACACACCATTTGTCCTGAAGTACCAAGAAAGCATCAAGGTAGATGATGAATAAAAGAAAATCACTTGCCCAACTTAAGGTGTCAGTCACCAAGCATTTCCAGAAGGTACGAATTGAGAAGAGAAGTGTTCAACACGATGTAGTAAATCCAAAATGGCGGCCGTTCTGTGGAAAAACGCCAAAACTGCCAAAAACTGGAGGAAACAGGTGATAGAGGAGTCCAAATGCATTCCATATAGAAGAAAGCCAAAAACCCACATCTTCTACCCAGAAGAGAGACGCTCTCCACTTAAAACGGAGCTACATGGATTACTGGCGTGGAGCTCCAAGATGACTTTGCCGCTATCTTGTTTGGCATCAAAGCCACGGCCCCTTGGGTTAGTTTCTATAAAGGTACGTTTTAGAAATATTCAACATATTCTTCTATGAAGGTATAGTGATTTGTACTGTTCCTTTTACTTTGCTGCCACCTATTGGCCAGTTGTCATTATAACCATAAATCAATAGCAGAACAAATGACTGATTAAGAAATTGACACAGATGAAGAGGTTTTTAAATCAAATTTAAACCAATTTATAAGCTCTTCACAGCAGTAAATTTCTTCATGTATTCTGTTGTCCAGGACATCGGCAAGAGTGTCCATGAAGTAATTCTGGCCCAGACCCTTGCTTCTGGTAGTATCAGGCTTCCTCGCATTAGACCAAATAAGAACCCTGATCCTTATAAAGTTCTTTTACCCACCAAACCTTTAAAGACATTTTTTTTCAAAGGGCTCTGTGTCTATTTCCCTGGGGCCAGTGATTTCTGCCGAGCAACCTCCTCTCAAGATGACTGACGCTTTCAGTGCTGTCAAGGTGTGGCTCACTGGTTAGAGGCGGCAGACCCGGAGGCTGAGAACGGCCCGGGACCAGGGTTCGATTCCCGACGCGGCAGGGTCGAGGACCAGGGTCAGCGGACTGATAATTCTCGCCTCGGTGCCCACTTTGGGCAGTGATCACACTCGGTAACTCTGGGCATTAAGCTTGCCTCATCTCTACAACGGCCCCCCACAGACGCCGGGGATGCCTGGCTTCACCTTGGAGATACCCAGCATGGGACCATCTCACAGGGAAAGCCAGGACCCAGCGGTCATTCGCGCCAGGATACTCCGGTAGTAATTGAGCGCGCTACAAAACACCTTACATTTACATTTACAAGACCTCAAGACTGGGAGATGTTTTATCTCCGCAGGAAGGCGGTGACACATCCTAAATACCACCTCTATTTTAGAGTTAGGTAAGCTTGCAGAAAAACATAAATATATGGCTAAAGATATCCTTTTCAATGATGATGACTCTGACGTCGTTCTGTATACGGATTCGGATACTCAAAAACAGACTGATTCCACTTAATTTTCTCCCTCTAAATGCAAGTTAAAGGTAGTTTTGAAGCCCCCTTCGGAAAAATGGGGTGATGCTTCATATTCCAAAATACTGGATTTCTCTGGGGAACCCTTGCTTGACCCATCATTGCTTGTTCATCCATTGTCCACAAATTGGTCCGCTACCCCCCATGTGGAGGAACATATTATCCATAGGATGTGACAACTGCTGGATAAACTAATTAGAAACAAACTGAAATTTGAATCCCCTAGATCTCTCATTGGCATCAAGGTCCTCACAACTCCCACCACTGATCCAAAATGAATGGCATTTTTCTCCAAATATAACAAGGACCCTAAAAAAGGTATTGACAGAGCATGGTCCTCCTTTCAAGACCAACTTCTTGATGCAATGGGCCCAGTGACCAACATGTTTGAGATGGTGGAACAAGCCAGGGAAAATGGAATCCCATTAATCCCAGGGATCTCTCAAACTGGATACAATGAGTTATCTGCTTTCTAGGCAAAGCAAACTCTACCAGTGGCGGCTGCTGCCAACAGAAGGTGGGAGGGCACTGTGGGGGCAGCGAGGTGGAAAACAATAAAAATAGAAGTCTTGCGCATCCTAGGATTCCCAGAGCGGGAGGAGGGTTCAACACTGGACCTCTTTCTGGAACACTGGATCACCACTGAGCTCAGGCCCAAGGGGCTCGCTAACGTTTTCTCTATTGAGAGAGCACATCGAGCCTTGGCATCTATTCCTCACCTGGTTGTTCCGCATCAGGCTCCTAGTGCAAGGTTCCTTAATAAGAGGGACCGGGACTCCATTCTTCAACATGTTCAAGCACATGGCCCCCCTGTAAATGAAGACAAATCCATCCAAATAGTTCCTGATTACACAAGGAAAGTATAGGACCTGCAGAGATTTCAGCCCTTTAAACTGCGTGTGAAGAATATTAAATACTGCCTGCTGTGCCGGCAAAAATCCAGATCCAATACCAAAACAAAATGTTTTTCTATGAATCCCCTCAGGAGTATGAAGACTGGCTAGAGTATTTGGGTATGGATGTATGACATTAAAACGCATGCTTTTACCACGCATGCTTTTACATCACAAGTTTTACAACGCATGCCTTTGCAACGCATAGTGTTGATGTGTGCTGGTCCCCAGTGCAATGCGTTGTAATGGTTTGCGTTGTAAAAGTTGCGATGTAAAGGCACTGCGTGGTAAAAGTTGCGTTGTAAAGGATGTTTCCCCTTGGGTTTAGGTATGGAACAGCAGTCATTGGACAGAAGAGAGCAAAATAGGTGAGGGGGCGTAGATCAGGACACAGGCACTTCTCCCCCCACCCACCCACCCATTGGCCACCCTAGCTGTCCGTAATAGATGGGGCAAAATAGCATCTTGGTTTGCTCAGACAGCATGCTGTGAGCTGACCCTGAACCACTAGCCACTCAGAATTCCTTCACACCCATGTGCCTGGTAACTGAAACTCAGAGTGATGTGGCTGACACAAGCTGAGGCTGGAGTCTGCCACCCTTTGAGACATGATTGATAATGTGACTCAGAGCAACGTTGAAATTCATGTTCCTCTTTTTATGTATGGTCTCTAATAGTGCTGGGTTAGGTGATCCTATACTCTCGGCAGCGGGGACAGGCTGGGGGGCTAGGTGTGCGCGGACTGCTGAGCTCATTGTGGGCTTCTAGTCTGGGTGAGTTTGGGTTCCCTGGCTCGAAGACCACACCTTATTTATCAGTTTTGCTGTCATTGTTTTCCTTTAGTAGGTATCCTAATTGAGGGCTCGGGTGGGCATTTGGGGTACTATAAATTACATCTGACCTTTTGTTTTCCAGCGGGGGTGATCAGACTACTGTCTGTTGGAGGGATATGTTGTTGGGAAGGGATTTCTTGTTCATGTTTGATGGGAGGTTACAATGGATGAGGGAACCGGGGACAATAGCTTCCATGTCTCATTGGAAAGGCTGACCTGTACTGGTGTTCTGTCCTTTGATGGGGTTTGTCCTAGGTCATTACTTTTACTCTTTCAAAATGACTGATGACACAACCCATAATATGCTATCTTGGAATGTGAGGAGCCTGAATAGTCCACCAAAGAGAAACAGGGTGCATGGCTATATGTGCAGATATAACATAGCAATAGCCTCCTTACAGAAAATGCATCAATTGGGGGATTGCATTAAAAGTCTCCAGCGACACTGGAGTGGCCAGGTATATATGACATCTTATTCTGGCTATACAAGGGGAATCACAATTTGGGTGGGTTCTGGGGTACCTTTTAAGCACACCCAGGCGTTCCTTGATGGGGAGGGCTATTATGTATTATAGGAGGGTTCCCTAAATTCGTATGACCTATGCTTAGTAAAATATATGCCCCCAATGTGGATGACCATGCAAACTTTGGAGGCATGGTTGGAGACGCCCACATCTCAGAGGCATTGGAGCTGGTCATAGAGGGCGTCTTTAACTGTGTGCTAGATGGACAGTTAGATAGAATTCTTTCATGCCTGACACTAAACCTCGAATAACTGCTGCCCTCCATCAGACTTTATTTAGTTTGTCTTGGATAGATGCCTGGAGTGCCCATAACCCCCAGACATGAGTGTATTCTTGTTACTCATCGATATTTGGTATATATAGTGGCCTAGATTCTTTTTTTTATTTTCGCCTCGGCGGAACACAGGGTCCAATATATCTGTTATCTGGCCCATTACATTTCGGACTATTTACCATTGTGGGCTACGTACTCCTTGCAGCGAGTACCCGTGTGAAGGCTAGTAGCAAGGCACTTATAGATCAGGTTTTCAGGGGCACGTTGGGGGAATATCTGGTCCAAAACTTTGAGAATACGTGGAAGAGTACTGGCAATAGGGCAATTGAGTGGGATGCATTCAAAGTGGTACTGAGTGCTATATATATGGCAAAGACAGTCGGGATATGCCAGGCATTGGAGGGGGACCAAACTAGATAGGTCGCGTGGCTGATCGCGCTAGAAAAGATTATAGCCGACTCAACTAAATCCATGGCAGAGTGGGAGAGGCCGCATTGTAGGGTCCGCGAGCGATAGGATCAGCTTGAGAAACATGTCCGCAGTGCTGGATGCCAATGCTGGTATATGGAGGGGGATATGGTGGGGAACATACCGGCCCATCTGGTTAGATTTGAGGCTGAGAGGCACCCTATACTGGCGATCTAGGGTTGTGAGGGCCATAAGATGTTATGTTATGTACACTTGTAAAGCGCACGGCTATTCCACAAAGTGTCCCGGCGCTAAGAAGGACCCAGAGACAGAAACAGTGAACACAGACTGGCATGGAGATCTCTACTGACGTTGGAAAAAACAGGTTTTTATAATTCTCCTAAAACTGAGGAGTTCCTGTACCTGTCTTAGGGAGGGCGGCAGGCTATTCCACAGCTGTGAGGCTACCACCTGAAAGGAGCAGCCCCCTATGCGAGAGTGTGCAAATGTTTGGCACTGTCAACAGCCGCTGGGTAGAGGATCTCAGGGTTTTAAGGGGAGCATAATGTTGAATTCTGTTCCTGATGTAAGGGGCCCCTATTTTGTGAAAAGTCTTAAAGGTCAGAACTAGGGCTTTCAAATGTATTCTTTTTCGCACCGGAAGCCAGTGCAAAGATATCAGGTGAGGGGGTCATATCATATGTGTCCTGGGGCCTACCATGAGGATAGCACGTGCCACAGTGTTTTGTACCACCTGAAGTTGGCCCAATAGATAGTCTGGGAGGCCAAGGTACAAAACACCCAACTAGATATTAATATGGCATTTGCGACAAATCTGTGTGCAGTTTACAGTGAAGCCCCAAGTACCCCTCTTGGAGGTGCCCTACCAACATACCAGCAGGAGCTGTCATTATTGACCTGTTGCCAGAAGACTGTGAACTGTTGCATGTGCCCCTCGAAAAACGGGAATTGCTTACTTCAATACAGTCGCTAAAGTCAGCTAAGACACCAGGAGTTAACAACTTCCGGACCGAATTTTATAAACTCTTTCCGTATACTGTAACTGATAGGTTGCAACCCATCTACATGGAGTCCCTGGAGTAATTTATGATCTGATACACTATGAGGGAGGCTATAAAAGTAATATTGCCAAAGCTGGGTAAGGACCTTCTTCCTAAAGACCCCTTTCCAAGTAAAATGTGGATGTGTGGATCCTCAGTTATGCTCTTGTGAATAGATTGCTCCCACACTTGCCATATCTGATCCATGCAGATGAGTCAGTCGGAATACGTTGGACCATCACCCGTGGCTGGCTCCTGAATTACATGCTCCAGAGCTGCCTTTCTGGACACTGAACAGGCTTTCAACTCTGTGAGATGGGAATATGTGTGGAAGGTTCTGAAGAAAATGGAACTGGGTCACAAGTATATCAGGTGGATCTGGCTGTTATATAGCTCTCCCACAGCCAGGGTCAGGACGGGCCGCGTTGTGTCTGAGCCCATAACATCAGAGAGGTCGTTTAAAAAACAAACAATCAATTTTTGTATTATTGTAAAATATTTTTAAAAAGTATTCAGATGATTAAAATATTGAGCCTAAACTAATGTGCAGATGCAAAAATCTATTAGCAGCTCCCCAAACAGCATGCACGAAATACAATGCCTCAAATAATGTCTTTTTCCCGCTGCGCGTCCGCGCCAATGTGATAAATACGTGTTACTACTTCTGTATTACTTCAGTGGTCATACGCACCAAGAATGAAACCCACCTATTGCTGAACACTCTATTTCTTGGCTGACTGCCTCTGTAGAGATCTGTAAATACAGGTTTTTATATAGAAAGCTTAGAGCATGAACGTGACATTAATATATGTTCATCTAAATCACAAATGAAGAATTACTGTGTATAGTTACCTAGGGATTGGAATATGATTTTCAATGTCAATGATATTTCTTAAATGTTAACAAAAATTGCAAAACTGCAATTATTGGTCCGAGTGGCTTTGAACATGGCAAGCCTGGAACGTAGTGAGAGAAACCTCTGGTCGCCCTTGGTTCGCTGGTTAAAGGAACTAAGGTGGATCTAATTTTTGGTCTGATGATTACACCACGCCTCATACAAAGATGCTGGCCTGGTGGGCCCGAAAGCGAATGCAGGAACATAGACCCAGGGCGTTTAGGATCAGTTGGGTCTTATATGTGACGATGGCAGACGCTTACGGTGATATCAGGACTAAAAAAAAAAAAATGTTACTTCACACTAAATATTTCTTCCTCCAAATAAAATAGAAACAAATTCTGATCTTTTTGTTCATTTAATGAATTCTTAGAACAGTTCTGTCTTTAGTCACTAGATGACGATGTTGCTCCTTCCTGAACACAAATAGAATAAACTTGTATATACAATACGTTCTAAGTTTCAGTCTCTTTGAATCATACAAATAATCATAAAGATTATGGACAAGTGCATCTATCGTTTTAGTAATTAACATCATTTCCTGAGTTCCAGTCTCTTTAACTCTCGCAAAATAAATAGACAGGATCTATTTTCCTTCTGACCAGCAGTTAAAAATCTTAAAGACCAGCAGTTAAGGATCTTTGAAGCAGAATATTAGGAAAGGCAGAGATTACAGCACACATTTTATTTCAAACGCTTTTAAATAGCCACTACAATGCTAAGTGTGACTGCAGACTGAACCACTAGACCGCAGATCCAAAGGTATACACAACATGCCTGCCACACATGTGTATGAGTTCAATTATACTGAATCCTTTCTTGTTTCCTGAATGTGTGCAGTAGTAACTGGAGTAATTGAATGCCGAGCAAGATATGTTGAGGTAACAACAATCTGGGATTCCACCCTTTCTTGACCTGTCTTTGATTGTAAATAATGGTGTATTTCATATACTACGTAATTCAGGCGCGGTGCGTCCATTGGGGCGTAGGGGTGTAGCTCCACTAAGCCCTGGACGCACCGTCACAAGAGCAGCCAGCACCTCAATGAAATAGAAATATTAATAATTACAAATAATAAAGCGCCGCAGCGCTGCGCTTCAGTCCGGGACCAGGAAAAGAAAACAGATGGAATGCGGAGTGCTTAGGGGGTGGGGCTGGCCAGTTTGAGTGACGGTCTGAGTCTGCAGAAGGCCAGCAGCAGTACTGTCTCTGCGCATGAGGATTTTAGGGCGGCACCTAGCCCACGCATGCGCGTTACAAGGCTGACACTGAGAGGGACCAAAGGGGCCGGGGGGGGGGGAGATGGGGGGGGCTGCTTTAGCCGGGCCCGGGGTTTCAAAGGCACCAGAGGGCGAGTAGTCAGTGTGGCCCCCCAGCCAATCGCTGGTGGTGGGTGGCACACTGACTGCATATCATGGCCAATCACAGCATGTGAAGCCATGCAGTGATTGGCCATTCGGGATGTGCGCCCGCCGTGACATCGTTGTCACTTTTTCAGTAGTTTGAGTTTCTGTTGCTTGTTTCTAGTGTACTTTTAGTTGCTGAGTCCAGTGAGTCGTCGCCACGTGCATGTAGGCAGCTGAGTGAGCAGCAGATGTCCGACTCCGACACTTAACTAACTGGAGCCTACCCATACGTCATCGACACCTAAGGTCGCCTCACATGGGGTTACTGAGGCGACCTCCGTGTCCCTATTCCGCCCTACAAGCTCTTCTTTCAGGTACCCCGCCTATCTTTGCACTTCCAAGTTTCTTCTTATAAAAGAGAAAATCGGAAATGTGTTGCAACTCCCTCAGAAGTTGCACACTAATAAGCTGTTTGGGAGAAATATACCCACATACTGCAGCTCCCCGCGCCAGTGCAAGGGGTAACTGATGCGTAAAGATGAGGGGATGCTGCTCGGTATTGCTGTTTTGAGGAACTAGAAGTGCAGTCTAGCTATTAATTCTAATTCCTTCGTGCGGTTTGAATGAAAGTTCTTGTTCAGCTTCTAAGCGGTTTCCATGCTCTATTTATTTGTTATGAAAATCTTTGTTTTTAGAGACGTTTTTCCTGGGAAAGAGAAGTTTTTATGAAATGGAGTGTATTCATCAGCTGTAAAATTTTGTAGAATGTAATCTGTATAGGAGACACCGTTTTAAATCCAGTCTCATCCGGTGCAGTAGGAGAGCGTAATGTCCCGCCACAATGCAGCAGCAGCACCTTCACTTTCACTGCAGGGTCTTTCAGTTCTAATATTACATTTTAAATATGTGGAATAGAAAGTCAGTTACACAGCAGAATAGCGTGGGTTGGTTGCCAGTGCCAGGGGCAGGGCAAGTATTCTTTCACTTTTTGTTAAAATATTTGCGCCTCTAAAAATGCCCCTAAGAATTTTACGCAAGCCGCCAGGGCAACTGCCTCTTTGCACCCCCCACTCACCCCCTCACGCTGCACCACACGTACATATCCAAATTGACTTTACCCTCAGAACAGGAAACTACACTAAGATATAGGTTTCATAAATTAGTACAGAGAATATAGTTTTTTAATACCACTTACATATGTTTTCGCATTGATAACCTTTCATACGATTGAGTGTCTAATGTGTTATTTTGATAACTTCTAATTCCCATATTAATTTAAACCATCTGTCTTCCTGACAAAGATCTTTATAAGGCAGAACTTCACCAGCACTGTGTGCTCCTCCTTTCTTATCCGTCTCAGTGCAGTGCTGGATGAACAATGTGCTTCTGCATTTACCAAAGCAGGCCTTCTACCTTCTAGTTTGCAGCTGCTTACACCCTCACATGGTTTGTGTGACCTCAAAGCTAACATTTCATACCATCGTTGCATTGTGTGTATTAGTCAAAGAGCCAAATATCTGAATTTCTGTCCTGCAACAGTCCTACTCCGTGTTCCCTGTTTTGCCCCCCCAAAAGCCATCTATGTTCATTTACCACTTGACAGTCTGTGAGCCCAAAAACCAAGAAGGGGTAAGTTCTAAGTGTGTGCCAGCAAAGTTCAAGGTTCTGAGTGGAGGGCCCAGAGGCACTCCTAGTACCGCTTAGTCTAGTCTTGAGTTGGACATCTCTAATTTTAAGTGAGTCCTTCCGTAGCCTCCTTATTGAGAGACTTGTTGTACTGGTTGATCATAGTTATGGGGCAAGAGCCTTTTATCAAAAACCTGAGGCAAGGTTTTCAGTGTTCCTCACAATGTAAAATCCATTCATCTACCGCTCCCCTTCCTGCTCATAACCGAATAAGATTGGTCTTTGAGATATTTGGCCTTGGGTTGTAATACACATCCTTCTTTCACTGATCTGGTTTCCACGTTAGCCCATAAAAAAGAGCCTGCAAAACAGATTTCTTCTCCGAGTGGGTTTCCTAAAATTGCCAAAGTTCCTTTCGGACTAGGAACTTTTTTTTTTCAATTTGGTCTTTTTTTTATTGTCTTTATTGGATGTTCAGTTTACCAGTTGTTCTTTATAATGTAATATATCGGTGCCAGTTGTATAGTGTCACATGGTGCAGAACGGCGGCAGCTTGAGCCCTGCACTTCTTGTCAAGGTTATATTCCTCAACACCCGTAGGGGCCAATTCGATCTGTAAATAGGTGAACTCCAAAGGTACACCAGGCCTAAACCATCTGGCTACAATTGAAGCTGTGTCGCTAAATATTATTTGACTCAGTGGTGGCCCCCCACTCCCCCTCCCTCCCTCCCTCCATCCCTCCATCCAAAGCGAGATCTAAGATGTCTAATGCCACCTTTCTTTTGTTAGTGGCGGGCCCCATACCCATTCTGTCAGCAACGATAAAAGTTGTTGAAAGAAATGAAGATTGCGTTGCAGTGGAATGTTTGCAAAAATTAGGGGAGTCTGGACAATAACATCATCTTAGCAAGAGCCACTGTGCAGAACAAACGGCTAGACATCCTAACACTTTGCCTAACATCATACAACAATAACAGCACCACTCTTCCCTCCATGTAGGAAAAGACCAAGTGGTATTACAACAGAAAGGAGAAACAAAAGCCACATGTGCACCTGCAAAACCATAGAAGTACCTGTACCTACAACAGGTGTAGTGCAGCTGCCTATGTGTGTACTGCTGGCCCTTTACTGAGAGTTGAGGCAGCGCGTCACTAGTCACGCCTAACCACAGAATAGAAAGAGAGATTGAAATACCTGCCGGGTGGTCCTGTCCTTCCTCGTAGAGTCTCGAGCAGCGAGGGTACTTGCAGCCTCAACAGTGTCCGCTTCCCCGGCAGCTGTCTCGACCATCCGGCGAGCATGCTCGTGTTATGAGTGGTGCTTTGTAGGTCCTATGTGTACATGTTGTTGTGGGTGCATTGTGTGCTCTGGGTGATCTGTGCAGGCGTGTCTGCTGTGTTTGTATGTGTGGTGTGTATGTTGTGTGCCTCTCTTGTATGTGTTGCAAAAAACACAGTTGATGGACAGAATGCAGAACAATGTCTTACATTCACCCCAGTACAAAGATCTGGGCCTAAATGTATCGTTTTTTTGCACTCCACACCACCCTAGGTCAGACACTGGCTATATGCAAATCAGCCTTGACCCTGTGCCCCATGGGAACAGTCTAGCCCGAACTACCAAGCCATGTCTTTCCTAGACCGGAATCAAGCATCCAAGGACCGGTTTCTGGCTATCAGCCTTCTTCAGCCTGGATAGCTTGACTCCAGTGATGTGGAGGGCATGGGACTCACGTCTGAGCATACCCAGCCCACTCGGGGTGAAAATTGCAAAAAACACAGTTGATGGACAGAATGCAGAACAATGTCTTACATTCACCCCAATACAAAGATCTGGTCCTAAATCCATCGTTTTTTTGCACTCCACACCACCCTAGGTCAGACACTGGCTATATGCAAATCAGCCTTGACCCTGTGCCCCATGGGAACAGTCCAGCCCGAACTACCAAGCCATGTCTTTCCTAGACCGGAATCAAGCGTCCAAGGACCGGTTTCTGGCTATCAGCCTTCTTCAGGCTGGATAGCCTGACTCCAGTGATGTGGAGAGCCTGGGACTCACGTCTGAGCATACCCAGCCCACTCAGGGTGAAAATTGCAAAAAACACAGTTGATGGACAGAATGCAGAACAATGTCTTACATTCACCCCAGTACAAAGATCTGGGCCTAAATCCATCGTTTTTTTGCACTCCACACCACCCTAGGTCAGACACTGGCTATATGCAAATCAGCCTTGACCCTGTGCCCCATGGGAACAGTCTAGCCCGAACTACCAAGCCGTGTCTTTCCTAGACCGGAATCAAGCATCCAAGGACCGGTTTCTGGCTATCAGCCTTCTTCAGCCTGGATAGCTTGACTCCAGTGATGTGGAGAGCCTGGGACTCACGTCTGAGCATACCCAGCCCACTCGGGGTGAAAATTGCAAAAAACACAGTTGATGGACAGAATGCAGAACAATGTCTTACATTCACCCCAGTACAAAGATCTGGGCCTAAATCCATCGTTTTTTTGCACTCCACACCACCCTAGGTCAGACACTGGCTATATGCAAATCAGCCTTGACCCTGTGCCCCATGGGAACAGTCCAGCCCGAACTACCAAGCCATGTCTTTCCTAGACCGGAATCCAGCATCCAAGGACCGGTTTCTGGCTATCAGCCTTCTTCAGCCTGGATAGCTTGACTCCAGTGATGTGGAGAGCCTGGGACTCACGTCTGAGCATACCCAGCCCACTCGGGGTGAAAATTGCAAAAAACACAGTTGATGGACAGAATGCAGAACAATGTCATACATTCACCCCAGTACAAAGATCTGGGCCTAAATCCATCGTTTTTTTGCACTCCACACCACCCTAGGTAAGACACTGGCTGTATGCAAATCAGCCTTGACCCTGTGCCCCATGGGAACAGTCCAGCCCGAACTACCAAGCCATGTCTTTCCTAGACCGGAATCAAACATCCAAGGACTGGTTTCTGGCTATCAGCCTTCTTCAGCCTGGATAGCTTGACTCCAGTGATGTGGAGAGCCTGGGACTCACGTCTGAGCATAACCAGCCCACTCGGGGTGAAAATTGCAAAAAACACAGTTGATGGACAGAATGCAGAACAATGTCTTACATTCACCCCAGTACAAAGATCTGGGCCTAAATCCATCGTTTTTTTTGCACTCCACACCACCCTAGGTCAGACACTGGCTATATGCAGATCAGCCTTGACCCTGTGCCCCATGGGAACAGTCCAGCCCGAACTACCAAGCCATGTCTTTCCTAGACCGGAATCAAGCATCCAAGGACCGGTTTCTGGCTATCAGCCTTCTTCAGCCTGGATAGCTTGACTCCAGTGATGTGGAGAGCTTGGGACTCACGTCTGAGCATACCCAGCCCACTCGGGGTGAAAATTGCAAAAAACACAGTTGATGGACAGAATGCAGAACAATGTCTTACATTCACCCCAGTACAAAGATCTGGGCCTAAATCCATCGTTTTTTTGCACTCCACACCACCCTAGGTCAGACACTGGCTATATGCAAATCAGCCTTGACCATGTGCCCCATGGGAACAGTCCAGCCCGAACTACCAAGCCATGTCTTTCCTAGACCGGAATCAAGCATCCAAGGACCGGTTTCTGGCTATCAGACTTCTTCAGCCTGGATAGCTTGACTCCAGGGATGTGGAAAGCCTGGGTCTCACGTCTGAGCATACCCAGCCCACTCGGGGTGAAAATTGCAAAAAACACAGTTGATGGACAGAATGTAGAACAATGTCTTACATTCACCCCAGTACAAATATCTGTGCCTAAATCCATCGTTTTTTTTGCACTGCACACCACCCTAGGTCAGACACTGGCTATATGCAAATCAGCCTTGACCCTGTGCCCCATGGGAATAGTCCAGCCCGAACTTCCAAGCCATGACTTTCCTAGACCGGAATCAAGCATCCAAGGACCGGTTTCTGGCTATCAGGCTTGAATGTGTCTGTATGTGTGTTTTATATGTGTGTTGTCTGTCAGCATGTGTTCCCAGTCCTGACGGGTCACGCAGTTTGGTGCTTATTTCCCATGTTAAAGAACAATAGATGTTTCAGCACCCAGGCTAATGTGCTGTATAGCTCAATACATATGAGGTCCCAAAGGCGAGACCGATTGTATTGCAAATGCTTGTGGTTGAGTAGACTTGAATACAAATGCAAATTGCAAATGCTTGATGTTGAGTAGGCTTGAATACAAAAGGCCATGATTTGGGCGTGAAAGAATGCGACATGTGACTTTGGACCGTTCAAACTCTTTCTTATCTGCACTGTTAACAAAGGAATGACTTGGAAGCTGGCCTTGTGATACGACCTCCGCATGCTTTGTCTTGTGGTCAAGATCCTTAGGCTTGTGATATATTTTTAAGACACTATAGAATCTTTCAAAAAGAATATAATGGACAGGGAGGGTCATGGTGTACTTTTAAATTGTTTTGAGGGAGGGATGTATTGAAAAAAAAGGCTAGAGGATGGTGGCGCTCTCGGGAAGCTTCCTCAAAAAACATGGGCAAGTTGTTTGTGAAAAAACACATAAATGGAGCAAGAGCATAAAACAGTTCCCTTGTAGACTGGTTTTATTAATTCTACCTGTAGAAGGCCATTGTGCAGGCCAATAACTATGTTTTGCATTTACTATACAATGAATTGTAGCTACTTTGCAGGTTTGAGACCACACTTCCCACAAAGATGAACAGTAGAGAGTGTGCATGCATAACACAGGATGTCCTTCCTATACGTAGACTCTGGTCAGTATACAGGTCAAGGTTTAAACCTTTTTATATGTGTGACCTGTGATCAGTTCACAGTCAAGCAATGTACACTTTCATAAATATGTCTTGTGGTCAGGGTACTGTTCTAGGACTGGATGTTTTGATAGATGTAATGTGTTGCAAATGTGCAGATCTGTTACTGGAAACGCTCACACACATGGCCTGTGGTCAGTGCCAGTAAAGGAGTAAAACCTTTTTATTTGTGTGACTTATGCTCAATGTGTGGGTCTCAGATTGGACCTTTCCATATCTGTCACTTGTAGTCAGTCTGCAGGTCTCAGACTGGACCTATCATACATGTGACTTCAGGACCATGTACAGTTCAAAGACTTGATCATTTCACATATGTGGCTTATAGTTTGCATGTAGGACAAACAATGGACGGTTTGATATACATGATTTATGGTCTGTGTGCAGGCCTAAGACTAGACCCTTCATATACAGTTAACTATGACTCTAATCCAGGGTAAGGAACCATGATACTAATCCAGGTTCTGACAATAAATTATGTCGGTGAATTGAACTCAGACCTGCACACTTACCACAAGTCACATTTATAAAGTTGCCTAGTCCTAGTACTGGACACTGACCACAGGATATATATATATATATATATATATATATATATATATATATATATATATATATATATATATATATATATATATATATATATATATATATATATATATATATATATATATATATATATATATATATATATATATATATATATATATATATACAAAACCTGTGGTCAGTGCCAGGTTCTGTTTCAGTGGAGTGCGCTCTCTCTCTCTGGAGCAGGAACTTTATAAACATTGTGCATAATCAATGCACTTTACTCCCACATTGACACTTGGGTAAGCCCACCAGGACAGGCCTTCTAGCAATGGCCCACACGCATGGTCATGTTAAATTGTGTTAAGTGCTCTTGAATGGCACATTCCCACCATAACTATGGCCTCAGCGCCTATTGTGAATGCTGCCGTCTTTGCTGTTCTCTGTTGATTTGAAATTTAGTGGAGTTTCTTGTTCTCTTGAGGAGAGTAGTCTTACTGGATAGGGGTTGGCATGATGGACCCGATTAACGTATTGCCCAGTGATTGACTATGTTGGAGGAGGTGGTGGCTAAATCCTCCTACTGGTGTCTGTGTTCACCACCCTCCCTGTCTGGCTTTGCTATTCCTTGCTCCATGCAGTTGTTTCTGAATTTGTAAAGGCTGTTTCCCAACTGCTGTGCAACTTCTGCTACTCTGAGAGCTGAGATTTTCATGAAAGTCTTATAGTCTGAATTCAGCAGCGTAATAGGACCGAATGTATGAAGCTCTGTGGTTATACTGAATAAGCAGCTACCTATGTTATGCCATCTATTAATGTAATAACTGCACTTTCACAATTGCTTTATTAACCTTCCTGGTTTCTCAAATTTGCTTGAAAACGCACGATTTTTCTTCTTTTTTTCAAAATTTTCATGCGGGGCGTAACCCCCCCGAACCCCTCCTTTTCGGGTTCGGGCTCGCTCGCTACGCTCGCTCGCTACGGTGCTGTATGAAAATCACTTTGCACCCTACCACTTTCAAATGTCACCCACCGCCCCTGCTACGTATGAGTCCTGACACCGACCTGCAGTCCTGCTAAGTATCACACATCAGGCGTTAGACTAATTTATTTTAGTGTAGTGTTCCGCATCACTGCACTAAAATACATTGTCACACATTTGCATAGTGTCTCAGCCTCATCAAAGCACTGACTAAAACTGTAATATCATTGTGTGGTAACTAGCAGCTCGCCGCCCATTCTGTACATGCTGCTCCTGCCGTCTTGGTACTTGCAGGTGAACTAAGGCTGCACCCCCACCCCCGTGGCACCAGACTTTTAAGCTAAATCAGCTTTATCTTTCTAGGGCCTGCCCCGCTTGTGACGGTGATGGCTATTGAGCCCTACCGACCATTAAGTCAGGCAGACTGAGAGCAGGGTGACGGAAAATAAGCAGATATAATGTAGCAGTGAGCTGCCTGCCAGAAGCCTTAACTCAGCTGCAAGCACCAAGCCGGTAGAAGAAGCAAGTGCACGGCATGAGAGACGTAAGTGCACGGCATGAGAGGCGCGCTGCTAGCTACTACACCATGATATTACAGTTTTAGCTAGTGCTTCGATGAGGCTGAGACACTATGCAAATGCATGACAATGCATTTCAGTGCGGTGATGAGGAGCACCACACTGAAATACATTGATCTAATGCTTGATGCATGTTACTTGGCAGGACTGGGTATTTCATAAACTAGGTCTGAGTCCTGACACCCACCTGCCAATCCGGTCACTTATCCAGAAAGGATTCCATGACCTCCAGGCTAGCCTCTTGAGCAATGTTAGTGTATACTATGAAATGACTCCCTTGTGACCTCTATTTCCTTGAGGGTTTCAGCCTCTAAATTCAAACATGGGCACAACCAAAATCAAATAACAAATACTTTTTATTTTTTCATTATTACCTCTTTTCACACAATTATTTCCAGCTTAAAAGTTTCATCAAATAATACATAATTGTCATCAATAATTCATAATACAAAATTCATTAGTCATGCTATGATCCATTCACTACCAGGTAGAGAACTGACACAATCAATCCACTCACTCATACCTCATACACATTCACAACTCAATCTATCTATCTGTGCAAGTTAACACAGGTTCTCGTCTATTGCCCAAAGCAGGGCCACTACAAACAGTAGGATTTTCCAAAGACCTTTTAAATAATGATGTGAAAAGAGGTAATAATGAAAATATAATTTAAATAAAAAGAAAATGAGCAAGCAAAAAGTATTTGTTAGTGGATTTTGGTTGTGCTCATGTTTGAATTTAGAGGCTAAAACCCCCAAGGAAATAGAGAGGTCATGAGGGAGTTATTTCATAGTGTTTGCCGCTTTCTTCCCCTCTTCTACCTGACCTGAAAGAAATTATATTAGAGGGGGTCCCATAATTCTTACTCAATGGAGAAGTGTGGCTCAATGGTTAGAGCAGCAGACTCTGATGCAGAGGTCTGGCCGGGACCAGGGTTCAATTCCCGACGCGGCAGGGTCTTGGGCTCAATGTCCACAGACTCGATAATTCTTGCCTTGTGCCTACTCTAATCATGGGTCCCACGCTGCATCTCTGGGCAATAGCTTGCTTAATCTCCACAACGGCCCAAAAGCGCTGGGATGCCTGGCCTCACCTTGGGGGTGTCCAGTAGGGAGCATCTCACAGGGAAAGCCAGGACGGGTTCCACAGCGGTATACAGCGCCAGGATGCCTGTCAGGTGATAGTGCGCTTTATAAGTATACACACACATTTACACATTTACAATATTAGTGTATAGCCTCGTGATGTCCAGGGTGACAAGATGTTTGTCAGCCCCAAAAATCAATGAAATTCAACGTGTGCAATATATTGTAGAGTCTTCCAAATGACTAGGTCTGATGTATAAAAAATTAAAGGGAAACCATTCACATATTTGGCCAATGGTTCCGAGATCGATTTGACCCCTGAAATGATTGGAAGAGATGGTGTATTAGGAGGGATCCTTGTGAATCTTTGGTAAAATGTACAAAACAGGAGTTCTTGCATGTTTATCAATCAGAATTATCTTCTCTTTATCTGTTACCCAGCCACTATTAATAACTTTTTTATGGTTCTGTTATTTTCACCCAAGACTGCGAGCGAGGGATCCCCAACTTTTTTTCTGTAGTTGGATTCCTATTGAAGTTGCTGACATATGCTATTTTTATATTGTTTTCTGTCCTTTAAAACTGTATCCCTGCCTTTATCAGCTGGTGTAATGATTATGTCATCATCATCCATTGATCTGATTACAGCCGAGCACTCTTCCTGCTGTAGGTTGTGCCTAATGTATTTGGTTTTTTATTCAATCTGATCCAGTTTCTGAAGTATAATCTTCTTGAAGGAGATCAATTTAACCGGCACATTGTTTGTAGGGGGAAAGAAACTTGAAGGTTTTCTTAGACACGAGGATCAACTTATTTGGGAGTCAATTTTCTCAGAAAAGAAATTTCAGCCTAATTTTACGAAAAAGTTGTGTTACATTAAATCATATTCCTATATACTCTAGATTTCCAGAGTGAACACGTGACAAACCGTTCATTACTACACTTGGTTCAGGTTCATACAATCTCCTCATTGATAAATTGTCGAGGGCTATTAGTTGCTTATCTCCCACATCAAAATGTGTCGCCTTCCACCTAGTTCCCCGATCTCCTGAATCCAGTTGAACTATCTCCTTCCACTTACTTACTGCGTACTCTTTCTAAGGAGGGCCTGCAGGGAACTAGTTGATGGTTCAGAATTCCTTGAATTAGTGTCAGAGTAGGGTGAGCAGTCAGAACAGCAAATTCATTGTCACTTACTCCTGCCCTGATTTTGGGGTAGGTAATACACGTTTTACTAGTTATAAAATTTTATTTTCAAATATGGAAATACCATTTCCTCAGAGAAGTTTACTATGTCAGTCTGTAGCTTCTTTAGCTTTTTGGTGTCAGTCCCAGGCCCAGCTCTCCTCATGCTGCTACATCACCCTTGGTCCTCTCTTCTCCTTGCTTTTTCACTGATTTCTCTTTGCTTTTTACCTTGGAATGTCTTCCCCTTGCTTTTCCCTCATTTGTACTGCTTTCTTCTTCCTGTTCCCCCCATTTTTTAGTGCCTTCTCCTTGTTATCCCCCTTTTTTGTTGCTTTCTTCTTGTTTCTCTCACATTGCCTCTACCTTCCATTTTTCCCACTCACCACATTGCTGCACCCTACCTTCCTTATAGCACCTACGTGATTGAGGCCGCAGTGCGACCCAGTTGATCTTGACTTGTTTTTTTAGTGCCTTCTCCTTGCTTTTCTCTCATTTTCATTGCTCTCTACCTGTTTCGCCCTCGTTGCTGATCCCGCCTGAGGCGCATTTTTTTGTCTTCCGCATAGCCTTGCCCAGTACCTTCCAGCGCCCCTCCCTCCTCTCAAAACCTACTTAATGAAGGACGCAGCATGACCCCATTTAGCAGGTCCTAGGCCCAGGACTCCCTGGGCCGCTGCATAGCTCTTGCTCCTGTTTTTTTTTTTGATTTTTACCCTTTTTTGAGTTTCTCCTTGCTTTTCCCTAATTTTCCTGCTTTCTCCCTTGTCTGCAATGCTGTTTCCTTGACTTTTCCCCCTGTTTTTTGAGTTCCTTCTCCTGGCTTTTCTCTCATTTACATTATTTTCTTTTTGCTTTGTCCTTGTTTTCTCCTTCTAATCTTTCACTGATCCCATCAAGAATCCAGTGCCTAGATACCCTCACAGGTGAGGAGCCGTGCTCTACAAATCCGATTTGATTGATATTTATCTTGAAGTCGCCAGTCACTTTATTGAAATGAGCTAGCAAGGTTTTCGCATCTGAGGTGATAGAGCGAGTTTTGATGGCTTCCCCCAATTCATTGATCTGTTCCAATTGCTTGTGGCTTATATGTCCTGCTGTTTTTATAGATAGAACATCCATTCCGTGGAACACTTTCTTCCAATGCAGCTCAAATCACCAAGGTACTCTGGGTGACAAAAAAAAAACAAGCACATTTTTGCATTACAATCTAAAGGAATGGTTCCATTTCATCAGTGTTCGAGAAGGATTTGTGCATGAAGGTGAGTGCATATCTGGGTAGTTTTATTAGACGAGTATGTTTTTCCACTCAATTTATGTCAAGTTAGAGTTTTTTCCCTCCAGAGTTTAAAACAAATAGTGGTATATTCAGAAGAACATGTGATAACTACCGCAGGAGTAGCGTAACGCAACTTTCAACATCGGAGCCCTTCGCGGGCAAATAACCCTGTGTCAATGTGAAATTCACAACAATGCGTAAGCATGTGATAGTCATCAGATAACACGTCAAAAATCTGAGAGAAAATCAACACCACGCCGCAAAAATGCGAAGAGCGAACGCAAAAAAAATTAGATGAGGTCAATCGCGGTACAAAAATCTGAGAAAACCAGTCACAGGCCTGCAAATCCCACGCGTCTGGCGGGAAAATGCACTATAAAAGACCATGGATGCCGAGTACAAGCCGAACCCCACAAGCCCCATGGAGGACCAGCATGGAACCCCAGGTTTGGGGAAGCGCAAAGACAAGAGGAAGAGGAAGACGGAGTTCAGTACGCAGGAAGACCGGATCACCGTCACAGAGGTCAGAGGGCACTACCAACAACTGTTCGTCACCTCCACTGCAGCACTGGAAACCCAAACGGAAATATGGCAAGCCATCATCAACAACGTAAATGCAGTTGTAGTAGCGAGGAGGTTACTGGAGGAGATGAAGAGGCGCTGACATGAAGTGCACAGCCAAACCAAGGAGAAGCTCTCCGCCAACAGGAAGGCAGCAAGGGCGACTAGAGGTGAGAGTCCTGTGACACAGGAGGTGATTGATTAACTGGAGGAAATGGTGGCCACAGTCAGCAGTGTGGAGACAGTGGCATGATTTGTGTGCCTGGACACAGCACGGTATGACCTGACCTAACAGCAACAGGGTGAGTAACGACCAGGGACGGGTGGTAACAGGGGGAGATGGGCACATTGGCACATATGCACAATTATGTGTAGCACACTGCACACCCACGATGACCCTGGATCATGTCACTGAGAGCCTTGGCACACTGCAGCACTCATAGAAACGACAAGTAGGCACCCATCCACAATGTGCACAAAGGGGCCCCCTCCAGATCACCAATAACACAACTGACCAATGCACATGTGCTGAATTCAGCAAAGCAGTGGCTCTGTGATCCACACTGACTATGCAAGTAACACTGCATGTCCGATAGCATGGCAGCAGGCCAAAAACATGAGATGGCTCACAAATCGCAAAAATGAAGCCAGTGTCTGGGTTCAGGGACCTGTCTTGTGTGTGGGCTATCTACCAGCAGTGTGTGGGTGTAGCCGTTCAGAAAGAAAAGAATTTTTCTTTCTTGTTATCCCCTCACTCACCGGAGTTTCCTCACGGTGACATGCTTCATCATCGGGGTCATCCCAGTTCTCTACGAAAAGGGGCGTGCTGCGACTCTCGAGCTACGAAGGAGCACTGTGAAGTGAAGGACTATGTGTGGTGAGAGTAAGTGGAGTGGATGTGTGTGTGAGTGTTAAAAATACCGTGCTAGTGGGCCTCAATGTTTTATTCTGCTCCTAGACCGGTATGTTAAAAGTGGGGTTTGTACTGTGGACCAACCTGTGATGTGGGTTGGTTCAGTATCTGGTCAACATGTTTCACGCTACCCCTAGCGATTCGTCAGGACCATACAGGGACCAGCCCTGTATAATGCCACTCCTAAAAAACCTAGACTCAGGATTCAAAGATTGAATTAGTGCAACAAAATATTTACAGTGATTGACGCTGTTCCAACTTGGTACACGCGTTGGTTTCGTTCAATGGTGAACATTTGTTGGTGCAAAATGGCACATCATGGTCTCATAGGGGGGCGGTATCGCCTCGGTGGAAACAATGTTCCTGATCAGCAATGCCGCATAGTATTACCTAGCTGCTTCCCCTTGGACCGCAAGTGTGGATCATATCCGTAAAGGAGCAGGTCACACTCCGACATGTCTTCATGCACACACAACCCATGCCGTACAATACACGCAGCAGATGATCAATGCACCAGGCTACAAAATGTGTCCGAGAGCACATATGACCCAAGTCAAAAACAAAACAGGCCCGAAAAAGCACACAATTCAAAGACACACCGCCTCAAAGGGAGAAGGCTACACAAAATCAGAGCTGCAGGGGCAACTTCCCCATAATGCAGCACACACATAGCATTCACACAACATCAGCAACAATGGCAATGAGGTACAAAGTGCAACACCAGCGCCATAGGACACAACTCACAACAGGTCCCGTACGTGCGTAGTAACTGTCTACTCAGATCAGGCATTGCCAGACACTGTGTGATGACAATGCACGGGTACTACCACACATCCGTCATATAGTCCAAAAACACACTGACTGCCATCAAATAGCCAGCTACACCAAAACAGACACAATGTACATTGGCATGCAGTCTGAACGTAAACATCTGCAAATCTCCAACATACATGTACATCTCTGTTAACCTGCATCTCCCCTTTCACATTGCAGAGGGACAAACAACACCTCCTGCAGAGCAGACCAGACATATCTTCAGTGACGATGAAGAGGACCTACTGGTCATCTGCACCAACACCTTCCAATGGATCGTAGATAGCCTCCGCAACCCATCCCCAGAAGCAGGGCAGGCCAGCTGCCCTGAGGTGAGCCCACCACCTGCACAGACCACACAGCAGGCAACACATATCACCACGGCTGTCTCCCAGCACCCCGACCAATTCATGGAGTTCCAACAATGTATGTGTATGTTGCGTTGCCAGGTGGAGTTGGCTGACCAGCTGCGGGTGGGCTTCGAACTCGTGGCAGCCAAACTCGATGCTATACCTGGATGACTGAGTCCCATCAGGGACCATGTACAGTCCCTATCGGACACCCCCTGTATGCACCATGCTCCACCACAGACCATGGCTGACCTTGCTGGGGCAATGAATCTAATACAAGAACTGTGTGGTCATACAAGCACCAGCTTTCAGAGCACAGAGTTGGCACAGATGCGGAGGTCAATGGAGACCATGGAGCAGATGCAGGCTGGAAGTCTGTCTGCCTCGGCTGGACACCAGCGAGTAGTAACTGGGAACCTCAATGCCCTGCAGTACTTCATCTTGCCATTGCTGCCACTGAACCAGTCCCAGATGACTACAGCGGGAACATCGACACACACAGATCCGAGCCCTGATATGTCTGTGGCACACATTGATGCTGCACCATTACGTTCAGTCTGTTGTGTCAGTGGCCCACAGTGATGCAGCCATCAACCCGCCAGACACACCGGACACAGAACCAGTATCAGGGGAGTAAGAAGGGTATGGGAATGCCTTTATGAGGAAGGAGGCAGTAGCATCCATCCCTGCCATATGCCCGGGCCCTGCCTGAATATGACCTATGCATCGTGTCATGGGAAACACCTCCTACTGACCCCCGGAACACTCTGTGACATGCACCCGGACCCCGGCACTGACTGCCTTTTCATCACTGCTGGCCGATTACACAGCAATCATGCTACGGACTGCACTCCCCCACTTCCTAATCACTTCTGAATCCCAAAGGACTCTGGTTGGCCCACCACTGGGCTTTCATGTGATGTGGGCTTGGATGGCCATGTACAGCACCAGCTCCGTAATTCATCTGAATGTGAATAAAACATTCTAAATCACGCAGATGTGTCATTACTATGTTCACTATGGAAGTATGGCCGGATGAAGGGACAATGATTGCACATGAAGGTACACCATGGTAACTTACACCTATGCGCATGTGTATCCCTGAGACACAGGACAAATTGATTGACTGAGAAGGTGAGTACTAGCGGTGTCCCCATTGCACATCAACAATAATCTCATGACCCCCCCAAACTAGGCACACGTCCATGTGTTGAATAGGGCTGTGGCAGGACTGACCAAATCGGTAGCATCCCAGGAGTGGTGGCCTACATCACATGTGGCAACAGAACAGCACATCGCACACCTACTTACACACATCTGTGTGGACACATTCTGTTATGATGCATGACATTGCTCTACATGGTCAGAGGTTGCACACCATACTCACATTCTGAAGTCCCGTTAATGCACATGTCGACCAGCACATATCCCAAAACAATGTCTGGGTCACAGAGGTTGAACTTGCAAAATGGATACACCACCATTGCACATGCATCAGTCAGTCCCTCCCTGTGTAGGGACGATGCTTGTTGTGGCACACGAGTGGACAATCAAATCAACACACCTCACAGTAAGACACCAGTGGGGTGGCAAAGACTTTAATGGCATGTGCGTGTCAGTGCAGACGAGGCAACAGCCACAACAGGCAGGGACATGCTTAAGACATTTGCATGCAGCATGGGTACATTTTGAGGTTCATACTTTGTTGTTGCAACAATGGACAAAAATCATCATGGATTGCAATGTTCCCAGCCCACCTTGCCTTGCTGGATGAGTCAGGTGTTGTTTGGCGTCTGCCCCTTGCCCCGTGTGAGGGGGCATGACTCACTGCCAATGGGATCTGCATAGTGCTCTGCCACCGGAGTGCGCCGATTGTCTGCTCAGCTGACAGTGCTCAGGTGAAAGGGTCCGACAGGTTCACATGCCATTCCACAGTGCTGTGTGTGTGCTGTACCCCAGCAGTGTGTCCAAATTGGCAACGTTGCCCAAAGAAGCTGTGTTGCTATAACCATGGACCGTCCTCACCTTGCACAAGTGTGTGTACACATGCGTTGTTTCACGCACATGCATCCAGAGTTCGAACGATGGCAGATGTGTCCTCTGTTGTGGTGGGATATGTGAGCAATCCCCATGATGCAACATGTTGTTGGGACCTGTGTTGTGGGTAACAATCGATGTGGCTGCAGGAATGTAATTACTCGTCAATGAATGCCTGCGCTGCTTCATATGCAATGTATTCCAATAGTACCTTGTCGTGTTCAAGGAACACCAGGGTGAGCCAATCCAGTAACTGGTCCGGGCAGGTGTGCTCAGCCCACGCCGTTTCACGAATCTGCAAGACATCCCAATAGGGTAGTACCTCTAATTGGTCACTGCACACAAGGAATTGTGTAATCTCCCATGTGCAACTGCCAATATATACGTAGTATGTTAAGGCATCCCATGCCTGGCTGTCTCGGTTACACTCCTGTTCGTGATCCAACAGGGGGCACAGACAAAAGTCATAGTCCAATTAATCTACTGTTGTGTTGGATAGGCAGACATCCATGGGACACTCGAATGTGCATGTTCGGCAGTGGAACCAGGGCTGGATGCAGGTGACTTAGGTAATGCGGAAGCTGAGCCGGTAACTGATCTGCAGCACTGCCAGTGGCACTGCGCCCAGTAAATGCAGCATGCGTGCACGGTACTGTTCCATGTGACGGGTGTTGTGCATGTGCCCAGCCATTGCCTTGGTGCCTCCCGAGGAACCGACACTCTTCTGTACTGCGGCAGTTGTGTGGAGATATGCCACAGCTCTGATCAATTATTTGAATGTGTGTGCAACGTTGGGCTGAATGGGTTGCTATTTCAGTGACAGTCAAGGCCATTCCATGCGGGGGTACCTCATGCATGGGCTTTTGTGTGTGGGTGTGGATCAGTTGGATAGTTCTTTTGCCCAATGCGTGGTGTGGAACTCGTCTACATCTGCCACGGCATCTCTGTCAGGGTGTTCCAGGCGCATTCAAGACCAAGGACAGAGGTGTAGGTGTCCTCCTGCCTTCTGCTTTCTTCATTGGAACAATGGAGCTTTCTTTCCTGAGGTTTGTCTGTCTACGACTTGCAGTCTCAGAATGTGATATGGCTTTGTGGCTGAGATTGGGACACATCCTTGGCCACATGGTGTGCGGATGGCGATACACACACACATATTGGCATGTGGTGCCAGGTGCCCTGCAAAGCCTCGCTCTGCTTGTGCAATCCCACTCCGCCTCTCTCCCTCTCTTTCCTTTGTTAGGCACATGGCACACCTTCTTCTGTTCGATTTCGTCTTCCAGGCATTGTCCTAAGGATTGTCCAGTGTGGACCCGGTAGGACTCATCTGAATAGTTGTTTTGTCTTTTGTTTGTATGGTGTTTTGTGTTGGGGATTGCATTGCTGTATGACTGGTTCTCTATTTTCTCGCAACGCTTGTATGTTGATTTTCCTGCTTGTGCACCCCCAGGCAACATATTTGTTTTGTGATTGGTGGTGTTGGTGTGCAGATTCTTGGTCCGGGTTTGGGGGTGGGCCGGGGGGGGTGGATGTTGCGGGCCTGGGTGTGGTGTTGGTGGGTGTTTTAGCCCTCTTGGGTGTCCGTGCTGCATGTTCAGTTGCTCCATGGCATCTGCTTGTTTTCAGGTGTGGCTGTGGGCTGTGCTCCCTTCTGTGGGGCAGACTGTGGTGCAACTTTACACCAGGTCAGAGCAGGTGTAAGTTTCCTGCTGCTAACGCAGCTTATTGCGTGTTTTATGTTTTTTTCACGGTTCTGTCTGGTCATTGTGAATGTTGTGGTGTGGTGTTGTTGCGGCTTTTGGCACGGGAACGCCTACTCTGAATCTCATTAGCGATAATTACTGAGGTTCTCTGTTGTGATGATTTTTGCGGCTGCTGTCGCGGGTAAACTGGTGCTGGAGGCTGTTCGCACCAGCTTGTGAATGGGGTGGTAAATTTATCACAACTTTGGCTGTGCAAAAGTGCTGTTAAGTCGGCGATAGCGCCTTGTGAATGTGCCCCATAGTTTTCTAAGTAGTGCACCAATTTCATCTTCAGTAAAGCTGTGTGTTTGCAATCCAGACATTTCACATAGATGGGTATGAGAGTATCAAAATGAAAATAGTTATCAGTGCTAATCAGTCAAGTAGGCAGGATGGTCCCTAAGGTTATACTTTATATTAAATAAGCCATTGTGTGCTTCTGCACACTCAAGAACTCAATAAACCAGCTGGGGGTTGATCCTATAAAGCCAACATGGAAACAAAGACACCCCAGTTGCCCTAAATCAAGACCAATTTTAATAAAGCACAACTAAGGCCTGAATCCTGTGTACCAAAAAAGGTTTTTGAAATGATTTCAGGAATAGGACAAACAATGTGACAACACAATCAATCAACTCAAACAGAAAGACAATCATGTGCACCATAAATATAGAATACATATATATATGATACATGTATATAAATCAATTTCACAGAAAAATAAAATAGTTCGAACATTACTCGTTATACAAAGTAACACAAATGGTCCAGATATGATTAATCACAAAGAAAATAGCAGCACAAGTTATTGTCTGTAATTCCTAATGTCCCATACAAGATAAGGGTAAATAGTAGATATTCTGAATCCTATTCCTAATATATGGAGAATTATCCTTTTATCAGTTGTCCATCTTCCACCGCAAATCATCCTTAAGGTACAAACAGAAGTAGAAAAAGGTTATTGACAGTCCTCCCGTTTGAAAAAAGCTGATGTGTTTCGACCTCAAACCAAATGGGATACCCAAAAAATATATTTTTACAGAGATCACCACCAGGGCGAGACTTCTTTAGGAAGTCTTGCCTCAAGAATGAAGAAATAAAGATCCTTTCAGATTAGAGAAAGTGAAAAAACAAATTAGTTGGTGCTTGTTCTTGAAGAGGTGCATAAAGCATGCCTACACACCCTTATTTTCATTTATCCCAAATGCTTGTGTGACAACAGTTATAGTCTGTAAAATGACAAAAAGATGAGGGGAAGTGAATGGATTGTTCCCATGTGGTGTACCAACATCCGTGAGGACATACGAAAAATTAATTAGGGCTGGCCAAAAAAGGATGCAAGTTTTTTCAGGCATAATAAAAAAAAAATAATAATATATTTTAGTGAAACAAGTTCTTGTTTAGTATAATGGGCCCGACAATTGACACAAGTTGGGTGCCATAAAAGATACAGTCTTACTTGGTGATGTCGAACTGACATTGTTAAAGTTGCTTAAAGCGACGTAGCGGATGCTTCCAACCGCAAGGAATTATCCCAACTTGTGTCAGGGTGAACCCTCAAAGTTACTGTGTAAACCTGAGCTCAACCCCCTGGTTGCCAAGGCACAGAGCAGAGCCTTAGTGTAAGGCAACTTGTAAAACAGTAAAGAAATCAAGATGTAAAACAATTAAAAAATATATATATCCGGTGGACCATGACATAGAAAAGATTTGAGGCGGGTCGGGATGCAATGCCATGCCCATTCGATCGGAAGAGGTTAATTCCTCATAAATCCAACATGTTAATATTGAATTATGAGCCAGTTTCATGTTTCCCATATGAAATAGTAAATGTCTTTGTGAATTTAAATGTTCTCTGGTGTTGATATCCGGCCTGAACAGAATGATGTAACATTTGGAGATGAATATACAACCCAGGAGTCCACCACTGGAAGCCAATATGGCGAAGATGTACCTGCCCTTGGTGCTCAGGTAGGCTGGAATGAAAGAGATCCATACGCTACAGAACACCAGCATGCTGAATGTGATGAGCTTGGCCTCGTTGAATCTGTCAGGCAGGCCCCTGGCTAGGAAGGCCACAATACAACTGGTAAAGGCCAGCAGTCTCATGTAACCAATCACAGTGTAGAAGGATGTGACAGAGCCCTGGTCACACTGCAGGATTATCTTTCCAGTTTCAGAGTGTGTATCTGTGCAAGGGTGAGGTGAAGCAGTGAGCAGACAATTAATACAGACAGATGAATACTTCTCCCAGCATGCACAAGAGGACCATAGAGATGGACACTCATGATCCCAGGCATCTACTTAACCTGCTCCCAGGCTTGGTGTTGTTAAAGGCAATAACAACAGTGATGGTTTTTGCTAAAACACAAGGCACAGCAACCGTAAAAATAATCCCAAAACAGCGTGATGGATCAGAGAGGTCCATGTCCTGGAGTGCCCAATAAATAGGGATGTATGTCGTATGCATTTTTTACACCGCAACATCCATTACAACGCATTCCATTACAACGCATGCCATTACAATAAATTTTATGAAACTACCTTTACAACGCATTCCACTACAACGCATACTACATTTACAACGCATACCATTACAACGCATACCATTACATTGCATGTATGGTAAGTATTGAATAGTGTAGGGGTAAAAATTACTATTCTAACTCCAGGGGGTACAACAGTAGGGTAAGTGTTGGATAGTGTAGGTATGCGTTGTAATGGTATGAGTTGTAATGACTGCGTGGTAATGACATACGTTGTAGTGGTATGCGTTGTAGTGACATGCGTTGTAATGGTTGCGTTGTAAAAGTTTCGTTGTAAAGGTAGTGCGTTGTAAAAGTTGCGTTGTAAGTGTTCTTTCCCATAAATAGGCGAGAGCAGAGGAAACTCATCATTAGGGTGGTGAGGAGTGCGTAGTTGATATTCCGGTTATTGGCCTTCACAGTGGGTGTGTTCTGGTGTCGGAGAAACATTCTCAGAAGTCCAACTGTGGACATTGAGAAGATGATGGCGATAGTGGCCAAAGACACTCCAAGTACTTCACTGTACGCGAGGAACACAATGACCTTTTGGAGGCATCCGTCCTTCATAACATTTGACCACTAATCTTCAGGGCACTGCATGTGGTTTTTCATGTCTACAATAAAATAAATATGTATATAAAACTACTGTTGAAGAAATAGGAAATTGATGACGTAATAAAACATGTATTTCCATATTATGATGAGATTATTTTATTAGGAAAAATTAAGTGACCTCTAGTAGTAATTTTGGATACGGTTGTTTTTGGCTCATTCCACTCTGATGCAATTGGTTGGTGATGAGACATGTCACATCTGTTTGATATGTGTTTATGTGGAGCAGGGGGTAAATATCTATTTTTTTTGTTTAAGATTTTTTTATTTGGTTTTAACAGAAACATAAACAGAGTCATACAATAATGTAGATAAATATGATAAGTCAAAACATCAGGCAATAGAAGTAATGAAAAATCCGAAAATGCAAAATAACTAATAAGGAGAAGAAGAAGAAATACAGAAAAGAAAAAGAGAGAAAAGAGAGATAGAGAGAGAAGATGAGGGCGGGGAAGTGGGGAGAAGGCAAAGGATACAGATAAAAGAGAGAAGAAAGGGAAGACAAGTGTAAAGATGGAACCTGCGGGTAAAGAACAAGTAAAGAACTAGGTGGGACGAGTAGAAGAGAGGTAAATAACAAAGGGGAGCCATAGGAGATCAGATTTAATTTTTAAAGGGACAGAGGAAGAAGAAGCAACAGAAATCCTATGTTCATCACATATGAAATTCCACCAAGTTACAATAGAAAGTTTAGAGTTATCTTTCCAACAAGATAAATCACTTTAAATGCAATAGCTATGAACAGATCAAGTAATCTAGCATTGGATGAGACCAACTCTATATCATCTGATAAGGAACCTAAAAATACTTTAGCTAACGTGAATGGAGTAGAATAATGAAACATGCGCATGCATATATCCCAGATAGATTTCCAAAATGAAAAAACAGCTGGGCAATCAAACAGTTGATGTTTAAGTGTACCTGTCTCAGAAGAACAAGACCAGCATAAAGACGACGAGGAAGTTGAAAACTTGGAAATACTTACAGGTGTAAAGACAACTCTATGATAAATGAAAAAAAAGGGATTGAGTAATACGTGCAGCAATAGACACTTTAAATAATTTGGACCATAAACGATCCCAATCAACAATTGATAATGAGATATTTAAATCAGCTTCCCAAGCAGTCTCAACAAAGGACTTGGGGTGGACAGAAACAGTGGATACCAATAATTTATAAACAAGGGCAGCTTTTGGTTGATGAAGAGAGAATAAAGGGTAGAGTGGGGACAAAGGGGAGAAGGATGGTAAAACAATATGTGGTGAAAGGAGTGTTAAGTGAGAATGAATAGCAATGGTTATGTTGGTATACTCCTGTAGACATGAAATGGGCAGTTGATAAGTATTCTGCAACTCATGAAAAGGAAGAATGGAGTTATTGGAAAAAAATTGGTGCACAAAGGAAATTCCCTTTTCTTTCCAGTATTTGTAATAAAAAGACTTGCACTTGTACTTGAGAAACTTATTATACCACACAATGGACGATAGGAAGCATTGAAGTGGAGATAGATCTTTGGAAAATGTGTCATGTAACAGCGACTGAGAGTATTTCAGAACTGGGTGTTTGGACAAAAAAGAACAATTGGACATAAAGACAATTTGCTGAAATGGAAAGTCCTTCAATAAGGAACGTTCCAACACCACCCAACTGGGTATTGGGGAAAGTAAAAAATCATAAGCTAAAGAGAAGGATTGTTTTATCAAAAAGGCAGAATGGTATAATTTAAAGTGGGGAAAACGGACACCACCTTAATTTTTAGGACGGATGAGAGATTGCAGAGGAATGCGGGGGTGCTTAGCATTCCATAAAAATTTAGAACATATAGAATTCAAACGAGCAAAATAAGAGGAAGGGATTTTTATGCGGAGCAGTGATAATGTATACAGAATAGTGTCTAGCCTACCCCACCAAGACAAAAATAAGGGAGACCAGCTTTGAAGGAGGGATTGGAGTTTCTTGACAAGGGAATCAAAAGTGAACTTAAGTGTGTCAACTATAGAAGTGGAAAACCAGATACCGAGGTATTTTATTTTGGAGGGGCACCAAGCAATGTCTGTGGAGTCAAACATATATTTGTAACAAGCGGAGTTTAGGGGAAGGACTTCTGTTTTGGATAAGTTAAGTTTGTAACCTGAAATGGAGGAATAAAGACGAACTTCATCCATGAAATGTGGTAGTGAGGAGACCGGATTAGCCATGTAAACTAGGATATCATCTGCATATGCAGAGATTTTTGTTTCGACAGATGCTAATTTAAAGCCCTGAACATTAGGGTTATTTCGAATACGTTCCAAAAAGGGCTCGAGACATAAGATAAATAATAATGGAGAAAGAGGACAACCCTGTCTCGTGCCCCTAGACAAAGAAAACAATCTAGAAAACTGGTTGTTAACAAAAATACTAGCACAAGGAGAAGAGTAAAGCAGCTTAACTAAGGAAATAAAAGAGGGACCGAAACCAAACCATTGCAGGGACCGAAACATAAATTGCCAGTTAATCCGATCAAAGGCTTTCTCCGCATCCAAGGACATGGCAGCAAGGGGAGATTTAAAGGATTTACTGTGAGAAATGATGTTAGCAAACATACGGGCATTATCTGAGGCCAATCTACCTTATACAAATCCAACCTGATCAGTTTTAATCAGGAGAGGGATACTGGATTCAAGACGAGAAGCAATGATTTGAGCAAAGATTTTACAATCATAATTAATTAGGGAGATTGGGCGATAATTCTTACATTGGGAGTGATCCTTGTCAGGTTTGGGAATTATAATAATCAGGGCTTCTAAAAATGAGCCAGAGGCTTTAGCAGAGGATATGAAGGAATTAAAAAGTTGAAGTAATTTGGGCTTAAATATGGTAGGGAAAGCCGAGTAAAATTCCATAGGTCGTCCATCTGGACCCGGAGCTTTAGATTTTTTGAGGGAAGAGATGGTCTGAAGAACTTCTTGCAGGGAAATGACTTTCTCCAGTTGGGCAAATTCATCGGGTAAGGAGGGAGGAGAGGGGAGACCCTCAAAGAAAGACGTTAAGTTAGTGTCTGATGGGTGAGTATCAACTGTGTAAAGGGTGTGATAATAATTAGGAAAAACTTCCGCAATATCCTCATCCGAGGATACCATTTTATTAGTTTGATCATTAAAAATAGGACCACTCGTTTTACGTTCAGATTTGATTTTGAGATAGTTTGCCAGCATTTTACCTGCTTTGTTTTGGCCGCCATGATATTTGGATTTAATTTTTAATAGGGTGTTACATGCTTCGACTGTAGCAATTTTATTTAACTCAGACTTGGCTTTAATTAAACTCTGAAAAGCATCCTTGGATTTTGAGGAAAAATACAAATGTTCAAGAGATTTAATATTCGTAAGTTGGTCTTCATATTTGAGTCTATTAGTTTTCTTCTTTTTGCAACGTAAGAAATAGTAAATGCTCGAAGAGCAGCTTTGAAAGCATCCCAATTATTAAGAATAGAGGTGTCAGAGGGGTCATTAAGGATAAAAAGCTCATTAATAAAAGCCATAGCTTCCTTGACATAAATCGTATCAGACAATAGAAATGTATTGAATTTCCAACAACTAAATTTGGAGTGTGTAATGGTAAGGTCAATGGCCGCATGCACAGGGCAATGGTCAGACAAAAAAATTGACCCAATATCGGACTTTTGAATTGAGGGAAGGAGGGATTTACTAACCAATATATAGTCTATTCTAGAACGGGTATGGTGGACATTCGAGAAAAAGGTATATTCAAGGGTATCAGGATGACATGTTTTCCATACATCACAAAAGGGACGCGAGGCAGTGGCAGATTGGAAACATCTATGAGTCTTATCAGGTTGAAATTTGTGAGATGAAAGCCTATATGAAAATGGATCAATCCATTGATTAAAATCACCAGCTAGGACAATATTAGGGCAATCTATAGTAGATATAAGAACTTTGATATCATTCCAAAATGTGGGATCTGGTCAAACTGGACCATAAATGTTTAAAAGAACCAAAGTTGTATTTTGGATCAAAACCTTTGCCATTACCCAGCGTCCCTCGTCATCATTCTGAGAGGATAAAATGTGGACCGACAATCCCTTATGGAACAAAATCGCAACACCCCCTTTCTTGTCAACCGCAGGAGAAAAAACCACTTGACCCACCCAGTGCCTTTTTAACTTAGAAGATTCAACATTAGTACAATGAGTCTCCTGGAGAAAAACCACTTGAGCATTAATTTTAGATAAATGAGACAATACCTTCTGACGCTTGACAGGAGGACCAAGACCTCGAACATTCAATGTCACAAAATTACACATGACGGAAGGTAAGGAAGGGGCAGAACACTTGGGGTGAACACACTGCAGGAAAACATCTACAAAATAAGACACAGCAAAGCAAAACGTTACACCAGTACAAAGTACCCAGTACATGAAGAAAATGCAGAATCAATATGACCAAAAGCATTGAGATTGACAATAAAAACCAAAGAAACCAAGATACGAGGAATATAGACTGTGCAGGGAGAGAGAAAGGAGGAAGTGCCCAAGTCAGAAGAAGAACGGAGAAGAAAAGACAGCAAGAAAGAGAGGGAAGAAAAAGGAACGGAGAAACAGAAAATAAACAAGAAGACAGATCAAGGCAGAAAAGCCAGGTCTGAGAGAACAGAAATAGCCAATACATCGAGGGCTAGGAAACGCCAAAGAGGACACGGATCTTATTGAGCAGCAAAAGAGCAAGAAGGGGCATAAAGAGAAGGAAATCAAGAAGCCTCAAGAGAGAGGATGGTACAAGAAAAGAACCATGGCGGAGCCAGAGCAAACAAATAACCACAACAAATTCAGGCCTGCAAAATATAAATCAAACATTAGTGTCCATGTTCGCTGAGGAAACAGACTGTAGATAGGCATGGAGCTTCTGGGGATCATCGAAAGAGCGGGTCCGTCCATTATGCGTGATCTTGCAGAAACAAGGATGGAGAATACCATACTGAATATTCAGCTGTCGCATTTCAGGACGAAGATTCAAAATTCTTTTCGTCGGGCATTGGTGGCATTGGAAAGATCCTGTGAAATAAAAATATTATGCCCAGACCAAACAAGTCTACGTTTAAGTCTAGCAGATTTGAGCACAGTCATTAGTTCAGTAAACTCAAGAAATAATACAATGATACCACAAGGCTTGGAAGCATTGGGATGAAGGCGCCCTAGGCGGTGAGCTCGCTGGATATTGAGAGGATTGTGGAAAAAGGTAGGGCTGAAGACCTTTTTCTAAGTTGTCCGGCGTTAACTGCCTTTTTACCCACTCAAGTTACCAAACAAAGAGGCAGGCGCTGGAGACTGGAAGGCAGGAAACAGAAGTTTTATTCCGACGGAGCAGAACACATCAAATCAGACAACAGGGTATCTTCTCGAGGTGCTCTCCTCGCATCTCTGAGGCCTGGCCTCTTATACACAAGTTTATTGCTTTATTGTATGAAACACATCTCTGTCAATACTTTGATGTACGGAAGACATCCTCGGAATCCCCCCCTTCAGGCCCGTTCCCACACACATTTACAGTTGGAGTCCCCACCCCCGGTCACAACAGGTGATGATTATCGCGCAGCTGGATATTCCGCCGATTCACGGAATGTGTGGGGTTGATCGGATCTCATAGGGTGGGGGCTTTGATCAGCTCGAGGGTCCTTTGATGGGGGAAGCTTCCTACTGTACAGGGGGTGGGGGGGCAATAAACAGTATCGCAGGGCCAGTGGGCGGCCTGGGAACGAGGAAGACAAACGGGCACACAGGAAAAGGGGGTTTTATCAAAGGACCCGGGACCATGAGAGGAATGAAGGGAGGTGTCGTGCTGGGAACAGGATGGGGTTCCGAGGCAGAGCTGCACTGAAGAGGGTTTATGACCCAAGGCATGTGAGAGTGGGGGTTGTCAGCGTGCGGGGGATGCTTGCGAGGTTAGGAGGGAGAGAGAGAGACGCGCTGGCTATCAGCGAGGGACAGAGAGGCCATGGTACTCAAAATGGCTGCCGCTTACGCGCACGAATGGGCTCGAAAGGGGGCAAGATGGCGCCGATTATGTTGACGTTGCAGCCTAAGTTTTAACAGTCCTCCCTTTTCAACATATCTAGCCAGCTTGCCTACTCGATGTCGATCTTCATCAAATTCCTAACCTCGGCATCATATAATGCTCCCATGCGTTCATTTCCAAAGTCCACAGTCTTAGGGCAAACACAATTCACACATAAAGAACACAAAGGCGGCAGGCATTGAATTCCTAAGCACACCCCACATATAACAACTACAGGAATCAGAATAATGGTAAACAGTCTCCAACCCCAGTTCTTAACGGTGTTCCAGAACCAACCACCAAGCGACCATTCTTCCTGTTCCTGGTGGACTTCTGAAGAGAGTCTGTGGAGGTGTTTGATGGCCTTGTATACTGAGGGTGAATTGTCCGGTATATATGTACAACAGCTGGACCCAATAATGCGGCATGCTCCACCACGGTCCGCGAGAACCACATCTAGAACCAGGCGGTTCTGGAGAGCCACCAGGCGGACTGCTTGAAGTTCGGCTGTGTTGTTAGCAAGAATACCAGCTGTGAGGTTCATTGTTGTCTCGACTGCCTGAGTCAGATGTCGGATGGCACGGCTGTTTGCCATCGGGCCCCAGAGTGGAACAAGTCCCTTCATAGCATCGAGGAACTGTGCTCCTGTTGAGTCGGCTTGTTCAATATCCTTGGCTCGCTTTTGTCTATGGTGATTTGCTGGGGCCACATAGGTCGGGGGAAGGATGAAGGAGATGAAACAAGTGCCCCCCCAGCCTTTGGGGAGCCAGGTGTAAGCCTTTGTGCCACAAACGAAGTACATATTTGGAGAGGATACAAAGGAAGGTGGATCGGTAGAGTCCAAAGTTCTGGTGAAACGGCAAGCACTGCGGCCTACCAGCTGTGTCCCAAGCCCTTCTATGCACATGTGGCCTGTGACGTTGATGACAGACAGGGCCACAGTCAGAGTGGCAGCCGTTCGTTTCCGCAAGTAGGAGAAGGTGGGTCTGGTTGGATTGTTGAACACCTGCATTTCAATTCGTTCTTTAGCAGGGATGTCCATGTGGATAGAGTCGTTGGAGGTCTGCGGGCAGAAATGTGTCTTTGTTTTGTTTCGCCAGACCTCATGAAAGAAGTGCATCATGGTTTTGCTGGAGGTGGCGTTGTCCTTATAGCTTTCTTGCAGGAGGATTAGCCAAGCAAGGCAGGAGCCGTGAATTGAGAAGGGTGAAGGGATGAAAGGTATCGAATGTCCAGTGGCGTGGGGTAGCAACCCACAGATCCAGCAGTTGGTGGCATTGGTGGCAAGATTGTGCTGGTGGAGTAGCTGCACAAAAGAGTTGTTCCAGAACTCCTTTCGCCTTTCTCTGAGTTGAGGAGAGAGTGAGATCAAATAATGTTCTTTCATGGTGGTAGGCTGTGCAGTGGTTAACAGTATCTGATGAGCAGGTGTGCTTTCCTCCAAGATCCAGAAGGAAGTCATAAGGAGGAGGCAAAAGAGGAAGACAATGAAGAAGGCGATTGTCTTTGATTTGTGCATATTGTCAGTCTTTGGGTTCCTGTAGTGGGTATTTCCTGTTGCTTCCATCATCTTCTTATCTGGTGCTTCCATCATCTTCAAGGTGCTCGGTAGCGGGCAGAACCACAGACTTTGTTTAGCTTCTCTCCGGGTAACCCTTGGTAGTGTTTAGGTCACCGTTCTGAGATTTAACTCAGTCCGTGGTCTACTTAGCCGAAGCTCCCTCCTTTCGACGCAGGAAATACCCTTCTCTGGTTGGCACAGTGGGATCAGAAAATTTCGCGAGTTCAAGTGCCTCAGTGTCAGGATAGCAGTTCAGTGATGGTCGATCCTTGCTCAGGAGCTCTTCTTGGTTGTCAATGTTTTCTGTCGTGGCCAGGGTCGAGGAGACCTTCTTGCAGTGGTGTGCGTGCAGCCAGTGCTGTTTCCCCTCCACTCGAAGCGCCGTCCGGGTGGTGATCAGTACTTGCCAGGGGCCCGTCCACCGGGGTTCCAAACTCTTCGCCCGCTGAAAATTCCGGACTAGTACATAGTCCCCCGGTTGGATGTCGTGGCCCGGACCCCTGGAAGTATCGGGGATGGCCTGCTGCACCTGCTGATGAATGACAGACAGAGTTTCAGTTAACTTGTACAAATAATCAGACATTAGGACGTCCGGGACGTCATGAATGGAGGTTGGTTTCGGTGCAGACCAGACGCTCATGGGCCGGCCGAAAACGACCTCGTATGGTGTCAGGTGGTGTTTGGTGGGGGTGGAACGCATTGATAGCAATGCCAGTGGGAGAGCCTCTGGCCATTTCACTCCTGTGGTAGCCACTATCTTGGCTAATTTTAACTTCAGTGTGGCATTGTGTCGCTCGACTAGTCCAGCAGACTGGGGGTGGAAGACTGCGTGGAACTTTTGTGTGATACCCAGCCCCTTTAAGATGAGCTGGATGACTTCGGCTATGAAGTGGGGGCCATTCTCGCTCCATAAAATTCGACAAAGGCCGTAGCGAGGGAAGAATTCTTTTAGCAGTACTTTTGCAGTGGCCATAGCAGTGTTATCACGGGTTGGGTATGCCTCCACCCACTTGCTAAATGCACATACCACTACAAGCACATATTTCAGGCCTTGGCATCTGTCTAGTTGGATGTAGTCCATCTGTAGGACTTCAAATGGGTGATTGGGAACCCCAAACCCTCCCCGGGGGACCACAGTTCCTTTCCCAGGGTTATGTTGCAGGCATATCAGGCATTGTTGGACCAGACGTTTGGCGGAGTCCGTGATTTTATCGTTGTGCCAAACTCTGGAGACAAGTTCAATCATGGGGGCTGATCCTATGTGAGCAGGGGAGTGTGCCATAGTCAGTATGGGAATCAGGTATGAGTCAGGTAACAACCATTTGTTTGCGTCTTTTGTCCGCCAGCAGCCTTCATCGTCCTTTAATCCCACCCGTGCCCATTCAGCCAATTCGCGTTGTGTGCTAGCCATTTGAATGTCCCTAACAATGTCCCTAGCGTCGGTCCATTTTTCTGCTTGTCACCTGGTCAGGTACATGCGTGTTGTCGTCCTGTTTTCAGCTGTCGTTCGAGCAGTGAGGTTCGCTAGTGCATTTCCCTGTCCAATAATGTCTGTCACTTTCTTGTGTGCCTGGCATTTGATGACCGCAAGTCTTTTGGGGAGAAGGACAGCTTCGATCAAGGCGGAGACTAAATCTCCATGCAAGATAGGGGTGCCGTGTGAGGTCAAGAATCCCCTTTCCTTCCAAAGGAGCCCAAAATGGTGAACCACCCCGAAGGCATACTGGCTGTCGGTGTAAATGTTCGCTGTGGTTCCTGCTGCTAGGATGCATGCTCGTGTCAGGGCAATCAGTTCCGCTGCCTGGGCAGATCGTTGTGTGATGCAGGCTGTCTCGACTACAGTTCGTGCCGTGGTGACTGCGTAGGCAGCTGAAGTGGTGCCATCGGGGAGTTTGATGCAAGAGCCGTCCACCCACAGCTCTCCGTCAGGGTCAGAAAAAGCTGTGTCTCTGAGGTCAACCCTACTTCTAGTCTGTTCGTCCGTGAGAGTCACACAGTCATGTACAGGGGGCACATTGGGATCGTTCTCTGGTAGGGGTAGCAAAGTTGCCGGGTTCAGTGTGGTGCATCTTTTCAGGGTGATATGGGGTGCAAGCAAAGTCAGCTCGTATCCAGTCAGTCGTGCACTCGTCAGGTGTTGCGTCTTGGTTTGGTTCAGGAGGGTGTCAACTGCATGGGGTACTAGTACCGTGAGGGAATTCGAGAGCACGATCCCCTCACTCTGTCGGATAGAGATAGCAGCGGCAGCTACAGCTCGAAGGCAGGCAGGTAAGGCTCTGGCTACAGGGTCAAGAGTGGCAGAGAAGTAAGCGCACGGTCGTTGCTTTGGGCCAATGGACTGGGTTAGGACAGATAATGCGCACCCCTCCCTTTCGTGAGTGTAGAGGGAGAAGGGCTTTGTGTAATCGGGGGTACCTAGGACAGGGGCCGAACAAAGGGCACCTCGTAGTTGTGAAGGAGGTTTGGCACTCGGGGGTCCAAGGGAGTGGGAAAGGGACATCTTTAGCTAGCAGAGAAAGCAGCGGTTTCACAATGAGGCTGAAGTTTGGTAACCACTGTCGGCAGAAGGAGGTGAGGCCTAGTAGGGAGCGGACCTGTTTCTGAGTCTTGGGGACAGGGGTTTCAAGAATGGTTTGGATCCGGTCGGGAGTAAGTTTCCTTCCGTCTTTGGACAGGAGGTGGCCTAAGTAAGTGACCTGGGGTTGGCAGAATTGCAACTTCTTTTTGGAGACCTTGTGGCCATTTTCCGCAAGGAAGTGCAGGAGTTGAATGGTGGCTGTGACTGCCAGTGGAGTGGTGTCGGCCGCCAAAAGGATGTCATCGACGTATTGTACTAACACCACTCCATCGGGTAACTGGACCTGATCCAGTTGTCTCTTGAGGGCCTGACTGTAGATACTGGGGCTTTCAGTGTAGCCTTGGGGTGCTCGGCAGAACCTATATGAGCGGGCTTTTAGGGTGAAGCCGAAGAGATATCGTCTGTCTGGGTGGATGGGGATAGAGAAAAATGGGTTTTTGAGGTCAATGACAGTTAAGGTGGTGGCAGTGGAAGGAATCAAGGTCAGGATAGTGGTGATGTCGGAGACCACGGGGTACTGGGGTACAACCACTTTGTTGATCTCTCGAAGGTCGATGATAAAGCGGTATGCTTTCTCATCCCCCCTCTCCTTGTTTCTTGATGATGGGCAAGATAGGACTGTTGCAAACGTTGCTAACCACTTCCTCTACCACTCCTGCGTCTATCAGTGACTGAATAATCTTTACCAATGCCTTCTCGCCCTCAGGCGATATCCGATATTGTGGAAGTTTTGGGAGTATTGCGTCTGGTCGGACAGTAATGTGCACTGGGTCAATCATCATGCGCCCTACGTCCGAATCCGTCTTGGCCCACAGATACGGAGGCAGAGTGTCAAGCAGGGATGTGTCCGCGTCATTGATAGAAAACATGCGTCGGGAAGGGCAATGTCTAAGCAGAATGGGGTTGTCGTACAGGAAAACTCGAACTCCGTCTTGGGAACATCTAATGGTCGCTCAGAAATGTTTCAGTAAGTCAAGTCCCATAATGGCGTCAGGAGTATTGGAGGAAAGCAAAAACGTTGTGTCAGTGGTATTGTTTTCTAAGTCGAAGGGGATCGGAGCGGACAAAGGGTTAGTGGTCCGTGCTCGCTTCCTGCCTTGCGCCACCGTTTCTGCTGTATTGTGTTTGTTTGGCACTCTGTTGTAACCTGTAATTTGTATTCCTCTTTCCCATTTTATTTCCTGCTTGCCTGTAATTTATCTTTGCTCGCCCCGGCTCTTCCCTCCCCGCTTCCTGCCACTGCCGCTTAGCCCCGCCCCTTTCTTCATTCTGTACCCTCCCCGCTCCCGCCTCCCAGCTGCTCCGCCCACCCTCGCACTTCGCCATATATGGCGACTGTGCGAACGCGCAGCGGTCACGCGCAGCGGGCGCGCCGATTGTGCGCCAAAGGCGCGCCAAAGGTAAGCCCATCTGCGCCCGTCCGCGTTCGGACCGCGCCCAGCGCCAGGACCCCTGGCCCACGAGGACCCCGACCAACCCGCCTGACGTACACCGCCGACTACCTCAGCGCACTCAACGCCGGTCGACCCCCAGGATGCTACCAAGCCACACCACGACGCACCCACGGACCCTTCAGCTGCTGCGTCTGCAAGTTCACCTGCATCCGGACCTGCCTCGCACCGGCACCCGCCAAGTCGAACACCAGCAGCACCCACCTCAAGTGCATCCTGCTCAACACCCGCTCCGTCCACAGACACGCCATCGAACTCTGGAACCTCCTCGACACCACAGCTCCAGACGTTGCCTTCCTCATGGAGACCTGGATGAACGCCTCTTCAGCTCCCGACATCGCCATCGCCATCCCAGAGGGCTACAAGATTACCCGGAGGGATCGCACCGCCAACCAGATGGGAGGAGGCATCGCCATCATCCACAGGAACACCATCCGTCTCACGACCAGCACCGACAACACCCTGAACACCGCCGAACACCTGCATTTCCAGATCCACACCGACCCGAAGACCACCCTCAGAGGCACCCTGATCTACCGACCTCCGGGACCACGCACCCAATTCAGCGAGGACATCGCCGACTTCGTCAGCCCGCATGCCCTCCCCTCCGCTGACTACATCCTCCTGGGGGACCTCAACTTCTACCTGGAGAACAACAACGACCGCAACACCAGCACCCTGCTCGACAACCTCGCCAATCTTGGACTCAAGCAGCTGGTGTCCACCCCCACCCACCTCGCCGGACACACACTCGACGCAGTCTTCTCATCCAGCACAGACATCGCCTTCAGCCACGCCACAGAGCTTCAATGGACGGACCACAGCTGCGTCCACTTCACCTTCAAAAGAACGATGACCCACCACCACCAGCAACAGGCTGCCCGCAGAAGCTGGAACAAGATCACAGCCGACCAGCTCGCCACCTCCCTGAGCCAGCACCCTCCTGCCAGCTCAGCGAACCCCAGCCAGGCCGCCGACAACCTCACGGAGTGGATCAGCAACTGCGCAGACGAGCTCGCCCCGCTGAGAACCCCGCCTAGCAGACCCGGCAGCAAGAAAGCCCCATGGTTCACCGACGAACTCAAGAGCTCCAAGAAGAACTGCCGAGACCTCGAGAAAGTCTGGAGAAGGGAACCAACACCGGACAACATGACCACCTTCAAGCTTGCCACCCGGAAGCACCACCAGCTGATCCGCGCCGCCAAGAAAACTGCATTCAAGGACCGGCTGGACAACAACGCACACAACTGCAAGGAACTCTTCAACATCGTGAAAGAGCTATCCAACCCCAGCGCAGGAAACAACAACATCACCCCATCACAAGACCTCTGCAACTCCCTCGCCTCATACTTCCACAACAAGATCGCGGACATACACAACAGCTTCAACAACCAACCAACGCACACCACGACCAAACAACCACCCCCCACCACCACCCTCCACGCCTGGACTCCGATCAGCACCGAAGACACCATCCGCACGATGAACTCCATCCACTCCGGATCTCCGACCGACCCCTGCCCTCACCACGTCTTCAACAAGGCCGACGCTGTCATCGCACCCCACCTGCGAGACATCCTCAACACATCCTTCGACACCGCCACCTTCCCTGAGAGCTGGAAGCACGCCGAACTCAGGGCTCTACTCAAGAAACCCACAGCGGACCCCACCGAACTCAAGAATTACCGCCCCATCTCGCTCCTCCCGTTTCCAGCCAAAGTCATCGAGAAGACCGTCAACAAGCAGCTGGACGCCTTCCTGGAGACGAATGGATCCCTCGACCCCTCACAGTCTGGCTTCCGAGCCAACCACAGCACCGAGACCGCCCTCATCGCCGCCACCGATGACATCCGAACCCTGATGGACAACGGAGAAACAGCGGCCCTCATCCTCCTAGACCTCTCCGCGGCATTCGACACTGTCTGCCACCGCACCCTAGTACAGCGCCTCAGCAACGTCGGAATCCAGGAGAAGGCCCTGGAATGGATCATCTCCTTCCTTGACGGAAGAACACAGAGAGTCCGCCTACCACCGTACAAGTCAGAGGCCACCGAAGTCATCTGCGGCGTCCCTCAAGGATCCTCGCTGAGCCCCACCCTCTTCAACGTCTACATGAGCCCCCTCGCGGCCATCGCACTCCAACACAACCTCAGCATAATCTCCTACGCCGATGACACCCAGCTGATCCTCTCCCTGACCAACGACCCCGCCGCCGCCAGAGCCAACCTGCACGAAGGGATGAAAGAGGTAGCCGAGTGGATGACGACCAGCCGCCTGAAACTGAACTCAGACAAGACGGAGGTCCTCATCCTGGGCTCTTCTCCCTCCGCCTGGGACGACTCCTGGTGGCCTCCCGCCCTGGGCACCGCACCCAAACCGACAGACCACGCGCGCAACCTGGGCTTCATCCTGGACTCCTCCCTCTCCATGACCAGGCAAGTCAACAACGTCTCCTCGGCGTGCTTCAACATCCTACGCATGCTACGAAAGATCTTCTGGTGGATCCCCACCGAGACCAGGAAGACCGTCACCCAGGCCCTCGTCACCAGTCGACTGGACTACGGCAACGCCCTCTACGCCGGTACCACCGCCAAGCTCCAGAAGAGACTCCAGCGGATCCAGAACGCCTCAGCCAGACTCATCCTCGACATCCCACGAACCAGCCACATCTCCGGACATCTGAGAGACCTGCATTGGCTCCCCGTCAACAAAAGAATCACCTTCCGCCTCCTCACCCACGCACACAAAGCCCTACACAACCAAGGCCCGAGCTACCTCAACAACCGAATCAACTTCTACGCTCCCAAACGCCACCTCCGATCAGCCAACCACGCCCTCGCCGCCGTCCCCCGCATCCGAAGAGCGACTACAGCAGGAAGGTCCTTCTCCTACCTGGCCGCCAAGACCTGGAACTCCCTCCCGACCGACCTGCGCCTGACCCAAGACCACCTCTCCTTCAGGAAGAAGCTGAAGACCTGGCTGTTCGAGCAGTAGCGCCACCCCCCTCCCCCCAGTGCCTTGAGACCCTACGGGTAAGTAGTGCGCTCTATAAATGTCTTTGATTGATTGATTGAGTGGAGGGCGTTCCATCAAAACCTATCGATGTCACAAGTGAGCCAGACAAGGGTGCCCTTGGAATCAGTCGTTTAGATAACGCACTACGTGTTGCGCCAGTGTCTACCAGAAATGGAGACTTTGTACCCAGGACCTTAGCAGTGACATAAGGACCTTGCTGGTCAACATAGAGCTCGACTGGATCCCTCCCTTGCCCTTGGCAGTCCTATGCAAAGTCGTGGGCATCGTCGCAGTCACACTGTTGGTACTGATTCTGTCTGGGTCGGTCAAATGTATTCGGTCTGTTTGATCTATCGTTAGTCATGTCATTTGTGGGCCCCCGTTGCTGCCCTCTATTTCTTGGTCCACCCGCTACGTCCTTGGGGTCCCTATTTCTGTTCATCTCTGAAAGAACCGGGCACTGGGATTTCCAATGGCCGAATCCTTTACAGAAAGCGCACTGGTCCTCTCTAATGTCTGTACGTCCAATGTGGGGTGTCGAGGTGCGGTCTTTAGGAGGTGCGTTCTTAGGGACATTCGTCTGATAGCTTCCTTTGTATTGCTCTCGTCCTATAGTCACCCCTTGCAGTTGCGCAATCATCACCCTCTCTTTTAAGTCTTTCTTCTTTTTCTCTGTCGCTCTATCGTTTTCGTTTTTCTGGTGTTCGTAATATTGGGCCATCTGAAGGATAGCCGCAGGTTTGGAGGCTGCCCAACTACTCTCGCTGGCCTGCAGTTTCTGGGAGACCTCCGGTGACAAACCTTTAACATAATTTTGGACAAACAGATGGTGTCCGGTTGCAGTGGTCATGTCCTGGGCGCTGTAATCGGACAACACCGTTTCAAACCGGGAGAAGTATTCCGATACATCCTCCTGGGGTTTCTGACGACAAGCCGTTACTATCGACCAGTCCACTTTCTTTTCTGGAATCAGGGTTTTCAATTTCTGTACGATTTTATCTGGGAGGTCTAAAATGGATTTCAGAGGTTTCTGTCCCGGTTCTCGTTGCCTATCTATGTCATCGAGTTGTGACCTGGTATGTCCGAACAGCTCAAGGTGGTCGACTTTCCGGATTTGCTTCCACACATCAGCTGGTAGACATAACCCGAAAAACAAATCGATGTCAGCCAGGGTCATAATTGTTGAACCCAGGGCTGTACCTAATTCAGTATAGAAGGCAGTGGGGTTTTTACGTAAATCAGGCAGAGATTTCCGGAACGTCAGAATATCCTGCCGATCCCATGGCTGGTAGACCCAGTTGTACACTACCCTCCCTCTTGCATCTTTGTGGTTGACGTCATCGTGAGTTCCTAGACCTCGTGGAGGAACCCAGTAGGGGGCAGCCTCTCTTATTGGCATCATGGTGCTAGCTCGCTCAGTTTGGGGTTCGGTTGCTACAGGTGTCGGGGGTTTAGATTCCGATTCCTGTTCAGTGAGGTGGCGGAAAACCTCAAGCGTACGCGTAAGGAGGTCCGTCACATCACACTCACCCTCATCCCCGATATCGACCTTCCTGTACAGAGTCGTTAGGCTCTCAGGACCTTTTTCTCGATATCGGTCCTCGTACGCATTCAAGATGTGGTAACACAGTCGTACGGTAAAATGTCGCCTGTGGCTCCCTGTATACGTGTTGAACATGTCCGTGACTTGCTCTTCACTTTCCTTTCTTTCTACCAATGTCCTCACTACCTTGTCAATCCCTGCTCGCTCATCCTTGCTTAATCTGTTCGTTCTTGCAGAATCAGCCTTCCGGGTCTCTTGGTCACTTAACACTGTCGCTTGTGCTGTACCTAATACAAGGGGTTCGGCCGGCACAGAGGCCACGGGGGCCGAAGCTCTGGTACTACTCTCGTCTGTGCTTGGGGGTGGTGGGTGCTGTGCTAAGGGTTGGGAAGGGGCATATGGAGGGGGCATGTAGATGATCGGAGGACCTAACAACAGATCATCGTTGGCTCGCTGTTTCAAGGGCAATTCAGGATAGAGCACAGAGGGCGTTCTAACCGGACACTGGCTTGATGTTTCCACTTCTAGTTTCTGTTTGGCTTCCTCTCTTTCCTTAATCTCTTCTTCTAGTTTCTGAGCAGCTAGGTGGGCTGCCTTTCGCAGCTCTTTTCCCAACCTACTCTCAGTTCTCTTTTTACGTTGTTCGGTTTCTTTGCGCCACATGCCGAGACTATCAAGCATAGTGGGCGTTGTCTTGTGTTTACCAAGGACTGTTTCTAGCGCGCTTATCTTATCCGCATTGAAGAATCCTATCAGTGGCCACTGACTTTCTCGATCTTTTTTCGTATATTTATGCCACAGCTTGCTATAAGCTATAGCGATCAATCCATGCTTCACGAACATGTCCTTATTAGGGGTGCCTTCCAGAGGAGCCGGATGGTTCATCTCTAATAAGCGGTCCGGGCTAAACAGGCTACCAATCAGTGGGGAGAAGACAGGCATGACGGATTACAACGGGAACAAAAGTCTGCACTACCTATCTTATCACTGCGTGCAAAGACTAGACAGAATATTTCTATTCTTCGTTGTTTGCAGGCGGTGAGTACCTCAAAAAGAACCACTATCGAACAGTCAATGTTCGGTCAATCAAACAATCAATGGGGAGAATAAGTAGGCACGACGGGTTACAACGGGGACAAAAGTCTGCGTTACCTACCCTTTCACTACCTGCAAAGAGAGAACCTGTTCTTCCCTGTTTGCAGACAGAGAATCTCCGGAGAACAATCCACGAACAGCAGTTCGGGCCAAACAATCAATCAGTGGGGGAGGAAGATAGGCACGACGGATTACAATGGGGACAAAAGTCTGCGTTACCTATCCTTCACTGCTTGCAAAGAGAGAGCCTGTTGTTTCTCCGTTTGCAGACAGTGAATCTCCAAACAAATCAACAAAAGAGTAATACTAGTATTTTCCAAACAATCAAACAATCATTTCGCAATTCGTCGTGTTTACACGACCTTACCCGGACCGCATGGACAGTTTCTTGTCTTCCGAATCCAGCGCCCGATCGTCCTCTATTCTTCGTGATCCTCGCGGCACTCCTGATGGTTCCCAGTCAGGACCGTAGATCACTCAAGAGAGGTCTGTTCAGAACCAGTGAAGTTCGGATGATCGGCTGTCAGACAAGGGTCTATCGGACAGGAGCTCTCCCGATCGTTGCAGTAGTTCACTCTGTCGTCAGGACCTCTCCCACTGGATCCACGAGTCGCTGATGGGCCCCACGTTATGACGCCAATTGTGGAAAAAGGTAGGGCCGAAGACCTTTTTCTAAGTTGCCCGGCGTTAACTGCCTCTTTACCCACTCAAGTTACCAAACAAAGAGGCAGGCGCTGGAGACTGGAAGGCAGGAAACAGAAGTTTTATTCCGACGGAGCAGAACACATCAAATCAGACAACAGGGTATCTTCTCGAGGTGCTCACCTCGCATCTCTGAGGCCTGGCCTCTTATACACGAGTTTATTGCTTTATTGTATGAAACACATCTCTGTCAATACTTTGATGTACGGAAGACATCCTCGGAATCCCCCCCTTCAGGCCCGTTCCCACACACATTTACAGTTGGAGTCCCCACCCCCGGTCACAACAGGTGATGATTATCGCGCAGCTGGATATTCCGCCGATTCACGGAATGTGTGGGTGGTTGATCGAATCTCATAGGGTGGGGGCTTTGATCAGCTCGAGGGTCCTTTGATGGGGGAAGCTTCCTACTGTACAGGGGGGGGGGGCAATAAACAGTATCGCAGGGCCAGTGGGCGGCCTAGGAACGAGGAAGACAAACGGGCACACAGGAAAAGGGGGTTTTATCAAAGGACCCGGGACCATGAGAGGAATGAAGGGAGGTGTCGTGCTGGGAACAGGATGGGGTTCCGAGGCAGAGCTGCACTGAAGAGGGGTTTATGACCCAAGGCATGTGAGAGTGGGCGTTGTCAGCGTGCGGGGGATGCTTGCGAGGTTAGGAGGGAGAGAGAGAGACACGCTGGCTATCAGCGAGGGGCAGAGAGGCCATGGTACTCAAAATGGCTGCCGCTTACGCGCACGAATGGGCTCGAAAGGGGGCAAGATGGCGCCGATTATGTTGACGTTGCAGCCTAAGTTTTAACAGGATGAGACGTAGGTTGGAGATCCAAGAGATCATGCAGGAATTTTCGAACAAACAACACCATATCAGATCCCTCAACATTCTCCGGAATATTATATAAACGCAGGTTATTTCTTCGATTGCGATTTTCAAGGTTCTCTGTGTGAAGCTTGAGCATTTTAATCTCTTTTTCCAATTGAGGAATTTTAGAAGAAGCATCCTGTATATCACTGATGCGCTGTTCCAGGTTCAGCACTTTACCCTCCATAACAACCCATCTCTCCTCAATTTGCTTAAGTTTCTCATTAGTGGCAGACATGAAAGGTTGGAGACCCCGTACCTCCTCTAGAATGGAATCCAAAACGGGTTTAGGAGACGTATGAATAGGAGAGGGGGGGTCATTTTTGGGTCTCTTTGGTTTAGTGCCTGTGTGGGTAGATTTAATACTACTAGCATCATGAGACATGGCGACGGGTGGATATCACTGTAGAAGTCAGAGAAATAATAGACAACTGAAGAGAATGACGTGCAAGTCTCCAAAAATACAGATAGAAAGTCGCAGAAGCACAAAGTTGAAGGACACAACCATAGAACAGCAGCAGAGGAATAGCAACTGCAACTCACACCTGCATTAAATGCCCAGAAGCCACAATAAGGGTTAAAAATACCCTTTCATGAGAGACAAAATGCTCATAACTCAGCGAATTTGCCATGTAGCAAGGTAAGAAGTGAGAAAAAAGAGGGTGAGCAGCACTTAGAAGAAGAATAGACAATCATTGTCATAGATGGCGCAGAAAATAAATGTCTGTGGAGTCCAGCGCTCAAAATGGCCGCCATAGACACAAAAACGACTATTCAGATGAGGAGAGTCTGTGAAAACGCTGCCTGTAGAATATTTGCACTGCCATACCGTAGAAATGTAGCCAGAGGGGTATTCAGCATGTAGCATTCAGTTATAGCACTATTGCCATGGTCACAGGAATCCTCCAGAGAGCAGGTGAGTGGACGCGGGCTCAGCGGCACAAAATGGCAGCCGCCCGCGTCCCACTGATGAGAAGAACTGTCGAACGGTATTTTGGTCAAAAAACGGTATAAAAGTCGCCGAAGTTACGATTGTCACCTTCAGGGCATATTCCGCCGTGGAAGCCTTGCGATTTCAGGTGGCCGTCGGCGAAGCTGAGGCACAGGAGCCGAGATGGGAACCCGTAGCTCAGCGGAGCTCATGGGAGAGCCGTCCGACCTCGACGGCGCATAAGTCACGCCCCCGTAAATATCTATATGCTTATTGGAAAATACACCAAAGCTAAGCCATGGTATCTTTACTTATTATTTGCTTAACTCTGCAGCGCCTTTGATTTGATTGACCATTCGAATCTCTGGTCTACCCCGCTTCCCCTCGGTTCTCCTATGAATATAGTTTATTTTCAATCAAGGGCTGTCCGAGGACCTCTCTGGCAAGGTCCGTTATGGCCCCAATGGGGAATGTTCCCCTTCATTGAAAATCAAGTGGGGAATTAGACAGGTTTGCGTTTTGGCATCTTTTCTGTTTTCTCTTTTCATTAATGGAGAAGATTATGTCTCTCAGGCTTTGCAGGCTGATGCGCCTATTGGCGCTGGCTGCTCGGTAACCAGTGTTGTATGCAGACGATGTTGTGCTGTTGTCAAGTACTCCAGTAAGTCAGCAGAGACCGATGATCTTGTTTGTTGACTTTTGGAGGCCTGGAAATTAAAGATCAATAAACCAAAACATATATGATGCTCTATGAGAATAAAAGTGGAAAAGTGCCGGACCTTTTATATCGACTCGAGGGTTTCCCATTTGAGCGGGAGAATTTATTTTGTTACTTGGGAATTTTATTTTTAAACAATGGTTTATGGTCCTAACAAATGCAAAATGCTGTTTCAAAATTTTGCTGAGTATATGATGGAATTTTTAGTTTGTCCCACAAACTTGGCAGCGTCCTGTTAAAGAAATTATTACTATATGTAAGGGGAGAGGGCCTTCGATATCACGCTTGGTGGAGGCCTTTTGGGACAATGCATCCAGAAGCTCCCTTTAGGTTGAGAAGAATGTTTTTCTTAGGCGTATGCTATGTACACCGGATTCCGTACCAACTTTTATTATCCATAAGGAAGCTGGGCTAACTTACCTGGAAGACTCATTCTTGCTGAAGCCTATACTAATTTGGTCATCAATCCTGGCAAAGGCTGAAACACATTTTACTAAATCAATTATTTTTTAGATTGTCTAGCATTAGACCATGCTCTTAAAATCATCCGGTTCTCTTTCATTAGCAAAGTTTTTAAATCACTGTTTAAATTGCTGGTACCACATGATCCACATAGTATGTTAGTTACCAAAAAGAGTAAAATGAAGGCCTTTTTTTAAAGCACTAAATACGAGGAAAATAACTTTTGTAGAATCAAAGAAATCTATAGTTCTTGCCTATAATTCCCCACCCCCATTTTTCTCTGTGCTTTTCCTGCTTTTGCCTTGTTTTTTTACTGCCCTTTCCTTCCTTTCCCTCAGTTTTCTGAGTGCTTTTCGTGCTTTTGCCTCACTTTTTTTTACTATGTTATCTTTCCTTACCCCCGTTTTTATGAGTGCTTTCCCGCTTTTTGCCTCGTTTTGTACAGCTTTCTCAATGAGGCAGCTATCAACTCCAGTGCCTTTAGACCAGAGGTCTTCAAACTTTTGGATGCCGAGACCCCCTATCAACATTTTGAGGCCTCCTGACAAAAACTTCTAAACCTGTAGGCAGGGCTATTATAATGTTGAGGCAGTTGTCGACCAAATTACGCGACAGGCTTGACTAAATTGTGTTGGGAAGAAAATGTAAGTAATGTTATGTGATGCTGCGTATTTTGGGATAGCATTGCTTCTTTATTTTGACATTTTTTACACACAGTAACACTGAGGAAAGATTTCACCCCATCAGTACCCGTTTATAACCAAAATACAGCAATTAACATCAGAAAGATTTCTAGTCAACCACTCCGCAGGAATACGTGCTGCCGCATTAGACGCTCACCTGGCCAGGAGAAGCAGGGGTCCCTTAAAAACCTGGCGGTTTTGTGCAGAGTTAAGCAGTTTACCCATGCAGCTTCCCTCTCACCCCCTCTCTTCCACCCCTCTCTCCTCTCCTAACCGCGGATCCCTCTCTCATTTTGCAGGCCATTTTCTTTAACCCCTTTTTACAACTTCTGAACTCTCCTCATTCAACCTCTCACTTCATCTTTAATCACCTCTTGCCATTCTCTATTTTCACTGCCCTCAACTCTAACAGTCTCTCGCATTTATCTCATGGCCTCTCTAGCCCCGTCACCACCTGTGCCCCCCAGCACTTCTCATTCACCTCGTCTCTCCATTCAAATTTTTGTCTATTTGTATCTTACACCTCTCCAGTCCCCCCATTCAACTTTCACAGCTCCCCTTTGTTCTAACAGAAGCCCTCACCTTTGGCTCACACTCACTTCTTGCGTGTCCACACTTCTCTTCGGCAATTCACATTTCTCCTCATCCCTGACCGCTACTCATAGTTTACTCACACTCAGTTCTGTGATCTGCATGGTACACGTTCTTTGTAGCAGGCACATTAACCCTCTGCACACTGTGTGGGTGACAAGAGTGCCCATGTGAGTGCATGGTGAGCGATGCAACAGTGTGAGATTAGGGTAAGAGGAGTGACTGCAGGGTGCAGTGAGGTGGTGTATGAATTTATGAATTTAGGTGCGAATGCAAGTTCAGAATGGGATGAATGAATGTATGATTACTGATGGGCTTGTTTGAGTGAGTTGCATATTGAGCAGTGAGGGGGACAGGTGAGTGAAGTGTCACAGGAGTGCAGGATGAGTAGTGTACACGTGTAACTGCAGGGTGAGGTATAGGGTGAACAGCGCAAGTGGATTGTGAGTGCAGAGTGATCACTGTGAGTGCAGGGTGAGTGGGTAAATAGTGTGGGTGAATAGTGGGAGTGCATGGTGATCAGTGTGAGTGCAGGGTGATTAGTGTAAGTGCAGGGTGAGCGTGAAAGTGAAGGGCGAGAATGAGGAGCGAGTTGTCTAAATGCAGGGTGCATTCCCAGACACTTGAAGTAACTCATCATGTTATTGACGGCGGCGTGGGGTTTCAGATCTAAGTTAAACTATTGTCGCATTAATCAAGGGCGGAGGAAATAAATAATGTGCTGATACTGCAAAAAACTTACAGTCCTATGGTTAGGGTTGCCAGCAGATTATTTTGATGGCCCAGTCGGTACAAAATTAAGCAGTCACCGAAAGCTGTATTTTCAGCACTTATATGTGCATATTTTGAACAGCAAATATAAATAGAAAGCACTTTTAATTGTGTTCTAGGGCTGCCTCAATGATCCATGACTGACAAAGAGAGAAAAGACAGAAAAGTCACATAAGGAATGCATACATACTTTTGTATTTAAAAGTCTATTAAGTGTCAAGAGGAGGTCTTTCCAAGTTCTTTAAACAAAAAAGGCAGGCATTTTTCTTTTGACAACCCTACTTTATTTTCCTTTTCATTAAATACATTCTCACAGTACAACAGTAATTGTAAAATACAAATGTAAGGAACAGGCAGAGTGGGGTCTCAGGGGGTACTGGAACCAGGCAAAAAAAACTAAGCCCCTGTAACCAGTTTACAAAGGCATGTAAATATGCAAATGATCTTTAAAGACCTGTGAAAAACTCGGGCGGCTGGAGATGACTGCCCAGCTGAGCCCCCAGCAGCTCGAGTTTCACTGCAGCAGCAGCCTGGCTCAGACACATGATGAGGGGGGAGGGGGGCTGAAGCCCTTTGGTCAACAGAAGTGTAACTGTGAAGGAGAGATCCCCTTTGCATCGCTCCACGGCCCCCTGGGGGTCGCGCCCCACAGTTTGAAGACCCCTACTTTAGACCCTCAAGGGTGATTTGCTATGGTTTATAAAACCTGATTGATTCATAATGTGTGTGGAACTAATTTTGATTCAGCTTTCAGTATCATCCTAGTATTCATTCCTCTTTTAGTGGGTGTTTTGCATTGAAATGTATGCCATGGCTACAGTTTATCAAGTCACAATTGTTAGTGAATTTTCCAATCTGGATTTGGAGGCTGAGAGAAGTAGTGATATTGGGGAGAGGGTAAGGAGGGTTTAATATCACCAGCGTCTTGTTTAATGCACTTAACTCATATGCAGTATATAGAGTACTTGATACATATCGAATTGATATTGTAATTACATTTATATAGCGCTTAATACTCCTGACGAGGTGCTGAAGCACTTTTTCGGCGAGTAGCATGCTGTTCCAGGTCCCATAAATGATTTGTGGTAAATTGGTATAGTGAAATATGAATGTCATTTGAGGGGTGGATATGTTAGACGGATACTAGAGGGATATTATAGGGAAAAAGGTTTGTACTTATATGGCACTTACTAACCCTGATGAGGGTATGAAGTGCTTATTCCAAAAGTAGCATGCTACTCCAGAACCCATGAAGGATTATTGCAGTAAAATATGAAAGTAATTTGAGTGGTAAATATGTTAGTCATTTATTTGGATGAAGATAGTGGAGGGATAGATGAGGGGAAATGGTTGGCATTTATATAGCACTTGTTTCCCTTGATAAGGTGTTAAAGTGCTTTTTCGGCGAGTAGCACGCTACTCAAGAACCTGCAAAGGATCAGTTTAGTGAAATATGAAAGTAATTTGAATGCTGGATGGTTAGTCAGTTATTTCGATTGAGAAGGAAGAGGGAAAGGTCTACAATTATTTTTTGAGGGAGGTGGAAGGGAGTTTGTAAAGGGAAATATGAAATTAATTTGAGTGGTGGATATTTTATTTCGTTTTTAATTTGAAAAGGAATAGTGCGGGGAAAGAAGAGGGAAGGGTGAGTTCACAGTAGTAGGAGGGATTTTGGGATGAGTAAAAGGAAGGTGGAGGAGGAAGAGTGTGAGGTAAGGGTTATAAAGGTTTGTTTGGGAGATCTGAATAGTGAAAGGTATGAGATGATGCAAGAAGGGTTAGTGGGGGTAAGTGTGTAGGAAGGGTTTAAGGGGATATCATTATTGTAATGGGGTTTGGATTGAATGAGAGAGTGGCAATATTGAGAAAGGTATAGTGTGAGAAATAGGGTAGAGAATTAGAAAGAGAAGTAGAATGAGGTTTGAGATAAGTCAGAGAGTTGAGGTAGAGGACATAAGTTCATGGAAAGTATATATATATATATATATATATAAATACCTGTAGCTCCTCCTCTGAAGAAGAAGGCTAAGATACTGGCTGAGATGCATTAGGAACACCGGAGCTTTTCAACCCGCTATTAATAAATGGTGAAAACATCCGCGATGTGTGCGGCTCATTCTTTCCCAGTTGGGAGAGGTTGTTTGCAATATATGTGTATATATATATATATATATATATATATATATATATATATATATATATATATATTCCCAGTTGGGAGAGGTTGTTTGCAATATACATATATCTATCTATATGTGAAGAAGTGAGAAATCTACTACAGGGGAATGGAAGCGGCCTCACTGAGGGGCCCACCTCGACTGGAGAGACGGACACGGTCACAGCCAGGGTTGGCGAAGGAGACTGTCTCCGAGCCCATCGTGCTGAGCAATGTGTTCTTTGGATGACGAAAATGAAAACAACAAAATGTGGATGGTAGCGAAATGAACTTTGGAAAATGCCGCCGCCGGGAAATACAAGCCACACATGGAATCTTTCCTATCAAAGGCATAACGTACAAGGCTGTCGGCTGATCTGAAGTGATAATTTTGCCAAGGACTACATTGAAGGACTACACTGACAAAGAGTCACAGCAAGGGTGCATTCTGGATACTGTGGTTTAATCAACACAGAGTAAAACATTATTTGAGATAGCACAATGTCGGAACACAGGTATTATGGAAAAACTTCATTTTCATGGAACTGTCCTGATGTAACTGCTGGTACTTACCGACTTTGTGATGCATAACGAATTATGAAAACCTTGCTGTCCCCTTAAAATTCGAACTGTTAGACACTAGTCCCTCTTCAATGTTTAAAGCTACGTTTACTTTAAAAAACAAAACAAACCCATCCCCTGCAATGCTGCATATGATTAAGCCTCGTGGAGGCGAAACGCGTAATGCTCTGCTTTGCTGTCTCCATTAAAAGAAACTGAAACAGTACGTTTGAAGTGGCCGTTCGTGAGTTACTTACTGTAGCTTATGGTTGGTGGATATATATATATATATATATATACCTGTAGCTCCTCCTCCTCTGAAGAAGGCTAAGATACTGGCTGAGATGCATTAGGAACACCGGAGCTTTTCAACCCGCTTTTAATAAATGGTGAAAACATCCGCGATGTGTGCGGCTCATTCTTTCCCAGTTGGGAGAGGTTGTTTGATATATATATATATATATTCACAGAAAAAACCATAGGTTATAGTGGATATATAGTTAGGAATTTGCATTTACAAAACCTTGAAAATTCAATGAAAAAAACATTGGTTTTAGGCCATATATAGTTAGGAATTAGCATTTACAAAACCTTATTTTACTCGCATAAAACCATTGAAATTCCATATATAGTTAGAAGTGCTAACTATATATCGCGCACCCGCAATCCACTGCTGATGATGTCACATATTACATCATTCATGACATGGTCAGTGACATCACTGATGACATCACTGATGACATCTCAAATGACATCACTGATGACATCACTGATCACAACATCCAGTGATTGTATGTGTCTGTAAAGTTTAAATATGTTTCACATATTGAAGAATGAGTGGATGTATAAGTGTCTGGATGAAGAATTTAGTAGGTGCATGACTGACTGTATGAGTGAGTGATTAAATGTGTCTCACTGAGTGCATGGGTTAGTGACTAAACTGTCTTAATTTGTGCATCAGTATGTTTGTTGTTGTGTAAGCTGCTGCATGTGTTGATCAGTAGCTATAAGAGTGGCCATATGGGTTATTGATTGGTTGCCCAAGTATTTGAATGGGAGGCTGAGTGTGTGTGTGGGTGGCTGGGAGGTGCGTGACTCTGTGCATAGATGTGTAAGCAGTTGATTCACTAGGAGTATGAGTTCAAGAGTGCATGTGGAAACAGCTATATGGGCGGTTGACTGTGCATGGGTGTGTTGGTGAGTGAATGGATTTCTCATTGCTACATGTGCAAGTAAGTACGTATGTAAAACACAATACATGTGAGAGTTGACATATATAAATAACTGAACATAAGAGCCAGTGAATGTGTGAGTGGCTGTATCGATCACTGTGAGCTTGTATCAGGGATTATATAAGAGAGTAAATATGTGTTATTATATGTTTGAATAAGTAAGATGTGTATAACTGTATAGTTGAGGAAATGGAGGTGTGATTGATTCTTTGCATGACTGACTAGGTGTGTGAGTAACTCCATGGATGAGTGACAGTCTGTGAGTGTCTGTTTATACTGAGTGTATGTAAGGTTATATTAGAGTCTGAAGAGGTTCATTGTATTATCACATGAGTGATGTGATCAGTGATGACAAATGAGATGTCATCAGTGATGTCATTTGAGTTGTCATCAGTGATGTCATCAGTGATGTCATTTGAGATGTCATCAGTGATGTCATTTGAGTTGTCATCAGTGATGTCATCAGTGATGTCATTTGAGATGTCATCAGTGATGTCATCAGTGATGTCACTGACCATGTCATGAATGATGTAATATGTGACATCATCAGCAGTGGATTGCGGGTGCGCGATATATAGTTAGCGCTTCTAACTATATATGGAATTTCAATGGTTTTATGCGAGTAAAATAAGGTTTTGTAAATGCTAATTCCTAACTATATATGGCCTAAAACCAATGGTTTTTTCATTGAATTTTCAAGGTTTTGTAAATGCAAATTCCTAACTATATATCCACTATAACCTATGGTTTTTTCTGTGAATTTCATTGGTTTTTTAATAGAAAATATGAAAAGCTTTAAAATGTAAAGTACGTGATAGATAAAAACATTTTCGTATTTATGCACGCTGATGTGCTTTGAACGCTGCCCCCCTCCCCTCTTTTCTCTTAGTAGTACTCTCTCTTTGCAGATAGTGAAGAGTAGTTAACGCAGGCCTTTACCCCCGTTGTAATCCGTCCTGCCTGCTTGTCTCTCCATTTGATTGATTATTATCCAAGCATTTACTGTTTTTCAATTGATTCTCTTTGGTTCATTCTCTATTTACAAACAAGCACAAAGTCGCAATACTCTGTTTAGTCTTTGCAGATCGTGAAAAATCGTGTAAAAAAATAAAAGTAATCGAGCAAAATCAGTAGGCCACTAATTGGATCTCTTTTTGACCTCGCTAAAATAGAAATATTATAAACAACCCTTCATGAGAAATACGAAAATAGTGAGATGAACTGAGCTCCACACCATGAGGGCTGCAAGACAGCTCGGCTCCGTCACCCACCCCGCCCAAAATAACGACAAACCCTATGCAAATATTAAAAATATAGACAACACACCAGCAAAGAAACAGGGTAAAACATTTTATTAAATAACTATTTACATAACGTTGGTTTATAAGATGATGTCAGTAGTGGACCGATGTGTGAATAGGTCAGAAGCAGCACAAGGCGCCAAGATCCGGATGGAAAGTCCTGGATATTGGGTGCCATAGTTCAGAGTTCTGAGTTTGAGCCTTTTTCAATGCCTGTGCTTTGTTGTTTCCCCTCCATCAAAAACAAAAAAAATATATAAAACTGTGCAAAAATACAAAAAAAACTAAAAATGTTTACAAAAGCAGTGCTTGTAAGACTGTCTGAAGCTTATTTCCACCTACTGCAGCTTCACTATTCCAAAGTAAGTGAGGGTCGTTTGTGGACCTGACTGCATTTGAAAACAATGTTATATGGTACCTCCCTAAACCGCTTGACGGAGGCCCCCGAGGGGCGGTGTGATGACACGGACTCGGAGAAGACGCTTGGCTCCGACCCCCTCCCCAAGTCTTATAGCACTGGTGTAGCCTGAGATCGCCCCCGACATAGGCGGCCGGCTCCCGGGGTCCGGCGGAACTTTTTGCCTTTTGATGACTCTTCTATTCTGGACTTTGTCCCACAATCCGTTTGACCTGAAGACACGCTGTAGTGGGGCGCCCCTTTACCGTTTTAGTTGCCATTCCGCCCGCTTTTGCTACACTGTGCCTCTTCCGCCATTCAGCTGTTTACCGCCCGCTCTTGCGACTACAGCGTCTCGCTCACCATGTAGTTAAGTTGCTCCCGCTCTTGCGGTGCAGCGATAGGCGGCTGCCACAGGACTCTCAAAATGGCGGCCGGCTCTTCGGTTTTGGGCCTGGTCCACTAAAATGGCCCTGGGACACCTTGGAACTCGGACGCTTCCCTGATAGGGCTTGGGTCCCATTCTCGAAAAGCGTCCCCTCAGCCGTGAAGATTCTACAAAAGTCTTGGGGGCCTCCGACTCCCGCAGGCTTCTGGTGGGGAGCGGCTGCCATGATTGCTCGTGGAATGGCCACGACGGAGCTACGAGATGGTAGTGGTCTCATGCTGACGCCAGCTTTAGTCTGAAACATCCAGAAACACTATAGACTACCAATTCGATCAGTTCCGGTAGCGCCCCAACATGACCCGGAAGAGAAGAATTTGCCCTCCCCTCTTTGACTGATGGTTCTTGTTGCCTGTCCCCTCTGTTGTCATTTAACAGAACTTTTTGGACTGCTGAAAGGGGTTGTGTTCTGAACGCTGGTTGGTGGAGACATTTAGACTATATTCTTGACCTACGTTGTCGCGTAATGCGTTTTATGACACGCCGCGTTAGCGCACCCGGAAGTGATCCGAGGCGCGGCGCGCAACGCGTAACGTAAGCATAACAGGTCATGTGACTTCTTAATAAAACTTTTCATTGGTTCATTTTACTTTTGTTAATTTAATGATAAAAAGCTTGGTCATATGACCTAAAAATTACGCTTTTTATTTTTTTCGAACATTATTTTTTTTTCAAACATATGTTATAATATTCCAGGCTAATGTACTTTCCCGGAAAATTTACAACTGTCCTGCAAGTAAAATATATTCCTTTTTCGAGAAAAAGGGCGTTTCTTCGTTCCATGACGGAGCCGTTGAGTAAGAGAGACTCGGCCTGCTGTCTTAGTCGCCGATACGCCTGATTATCAGATTCTTATCGATCACTTTATGTTGCAGAAATGAAAAACACAACTGCCCTTGACCATTTATCTTTACTGCGTTCCTACATATTATACCTTTTATCCGTCATGTAATTGGACTGCTTTATTTCACTTGCCTTTTACTGATTCGAAAACAGTGACTAAAAGTAAAAACTTTACCAATGTAAATACTACTACCGTGTTTTGTTTTAAAAACCTTTATTGTGAAAATATCAGTATACAAATACGGGCCTATAACCACGTGGGCCGGCCACGGAGCAAACTGAAATCGTATATGATGAGGAGACATTTACACTGTAGAGGAACGTAACGAGCGGGCCATTAGGTTGCAAGAACTAAGGTGTCTAACAGTTGCGGAATCGGTGGACGTACATTTTGTAATTAAAATAAGACAGGGCCACTTACAATAACATTTTCTAGATATACATTTGCGGGCAAGGAGTTACGAGTCCCATTTATACCGGCGCCATTTTGGGCGAGGCCGGGCAGGTCCAAGATATAGTCAAAATGTCTTCACCAACAATCGGCCAGACCAGAACCCCTTTCGGCCCTTTATGCTACAAGATGGTGTCTTCCATTCAGAAAATATTGTTGGCAGCATTTTGAAAGGAAAGATAAACAGCCGTTCTCCTAGTGAGTCTCACATTGTTACATTTAGGAAGAATGTTGAAGAGTAATATGTGGAAAATCTGAAGCCATTTTTCTACAAACTCTCAATCAGCCTAAGTCATGGGCGATCTTTGTCCACACCAGGGCAATAGTGAAGCTGCAGCAGATGCAAAGGAGCTTCAGACAGTCTTACAAGCACTGCTTTTCTAAACATTTTTTTGTATTTTTGCACAGTTTTATATATTTTTTTTTGTTTTTGATGGAGGGGAAACAACAAAAAACAGGCATTGAAAAAAGCTCAACAGTGCAGGGCGCCTTGTGCTGCTTCCGACCTATTCACACATCGGTCCACTACTGACATCACCTCATAAGCCAACGGGGCACCCCACACTGACTTTCGGCGCAGCATTGTAGGATGGCCACACCAGTGCGGCAACTTGCTGGACACCACCTCGGTGCCATCCGGATCTCGGAGCGTTCGAGTCACTGTACCGCAAGAGTGACCGGAACTCAGCTGGTCACGCCGTCTTTCGGCGCAGCATTGTAGGATGGCCACACCAGTGCGGCAACTTGCTGGACACAACCTCGGTGCCATCCGGATCTCGGCGCGTTCGACTCACTGTACCGCAAGAGTGACCGGAACTCAGCTGGACACGCCGTCTTTCGGCGCAGCATTGTAGGATGGCCACACCACTGCAGCAATTTGCTGGACACCACCTTGGGCAACAGTGAAACTGCAGCAGGTGCAAATAAGCTTCAGATAGTCTTACAAGCACAGCTCAGAACTCTCAACTATGGCACTCAATATCCAGGACTTGCCATTCGGATCTTGGCGCCTTGTGCTGGTTCCGACCTATTCACACATCGGTCCACTACTGACATCACCTCATAAGCCAACGGGGCACCCCACGCCGACTTTCGGCACAGCATTGTAGGATGGCCACACCAGTGCAGCAACTTGCTGGACACAACCTCGGTGCCATCCGGATCTCGGCGCGTTCGACTCACTGTACCGCAAGAGTGACCGGAACTCAGCTGGACACGCCGTCTTTCGGCGCAGCATTGTAGGATGGCCACACCAGTACGGCAATTTGCTTGACACCACCTCGGTGCCATCCGGATCTCAGCGCGTTGTGCTGCCTTCGGCCTATTCGCACATCGTTCCGCTACTGACGCCGCCTCACGTGCCAACGGATTTTCTACGGTTTTTGTAGCCCTATGCCGCATAACAGGTCATGTGACTTCTTTATAAAACTTTTCATTGGTTCATTTTACTTTTGGTTTCCTAAAGATGGAAGGCTTGGTCATATGACCTAAAAATAACACTTTTCATTGGTTTAGAACATTTTTTTTTCCCAAACGATGAAAGCCCCACCTTGTTTCTGGATCATTCAGACTGAAGCTGGCGTCAGCATGAGAGCACCACCATCTCGTGGCTCCGTCGTGGTCATTCCGCGAGCAATCATGGCAGCCGCTCCCCACCGGAAGCCTGCGGGAGTCGGGGGCCCCCAAGACTTTTGTACAATCTTCACGGCTGAGGGGACGCTTTTCGAGAATGGAGCCCAAGCCCTAGCAGGCAAGCGTCCGAGTTCCAAAGTGTCCCAGGGCCATTTCAGTGGACCAGGCCCAAAACCGAGGAGCCGTCCGCCATTTTAAGAGCCATGTGGCAGCCGCCTATCGCTGCACTGCAAGAGTGGGAGCAACTCAACAACATGGTGAGCGAGACGCTGTAGCCGCAAGAGCGGGCGCAACTCAGCTAGATGGCCGCCACCTGGGGAGGCCCGTTCACGCCGCCTCCCCCACGCCCCCCCCGGGCCGCCGCACGCCAATTTTCGGAGTAGCATTGTAGGATACCAAAACCAGTGCGGCAGTTTACTGGACATCACCTGGGTGCCTGTCGTACATGTTGTGTCAGCCATGTGACACTGGACACAGACCGCTACTGACGAGGCCTCCCCCCGCACCACCCGGGACGCCCCACGCCAATTTTCGGAGCAGCATTGTAGGATCCCTAAACCAGTGCGGCACCCAGGCGACATCACCTGGGTGCCGTCCAGAACTCTGCACGTTGTGCTGCCTTGGGACTATTCGCACAAAAGACAGCTTCTAACCATTGTTGCTTTTTGTGTTGAGAAATGTTTAAATGTTTTTAGTTTTTGTTCCGTTCGTTAAAGTTAGTAGTTAATAAAGTTTTATAACCTTACTTTGTTGGAGTGTTATCTATTTTTTTTAAAACGGGTGAATGGGGCCTTGAATCGGGTTATTGTCATGTGTGGGCTTTAGAAGTGTGCTGCTGCAGGATCGGACATTTCAAACTCAAATGCACGTTCTTTTTCTTACCTTTCCGAAGCATGGAGCGCAATAGCAGGCAGAGAAAGGGTGATGCACGTGTTGAACACTACCTGACCTGGCAAGTTGCTGGCAGTGCCCCCCCGCCCGCTCCTGAAAGAGGGCACACACACACCGCCGCCCCGAGTACTTCACAAATCTTTAAAAGACCATGCGCTTGTTCATGAGGCTTAAATGGTTTATCACCTCTTCTAGAACCCCTGCATCGACCCTCTGACGTTTCATGGAAAAATTACCATGTAACACAATACCAAGCCCTGTCAGCTGAAACCCCCAAGGAATCGTGGGGCATATTATCAAGGGGGTTTATCTCCGCTTTTTTGGCTTTAAAAGCCATGAAAGCGGAGATAAAATTATTTCCCTATTACCAAGCTGTCGCTAACACCAGTTAGTGACAGCTAAAAGGAGATAGCGACCATCTTGGGCCCCGCTTTGCATGTCAGTGATACTTATCACTAATGACATGCAAAGTGGCGTGCCAAGATGTTAGCGACTGGAAACAGTCCCTAACATCGCTACCTTCTATTACCAACTTTTGGAGATATTCGCGCTAAGCGCGAATATCTCCAAAATCTAACACCTGCCCTGAGCAGTTCTTAGCCATGTTATCCAATGGGAGGTGGATAACATGGCTAAGAGCATTAGGTCGATAATACATGAATATCGCTGACTTTTCTGCGATAATAGCAAGGTTTATCTGCGATAAAAATCGCCGATGTGCGGCGATAATTTTTGTCTCTAAACAAGTTAGAGACAAAAATTATCGCTAGTTGTTCGTAATATGCCCCCGGGTTTTTGCTTGCAGAAATCGGGAGGCGGGAGACTAGCACTGAAATCAGTAGTCACACGCCTGAATCGGGAGGATTGGCATGTCTGAATTCTCTACAGCTGGGGCCATAAACTACATCCGCAGGGTTAGGTGATAGCCTGGGACCAGCCTGGCATCTAAAATGGCTGCCGTGCACGACAAAATTGTGGCATTCGAAAAAAGGCAAGATGGCGCAACATATATCAGCCTCCTCAGCCACCCTCAGGAAACATAGGGGATTAGGATACGTCTCCCGCACCCCCTTATACCTAGTACTTTAATTAACGAAGCACAAAATGGCGAATTCCCGTTTCGCTACCAGTTTGCGGCCCAGTTCGCGGCCCGTGAAGCGCTTCTACCGTGAAAAATCATTTTTTTTTTTTTTTCCCCACGGGACCCTTTAATAACCCCAACAACATTCCTAGGGGGTCAAGAGGGGGATACCTTGCCCCCTTTCATTAAATTCCCCCTTAGTTTTTCACCTTTTCTTCTCTCTCGATCCTACCGAGAGACAAGATGGCGGCCGCTCCGGACTGTCACGCAGCAAAAAAAAAAAAAAGCTCACGCACAGCCGCTGGAAGAGATGTATCAACATATATCAGCCTCCTCAGCCACCCTCAGGAAACATAGGGGATTAGGATACGTCTCCCGCACCCACTTATAACTAGTAATTTAATTAACGAAGCACAAAATGGCGAATTCCCGTTTCGCTACCAGTTCGCGGCCGCGCTTCTACCGTGAAAAATCATTTTTTTTTTATTTTCCCCACGGGACCCTTTAATAACCCCAACAACATTCCTAGGGGGTCAAGAGGGGGATACCTTGCCCCCTTTCATTAAATTCCCCTTTCGTTTTCCACCTCTTCTTCTCTCTCGATCCTACCGAGAGACAAGATGGCGTCCGCTCCGGACTGTTTAGAATGTTGACAGACACCGGAGAGCCAATCAGCTTTCTGCGCGCAAAGTTCCGATAAGCGAAAAGTAAGCGGACCGGATCGCTGCCCAGAGCGCTGTTACAGATATATATCTTGGTTTGAACGTTAATTTCTCAAAAACTACTGGAGCACATATATTGAGACCTAGCAAAGGCACATCGGGCTAACAGTCCCTACAATTTTGCCAAGTTTCGTGCAAATCCATTCAGCCGTTCGAGCTAAAAGTGAGTCCAACCGCCCTATGGAAAAATGAATGGAAAAAACGCGTTTTGGGACCCCCCTTTTTTCTCAGCCCCCCCTTGACGAAACTCCACCAAATTTTCAGGGGCTGCTCAGAATCAAAATGTGCCATTTTCCTGAAATTTTCAGCCGATTCCGTCCACAAACGCCAAAGTTATTAGACATAGAATTTTCAAAAGTCCCATAGAGAAAACATTCTAACTATATATACCTACTGGCTATCGCCAGTAGGTAATATATATATATATATATATATATATATATATATATATATATATATATATATATATATATATATATATATATATATATATATATATATATATATATTGAAGCTCCAGGTTGCCCGCAGGTCCGGACGCACTCCGCCAGCAGCAAGCTTCAAGCCTTGAAAAGGTAGGACTGCCACTGCATTCCGATATGCTCTTGGCTGTGTCGATGTTAGCCTGACGCGTTTCTGAGCTGACCGCTCTCATCAGAGGCTCGACAATTTCACGTGCCGCTTCTGACACGCCCTCTCAGTTGCCATTGGTAGGCCGCCTTATGGTGTTTGCTGGGCCATGTAGTTCGTGTCAGAAATCCATTTCAAAACCCTGTATGGGCCTCGGAATGGGTGACAGTCTTGAATCCTGGAACCGGCTGGCTCACAATCCGAGCTCCTCATGATTCGAAGCCCTGTGACCCCCTCTGTTCCCGGGGTGGTGCAGTCCCTTACGGCCGGGCGGCCGCGTGTAACATTGAAGCTCCAGGTTGCCCGCAGGTCCGGACGCACTCCGCCAGCAGCAAGCTTCAAGCCTTGAAAAGGTAGGACTGCCACTGCATTCCGATATGCTCTTGGCTGTGTCGATGTTAGCCTGACGCGTTTCTGAGCTGACCGCTCTCATCAGAGGCTCGACAATTTCACGTGCCGCTTCTGACACGCCCTCTCAGTTGCCATTGGTAGGCCGCCTTATGGTGTTTGCTGGGCCATGTAGTTCGTGTCAGAAATCCATTTCAAAACCCTGTATGGGCCTCGGAATGGGTGACAGTCTTGAATCCTGGAACCGGCTGGCTCACAATCCGAGCTCCTCATGATTCGAAGCCCTGTGACCCCCTCTGTTCCCGGGGTGGTGCAGTCCCTTACGGCCGGGCGGCCGCGTGTAACATTGAAGCTCCAGGTTGCCCGCAGGTCCGGACGCACTCCGCCAGCAGCAAGCTTCAAGCCTTGAAAAGGTAGGACTGCCACTGCATTCCGATATGCTCTTGGCTGTGTCGATGTTAGCCTGACGCGTTTCTGAGCTGACCGCTCTCATCAGAGGCTCGACAATTTCACGTGCCGCTTCTGACACGCCCTCTCAGTTGCCATTGGTAGGCCGCCTTATGGTGTTTGCTGGGCCATGTAGTTCGTGTCAGAAATCCATTTCAAAACCCTGTATGGGCCTCGGAATGGGTGACAGTCTTGAATCCTGGAACCGGCTGGCTCACAATCCGAGCTCCTCATGATTCGAAGCCCTGTGACCCCCTCTGTTCCCGGGGTGGTGCAGTCCCTTACGGTCGGGCGGCCGCGTGTAACATTGAAGCTCCAGGTTGCCCGCAGGTCCGGACGCACTCCGCCAGCAGCAAGCTTCAAGCCTTGAAAAGGTAGGACTGCCACTGCATTCCGATATGCTCTTGGCTGTGTCGATGTTAGCCTGACGCGTTTCTGAGCTGACCGCTCTCATCAGAGGCTCGACAATTTCACGTGCCGCTTCTGACACGCCCTCTCAGTTGCCATTGGTAGGCCGCCTTATGGTGTTTGCTGGGCCATGTAGTTCGTGTCAGAAATCCATTTCAAAACCCTGTATGGGCCTCGGAATGGGTGACAGTCTTGAATCCTGGAACCGGCTGGCTCACAATCCGAGCTCCTCATGATTCGAAGCCCTGTGACCCCCTCTGTTCCCGGGGTGGTGCAGTCCCTTACGGCCGGGCGGCCGCGTGTAACATTGAAGCTCCAGGTTGCCCGCAGGTCCGGACGCACTCCGCCAGCAGCAAGCTTCAAGCCTTGAAAAGGTAGGACTGCCACTGCATTCCGATATGCTCTTGGCTGTGTCGATGTTAGCCTGACGCGTTTCTGAGCTGACCGCTCTCATCAGAGGCTCGACAATTTCACGTGCCGCTTCTGACACGCCCTCTCAGTTGCCATTGGTAGGCCGCCTTATGGTGTTTGCTGGGCCATGTAGTTCGTGTCAGAAATCCATTTCAAAACCCTGTATGGGCCTCGGAATGGGTGACAGTCTTGAATCCTGGAACCGGCTGGCTCACAATCCGAGCTCCTCATGATTCGAAGCCCTGTGACCCCCTCTGTTCCCGGGGTGGTGCAGTCCCTTTCGGCCGGGCGGCCGCGTGTAACATTGAAGCTCCAGGTTGCCCGCAGGTCCGGACGCACTCCGCCAGCAGCAAGCTTCAAGCCTTGAAAAGGTAGGACTGCCACTGCATTCCGATATGCTCTTGGCTGTGTCGATGTTAGCCTGACGCGTTTCTGAGCTGACCGCTCTCATCAGAGGCTCGACAATTTCACGTGCCGCTTCTGACACGCCCTCTCAGTTGCCATTGGTAGGCCGCCTTATGGTGTTTGCTGGGCCATGTAGTTCGTGTCAGAAATCCATTTCAAAACCCTGTATGGGCCTCGGAATGGGTGACCTTCTTGAATCCTGGAACCGGCTGGCTCACAATCCGAGCTCCTCATGATTCGAAGCCCTGTGACCCCCTCTGTTCCCGGGGTGGTGCAGTCCCTTACGGCCGGGCGGCCGCGTGTAACATTGAAGCTCCAGGTTGCCCGCAGGTCCGGACGCACTCCGCCAGCAGCAAGCTTCAAGCCTTGAAAAGGTAGGACTGCCACTGCATTCCGATATGCTCTTGGCTGTGTCGATGTTAGCCTGACGCGTTTCTGAGCTGACCGCTCTCATCAGAGGCTCGACAATTTCACGTGCCGCTTCTGACACGCCCTCTCAGTTGCCATTGGTAGGCCGCCTTATGGTGTTTGCTGGGCCATGTAGTTCATGTCAGAAATCCATTTCAAAACCCTGTATGGGCCTCGGAATGGGTGACAGTCTTGAATCCTGGAACCGGCTGGCTCACAATCCGAGCTCCTCATGATTCGAAGCCCTGTGACCCCCTCTGTTCCCGGGGTGGTGCAGTCCCTTACGGCCGGGCGGCCGCATGTAACATTGAAGCTCCAGGTTGCCCGCAGGTCCGGACGCACTCCGCCAGCAGCAAGCTTCAAGCCTTGAAAAGGTAGGACTGCCACTGCATTCCGATATGCTCTTGGCTGTGTCGATGTTAGCCTGACGCGTTTCTGAGCTGACCGCTCTCATCAGAGGCTCGACAATTTCACGTGCCGCTTCTGACACGCCCTCTCAGTTGCCATTGGTAGGCCGCCTTATGGTGTTTGCTGGGCCATGTAGTTCGTGTCAGAAATCCATTTCAAAACCCTGTATGGGCCTCGGAATGGGTGACAGTCTTGAATCCTGGAACCGGCTGGCTCACAATCCGAGCTCCTCATGATTCGAAGCCCTGTGACCCCCTCTGTTCCCGGGGTGGTGCAGTCCCTTACGGCCGGGCGGCCGCGTGTAACATTGAAGCTCCAGGTTGCCCGCAGGTCCGGACGCACTCCGCCAGCAGCAAGCTTCAAGCCTTGAAAAGGTAGGACTGCCACTGCATTCCGATATGCTCTTGGCTGTGTCGATGTTAGCCTGACGCGTTTCTGAGCTGACCGCTCTCATCAGAGGCTCGACAATTTCACGTGCCACTTCTGACACGCCCTCTCAGTTGCCATTGGTAGGCCGCCTTATGGTGTTTGCTGGGCCATGTAGTTCGTGTCAGAAATCCATTTCAAAACCCTGTATGGGCCTCGGAATGGGTGACAGTCTTGAATCCTGGAACCGGCTGGCTCACAATCCGAGCTCCTCATGATTCGAAGCCCTGTGACCCCCTCTGTTCCCGGGGTGGTGCAGTCCCTTACGGCCGGGCGGCCGCGTGTAACATTGAAGCTCCAGGTTGCTCGCAGGTCCGGACGCACTCCGCCAGCAGCAAGCTTCAAGCCTTGAAAAGGTAGGACTGCCACTGCATTCCGATATGCTCTTGGCTGTGTCGATGTTAGCCTGACGCGTTTCTGAGCTGACCGCTCTCATCAGAGGCTCGACAATTTCACGTGCCGCTTCTGACACGCCCTCTCAGTTGCCATTGGTAGGCCGCCTTATGGTGTTTGCTGGGCCATGTAGTTCGTGTCAGAAATCCATTTCAAAACCCTGTATGGGCCTCGGAATGGGTGACAGTCTTGAATCCTGGAACCGGCTGGCTCACAATCCGAGCTCCTCATGATTCGAAGCCCTGTGACCCCCTCTGTTCCCGGGGTGGTGCAGTCCCTTACGGCCGGGCGGCCGCGTGTAACATTGAAGCTCCAGGTTGCCCGCAGGTCCGGACGCACTCCGCCAGCAGCAAGCTTCAAGCCTTGAAAAGGTAGGACTGCCACTGCATTCCGATATGCTCTTGGCTGTGTCGATGTTAGCCTGACGCGTTTCTGAGCTGACCGCTCTCATCAGAGGCTCGACAATTTCACGTGCCGCTTCTGACACGCCCTCTCAGTTGCCATTGGTAGGCCGCCTTATGGTGTTTGCTGGGCCATGTAGTTCGTGTCAGAAATCCATTTCAAAACCCTGTATGGGCCTCGGAATGGGTGACAGTCTTGAATCCTGGAACCGGCTGGCTCACAATCCGAGCTCCTCATGATTCGAAGCCCTGTGACCCCCTCTGTTCCCGGGGTGGTGCAGTCCCTTACGGCCGGGCGGCCGCGTGTAACATTGAAGCTCCAGGTTGCTCGCAGGTCCGGACGCACTCCGCCAGCAGCAAGCTTCAAGCCTTGAAAAGGTAGGACTGCCACTGCATTCCGATATGCTCTTGGCTGTGTCGATGTTAGCCTGACGCGTTTCTGAGCTGACCGCTCTCATCAGAGGCTCGACAATTTCACGTGCCGCTTCTGACACGCCCTCTCAGTTGCCATTGGTAGGCCGCCTTATGGTGTTTGCTGGGCCATGTAGTTCGTGTCAGAAATCCATTTCAAAACCCTGTATGGGCCTCGGAATGGGTGACAGTCTTGAATCCTGGAACCGGCTGGCTCACAATCCGAGCTCCTCATGATTCGAAGCCCTGTGACCCCCTCTGTTCCCGGGGTGGTGCAGTCCCTTACGGCCGGGCGGCCGCGTGTAACATTGAAGCTCCAGGTTGCCCGCAGGTCCGGACGCACTCCGCCAGCAGCAAGCTTCAAGCCTTGAAAAGGTAGGACTGCCACTGCATTCCGATATGCGGACCTGCGGGCAACCTGGAGCTTCAATATTAATGTTATTCAATGTTCATATACATATTCAATGTTAAATCTCAAAATTCTATTTGGAATAACTTTGGCACCGGTTGACGAATCTGCGTGAAAATTTCCTGAAAATGGCCTCGTCGAGCTCCGGTCCTTCCTTGAAAGTTTGTGGGGGATACGTCAAGCGGGGGCCGAGATAAAAGGGGGGTCTCAAAACGCGTTTTCCCCATGTAAATTTCCATAGGGCGGTCGATTTCACTTTTAGCCCAAACGGCTGAATGGATTTCCACCAAACTTGGCAAAATTGAAGGGACTGGTAGCCCGATGTGCCTTTGCTATGTCTCAAGATATGTGCTGCAGTGGATTTTGAGTAATTTAGGTGCCAAAAAATATATATATCTATAGGCGCTCTCCGGCGCGCGCACCGGAGTGCGCTCCAGGCGCGACACGCGACTTGCGCGCAGGAAGCTGATTGGCTCTTGGGTGTCTGTAAACATTCTAAACAGTCTGGAGCGGCCGCCATCTTGTGTCTCGGTAAAATCGAGACACAAGGGGTTTGAAAAAAAAAAGGGCGAATGACCATGAGGGGGAAGAGTAGACCCCCTCTGACCCCCTAGGTTTGATGTAGGGGCTAAAATAGGGTCCTGCGGGGCATTACATTTTTTTTTATTTTTTCGTTTTGCGCGGGGGAAGCGCATGGTACGCGCACCGGCGAAGCACGGGGAAAATCCAGGACCATATTTATGAAGGCCTTGCGCTGCCAGTTTTGCGCCTCCTGTGCGTCAATTTTTGTGACGCACCAGCGGTGTAAAAAAATCCGCATTGTTATGCAATATTTAAAAAGTGACGCATCTATCTAGATGCGTTACTTTTTAAATATAGTGCAACGAGGCACATTTTTTTACACTGCTGGTGTGATGCGTCACTTTTCTGTGCGCACTCCTTATGACATTCCAGATGTGTCATATTTAATGTATGACGAATCATGTTGCAAGGAGTTACAAATACATCAGTATTTCTGACATATCTGTAAACATAAAAGTGATGCGAGGCAGGTGCAAGATTTTGACGCAACAGCATCCTAAAAGTGACGCAGAGAAATCTTATAGATTTCAGTACGTCGTTATTACCAAGCTTTTTGCGGGGGAATGCCCCCTCTGCATACATTATACCTGACGCAGATATAATGTGGCGCAGAGTTTTAAAAAGTGACCCATGTACCTAGATGCGTCACTTTTTAAAAATAGCGTCAGGTATAATGCATGCAGAGGGGGTGTTCTCCCGCAAAAAGCTTTGTAATAGCGACGCAGTGAAATCTTTGAGATTTCACTGCGTCACTTTTAGGATGCTGTTGCGTCAAAATCTTGCGCCTGCTTTACAGCAGGTGTTAGACTGACGCAAGACTTTTCACATGGTGCTTTTTCCATGTGAAAGGACACATTACTGGAGTTGCGTCACTTTTGTGACGCACTCCAGCAATGCGTTACTTGGAATGTCATAAGGAGTGCGCACAGAAAAGTGACGCATCGCACCAGTGGTGTAAAAAAATGTGCCTCGTTGCGTTATATTTAAAAAGTGACGTATCTAGGTAGATGGGTCACTTTTTAAAATCAAGCGCCACATTATATCTGCGTGAGGTATAATGCATGCAGAGGGGGTGTTCCCCCGCAAAAAGCTTTGTAATAGCGACGCAGTGAAATGTTTGAGATTTCACTGCGTCACTTTTAGGATGCTGTTGCGTCCTTTAAATATAGTGCAACGAGGCACATTTTATTACACTGCTGGTGTGATGCGTCACTTTTCTGTGCGCACTCCTTATGACATTCCAGATGTGTCATATTTAATGTATGACGAATCATGTTGCAAGGAGTTACAGATACGTCAGTATTTCTCACATATCTGTAAACATGAAAGTGACGCGAGGCAGGCGCAAGATTTTGACGCAACAGCATCCTAAAAGTGACGCAGAGAAATCTCATAGATTTCAGTACGTCGTTATTACCAAGCTTTTTGCTGGGGAATGCCCCCTCTGCATACATTATACCTGATGCAGATATAATGTGGCGCAGAGTTTTAAAAAGTGACCCATGTACCTAGATGCGTCACTTTTTAAAAATAGTGTCAGGTATAATGCATGCAGAGGGGGTGTTCCCCTGCAAAAAGCTTGGTAATAATGACGCAGTGCGTCACTTTTAGGATGCTGTTGCGCCAAAATCTTGCGCCTGCTTCACAGCAAACCTTTCACATGGTGCTTTTTCCATGTGAAAGGACACATTACTGGAGTTGCGTCACTTTTGTGACGCACTCCAGCAATGCGTTACTTTTGTGTTTACAGATACGTCAGAAATACTGACATATCTGTAACTCCTTGCGAATTGATTAGTCATATATTAAATATGACATATCTGGAATGTCATAAGGAGTGCGTCCAGAAAAGTGACGCATCGCTGTTTTCACGTAGCGATGCGTCACTTTTCAGAAATGAGGCCTCCAGTTTATTCACTGTGTCATAACTTTCTTTTCTAACACTCACCTTCTTTCATTCCTCCTACTTCACTTCCTTTCACCTCTCATACCTTTCTGTTCTTTCTTACTCATTCTCCTTTCAATTATCAATGCACTATATTTCACTTACTCTTCATTTTTTTAAGAATATAGCTCTTTGATGAGAATTGGAGGTAGTTCTGAAAAGAACTTTTGGTTTTCTTCTTTTAACTGAACAGGAACAAAAACAGGGAATGGAAACTGCTCAACAGGAGCAAAAAGAAAAGAAAAAAAATAGGGGTGGGATGGGCAGCGATGGTTCTCCAATGCTCGAACCATGAGCAGGACACTTTGCTCCCCATAGGTGAGGAGTTGATTGCAGTATCTGCATTTGACGACCCCATGGTTAAATGCAGGTTGTATGTTTGCCACCTGCTCCTGCGATTGCTCTCTCCCAGAAGAAGTTGCTCCTCCTGTTGATGTAGAGGCCCCATCTCTGGGAACCTCTTGTGCCAGAGCCCTGACACTTTCCCGGGCAAAATTCTGGGGGTGCCTCCTCTCCACATGGCGAATCATGGTGAAGTTGCCAAAAGAGTACTTTTTTGGGGGGTTACCCCGTGACAGGACCTGTTTGCAGATCCTGCACTCTACTTTTGGTGCATTCACCTTTTTCTGGTCTGCTGGAAACTTAAAAAATTTCCAGATGAAATGCTCTTTGACCTTCGGCTGAGGAGGCTCTTCATCAATGAAATCATTGGAATCATCTTCACTGCTGGATGGTCTGGCAGCCATGATTATCCAAGAAATATGCAAGAGCAAAAAGGCAGGTCTTTCAGTCACAAAAGTGAAAGAAGAAGTGAAGGAAATGGGTGGGGATTTCATTCATTGTAAAAAAAAACTGTTAGCAACCAATGAAAAGTGTTATTTTAGGGTCACATGACCCGACGCGTTTACGCTACGCGCTCCGGAGCACTTCCGGTGCGTTTACGCAGCGCGATCGTAGGCGCTTCCGGTGCGCAAACGTGGCGCGATCGTAGTCGCTTTTGCGTGCGTTTATGCGCCGCGAACGTAGGCGCTTCCGAGGGCACTTACGTTGCGCGCCGAAGTGACGTCATCAAACTTTTACAGAACTGCATAATCATTTTCCTTATTAAAAAAAACTAATTTTATTTGTATGGTACGAAATGTTTTGCATTATTATTAACTTTTCATTCATATTTTTTTTTCACGAACGACAGTTGCGCTCTGGGTGCGCTTTCAGATGAGCTCACGGAACACCTGCCGTCCAATGGGGTCACTCACCTGGCTATTTGAACTGCCTTTGAAAGTCAAAGCTGATTTTCTCCTCTCAACTCGCAACCGGCACTGAGGAAAGCACAATGCTGAAACGCGTCTGCCATAAGTTTGCCAGGAGATGGGAGACAGGACTCTGTGAATGCGCATCAGTGCTTTAAATGGTGGAAATAAAGTTACCCGAGTGAAGCTCATGCATGTGTCAGACCGGTTTCGTACCGAGACGGGAATGGTGGCAATTTATGAATGCGGAGGTCGGCTCTGCATTACTGGCACGCCTCTTGTTCAGGAGCTCCGCATATGGCCGACAAAAACTGTGGTGTATGTGCACGGACTGCACAAATGCGGCGCCCCCCCAGCCTGGATGGAAGTGTAGGCAATGGGGAAAGAGCAACAGTCTGTCTGTTGGTGAGCTGAGCTCGGGTGAGTAATCTCCGCCATGGATTGTGCCTCACGTAGGAAACAGGGCGCTTGGACGGCTGACGAAGTCGGGGCATAACTGTATGTCTGAAGAGATCACTGTATCAAACTCACGTGTCTGAAGTGAACTTTTCCTGTCTAAAGCATGATCTACGCACTGGAGAAACCACGGCATCAGAGAGGGGAAAAGCACTTGTGCTGTGCGGAACTTTCCCTGTCCTCTCTCTGTGCGAACACCTGCCGTCCAATGGGGTCACTCACCTGGCTATTTGAACTGCCTTTGAAAGTCAAAGCTGATTTTCTCCTCTCAACTCGCAACCGGCACTGAGGAAAGCACAATGCTGAAACGCGTCTGCCATAAGTTTGCCAGGAGATGGGAGACAGGACTCTGTGAATGCGCATCAGTGCTTTAAATGGTGGAAATAAAGTTACCCGAGTGAAGCTCATGCATGTGTCAGACCGGTTTCGTACCGAGACGGGAATGGTGGCAATTTATGAATGCGGAGGTCGGCTCTGCATTACTGGCACGCCTCTTGTTCAGGAGCTCCGCATATGGCCGACAAAAACTGTGGTGTATGTGCACGGACTGCACAAATGCGGCACCCCCCCAGCCTGGATGGAAGTGTAGGCAATGGGGAAAGAGCAACAGTCTGTCTGTTGGTGAGCTGAGCTCGGGTGAGTAATCTCCGCCATGGATTGTGCCTCACGTAGGAAACAGGGCGCTTGGACGGCTGACGAAGTCGGGGCATAACTGTATGTCTGAAGAGATCACTGTATCAAACTCACGTGTCTGAAGTGAACTTTTCCTGTCTAAAGCATGATCTACGCACTGGAGAAACCACGGCATCAGAGAGGGGAAAAGCACTTGTGCTGTGCGAAACTTTCCCTGTCCTCTCTCTGTGCGAACACCTGCCGTCCAATGGGGTCACTCACCTGGCTATTTGAACTGCCTTTGAAAGTCAAAGCTGATTTTCTCCTCTCAACTCGCAACCGGCACTGAGGAAAGCACAATGCTGAAACGCGTCTGCCATAAGTTTGCCAGGAGATGGGAGACAGGACTCTGTGAATGCGCATCAGTGCTTTAAATGGTGGAAATAAAGTTACCCGAGTGAAGCTCATGCATGTGTCAGACCCGTTTTGTACCGAGACGGGAATGGTGGCAATATATATATATATACATACATATACATATATATATATATATGTATATGTATATGTATGTATATATATATATATATATATATATATATATATATATATATAAGAATCCACGATCCTGAAGCGCCGAAGACACCAAACGGACACAGCCAGGTACAGACCACAGACCAAGGATTTCAGAAGAAAATAATGTGCTTTATTCCATCAATGGGGATGGCAGCATGACGCGTTTCGTCCGGGGAACCCGGACTTGATCACATGACAAGACCCAGAGACATGAGTGGTTAAATACTGGTACAAAAAACGGAACTCCTCCCACATAATAATAGCCATGAAAGAATATATATATATATATATATATATATATGAATTTTGCAACAAAGGATGCCGCACTCTGGAACTTGTATTTTATTGCACAGACCCCAGTCTGTCACACCGATGCGTTTCGGCCTGGTCGGCCTTTCTCACGGTAGGTGGCACTACATTTTGCATGTGTTTTTTCTCATTTCCTGCAATTATACTATCCCATTGACTTCTGGGATTTGTAGTTCACATTATTCAATAAAGATCACCTTGTGACAGTTCAGTTTTTTTAAAAACGCAATCATGTTACATTTCACAATTACCGTTTTAGTATATCAGGCGTAATATCACAATTTTGCATATTTCTAGATATGGATATTGGGGGGCAATTATTCGTATATTTCACCCATGGTTAGTTTGTATAAAAGAAAGACTGTATGTATAGCACATTTCAGAATAACCTTTCTAAATGCATTGTGATTTATGATTTGTAAATCAAAACAAATCAAACATCAGGTAGAACATCAGGTAGAACAATCTGTATATAATTATGGGTATTCTATCCACTAATGTTTGATTTACAAAGCAAAAGTCACAATGTATTTAGAATGGATATTCTGAAATGTACTATGCATACAGAATTTAAAAAAAACTGAAATGCATATATATATATTCAACATTCTATTGGGAATAACTTTGGCGCCGGTGGACGATTCTTCGCACATTTCTCAAAGTAGGTGGCCCGCTCCGCTCCGCTCCTTCCCTTAAAATGTGGGGGGGATTCGTCAAGCGGGGGCCGAGATAAAAGGGGGGTCCCAAAACGTGTTTTCTCCATGTCAATTTCCATAGGGCGGTCGAACTCACTTTTAGCCCGAACAGCTGAATGGATTTCCACCAAACTTGGCAAAATTGTAGGGACTTGTAGCCCGATGTGCCTTTGCTATGTCTCAAGATATGTGCTCCAGTGGATTTTGAGTAATTTAGGTTCAAAAAAATATATATATCTATAGGCGCGCCCCGGTACGCGCACCGGGCGCGCTACACGTCTTGCGTACGGAAAGCTGATTGGCTCACGGGTGTCTGTAAACATTCGAAACAGTCCGGAGCGGCCGCCATCTTGTGTCTCGGTAGGATCGAGACACCAGAGGTGGCAAAAACAAAGGGGGAAATGACCATAAAGGGGCAGGGTAGACCTCCCCTGATCCCCTAGGTTTGATGTGGGGGCCATAAAAGGGCGATTTTCACGGGGGGCGCCTGGTACGTGCCCCGGGGAGCACACCGGGGAGCGTACCAAGGGGAAAAAGAATGACAGTTTTTAAAAAAAGTAGCTGTTTCAAAAAAAATGTTCTTTTTGTTGTTATTTTTAAATTGTATTTAAGTACCTACATGTAGGTACCAATGCAGAGTCTTAAATTTAATGTACACCGTCTCCTCTGTAGATATCTTGCATGTTGTTATAGAAGTTATTGTGGTATATGGAATTCATACCAAAGTGTATCAGGAAAGCAGAAACAGATATTTTAAGCAATCCCTCAGAAGTCCTAGGGGATCATGGGTAATCTATCCTGTTCCCTTATGATGAAAAAGAGATGTAAAATACACATTGGAGATAATATAGTGGGAGAAAGGTAGTAACTATGAGTAAACTTACAATGTAACACAAAAAAGTTGCATAGTATACTATAAGTCTCACTTTATAATATAAACATTTTGGTACTACTTCATGAAATACATATTAAAAAGAATAATGTCTCAAACTATTTTTAATTAGTAAATATAATAGTATTCTTCTGATTCTTTTTCAAAATTTAATAAAACTGCTAACATAATATCGTCCGGAATTTCCTCATAATCATTAGTACATGATTCTATTTGTTCCAAAGATTCTAGTAACTGTTGGTCGAAAGAGTCATCCATGAAATTAAATTCATCTTTTTGTTCTTCTGGATTTTCCACCTTTACTTCAAAAGAAATAACAGTTGATTGTTTTTCTCCTTTCATTCTTTCGCTGAAAATTGCATAAAAAATAAATATATTAGTAGAGTTAGGGCACTGTTGGGTTTAAGTTCAGACAGGTACTTTTGAGTTTTTAACAGTGAATTTATCTTTGGGCAGTGTATGGTTTCAAGCAGGAAATAGAACTATTAAAAAGTGCATGTGATGAAGCCTACGTAAATTCATAATTATACCAGAGAAGCCTAACTCAATTCATAATAATAACAGAGAAGTCTATCTCAATCTCTAGCTCTTACAGAGGGACAGTATATAATTATCAGAAAACGTTTTCCCAAATTAACATAAAGTGCATAACATAGTTCTCCCTTCATATTAACAACTTACCTTTTTCAAAGTAGTTGAAGTTTTCTGTCAACATTCTTTCCAAATGTACCTTAGGTAGTATTAGTCAAAATGGCTGTGTTTCCCTCTCATTTTTCATATATATTCATGTACTTAACCAATCAAATGTCAGTAAAAAAAGTACAAAATGTAAGTAACATTTTAATTGGTTGAAAATTCATATGTGTTTTTGTCATGTAATTTACCTTAGGATATTTAGACAGGGCTACAACCCAAATGGCTCAATGGAGTACCACCAAATTTGGGTAAATGGTAGGGACTGCTATGTAGAAGGGCCTATTCTATATTTTAAAATATATATTTGACTAATTAAAACTTTTTTTTTCTTTTGTCTTTCACAGATACAAAGTGTAGTCTGTCATCACCCTTTGCTTTAATCTCACTACTTTTCTCTCACCCCACCTCACCCGTTTCCTTACTCTGCTTCCCTCACTTATTCTTATCCTCCATGTTTACTTCTCTTTTCCTTACTTTCCTACCTCATTCAACTTCTTTCAGTGCCCCTGCTCACCCACACTCCCTCACTTACCTTTTTTTTCTGGTTCACTTAGTCCCTTTCTGTCACTCCTTCCTTTAGTCTCTCTGTTCTCTCTCTCTGTCACTCCCCATGTCTTACCCTAATTCACTTTTATCCACCCTCTTTGACCCCTCTTTACTTACACTCACTGCTCTTTTCTTTCCCTCCATCACCGCTGTTCCTTTTCTCTGGTTCCGTCACTACCCGTCATTCCCCATCCTTTACTCTCCTTCCTTTTACTTTCATTACCCATTCACATTCTCCCAGAACCTCTGCTTTAGTCTTCTTCCTCTTTCTTCTCTTCTTTTGCTCCCTTATTCATTTTCCTTTTCTCAGTTACTTCCTCTTATACCTTTTCTCTGTTTTACTATCTATTACACAGTCCCTCTGTGTCTAGCTCTCTTTCTCTTTACACCACTCTCTCTGTCCCCATTCCTCATGCTCACTCCTTCATTATTTTTTATTTTTTTTTATTTTTTGGTGCGCTGACGGGACGCGCCCCAGTACGCGCACCGGGGCGCTCTCTGTTATGCGCACCGGGAGCGCACCAGGGTGAAACATAAAAAAAATATATATATACTTTAAAAAAAGGTATTACATTAATATACAATATAGGATTCATTTTTAGAAAAAAATACCTTTCTTAGCTATAGACATTTTCTAATAAATAACATTAAAAATTCACTAAAAAACACATAGGTATGAGGCCCTATATAAGGTTAGGATTTAGCATTTAAAAAACCTATGAAATTCACTGAAAAAACCATAGATTTCACACACGTTATGGTTAGGAATTAGCATTTAAAAAACCTTTGAAATTCACTGAAAAAACCATAGGTTTCACCCCAGTTATAGTTAGGAATTAGCATTTAAAAAACCTAGTAAATTCACTGAAAAAACCATAGGTTTCACACCAGTTATAGTTAGCTGGAGATTTTACTGACATAAAACCATTGAAATTCCACGTTATAGTTAGTTGGACTCACTATAACTTGCGCGCCTACAATGCACTGCTGATGACGTCACATATTACATCACTCATGACATGGTCAGTGACATCACTCATGACATCACTGATGACACCATCCTTATGACAGAGTCAGAGACCTCCTTTCAGTGTAATGTAACCCTTGAAACACATATTCAAAAATATAAACTAAAATTTTCAAAAAAATGGAGATACCCATACTAGTTACAACAACCAATTCAGTAATACCACCATCTATATACACATCCACTCATTCACCAACAGTTGTATATAGTCACTCATACATATATTCACTCATCATATGTAGTGATACACCTATACATCCTGTTACACACCAACAGTCATCCAAAAGTTACTCACACACATACTCACACATGCAAATTAACTATTGAACATCCATTAATTTGCATATACGGCTATACACACACTACGACTTTACTTCTAAGGAAACTTACACATACTCACTCTCCTAAACAATCACTTATAGAAACACATAATTATTTAAACAGGAACTCTTACAATCTCTCACTCTCACATATACTCACTTATATACATCAATACTCACATATACTAGATTAAAACATATGTCGTTACTAAAAAAGACAATAGTGAGACAGTCATTCACTCACTAACACACACATATACACACTCATCCACCTATACAGTCCTGCACATATGCTGTCTTCAAAACACATACAAACAGTGAGTCAGTCACCAACCCATGCAGCTGCTTATACACAAAGTGAAACACAGATACATATATTTCAATATTTAAAAGTTACTTGTTAATATACGTATTTACTAAAATACACTTAATAAGGCAGTGAACCAAACAATTTATTTATAAAAAACATATTAAACATAAACATCCATTTAGACACATATTTTACCATTTATTCTTCCATCAACCTTTACAAATACATATATAAAACATATTTATTTTTCAGAAAGACACACATTCACTGGATGGTGTCATCAGTGATGTCATGAGTGATGTCACTGACCATGTCATGAGTGATGTAATATGTGACGTCATCAGCAGTGCATTGCGGGCGCGCAAGTTATAGTGAGTCCAACTAACTATAACGTGGAATATCAATGGTTTTATGTCAGTAAAATTTCCGCTAACTATAACTGGTGTGAAACCTATGGTTTTTTCAGTGAATTTACTAGGTTTTTTAAATGCTAATTCCTAACTTTAACTGGTGTGAAACCTATGTTTTTTTCAGTGAATATATATATATATATATATATATATATATATATATATATATATATATATATATATATATATATATATATATATATATATATATATTCAATGAAAAAACCATAGGTTATACTCCATATATAGTTAGGAATTAGCATTTACAAAACCTTATTTTACTCGCATAAAACCATTGAAATTCCATATATAGTTAGATGCGCTAACTATATATCGCGCACCCGCAATCCACTGCTGATGATGTCACATATTACATCATTCATGACATGGTCAGTGACATCACTGATGACATCACTGATGACATCTCAAATGACATCACTGATGACATCACTGATCACAACATCCAGTGATTGTATGTGTCTGTAAAGTTTAAATATGTTTTACATATTGAAGAATGAGTGGATGTATAAGTGTCTGGATGAAGAATTTAGTAGGTGCATGACTGACTGTATGAAAGAGTGATTAAATGTGTCTCACTGAGTGCATGGGTTAGTGACTAAACTGTCTTAATTTGTGCATCAGTATGTTTGTTGTTGTGTAAGCTGCTGCATGTGTTGATCAGTAGCTATAAGAGTGGCCATATGGGTTATTGATTGGTTGCCCAAGTATTTGAATGGGAGGCTGAGTGTGTGTGTGGGTGGCTAGGAGGTGCGTGACTCTGTGCATAGATGTGTAAGCAGTTGATTCACTAGGAGTATGAGTTCAAGAGTGCATGTGGAAACAGCTATATGGGCGGTTGACTGTGCATGGGTGTGTTGGTGAGTGAATGGATTTCTCATTGCTACATGTGCAAGTAAGTACGTATGTAAAACACAATACATGTGAGAGTTGAGATATATAAATAACTGAACATAAGAGCCAGTGAATGTGTGAGTGGCTGTATCGATCACTGTGAGCTTGTATCAGGGATTATATAAGAGAGTAAATATGTGTTATTATATGTTTGAATAAGTAAGATGTGTATAACTGTATAGTTGAGGAAATGGAGGTGTGATTGATTCTTTGCATGACTGACTAGGTGTGTGAGTAACTCCATGGATGAGTGACAGTCTGTGAGTGTCTGTTTATACTGAGTGTATGTAAGGTTATATTAGAGTCTGAAGAGGTTCATTGTATTATCACATGAGTGATGTGATCAGTGATGACAAATGAGATGTCATCAGTGATGTCATTTGAGTTGTCATCAGTGATGTCATCAGTGATGTCATTTGAGATGTCATCAGTGATGTCATCAGTGATGTCACTGACCATGTCATGAATGATGTAATATGTGACATCATCAGCAGTGGATTGCGGGTGCGCGATATATAGTTAGCGCATCTAACTATATATGGAATTTCAATGGTTTTATGCGAGTAAAATAAGGTTTTGTAAATGCTAATTCCTAACTATATATGGAGTATAACCTATGGTTTTTTCATTGAATTTCAATGGTTTTTTGAAAGCTAATATTTCTATCTCTAAAATGTATTTTTCTTAAAATCATAAAATATATTGTACATTTTTTTATACAATTTTTTTTTTTAAAAAATTGTTCCGCTCCTAGTCCGCGAACTAGTCAGCTTCCCGTTAGCTGAATTCAAAGCCGCGACTTGGTGCGCGAGCCGGTAATCGCTCCTTAAGCGTGACTGTTACGTTATCATGACGTTTTGCGTTGTCGCGTAATACGTTATCCGACGCGCCAAGTTAGCGGACTCGAAAGCGGATTGGATAGCGGCGCAAAGCGCGAAACGTAAAGACAGCAGGTCATGTGACTTGATAATAACACTTTTCATTAGTTCATTTCACTTTTGGTTTCCTAATGATGTAATACTAGGTCATGTGATCTAAAATTAACACTCTTCATTGGTTTAGAACTTTGGCTTTTCCCAAATGATGAAAACCCCTCCTTCTTTCCTCACTCTGACTTTCATCTTGATGAGAGAAAGACCTTTGTACAATCCAGGGAAATGGCTTCTGTTGTAGCTTCTGGTAGTGTTCCCCCACCACCACCTCCACCTCCTCATGGAAAGAAAGGACCACCAACTCAACCAATCTTTCAAGAAGAGGAAGAGCGGGAAGAAGAGGAAGAGTCTGAATATTTGCCTGAGGAGCCCAGGAGATACAACAGGAAGGAAAATTTCATTTGGCAATTTTTCAAATTTCCACCAGGGCAAAAGAAAGTGAACGCCAGGTATGTCTTTTGCCGAATCTGTGACGAACGTCTTTCTAGAGGCACGGATAAAAAATATAGTTATGGGAATTTCACTATGCACAGACACATGAGCAGGTGGCACCCAAATAACTACAGTGCAGCTCAGCTTCGAGACGAACAACAGAATTCACCAGCAATAGCCAGAAGATCGGTTGTGCCAGAAATAACGGGACCTGAAGCAAGGGAGCTGATCCCAAATATTCAAATGGACATGGGGGAAGTCAAACAAGTTTGTATGAGGTGCAATCAAACATTATGCTACCGCGAAAGTAGTATAACTCTTATCATTAGAGCCATCAAAAATCATGTATGTCCAAAACGCCCCCAAAAATAAATTCTTCTTTTTTTTGTTGCTCCTGTTGAGCCCTCTTCGATGAATCATTTTTGTTTCCCCCCCTCCACCCAAAAAATAAAAAAAAATACAAAATGTTCAGAAAAAAACAAAAAAATATAAAAAATGTTCAGAAAACGAATTAAAAAAATTTAAAACAACAAAAACAAAAAAAAAGTTCTTTTCAGAACTACCTCCCCATTATTAAAAATAATTGGTAGAATTCTTTGAACTCTGCCAAGCTCTATTTCTATTAGTTCGCTCCCAGTTCGCTATCCGGTACGCGAACTTTGAGCGCACCCAAAAAAATTTTTTTTAAAAAAGGAACAGTAAGTATAAGGAAAGAAAACAGACAGCTATGTTACTATAAAGATAGCTATAGGGAGTAAAGAAAAGATACTGTGACCCGCAATTCACTTCTGACCATGTCATATATTACACTATTTTTCACATAGTCAGTGACATCATCAGCAGTGGATTCCGAGTAACAGTTTTTTTTGTTTACGTCCCATAGCTGTCTTTTTTGTAATATAACTGTCTGTTTTCTATCCTTAAACTTACTGTTCTTTTTTTTAACGAGATAACAGATATGCCCAATTATTACATCATTCATAACATAGTCAGTGACATCATCAGCAGTGGAATGCAGGTTAAAAAAGTAGAAAACATTTACCTTATAATTCTTGTTAATTTTTAACGAAAATTTTTCATACATTCAATCTGTAAAAGAGAGAACAAACATTTCCAAAAATATTAAAACATGTATTTAAAAATTAGAAAAAAGAAGGGAAAAGGTTCAAGAAGAAACACTTTTTAAACAACTTTGACACTTATATAAACCTCTACTTCTCTACGACCCCTACACAATCCTAAATATATTTATTTTCAACAAACAGTATCTTCATGCTGATGAAATGAGGCCTATTTTGAAATATGATGCTTCTTTTGCATTGCTTATGTCTCACAATAGTGATGCCATAACAGCGCAAAAGAGATGTGAAACCATCATAAAATTGTGTCTAACATTTAAAATGATTATTTTAGGATGCAAATAAGATGTGTGCTTTCAAGAGCTTTCTTTGAGGTGAGGCCTCTTTTCTTTTTAAAAAAAAAAACAGTACCCAGAAGTACAGCACTATAAGCATTAAAATTGACACTTACAGAAGACTCAGCTTACCCATATGTACCTCACATTTCTAAATGTATATCATAAGTACAAAAACAATAACATTAATTATACATGTTAAATGGTTTATTTTTGCTGTTCTCAGAATGTATCAAATTTCACTTAAATCAGTGACTTGAAGGTATTCATCATATAACAGCGGGGAAAAAAAAACACAATCAAAATGACTGTGTTTAAAAAACCCATACAACCTAAGAAATCTGATTTCAAAACTCCTTAAAATTGACTTACTTTCAATGACGTCGAATGATCTCCTATAAACAGCATCCACTCTGTTGTGCTATAAATATTTTCAGCCCGCTACTTTCTGAAAGAAAACCTCCATCGATACGTAAAATATGTTACATAGAAAAAAAAACTTCTCTCATTCTATCACATGTTTCCACTAGGCCAAATCATGTTGCCGCGATTCGCAAGTCTTATATTTCTTCCAATCAAATCCCGACATTTTCTATTTACGCAACTTTCAAAAATAAAATATTTGAGATTATTTTCACAATCCTGGACTACTAATATCTTACTCTTCTTTGTCACTCATGTTCTCCTTTTCCTATGACACTGATACTGCTTACTATGAAGCAGACCTACTTGCATCAGGTTTATATAGTTGGATTTTTAATCTAGACAGCATTGCAGACTTACATTCCCTCTACTTAAAATTTTGGTTTTAAAAACACCAGGTAAGAATTTTTAAGGTCAAACGGCAATTTTTTTTTGAAAGTTACAACGGAATCATTACAGAATGACCAGCCGTTTCCAGACTTTAAGTAAGCTGTATAATGTCCTGATGTTGTTGATGGACCTTCATGATAGATAATTGCTACAGTTACAAAAGTCCTCCCTGATATTGACAGCTGAGAAGCCACAACATTTTTTATTAAAGTTGACAATTTTGATCCATCAGGCCTACATCGTTGGATCATTAAAATGACATACTGGCTATATCTACGTATAAATAATGTTGACATCATATCACATTTACATTGGCTACACTCCATGTTGTGATCCGCTGCATTTACTAGCTTATTAAAGGAGACTGATTTACTGTCTGGCAAAGTTAAATATATAAATCTTTCTGAGTCTACACTAGTAGTACTTGATACCATACAGTTCTCGCAGTCATGCTGCCATTGATAAGAAAGCCCAAACAGGTGATCTACATCTACACCCTCATCTTGCAATACATCAAGCATATACATTAAAAACTCCTGACAATCTTGCTGATTATTTTCAGAGAAGTCTGTTTGACCTGAACATTCATCTAACAGATAACGAACTTCAGACACACTTTCTACTTTTGTTCGATCAGTGCTACATTTCTCTAACACAGAATTCAACAAGCAGCATAAACTTTGCTCCGAATTGAACACAATCTGTTCTTTTAAACTCTCTAGTGAAAAGAGAACATTAACCACTACATTTGCATAGCAGTTGACACCAGAACTGTTTTCAAATTGAAAACCGACAACATCTTCAACAGAATCCACTTTCTTTCTGCTAACATCTTTCGGTTCATTGACTTTTAGTCTTTTTGCAACAACCTCCCTACTATTACTGATATTTCTACGTTTCTGGCCTACCACACGTTTCTCAAACAAAGGATATTGAGGCAAATGTGGCGCATACTCTCTTCTTAACCTATTGTATTCCTTAACACAATCTAGATCCGCACAAATGTTTGTGACATCACAGTCAATCAAGTACAATCCCGATAAAGTTCTAACTCGTGACAATGCCACATATGCCATACCCTCCTTGAACACAGAACTGCCAATATTCACCAATGCACAGTCTACACTTAAACCTTGCGATTTATGGATTGTCACCGCATATGCCAAGCAAACAGGAAACTGTTTACGGCGAACATATAAGTCTTTAACAAGCAAAAACCTAGCAGAACAACGACCAATTTGCTGTACTTCCTCAATGCCATCAAATTTAATTCTTAAAAATTCGATTCCATCTCTATTTTTGTATTTCTCCAAATCAACAACATTACCCATTGATCCATTTACTAGACCTCTTTCTACATGTAAATTCCTTCTCAAAATGATTCGGCAATTTAAACACACATTCAAAGTCTTTTCAAAACCCGCTGTTTTAGATATAGTCTTCTCTAATGAATCCAATTTTGATTTCAAATTGTCTGACAAAATAATTGTTGATCCCATGTGCTCTAATTTGTCGATAGCTTCAAGTTTCACAATCTCTTGCTCTTCTAAATTCAACATTTTATTGTTGAAGATGGCACATTCTGCAAGAGTTGGCATGAGACATATCCCGGACTTCTTCTCAGTAATTTTCTGAAAAATATTCTCAGGCTCAATCTCTTGTTTGGGATATAAATTTGACAGTAATCGTGCATTTAAAGCTTCTCTCCCATGCTCGGTCACTTTTCCAATTCTAATATCTTGTAGAATATTCTTGTAATCTTCATCCTTTGCCTGACGCATATTTTCATGCAGTTCTGCATAATTGAAGTTTAACCATATATTGACGTTGCCAATGCTCCCTAGGCACTTCCTGGTATCTTCATGTGTGAGTATTTTGAACACAGGTTGACCTTTTACTGGTGTCAGCTGCAGAAGATCTCCGAAAACAATGATGTGTTTGCCACCAAATAACACATCATATTCAGTTTTAAGTACTTCTTGCATTCTCAAATGCACAAAGGCAAGCATGACATTGGAAACCATGCTTACTTCGTCAATGATAAGTAGTTTCATTTTCCTCAAGACTCTTGAAACTTCACAGCAAGCATCCCCAGATAACTTGTTGTATTGTAATTTGTTGTCATGCTCCACCGGCAGCATCAGTAGACGATGCAAAGTAATACCTTTAATGTTATGTGCTGCCAGTCCAGTAGGAGCGGTGACAACACAAGACAGCGATGACTTAGTCCTTTCCTGCAAATAACAAGAAATTGCTTTAATGAGGAAACTCTTTCCAGTTCCCGCTTCTCCACTCACGTACAGTCGGACAGGCTTCAACGACGTACATGAGCACTCTTTCTTCTCATGACTTAATCCATGATCAATTTGCTTGGTAACTTCATCATATATTTTCCTCTGCTCAACGTTGAGTTGTTTTTCCAAGTCTTCTAAGTTAACTGAATCCTCCTGAGCATGTGCCATGGCTCTTTCCACTTCATTCATAGCAGTGGCAGCTTCATTTTCGATAATAGGTCCTCCAAGTGGATCTTGACTCAATGAAACAGAACTCTGACTGTCCTGAGAACTGTCTCTGGCAATCTCGGCTGCAATCGTTGCTTCCTGCTCAATTTCCAAAGTTAGCATTTCTTGATATTTAGGAAAAGCAGGACATTCTATGGACTCCTTGGCTGCATTAAAAGAGTCTTCGTAACAGAGGAAATCTCCAAGCAGTTCCTCTTCTGCACGCCAAGGCTTGAAAAGTTGCAAAAGTGCTAAATAGAAAAACTCCTTTCTTTCTGGAGATTCACCACTCAATTTTCGATGGTTTACTAATTGGCATTTTCTTTGCTTGACCAGGCATCCCTCACTTCCAATTACAGCATACACTCCTTTCTCAATATCTTCTTTGATGTTCCTCTTGAATATATAATTTTGGAGAACCTCATATAGACAAACATTCTCAAGGTGACTGCTTCGATTTGGATAATATGTATCCAACATGTTGGTCTTCAAAATGTCGGTACTGTTTGGCTCCTTTTCTGCCAAATACTCAATTTCCCGGACAGGTTTTAGAACTCGATTTCGCGTTGCAGCAAGACCAAGACTCGCCCAAACGATACTCCTAGATTTGGCATAGAGACTTGCTGAAGACAATCGATCTGAACATTCGTAAGCTCCGATTTCTCGATGCGACAACATCTTCAGACTGAAACTATACAACTTCTTGCTGAGGCTCTTTTCATGGGATATGTCCTCCCACATATCCTTCAGTTCTGTCTTTTCTTTTTTGGTGATGTAAGATGTCACATACCGAGCCACAGCCATGCAGTTGTCACCCACAAACTGTATATCCATGTTAGCATTCCACATGGACAAAATCACTGGGTTGTAGTCATTGATGTACTTGGACTCTTCGTTCCTTTTCAAATTGTATGTATTTTTGGGTGATTTCCTCGTCACATTATGTCGTAGTGAAGACATCAAACTGTTCACTTTTCCTTTAGAAATCACCGGCCGCGGAAAGTTGAAACGACATTTGGTGTAGAACTTGTCCTTGTTTCTGAATTTACGACGACAGTACTTTCCACAACGATGGCTTTGGAAACGTAGAACTTGTTCTCTTAGGCTTTTCTTCTCCGTTGCATTTGGAACAGCACACGTAGAATACTGTTCTATGAAATTCATCACTAAGTCATCGGGATCTGTTCCAAATTTAGGAGCATCCTTGATCCACAACAACATATGTATATGAGGAGCACCTCTTGTTGGTACTCCTTTCTCCAAAAGAAATCCAACACCTCTCCAAGAGGTGGATTCTTCTTATTTGTGATGAAAGACATCATAGCTTCAAATTTATGATTGAAGTACCTGCATACATTCACAGGATCCAAAGAACACAGTTCTCCAGGTGTCTTGAATTCAATGTTTTCAATATTTCCATTTGCTTCTCGTAGAAATTCAAGTAAGTCTTCCCAGCCATACTCGGCACAGCTCAGAGTGAGGAACCATGTCGGAGTTCCTAAGTTCCTCAGCATACATTTTAAATCACCATGACGACGATACCAATACTCATTAGTACCACGCTGACACGCCATGAGATTAATTAAGTGAGAATCCAAAATACTATCTTGGACATTAACTTTATGCATAAAGTCTCTTGCCGAGATATTTCGCATCTGTATACCACTTTTCAAGATGTGGTTCACTGCATATGACAGTCCAGACAGATCGCTTTCAAACAGGAGATGAAACAAATAGGGAATGCATTGACGAAACCTAGGATCTTCTCCATACAATCGTAAAGTCCGGTATTCAGACGCAGGAATTTGATGAGATCGCTCATCATATCTTCCTCCTCGACCTGTGGGAAATAGCTGTGGGAAACACCGAGCTTCCAAACTTTCCTCCCAAACACTAATGGGACTCCCTTTGGCTTGTTTCATTTGAAACAACTCAATAGCATTCCCCATGACTTCCTTGGAATGTAATGGATGAACACTATAATGTTCATATATTTCTTCACTTTTAGAGGCCTCTACTTTCTCAATTTGCCCAGCACACAAATCGCTATCCTCTTCATCACTTACTTCCTCTTCTGCAACATACACATTCTTATAATACTTATTATTTTTCTTCAAATACACTGTTGCCTTTTTGACTTTCCTAACATCCACTAAATCTTGCCATATTTTCTTATTCTTTGTCGGAACCCCATTAACCAAGATAACCAGAGGTTCCTCTTCCACTTCTTCTACTCCAATTGTGTTAATGTTTTTATTCAAATCTAAAGGCAAATAAACAACTCTTCCCTTTAATCCTCTCTGTAAATCTGCTGGAGGCAACTTCCCTGTCTTTGGTTCCATTCTTACAATAGCCTGAAAGGGATGAATACTTTGAATCAAAATAGATTCATAAGTATTTAAATCCTTCAATTCAGAAGGAATCTCAACCAATTCAAGATTATTATGAACTGCCCTAGCAGGCATCTGGTTTTGGTTTAATTTATTACAACAATAAGTACACACACGTTGATCCGATCCCAAATCAAAATAATTTTCTACCATCAAATATGTGGCAAAATCCTTCCATTCACTATTATTTTCCCTTTCACTTTTTGCATATAAATCCACTACCTTAGTCTGATTCTTATAATAAGTACGTCGACAACAAACACAAGTGAAATTAGGCCTCTCACTTGATTTCATCTGAAACGTGGCAATTTCCTTCTGAAAATTATCTGTACTGTAAACCTGTACATTATCTTCCACATTACTCTCTACTTCAGGGTCAATTTGAACATTCTCATCTTTACTACTAAAGTAACAAAACTCAATTTCTTCACAAATATTCTTCACATCTATTTCAGAACCATGCAAAAGAGCAGCACATAATTGTTTAAGCATAATTGCTGGACTCTTTGCATAATACAACATTCTCACTAATTTTCTCACTTTATTATGATACACTGCTAGCATCCTGAAATGATGAAAAACACTCTGGCATACTCTCCTGGAAAGACAAGCCAGTGAATGACCACGCAAACCTGTTATTTGTCTCACTCTGCAAGGATCTAAATCTTGCAACAACTTCATTTTCTGCTTCAAACTTTTCTTATTAAATGTCCGTATAAAATCACAAAGCAAATTGATGGAAACCTGTCGCACACTGCAAATAGAACTACACTTCCAAATGTACACAGGAGCCTTAGGACGTCTTCCTAAAACCTCATCACTTAGCGCCTCTTCTGTCTCTGTTGTCACAAGTTTTTCTTTTTCAACTGGACAACCATCCTTCACTTCATAAGCTCGACCACTGGTGTCAACTGCAAACATCAAATCATTATCCTGAAAATAACTCTCCTCATTAAAAAATGCCTCAGAACTTGAACTATGCATCCATTCTCTGGAAAAAACTTCACAAAAGTTGCTACGATTTACTACTCTCTTCCATCTACTGTTTGTTTTAAAATCAGAAATTACCTTGCTTAGTTTCCTAATTCTATTGATTACCAAAATAAACAACTTTCGCTTAATTTCAAAAGCATGATCAATAATTTTCTCGACATTTTTCTTCTTCTTATAAAATGCCGCTTTCTGTTTGCATTTCTTAATATTTCTTAATAAATTAACTATTATCCGATTACGGAACATTCGTTGTCGAATGTCCCTAAACTGTTCTTTCCTTCTACTATCATGCACAGAGTTATCTCTTCCTCTACCAGTAACATTTTCATGGGTCTTTTCTTTCCATTTAAATTACTCTTCTTTTTCTGAACTGAAACATTTGGGCGAGAAATACTTTTTTTACTACAAATATTTTTTAAGAAAGACTTGGTGCTCTTACCCGGAGCTTTCTTGGTGTTTTGATAAGTATTTAGGGAAGAGGACTGCTGCAATAAAACATCACCGTGCTGTCTTTGACGTTTTCGAGCCTTTATAATTCTACTTTTCGTAGGCATTTTCCAAACTATGAAAGAATCTGCAGTTGAATCTGTTGAAAAATATAATAAAAAATGTTAATAACCACTATTACCAAACAGTAAATGAATAACAGTCATCAAAAACTTAATGCCCTTCTTATTATTTAACATAGCAAATCAAGGCATATGACTGAGTATGATGTTATTTTTCTTTTTTAAATGGAAAGCGTTCTTCATGGTGCAAGTTTCTTGTAAATACGCTCCCACCTGCGAAAAGGAACTTAGCAATGCAATGATTGTCCCCAGTGTCTGTCAACATTCTAAACAGTCCGAAGCGGCCGCCATCTTATCTCTCGGTAGGATCGAGAGAGAAGAAAAGGTGAAAAACGAAGGGGAAATTTAATAAAATGGGGTAAAGTATACCCCAGTTGACCCCCTAGGAATGTTGTTGGAATTTTTTAAAGGGTCCCCTGAGGAAAATAAAGAAATATATATTTTTCACGATAGAACCGCTTCCCAAACACCGAACTGGTCCGCAAACTGCACGAGAATACGCCATTTTGTGCGTCGTTCTAATTAAATTACTAGGAATAAGGAGGTGCGGGAGACTTATCCTATTTCCTTATATTTTCTGAGAGTGGCTGAGGAGTCTCATATATGTTGATACATGTGTTCCAGCGGCTGTGCGTGAGCTTTTTTTAAATTCTTGCTGCGTGACGTCTGTTAACGTTCGATTCGAAGGAAATCAGGAACTGTTGACCACCAATTTCTCAGTACGATAAAATCTTTTGAGATATATTATCAAGCCTGTGCGCTAAAATTATCGCCGATAAAGCGGCGACAATGGGCTTGATAATATACTCTGTGAAATTCCAATTGAAGCCCATTTTAGATGTCTTCACATCTAGCATGTACTTCGATTGGAAATCCATAGAGCATATTATCAAGCCCATTATCGCCGCTTTATCGGTCGTTTTCGGCTGATAAAGCGGCGATAATTGAAGCGCACAGGCTTGATAAAATACCACATTGTTATAAATGAATCCTTATTGAGACACAATGTCTGCGCCAATTTGCCTTTTTTACAATGCCACAATTTTGTCGTGCACGGCAGCCATTTTACATGCCAGGCTGGTCTCAGCCTATCACCTAGCCCTGCGAATGTAGGGAAATATTATCAAACCTGTACACTAAAATCTATTTCTATATCACTACAGACAAAGCCACAATTTAAAAACACAGCTTTCTTCATCATTTTCTCCTTAGCGATAAAAAGCGGTAGCAATGCATGAATATCACGCTGAAAAGTCAGCGATATTCATGCATTATCCTGCAAATGCTCTTAGCCATGTTATCCACCTCCTATTGGATAACATGGCTAAGAACTGCTCGCAAATGCGAAAAAAAACGGTCGCAATGCATGAATATCACGCTGAAAAGTCAGCGATATTCATGCATTATCCTGCAAATGCTCTTAGCCATGTTATCCACCACCCATTGAATAACATGACTAAATACTGCTCAGAGCCCCATGAGGAACGCTTTCCATTTAAAAGAGAAAACATATCATCATAGAAAAGAATCGTTTTTAAACACAGCATATAAATCAATTGTATACCTGCATTCAAGAGGAAATGACTGAAAATGTCCTTGAGACACACGAAAGCGTTTTCTGGAATACCCTAGCACCATTTTTCCGACATTATTAACATGGCTATGTAACTCCCATAATCAAAATCTAAATTTGCCAAGCGCAGGTGAGAACGTATTTACAAGACACTTGCCCCATGAGGAATGCTTTCCATTTAAAAATGAAAAAATAACATCAAAGACACTCAAATGCCTTATAAATATGACCCAAAACAACCTATGAAACTCTAACAGTACATATCCAAAATTTAATTGTTTTCAAAATGGTTTTTAAAAACAACATATCTGTTTCAGCTTACATAAAAGACCATGGAATGCGCTTCATATACAACAATACCTTGAGTTACTACATGCCGGAATCCTACACCGAATATGCAAATACAATTTCTCAAAGAAACAAAATCTATTTCTATATCACTATAGACAAAGCCACAGTTTTAAAAACACAGCTTTCTTCATCATTTTCTCCTTAAATCATTCTATTCTATATCTAAAATAAATAAATCTTTTCTCACCTTAGCAAATACTTTTTGAGTTTTGAAAACAGTCTCAGAAATACACCAAATTGTCTTCAGCAGAAGAAAAAGGATGCACTCCAGAGGCTGCAGCTATTGAAAGCACAGAAATACAGATATTCATTTCACATATCTCTCATATTAGCCAATCATAACTCTTCCCTCACTTTTTTCAAATCAAAACCCTTCCCCCCCTCTGCCCTCTCTGCCTTTTTTTTGCTTAGCAACGACCTCCTGAAAGACCTCTCATGTTTGCAAGTTCACACAACAATGTTTCAATTGAACTCTGAACTCTCAGTGCACCTGCGTATCCAGTGCAATCTTTCATTAAAAGTTTCTTCCTTGACCATTGAAATTACATGTTTCAAGAACACATCCATGCACCCTAACTTTCTGTTTTCAGAAATGGAAATGCGCCAATCACTGCTAATGAATAATTAGCATTGGAAATCCACAGTTTTTTTTCTTTACAAACTCCTACTGTTTCAACTGCCCTTTCATTACCACACTTCATCTGACTGCAGCACAACCTTCTCCCACCATGTTTAACGTCTGGATTGTTGGACATAGTTACATCCACTGGGCTCAAAGGTATGCTGACAACAGAAATTTACACAACCTCAATTTACAGGATGTGGAAATTAAATGGTTGGGCCAAAGAGGATTAAAATGTCACCAATTGATACCATTGGTGAAAACCTTTATGCATTTGCCAAAACCTGACCTCTTAATAGTGCACTGTGGAGGAAATGATTTAGGCACTATGACTGGGGTTGGTCTGGAAATGCTTTTAAAGGACACCTTTGAGCAATTAATGGCACTTTTTCCTCAAACTGCCTTGGTATATTCCAATATATGCCAAAGACAGAAATGGAGGTGGTCCAACCAATTTGGTCCACAAATTGAGAAAGCGAGGAAGCATGTAAACAAATCTGTTTCAGCTTTCATGAGAGACCATGGAATGGGCTCCCTGTACAATAATAACTTGCGTTACTACATGCAAGATATCTACAGAGGAGATGGAGTTCACTTCTCAGATGAGGGCAACAGAATTTTCATTCTGAATTTAAGACTGTGCATTGGTACCTACTTATAAGTACCTAAATGAAACATAAACCCAAAAGCTCTTTTCAGAGCTACCCTTCATCTGATCACTCACAATTAATACTTTTCTCTAACTTATTTCTGTAATTTTCAACAAAGTACGCTCAAAGAGCGCTACCCGGTACGCGAACTGAAAGCTAACCACCCAAAATTATTTTAAAAATGTTTTTCTCCGCACATATGGTCCTCCTCAGCCACCCTCAGAAAACCTGGGGGGTCAAAATACTTGTACCGTGTCCCCTTCTACCCTTTCTGAACATTATTTAACCTCCATTTTATATGTTAATTCGACCGAAACACAAAATGGTGGACTCCCGTTACGCTTCTAGTTCGCGGACTAAACTGCTTCCCGGGAAGCGGCCCAAAGAAAAGGTGGGAAAGTAATTCAAAGAAAAAGGACTGGAGACACTCTCACCAAATATAGATTAACTCATACTACATAACAATCCCTTTCATTTTCACAAATTTGATTGAAAATCCATTTAGCCATTAAGCCTGTAGACCTCTCTAAATACCTTGAGGTAAATTACTTCACAAAACACATCTGAAGTGTTAGAATTGACAACCAATAAAAATCTTACTTTCATTTTCTACTTTTATTACCTGATATTTGATTGGTTATATACCTGAATATATATAAAGGAAGAGAAGAAAACACAGCCATTTTGACTGCTACTTCTTGTTGTACATCACATTTCAATACTTACCTAAGACTTCAACTTGTTTCTGAAGGTAAGTTGTATATTGAACACTATAACTTGATATGGTAGACTTTTTCTGATACATATACACTATCCCTCTGTAGTAGTTATGGATTTAGATAGACTTCTCTGTTATAGTTAGGAATGGAGTTAGGCTTCTCTTCGTTAAATTACATACACTTTTTTTATAGTCCTATTTCCACTCTGATACTATACACTGCCAAAAGAAAAATTCACTGATAAAAACTACCTATCTAAAATTAATCCCAACAGTGCCCAATCTCTACTAATATATATTTTCTTATTCAAAATTTCAGGCAAAATGGAAGGCGAACAACAAGTTTCATTTTCGATTGAACTGAAGGAGAGCAGCCAAGACAAACTTGATGACTTTATGGATGGCAGTAGAGACCACGAACTTCTACAATGTGTTGAAGCAGTAGACAACTTGCTTCAAAATGAAAAACAATTACACCCTATAATAAATTATGACATTTCTGACAATGAAATGTTAGAAAATTTAATAAAGTATGAAACACAATCATAATAAAAAAAATAAATAAATAAAGAAAACAAAAAAAAAACCAACAAAAACAACAAATATTTAACATACAGTATTAAAAAAATCTATCATTCTTTTATCCTTATAGTACGCTGCCCAGAGCGCTACCCGGTTCGCGTACTAGAAGCTCACCACGCATAAATAATTTTTTTTAATTTTTTTTTTCCCCCTGCAGAAACCTTTTACAACCTCCACATAAAACCTAGGGGGTCAGGGAGGATCTACTAGGCCCCCTTATCGAAATTTCCCCCTTTGTTTTGGCCTCCTCTTATCTCTCGATCCTACCGAGAGACAAGATGGCGGCCGCACCGGACTGTTTAGAATGTTGACAGACACCGGAGAGCCAATCAGCTTCGCACCGCAAAGTTCCGATAAGCGAAAAGTACGCGAACCGGATCGCTGCCCGGAGCGCTGTTACAGATATATATCTTGATTTAAACGTTAATTTCTCAAAATCCACTGAAGCACATATATTGAGACCTAGCAAAGGCACATCGGGCTAACAGTCCCTACAATTTTGCCAAGTTTCGTGCAAATCCATTCAGCCGTTCGAGCTAAAAGTGAGGCCAACCGCCCTATGGAAATTAACATGGGAAAAACGCGTTTTGGGACCCCCCTTTTTTCTCAGCCCCCCCTTGACGAAACCCCCCCAAATTTTCAGGGGCTGCTCTGAAACACAATGTGCCATTTTCCTGAAAATTTCAGCCGATTCCGTCCACAAACGCCAAAGTTATTAGACATAGAATTTTCAGAAATCCCATAGGGAAAAAATCCTAACTATATATACCTACTGGCGACCGCCAGTAGGTAATATATATATGCCAGTAGGTAATATATATATATATATATATATATACCTACTGGCGGTCGCCAGTAGATATATATAGTTAGGACCTAGTTACCATAGGAAATCCCCAACATTCTATTGGGAATAACTTTGGCTCCGATTGAGGAACCTTCTTGTAATTTTCCTTAAAATTACTTCGCTCCGCTCCTTCCATGAAAGTTTCGGGGGGATTCGTCAAGCGGGGGCAGAGAAAAAAAGGGGGTCCCAAAACGTGTTTTCCCCATGTTAATTTCCATAGGACACGGCTACAGCCCGAACGGCTGAATGGAATTACACCAAACTTGGCAAAATGGTAGGGCCTGGTATGCAGATGTGCCTATGCTATGTTTGGTGAAAATCCCTCCAGTAGTTCTTGAGAAAATTGAATTTGCAATTTTTCAAATGGCATTTTCTATAGGACCTTTAGACACGGCTACAGCACGAACGGCTGAACGGAATTACACCAAACTTGGCAAAATGGTAGGAACAGGTATGCAGTAGAGCCTTTTCTATATTTGGTGAAAATCCCTCCAGGAGTTGTTGAGAAAATTGAATTTGAGCAAATTATATATCTATATGCGCTCAACATTCTATTTGGAATAACTTTGGTGCCAATTGAGGAATCCGTGTGTAATTTTCCAGAATTTTGACCAGCTCCGCTCCGCTCTTTCCCTGAAAGTTTCGGGGGGATTCGTCAAGCAGGGGCCGAAAGGAGGGTCCCAAAACATGTTTTCCCCATGTTAATTTCCATAGGGACCTTTAGACACGGCTACAGCCCGAACGGCTGAATGGAATTACACCAAACTTGGCAAAATGGTAGGGCCTGGTATGCAGATGTGCCTTTGCTATGTTTGGTGAAAATCTCTCCAGTAGTTCTTGAGAAAATTGAATTTGAGCAAATGATATATCTATATGCGCTCACCGTACGTGCACCGTACGCGTACGGTATGCGTACCGTACGCGTACGTGCGTGTACCCTTACGTGCGCGAGCGAGTTTCTGATTGGCTGGCAGTCGCCTGTCAACATTCCTAACTGTCCAAACCAGGAAGTGTTGGCCACCATCTTGTTTTTCAGTAGAACTGAGGCACAAGAGAGCCCAAAACAAGAGTGAAAACACAAAAAGGGGGCAGGGCTGAGACCCCCCAACCCTCTAGCCCTTCTCAGGGGGTCCCAAAAGGACCCCCAAGGGCAAAAAAAAAAAACGATTTTACAAATAAATAAAAAAAATTGCACTTGGTGGTCCTTCTGGGACCCCCTGAGAAGGGCTAGGTGGTCCTACTACAGAACTGAAGTTACAGGACAGAAACTACTCCTTCCTAACTATATAAGGCCTGAAACCTATGGTTTTTTAAGTGAATATATATATATCTATCTATCTATCTATTACCTACTGGCGGTCGCCAGTAGGTAGTTATAGTTACAATTTTTTTCAATGCAAAATCTCAAAATTCTATTGTGAATAACTTTGGCGCCGGTTGAAGAATCTGCCTGAAAATTTCCTCAAATTTGCCTCGCAGCGCTCCGGTCCTTCCCTGAAAGTTTGGTGTGGGATTCGTGAAGCGGGGGCGAGATAAAAGGGGGGTCCCAAAACATGTTTTCCCCATGTTAATTTCCATAGGGCGGTCGACCTCACTTTTAGCCCGAACGGCTGAATGGATTTCTACCAAACTTGGCAAAATTGTAGTGACTGGTAGCCCGATGTGCCTTTGCTAGGTCTCAAGAAATGTGCTCCAGTGGATTTTGAGTAATTTAGGTTCAAAAATATATATATATCTGTAAGCGTGCCCCAGTACGCGCACCGGGGAGCGTAGAAGCGTGCAACGCGAGTTCGCGCGCGGAAAGCTGATTGGCTCTCGGGTGTCTGTAAACATTCGAAACAGTCCGGAGCGGCCGCCATCTTGTATCTCGGTAAAATCGAGACACAAGAGGTGGCAAAAACAAAGGGGGAAATGACCATAAGGGGGCAGAGTAGACCCCCCTGACCCCCTAGGTTTGATGTGGGGGTCATAAAAGGGCCTCGCGGGGCAAAACATATTTTAAATTTTTGGGGGGATTTTCGCGGGGGGAGCGCCCGGTACGCGCACTGCAGAGCGTACCGGGGAACTTACTAGGGGAAAACCCAGTGAAATAGAAAAATAATTATTTAAAGTGCTTAGAGGTAGGGTAGCTCTGCATAGAGTTGTTGTGTTGTGTGGGTGATATAAGTACCAGCATGTAGGTACCAATGCAGAGTCTAAAATTCAATGTAGACTGTGTCCTCTGTAGATAATTTGCATGTTTTTACAGAAGTTATTGTGGTATATGGAATCTATAGTATAGTCTGTCAGGAAAGCAGAAACAACATGGAGGCAGGAGATGATAAAGAGATGATAAATACACATTGGAGATAATATAGTAATTTGTAATTTGTAACTGGGTTTTGTATCGCGCCAACTCACCGACAGGTCTCAAAGCGCTACTGACCAAGTACAGCAACAAAGATGAAATAAGAATATAGAGGTGTCTGATCTAGTAACCGACTATTGAGATGGGAATGCGTCTTTAAAGAGTAAGGTTTTCAAGGACTTCCCAAAGTGGAGAAGATTGGGTTCTCTGCGAAGCGCCTCCGGTAGCTTATTTCAGATGGTAGGAGCCTGAACTGAAAAAGATCTGCCTCCTTTTGTTGTTAGCTTGAAACGTGGACAGGATAGCAGAAAAGATCCGGACGATCGCAGGGCGCGCTTAGGTTCGTATATTTCGAGCCTTTCTTTTATGTAGGCTAGCGCCTGACCGTGGATTGCTTTGTGGCAGATACACATACTCTTAAATTCGACTCTTTGCACTATGTAGCCTATAGAGCAGAGGGGAGGCATGAGTCCTCCTCGGCACTCCAAAAATCAGACGTGCTGCGTCATTCAGGATAACCTGAAGACGGTTGATGGAGTTTTTTGGAAGGCCGAGGTACAACGCATTGCCATAGTCTATTCTAGACACTATAGTGGCTGAGACAATGGTTCGCAGCATATTCCTCGAGAGCAGGGGGGCGAGTTTACGTAGTTGCCTGATCAGGTTGGTGCAGGAACCGACTACAGCGGATACTTGGTTGGCCATCGAGAGTTCCTGATCGATTTTCATCCCAAGACTCTTGACACTAGGGCACGGTTTTGGGGTGGGTTCTAGTTCTTGTGGCCAAAACAAATCATTCCAGGGGGAAGTAGAGGTTGAGACTACGAGGACTTCCGTTTTATCTGGATTGATTTTCAGCAAATTGGACGACATCCAGTTCACTGTAAATCGTAGTATGTCTTGGGCCATGGACTGAGCCGATGGTGTATTGTCGATACTCAGCAACAGCTGAGTATCGTCGGCATAGTTAAAAACTTTACAGTTCATGTTTGCCATGGACTCTATCAATGGTTGTAGGTAAAGATTAAATAAGAGCGGAGAGAGCGCTGATCCCTGCGGGACTCCACAGGCTAACATGCCCACGTCTGAGACCTGGTCTGCCAACTGGATCTTCTGCGTCCTTCCTGTTAAGAAAGCTGTTAACCATTTGAGGGCTTGCTCTCCTATCCCAAACCTAGCCAGTCTGTCCAAGAGCAGTGCATGGCTGACAGTATCAAACGCCGCTGAAAGATCTAATAATATCAGGGCGCTTGGCTTTTTACTGTCAGCCATGCATCTTAGCTCATCCAGTACCGACAGCATTACTAGTTCTGTGCTATGGTGGGCACGAAAACCAGCTTGCCGCTCCTGGAGAAGGTGGTGAGATTCCAGGAGGGATGACAGGGATTTTAGTACGTGTTGTTCTAGTACCTTTGACAGAAATGGCAGCTGGGAGATTGGCCTGTAGTTCTTCAGGCTAGTTGGATCAGCTCCAGGCTTTTTTATCAGGGGTCTGACGCGTGCCTCTTTGAAGGTAGATGGTAATGATCCAGTGGCTAATGAGGTGTTTAAAAGATCTAAAATCTGGTCTTCTAGAATCGGCATTGCTAGCCGAAGGATGTCGGGCGGGCAGGAATCAGCGGGGGAACCTGATTTGGTGGATACTACAAGTTGTCTCAGAATGGTGGAATCGATTTCGGGGAAGCTGGTGAAGATAGGGATTGAGGAGTTTGAAAGAGGCAGTTGTTCGATGTAAGAGACTGGGTTATCCTTCTTGATATCAGACAAGATGGTCGCTACTTTTTCAAGGAAATATCCTTGAAAGGTATCGCAGTCAATCAAGATATCTGCCTTTTCCTCCTTCTTACTCAGCTCTTTCAGGATTTGAAAGGTCTCTCTCTGAATGTTAGAAGCGTTGTTAATGCGTGTCTCGTAATAATCCTTCTTGGCTGATACAATAAGCTTTTTGTATGATTGAAACGATGTTCTATATGATTCCCTGTCGGTATCCTTTTTGGATTTCCTCCAGCATCTTTCGAGGTAGCGAAGCTTTCTTTTTTGTTCACGTAGACCTTCGGTGAACCAGGGGGCTCCTTTCTCTGCACCTTTTACTTTTTGTGTCTTTTCAGGGGCTAGCTCATCGATTGATTGCCTAAGGGTGGTTATTATCATATCATACTTTGAGTCTAGGTCAATACTATCCGAAGGGGTTGTAAAATTCTGTTTGTATTTGGGCAGGACTTTGGCTAGGGTCTCAGAATTCACTTTTTTCCATTGGCGCACTTTTTTTGTTTTTAACGGTAGTTTGGCCTGGTAGATATTTTGCGGTAAGTCATACGAGATAAGATGGTGATCCGACCAAATACAGGGTGAAATACTTGTGATGACCGCTTTTGGTGTCGAGGACCAAATAAGGTCTAAGATATGGCCTTTTATGTGGGTTGGAGCTTCCACAAGTTGTGTCAATCCAAGAGCGGTCATGGTGGTCTGTAATTTCTGGCCTGACAGATCTTGATCACTTTTATCCCAGTGAACATTAAAGTCACCAGTTACCAGGATGTTTTTATAACGTGTGCATAGGTCTGATATAATAGGAAAAAAGAGATCATTGAACATGGGGGTACTTTGGGGTGGGCAATATACTGTTAAGATAGCAAGACAGGAGTTGTTCATGGTAATTTTTATCCCCAGTAAGTCAACGGTATTTATGGTCTCTGATACAATTTTGGATACCATAAATTGCCTTTTGAAGATCGTTGCTACACCCCCACCTCGGGCCCCCTCTGGTCGATTATGCCAGATCATAACATACCCACTGGGAAGGGCGGCGATGATATCCGGGGAAGAGGCATCACTCAACCAAGTTTCGGTGAGTGTCAGGATATCGATAGTCTCGTCCTGTAGAAGGGTGAAGATTTCCAAGTGGTGTTTCTGCAATGACCTAGTGTTGAGGGTAGCTAGCTTTAAGGGGGTTGGACGGCTTGCGTTCTTACAACTAGGAATGTGCCAGATGTGATTTTCCTTGAGAGTGGCACATATAATAGGAGATAGTGGGAGAAAGGAAGTAACTATGAGCAAAATTACTATGTAACACAAAAAAGTTGCATAGTATACTATAAGTTTCACTTTATATTATATTAATTTTGGTACTATTTCATAATGTACATATAAAAAAGAATAATGTCTCGAACAATTTTAAATTTTTGAATAAAAATTTATTGCTGTGATTTTTCATAATCTAAAAGAATTTCCAACATTATATCGTGAGGTATGTCCTCATTTGGATTCGATGATTCCATTTCTTCCACACAATTAAGTAAGTCTTGGTCCAGAGACTGATCCAAAAAGTCTAATTCATCAATCTCTTCCTTAGGATTGTTCTCCAGATCAATTTCGAATGAAATATTAAATTTGTTTTGTTCTCCTTCCATTTTCTTGCTGTAAATTGCATAAAAAATAAATATATCAGTAGAGATAGGGCACGGTTGGATTTAAGTTCAGACAGGTACTTGTGAGTTTTTAACAGTGAAGTTATCTTTGGGCAGTGTATGGTATGAGGTAGGAAGTAGAAATATAAAAAAGTGTATGTGAAGAAGCCTAAGAAAATTCATAATTATACCAGAGAAGCCTAATTCAATCTATAACTATAACAGAGAAGCCTATCTCAATCTGTAATTATAACAGAGGGACAGTAAATAACTGTCAGAAAAAGTTTTTACAAATAAACTTAAAGTGCCCCTTACAAATTTATAACTTACCTTATAGAAAGGTGATGAAGATAAATGAGAAAATCCATTAAAGATGTATCTCAGGTAGTTGTAGTCAAAATGGCCGTGTTTCCCTTTCATTTTTCATTCATATTCATGTACATAACCAATCAAATGTCAGGAAAAAAAAGTAGAAAATGAAAGTAACATTTTAATTGGTTGTAAATTGTAACACTTACATATGTGTTTTTGTCATGTAATTTACCTCAGGATATTGAGACAGGGCTATAGCCCAAATGGCTCAATGGAATACCATCAAATGTGGGATAATGGTAGGGACTGGTATGTAGTAGGGTCTATTCTATATTTGGTGAAAGTCTGCCCAGTGGTTTTTATGTAATTTCGTTTCCCACATTTTTTTGGGGAGCGCTTACCGGTGCGCGCCCCGGAACGCGTACCGGGAGCGCTACGGGAATCCGCCATTTTGTGTTTCGGTCGAATTGAGACACAAGATGGAGGACAAACAACGTTGGGAATGGGTAAAAAGGGGCACAGTAGACACCTCCTGACCCTCTAGGTTTTCTGAGGGGAGTTTAGGAGGGGCATATATGCCCAAAAAAAAGAATTTTTTTTTAATTTCGCGGGGGGAGCACCCGGTACGCGCACCGGGGAGCGTACCGCGGAGCGTACTCTGGTGAAAAATAGTGAAAAAAGTTAGAGAAAGATAATCATTTTGAGCGATTAGAGGTAGGGTAGCTCTGAAAAGAGCTTTTGGGTTCCGTGGCTGATTTAGGTACCTACAAGTAGATTCCAATGCACAGTCTTAAATTCAGGAGGAATATTCTATTCCCCTCATCTGAGAAGTGCACACCATCTCCTCTGTAGATATCTTGCATGTTGAAACGCTAGTTATTGTTGTATATTGAACCCATTCCAAAGTCTCTCATGTAAGCAGAAACAGATTTATTCACGTTTCCGTGCTTTCTCAAATTGTGGACAAAATTGGTTGGACCAGTTCCATTTCTGTCTTTGACATATATTGGAATATACCAAGGCTGTTTGTGGAAAAAGTGTCATCAATTGATGAAAGGTGTCATTTAAAAGCATTTCCAGACCTACCCCAGTCAAAGTGCCCAAGTCATTTCCTCCACAGTGCACTATTAAGAGGTCAGGGTTTGGCAGATGCAAAAAGGTTTTCACCAATGGTATCAATTGGTGACATCTCAATCCTCTCTGGTCAATCCACTTGATTTCCACATTTGTTAAATCAAGGTTGTGAAAATTTCTGCTAGCTGCATACCTTTGAGCCCAGTGGATGTAGCTATGTCCAATAATCCACACAGAATACATGGTGAGAGAAGGTTCTGGTGCAGTCATATGAAGTGTGGGAATGAAATGGCAGTTGGAACAGTAGGAGTTTACAAAAAAATAATTGTGGAGTTTCACTGCTCTTGAATCACAACAATGATTGGTGGATTCAGATAGTTGAAAACTAAACGTTAGGGTGCATGGTTGTGTTTTGTGAAAGAAGCAATTTGAATGGTTAAGAAAAAGTCATTTAAAAAAACATTTCATCGGATAAGCTGGTGTATTGAGAGGTCAAACATCCTTGCTTGGTTCATTTGCAACATTGTAGAATAAACTTTTGAACCTGAGAGTTAAGTAAAGAGGGAGTTGCTATGGTAACAGATAGAAAGGGCTGAGGGGGGAAGGGTGTTGGTTTGAAAATAGTGAGGGAAGAGTTTTGATTGGTTAAAATGAGGCATATCTGTGTAGAATTAGAGGTTTTCTGTGCCAGTCATGGTTGCAGTGTGTGGAGTGCATACCTTTTGCTCTGCTAAAGAAAAATTGGTGTGTGTATCTGACATTGTTCTCTATCTCCCAAAGCATTTGTAAAGGTAAGAAATGATTCATTTAATTTAGATAGAGACTTGTATGCTCTATGGAGAAGATTTGGAAGCAGAGTGTTTTTTTATGTTGTTTTGTGTCATGTTTTTTGATAATGCTTGGTTAAAACATTTTAATGCATAGAGGAATTGTATTTTGTGAAATAGTGAAGTTTCAGTAGTGAAATTGAATGCTTGTACATAGGACCTGTGCTGTGTTTCTAAAATGTTATTTAAAAAACGATTTTGGTGTAAATTAATGCCTTTTATATTTTTGAGAAGGAATTATTAGTGTTTGCCTCATTAAATAAATGCATTTGAACCTTTTACAATGATGTCACCTGCATTACCTCAAATTAGGATGCAGATTGAGTTTCTTTTTAGTTGGTTTGTGTCATGTTTTTGGATAATGCTTGGTAAATAGGTTTTGCAGCATAGGGGAATTGCATTATGTAAACTTGAGAAGTTTCTCTAGTGACATGGAATGCTTGTACATAGGACCTGTGCTGTGTTTCTAAAATGTTATTTAAAAAACGATGTTGGGGTAAATGAATGCCTTTTATATTTTTGAGAAGGAATTATTAGTGTTTGCCTCATTAAATAAATATATTTGAACCTTTTATAATGCAACCTAACCTTTTCATAAACCTATGAAATTCACTGATAAAAACATAGGTTTCAGACCAGTTATAGTTAGGAATTAGCATTTAAAAAACCTATTAAATTCACTGAAAAAAACAGAGGTTTCACACCAGTTATAGTTAGCTGAAAATTTTACTGACATAAAACCATTGAAATTCCCACGGTATAGATAGTTGGACTCACTATAACTTGCGGGCCTGCAATGCACTGCTGATGACGTCACATATTACATCATTAATGACATGGTCAGTGACATCACTCATGACATCACTGATGACACCATCCTTGTGACAGAGTGACAGACCTCCTTTCAGTGTAATGTAACCCTTGAAACACATATTCAAAAATAGAAACTCAAATTTTCAAAAAAATAGGAATACCCATACCAGTTACAACAACCAATTCAGTAATACCACCATCTATATACACATCCACTCATTCACCAACAGTTCTATATAGTCACTCATACATATATTAACTCATCATATGTAGTGAAACACCTATACATCCTGTTACACACCGACAGTCATCCAAAAGTTACTCGCACACATAATCACACATGCAAATAAACTATTGAACATCCATTTATTTGCATATACAGCTATACACCCACTACCACATTACTTCTAAGAAAACTTACACATACTTACTCTCTTAAACAATCACTTATAGAAACACATACTTATTTAAACAAGAACTCTTTCAATCTCTCACTCTCACATATACTCACTTATATACATCAATTCTCACATATACTAGATTAAACCATATGTAGTTATTGATAAAGACACTAGTGAGACAGTCATTCATTCACTAACACACACATGTACACACTCATCTACCCATACAGTCCTGCACATATGATGTCTTCAAAACACATACAAACAGGGAGTCAGTCATTGATGCATCTATGTGCTAAGTAACACCCCCACCAAACCATACAGACACTCATACTGATACTAAAAAAAATCTAATAACCCATATACACACACATGTAGCTACTCACCAACCCATGCAGCCACTTATACACAAAGTGAAACACTGATACAAACATTTAAATATTTAAACAATACTCGCTAATATATGTATTCACTAAGCTACACTTAATAAGCCTGTTAACCAATCAATTATTTATTTAAACACCCATTAAGACACTTATTTAAACATTTATTCTTCCATTGACCTTTACATATACATATATGAAACATATTTATTTTTCAGAAAGACACACATTCACTGGATGGTGCCATCAGTGATGTCATGAGTGATGTCACTGACCATGTCATGAGTGATGTAATATGTGACATCATCAGCAGTGCATTGCAGGCGCGCAAGTTATAGTGAGTCCAACTAACTATAACGTGGAATTTTAATGGTTTTATGTCAGTCAAATTTCCAGCTAACTATAACTGGTGTGAAACCTCTGTTTTTTTCAGTGAATATATATATATATATATATATATATATTTTTTTTTTTTTTCAAAACAAAAGAGGCGGCACAATCAGGATATCTTTTTTCAGCCTTATTTATTTCAAGACTTCACCCCACCAACGCGTTTCGGCCTCACTCGGCCTTGCTCACGGTTGGTTAGTCCATCTACTATGTTTCTATTTATACTAGCCCATAGTTAGCCATTTATGAGGCATTATGGGATCTGTAGTTCCATTACATTTCAGTGACAAAATAAATTAAAAGAAAGAAAGACTTTGCATGCTTTTAAATCATAGCACTATGGTAACAGTTATATAGTGTCCTTAATACTGGGTATAGTACCCTTGTCTTTCATTGATGTTTGTTGTTTATTGATTGTTGTTGAGGGTAATAAACAACAAACATCAATGAAAGACAAGGGTACTATACCCAGTATTAAGGACACTATATAACTGTTACCATAGTGCTATGATTTAAAAGCATGCAAAGTCTTTCTTTCTTTTAATTTATTTTGTCACTGAAATGTAATGGAACTACAGATCCCATAATGTCTCATAAATGGCTAACTATGGGCTAGTATAAATAGAAACATAGTAGATGGACTAACCAACCGTGAGCAAGGCCCTCAACAACAATCAATAAACAACAAACATCAATGAAAGACAAGGGTACTATACCCAGTATTAAGGACACTATATAACTGTTACCATAGTGCTATGATTTAAAAGCATGCAAAGTCTTTCTTTCTTTTAATTTATTTTGTCACTGAAATGTAATGGAACTACAGATCCCACCATGCCTCATAAATGGCTAACTATGGGCTAGTATAAATAGAAACATAGTAGATGGACTAACCAACCGTGAGCAAGGCCGAGTGAGGCCGAAACGCGTTGGTGGGGTGAAGTCTTGAAATAAATAAGGCTGAAAAAAGATATCCTGATTGTGCCGCCTCTTTTGTTTTGAAAAATCGCCTGGGTCAGGATCCGACCCCTAGGCAGAGCACACACTGCGGAGCGCGTCCGTATGGCTGATGGATCACTTTGGATGCAAATACATATATATATATATATATATATATATATATATATATATATATATATATATATATATATATATATATATTCACTGAAAAAAACAGAGGTTTCACACCAGTTATAGTTAGCTGGACATTTTACTCATACAAAACCATTGAAATTCCCCCGTTATAGTTAGTTGTACTCACTATAACTTGCGCGCCCGCAATCCACTACTGATGATGTCACATATTACATCATTCATGACATGGTCAGTGACATCACTGATGACATCACTGATGACATTTCAAATGACATCACTGATGACATCACTGATGACATCATCCAGTGAATGTGGTTTGCTTTGATATTTAAATATGTATTATAAATACACTACTTTGCATTGAAGAATGAGTGTATATATAATTATAAATGTGTGGATGGTGGATTTAGTAACAGTGTCATTGATTGTTTCCTTGACTAATTTGTAGAGTCTCACTACATATGATGTGTAGTTACTAAACTGTGTGAAAGTCTTCATTGCTTTGTCTTAATTGCTATGTTAAAGACTATATTTGTTATTGGTTTCTTAACTGAGTATTGGTATGGGTAAATGAATGTCTATGTGGTTTGGTGGGGGGTATGTGACTAGTTCATTCAGTAGGTATATGAGGTTAAGACTACATGTTATAACAGTTGTTTCAGTGAGTGTATATGTTTATGGGTGTGGTGAAATATTTCTCTCAATGGTACATCTCCATTAAACTTGAAAACCACCGATTTTGATGGAGGGGGCATGACCCACTTGAGCCCAAGCACCAGCCAGTGGACTTCCGTGGATGTTTGGCGATGGGTATGAGGAAGGGAGATGAGGGAGGCGTTTCTCCTCTCTTTGGTATCACCGCATTTCAAGCGCAAATAATGACTTTGTCATCACATGCACTTTGCCTTTTGATTTTCAATGCACCTGTGATTTTCATGACATTTGGGCTAAAGCAATGCTATTGAGCTGGATAAATTACACTTTTGAACCATAACACAATGTGGATGAACTGTTGTTGGTGCATTCTGGGGCCTGTAGTTACCACAGAAGCCATGTGACCAGTTGGAAACTAAAATCACTCACCTGTGAGCAAGTGAAAATCTGCTGAAACGCGTAAGGAGATAAATGAGTGGGAATTAAAGATGCCATTTTGACGAATAAAGTCTGCCTGTATAGAAGTAGGTGGTGTGGCTCTGCAATCCTTTGTGGCAAAATTCTATGTAACAGGATCTCCATTCCTGCAGGGTCGGGCCCCGGTAAAATGGAGACCTTTGTGCGATATATATATATATATCTTTTAGCAAAGACGTTTCAAAATAGAAACACGCCGCACACTGCTCCGTTTGTTGAATACTTAGTTTATTTTCTGTAGGTTCCCCACCTACGCGTTTCGGACATGAAGCTGTCCCTGATCACGGTACAAACAATAGTCCATCATTGCTGTTTAGATTAAATACCTGTAGTCACCACCTGGCAATTATGGTGCATTGTGGGCACAGTAGTCTTATGGATCAGTATGAATCCAAGCCGTGCAGTGTGAGTTACCGGATCCAAGCATTCACGCGACACAATTTGAACTCTATTGAGTATCAATGACGGTGAATACCAGTGCGCAAATTGTTAGTCCAAGGGACCGTTCATGATGTGGCTGGTTTAGCTCACATCGTTTAGCGCAAATTATCACCCTTCAGTTAAAGTGTGGTGGACTGAGTGTCCATATTCATAATAGTGGCTGAGTGCCTTAGAGTTTAATTGTGTCGTTTCCTGCTTTTAGATCAACAGTAGTCACAATGCATGGATAATTAAAATCAAGTTACATTTTCTAAGTGTCACATACATTAAATTCATATTGCTCAATCATAGAAACAGAGGTTACTTCACTATTAGTATATACTTTTTTCTTTCAACAAAAAGAGAATTTTGCACTGTCAATATATTCAGAGACTTATCAGTGTACATAAAGTTCCTCATCGGCGTTGAGACCCCAAGGGCTTCTAGTTTTGAATCTTATTATTAATTTTGACTCAAGCCTTCTCAAACTGGTTGTTCGATCACCTCCTCTTTCATTTTCACCAACCATAGCTATTCGCGAGTATCTCATATCCTTCCAAGTTTTTCCTGGATGTGAGTTCAGATGTTTGGCTGTTGCGTAGGTTGGGTCATTATTTTGGATTGCTCTAGTATGTTCAAGAATTCTCTTTTTTAGTGGACAGATTGTAGAGCCAATGTATTTCTTGCCACAGAAGCACTGTATTTTATACACCACAAATTGTGAGCCACATGTTATTTTGTCCTTGATCACAAAAGTTCTTCCCCTGGGATCTGTTAGTGATTTCAAGTTTTGACCAAAATTGCACGCTTTACATGTCGTGCATTTACTGAAGACCAGTTGTCTTTTTTCCAGCCAGCTCTGAGTTCTTATTTTCTTGAAGTGGCTCTTTACCAACGTGTCTCGGATTTATGGAGCTTTACGATATGTCACCAACGGATTATCACCAATTAGACTGCCTATCTCATTGTCTTTCCTGAGAACATTCCAATATTTTGACAAAATTTGGCGGATTTTATAGCTCTCCTTGGAGTATGTTAGTATTAATCGTGGTTGGTCATCTTCTGTGTTATTTCCCGTGGGTTTTTGTCTCATTATTAGTGTTTCCTCTCTTGACTTGGCTCTTGCTTTTTGTTCTCCTTTGATTATATCCGCATGTTTATATCCACGTTTGGAGAAGCGGTCTTTGGTCTCTTTAAATTTGTTCTCCATTTCATTCTCTTCTGAGCAATTCCTTTTCATTCTTAAAAATTCCCCGTACGGGATGCTCTTTTTTTGGGAGGTAGGATGGAAACTAGTTCCGTGCAGTACACTGTTTGTAGACGTTGCTTTTCTGAATACAGTTGTTTCTAGTTTGTTGTTTTTGACATAGATTTTTGTGTCCAAAAACTCTATTTCCTCTTTTTGAATATTTGAAGTGAATTGTAGTCCAACTACATTTTCATTGAGGATTTCAATGTATTCCAGCAGTCTCTGTTTCGTGCCTTTCCAAAGGAGGAACAGATCATCTATAAATCTGAGCCATATAACCACGTCCGTGGTATATGGTTCGTTTTCTTCTCTCCAAGCTATGTTCTTCTCCCACCACCCCATGGTGAGGTTCGCATAGCTTGGAGAGAATGAAACACCCATGGCACATCCGCAGGTTTGTCTGTAGATTTTTTTATCAAAAGTGAAAACGTTATTTTCCAGGCAAAAAGTCATCATATCTATTACCATGTTTGTGTGTCGTAATTCTGATATGGGTCTTTGACTTAGAAAGTATTTGGTTGCAACCAGTCCTATGTCTCGCTGGATTGAAGTGTAAAGCGAGACAACATCAATAGTTGGTAGCCAATACTCTGGTTGCCACTCAACTCCCATGATGATCCTAAGGAAGTCCCCAGTGTCTTTGATATAGGAGCTGAGTGTTGGAACTATTGGAGCCAGAAAAAAGTCTACATAGGAAGATACGTTTTCGCACAATGAGCAACAGCTGGATATTATTGGACTGGCTGGTGGTTTCACAAGAGTCTTATGAATTTTCGGAAGAAAATATATTGTTGGCATTATTGGATGTGCAATTGTCAAAAAGTTCTTTTCTTCCATGCTTAAAAGGCCATTTTCTTGCCAAGTTTGTATGCATTTGTGTAATTTCTTCATCATGGTTACAGTTGGATTGTGTTGCAAGACTTCATAGTTAGTTCCATTGTTTAGTTGGCGATGGGCTTCTTCCAAGTAGTCTGTTTTGTTCTGAATCACAATATTACCCCCTTTGTCTGCTGGTTTTATTTCTATTAAAGCGTTGGACTGAAGGCTTTTCAAGGCTATACGTTCCTTTTTTGTTACATTTTCCTTTTTGTTACTGATGGTGTTGTTCATTGTTTCTAGTTCTGCCACAACCAGATCATGAAAGACATCTATGCGGTTGCCCGGATGTAAGACAGGACAGAATTTAGATTTGCTTTTCAGATTGGTTTTAGGACGTGCTCCTACCACATGACCCATTTGGGAGAGTGTTTGAATATTAGTTAGTTCAGTTTGATCAATTTCGTGCGTTAATTCATAAGCAGTTTGTAGACTGTTAGCATCCGCTAGTGGCTGTGGTTGTTTGTTCAGCGCACTTGTTTTTGGAAAAGAATTTCTTTAGTTTCAATTTCCGCACGTACTTGTATATATCGATCCGAGTTTCAACTTGGTCCTGATGTTTGTCAGGGCAAAAAGATAGTCCTTTTCTCAATAACGTCTCCTCTGATTTTGTTAGAGTGTGGTCTGATAAATTGATTATCAGATTAGGGTCTGCTTTAGATGTTTCCTCTACTTTCTGACTGTCCTGTTGCGAAGAGGATATCTTTGATTTCTTTCCTCTCCGGGTTTTCCTCCTTGGATGGGGTTTGTCATTCGTCCCCTTCCACCTCCTCTCACTGTTACATTGCCACGTCCCCTTCCCCTTGTCTTGGGGGTTTGTTGATCTTTGTGGAGCATTTCTAGCTCCTCTGCGAAAGTAAGTCTTTTTGATGGCACTCTGGTTTGTTCACCCTCGCTTACTTCCGACTCAGTTTCGCTGACAGTGGTATCACATTGTGCATTTCCTGATCCCACATTGGGTTGTTTTAGTGCGTCAAAACGTTTGGCAAATGTAAAGATGGTGCCATTTGCAAAGTCAGCCTCATCGCGTTTAAATTTTCGCTGTTTCCTCTCCTGAATTTCATTATCATGCCTATCCAGGTTTTTATCCATGTTTCTACGTAGGTTATTCACAGTTTCCTCATCTTCCCCTAGTGACTGTATTTGGTCCTCCAACTCTTTTATTTTGATGTGTAGGTTGTCCACATCTTTCCTGGCATGTTTCAATATAATCAAAATCATTTTACGTGAACAGTCCATATTGTTTTGTCCCCACTCTTCCAGCATCTCTAGGCTGGTATCTGGATGATTTGGTAGGGTGAATATACGTAGTCCTCTTGGAACTAGACCAAGTTCGGTGTACTTATCCAATGTCAGGATTTCCCAACTTTTTGAGATCTCTTTTCTCTGTAGTTTTTCCAGTTGTTGGAATAGTTGTTTCGTAGTTGGTTTAGCATTAGTATTGGTTGCATTTTTAACAGCTGATGGATTGGATCCTGTTGCACTTTTGGAGAAAATGTTTTCAGCTTTTTCAACGCGTTTAGCTGTTCTTTGTTCCATTGTGAGGCTGGGCGTTATTCTGGGATGTGTTATTATGTTGCTGAATTCAATTGTGATGTTTTATAATTTTGTGACATATGTTTGTTGTAGGGGGATTTTTTGCTGAGTTTACTCGTTGCAGAACATGTCTGTTCCTTTCCACTTCAGAAAATATTTTCAACACGGAGTAAGTGATGTTCTGTTTCCAGCTCGGAAACAAACACAAGAAGACGCTTTAATCGTTTAAAGACGTATACTGTTAATCACTCGCTGCAGCTCCTGGGCACGCATTCACATTCAGAACAGGACTTTTCACTTACCCGGGAGTCTCCCGTCGCTGGCGGTGCCCTCCGACACTTCCAGTCGGCGCTCAACCGGTGAAAGCACAGGTTCCTTTCGCTGGCGTGCCTCGAGTCAGTTTCACTTTTGAAGAGACGCCCTTCGGAAAAAGTAAGATCCCTTCGTTTTTCGTTTTTCTGCGCTGATAAGATCTTATAATCCTTCGTGGGGTCTTCGCGGTGTAAGTTTGTTTTACCAAAAGCGAGACGATGAAGCTGGGCTCCCTCTCACAGATTATTAAATCACGAGCAAATGTCCCAAAGTGAGAGGAGCATCGGTAGCTGGTGCCGGCGGCAAGGTTCAGGACACCCTCGCAGCAATACCTTTTAGCAAAGATGTTTCAAAATAGAAACACGCCACACACTGCTCCGTTTGTTGAATACTTAGTTTATTTTCTGTAGGTTGATGATGGACTATTGTTTGTACCGTGATCAGGGACAGCTTCATGTCCGAAACGCGTAGGTGGGGAACCTACAGAAAATAAACTAAGTATTCAACAAATGGAGCAGTGTGCGTCGTGTTTCTATTTTGAAACGTCTTTGCTAAAAGGTATTGCTGCGAGGCTGTCCTGAACCTTGCCGCCGGCACCAGCTACCGATGCTCCTCTCACTTTGGGACATTTGCTCGTGATATATATATATATATATATATATATATATATATATATATATATCACCAGAAACCTTCACTTCTTGAAAGTAACAAGCTCACACAGGTTCGCAGGGGTTTTCCTCTTTTTATTCAGCATCACAAGTGCGGCATGACCGGTTTCGGATCCATTGCCTCCATCTCAGTTTTAGCTAATGCTGTCCACTTAAAAATGTAAAGTGCCCCGCTTCAATTGGTGCAGACACTCTAGCAGGCAGGGAAAATCTCCTGAGCTCGGTGCTCCCGAACTCGGTGCTCGGAGCTCTCGCGCTGCAGGTACACTCTTGTAAGTACTCTCCCCAGTGGGCTGTGCCTGCAGTTTCACCTCACCTGCCTGGATGTCATCGTGGAGATTTGAGGAAATCCTGAAACCTTCATTCTGCCACCATTAACCCATAAGGTGCCAAAATGCACTGTCCTTCGGTAAGTATATGCGTGCTTCATGCAGTCATAAATTAATTAACATCTGCATAATCCTTTGCTGTTTGGCGGCGGTTCGGCATTCCCCAAGGACGTTGAGACTGACCAAAGTGTTGCCACTGCTGCCGCCCAACTGTTTTAGAATGGGTGCTCTGAGGTGCGCGTGGCCACACACCCATACAAATCACCAGAAACCTTCACTTCTTGAAAGTAACAAGCCCACACAAATTTGCAGGGGTTTTCCTCTTTTTATTCAGCCTCACAAGTGCGGCATGACCGGTTTCGGCTCCATTGCCTTCATCAAATGCCTCCATCTCAGTTTTAGCTAATGCTGTCCACGTAAAAATGTAAAGTGCCCCGCTTCAATTGATACAGACACTCTAGCAGGCAGGAAAAGTCTCCTGAGCTCGGTGTTCCCGTACTCGGTGCTCAGAGCTCTCGCGCTGCAGGTACACTCTCGTAAGTACTCTCCCCAGTGGGCGGTGCCTGCAGTTTCACCTCACCTGCCTGGATGTCATCGTGGAGGTTTGAGGAAATCCTGAAACCTTCATTCAGTCGCCATTAATCCGTAAGGTGCCGAAATGCACTGTCCTTCGGTAAGTATATGCGTGCTTCGTGCAGTCACAAATGAATTAACATCGGCATAATCCCTTGATGTTTGGTGGCGGTTCGGCGTTGCCCAAGGACGTTGAGACTGACCAAAGTGTTGCCACTGCTGCCGCCGAACTGCTTTAGAATGGGGGCTCTGAGGTGCGCGTAGCCACACACCCATGCTGTGCACAGTCTAAATATCGATTCCGAATTGTCGACCTACGTAAATATCGAGTTGGAAATATCGAAGGTACAGAATTTCGAAGTCAAGAATATCGCTGGACAGAATATCGACCCTAAGGTAAGTAATATTGAATTTATTTATATCGATGTAAGTAATATCGAAGTTAGTAATATCAATAGCATATATATCGATGTAACTAATTTCGATGTTACTAATATCGATATTTGTATTATTTTTATGTATTTTATTATGTATGTGTAATGTGTTTTTGTTCAGTATTCTTTTTTTTTTTAATTATATGTGCACTATTTTTATATATTATTTTTAAGTACATTTTATGTTTTAGTAACGGAGCGGGTTGTGGGTTTATAGGGGAATAGGGTGGGAAGTAATTTAAATATACTAAATTAATTATTAATTTTTAGGAATTATAAATTAATTTTAATTAAAAAAAATATATTTCTGTAGCGGGTTGTGGGTTTATAGGGTAATTGGGTGGGAAGTAATTTAATTGTAAGTAATCAATGATTTATAATTTTTTTTGTTATGGATAATTATTAAAATGGTTAAATTGCAGTGTCACACCCCTTTTAATATACCAACCTAGGAGCCAAATAAAATTGTTGAGGCCCACTAGCACGGTATTTTTAAGCACTCACACCCACTCCATCACTATCTCACTCACACCACACACAAGTCTTTCACAAGTAAGTGCTCCTGCATAGTTCGCTAGTCGCATCACACCCATTTTCGTAGAGAACTGGGATGGCCCCAATGATGAAGCATGTCACCGTGGGGAAACCCCGGTGAATGAGGGGACACTAGAAAGAATTTTTTCTTTCTCATTGGTTTGTACTGACAAAATCTGGTCAGTGACCATCACACAAGTTAGGTCTCTGAATCCAGTACATTGGGTTCCTACCGTTTTTGCTACATTACTTGGAGGCCGACCTAGCCTTTTTTTATCCTCCTTCTCCCTCCTTTTTCTGCATTTGGGAATTAATGATGCCATTTTGATGAATGAAGTCTGCTTGAATAGAAGTAGGTGGTGTGGTTCTGCAATCGTTTGTGGCAAAATTCCAAGTAACAGGATCTCCATTCCTGCAAGCAGAGCCCGCCCTGCAGGGTCGGGCCCCCGGTAAAATGGAGCCTTGTGTGAAATATATATATATGGAAGGGATTCGGACAGGGGAACAACCTGTCACGATCGTGCAGTGTGGAAACGGCATTTCCAGAATCACAGACACTAAAACAAGAGCAGCGGTGATAACATATTCACCTGACTGTATTGAAATGAAATTTCCTTTTACATCATGCTGGTGCTTAAAGATGGAACTTTGCCACACATTGACAACACGCACAATGCACACTGGGAGAAGTAGTTCATGATTGCAGTCACGTGGTGGACCGAGTTAAATCAGGCTTGAGCGCACCTGGGCGCTTGTAATCCAGTCTGTGAACAAGGCATGACGCCGAAACGTTAGACTTATGGAAGCAGGCGCTTTTGAGATTGTGGAAATCAAGCCTGTTTCAACTGTATTGGGCCTCACCTTGTGTGACTTGCTAGGAAGGTGTTGATGGGCTGCCCCGTGCCCATTTGTGAGGCCACCCTGAAGGGCCAGGAGCTCCGGTAACAAGGGAACGCTTGGATGCGATTTTTGGAATATATATATATATATATATATATATATATATATATATATATATATATATATATATATATATATATATATATGAAATCCGATATCGTTTAATGCGCACAGCATCATTCCTCCATTCCACAGGAAAACGAACAAGTCGGACCCAAAGCTTCGTGCAAAAGTTAAGTGTTCTTTATTTCAAAGAAGTAAAACCCAAGCAGTCCTGCATGACGCGTTTCGCCTCTAGCCAGAGGCTTGATCACATGATACGCTAGTAGAGCTAAAAAGAGGGTATTTAAGGCATTTGCAAACCAATAACAGGCGGAGTTCTATACATAGAAAAAACCGCCCAAATTAACTCATTGTGGTATCGCTTCCTCTACATATATATGTAGGGGTATTATGCTTGAAGTTATTATAAAAGGCATAGTGCCACAATTAATTCATGTAAATTACGCTCTTAGTGGTCTCCAAGTTTCTATTGGAAATATCATAGAAAAATATATCTCATATATTTACACACTTAAGGAATTACATCTATTACAGATAAAAATATATATACAATTTCATAAATAATTAAAATTCATGATATATACATATTATTTACAATAAAAGACATAGTGTCCACAGTGCAAATCCTATATGTAATTCTTATTTGTAGAAATATCAAAGTGTGCAAATACTGGCAGGTAAAGTGCAACGTGCTGTATACATTTCTGCCTGTGATATCACATTCATCGTGTATTTTCTAAGAGCATAAATATACTATTTGCATGTGCGTTCAAGGGAATGAACCCTTATTAACTTAGAAAAGCAACTCCACAAGACCACATCTGTATAACGGTTTCAATAAAATTATTGGTTATTTTGTGCCTCCTTGCTGTGACCTCTTAAAGACTCCACGAAAAAGAAGACCCCAGTGCAAAATAATATACAACTGTGAACAAAATAATAATAAAGCGATTATTTCTTTTCCTTTTTCGTTTTTTTCTGTATTTTATATTTTTCTAAGTATTGAAAAAATGTGACATTTGCTTTGTTATCACAATCATGGAGTGGGAGGTGAAAGAATACATTTGAACCTTGTATTAGATGTTATTTCTTTCTTATATGTGGTGGACCACGCACACCACCCTTGAGATGTAACTTTACCGCTAATTCCACAAGTTATGACTCATTCAGTTAAATTCTTTAATTTAAGAACACCTTATAGTTTTATGTTTTTATCCTGGGATATTATTCCAATTTACAAAGGGCTATTGGCTACGTTATTTATTAATTATAGACAAGTGTATATATATATGTGTGTGTATATATTACCTACTGGCGGTCGCCAGTAGGTAGTTATAGTTAGGATCTACTTTCCATAGGAAATCCGCAACATTCTATTGGGAATAACTTTGGCGCCGGTGGACGAATCTTTGCGAATTTCTCTAAGAAGGTGGCCCACTCCGCTCTGCTCCTTCCCTGAAAATGTAGGGGGGATTCGTCAAGCGGGGGCCGAGATAAAAGGGGGGTCCTAAAACGTGTTTTCTCCATGTTAATTTCCGTAGGGCGGTCAAACTCACTTTTAGCCCGAACGGCTGAATGGATTTCCACAAAACGTGGCAAAATTGTAGGAACTGGTAGCCCGATATGCCTTTGCTATGTCTCAAGATATGTGCTCCAGTGGTTTTTGAGTAATTTAGGTTAAAAAAAATATATATATCTATAGGCGCGCCCCGGTACGCGCACCGGGGAGCGCACAGGGCGTGCTTTGCGACTTGCGTGCGGAAAGCTGATTGGCTCTCGGGTGTCTGTAAACATTCGAAACAGTCCGGAGCAGCCGCCATCTTGTGTCTCGGTAAGATCGAGACACAAGAGGTGGCAAAAACAAAGGGGGAAATGACCATAAGGGGGCAGAGTAGACCCCCCTTGACCCTCTAGGTTTGATGTGTGGGCTATAAAAGGGCCCGCGGTGCAAAAAAAATAAAAAAAAAATTGATTTGAGCGGGGGGAGCGCCCGGTACGCGCACCGGGGAGCAGACCGGGGAGCGTAGCATGAGGAAAACCCAGTTTATTCACTGCGTCATCTCTACGACCCTTTGTTGCGTCAATACGCCCCTTTTGCATACATTACACCTGACGTAGGTATAATGTTGCGCAGGGGTTTACAAAGTGACGCATCTACCTAGATGCATCACTTTGTAAATATAACTCAATAAGGTGCATGTTTTACGCTGCTGATGCGTCACAAAAAAGTGACGTACCGGTGGTGTAAAAGTGACGCATGGCCTTATAAATGAGGCCTTCAGTCTTCTACTCATGCGTCATATTAAATATATGACGTATTATGTCACAAGTACTTACAGATACGACAGTATTTCAGACGTATCTGTAAGCGCAAAAGTGATGCATTGCTGGAGTGTGTCACAAAAACAATGCAACTCCAGCAATGCATCCTTTCACATGGGGCCAGGCCCCATGTGAAAGGGCCTGCATCAGTCTTACGCCTGCTGTGAAACAGGCGTAAGATTTGGACGTAACAGCGTCATAAAAGCGGATTTGGTTCACGGGTGGTGGAGGGGACTTTGGGCGCCATATTGGAGTGGTGCCGAGGCGGAGGGGACGCCAGCTGCGAGCGCTCTAGCGCTCTGTACTGCCAGAGGGATGCCTATTTAAAGCTCCCTCTGGAGCGCAGCGGTATCGCGCAGCGGTCGTGCCTCGCTGTGCCGGAGTCGTGCCAGAGTCCTGCCCGTCTGCGCCCGTCAGCGTCCCGGAGGCTTCCGAGGCGACGGGCAGGGCTGGGCTTCTGTTTGCACTTTGTTTGTGCATCTGAGTATCATGCTTTATTATTCGGGTTCGGAGTTACGCTCTTGGCAACAGATTAATGGCTCCTGCTGTACGGTTTTCCCTGCGCGTTTCAAGGGTAGGAGTCGCTGCCCTGAGTGTGGTTGGCGCCCGCAGAAACATCTGGCTGATGCACCGCAGAAGGCGGCTGTCAGCGTCAAATATCTGGGCTTACTGCTTAATACCAGATCTCTCGGCCGGCATGCTCTGGATATTTTTGACCTGCTGGAGTCAGAAAAACCACTGTTTCTGATGCTCACCGAGACGTGGCTCGGCGAGTCATCCAACCCAGATATTGCCACAGCCATCCCGCCTGACTATAACATCTACAGGCAGGATAGACTGAAGGGGCGTGGAGGTGGGGTGGCATTGATAGTAGATAAAAGTGTCACCTGTACTATCATTCCCTCTGAGGTGATTAAGGATTGTGAATCCCTTGCCTTTTCTATTGTTCTGTCACCACACCAATCTGTGAAAGGCCTCCTCGTTTACCGACCTCCTGGGCCCACAGGCTCTTTCTTTGAAGAGTTCCAGTCGGTTACCTCATCTCTGTTACTCACGTCAGAGCACTGTATAGTCGCCGGGGAATTTAATGTCCATATGGACGTTGAAATGGACGCCGACGCGATTAAAATGCGGGACGTCACAGCCCCTCTGGGCCTGGTGCCCTATCACGTTGGGCCGACCCATGAGAAGGGACACACCCTGGATCTGACTTTTTCTACAACCCCTATAGAAATGCATGCTCCCATTCAGGTGCTTTGGTCTGATCACAGGCTGATTAAATTCTTTCTTTCGGAAGCCAGGAAGTCTTCCGGTGCCCCCCGGCAAGCTTTCCAGGGATTCAGGGCATTCCACCGGGTTACTCCGGAACTATTGGCACAGTCTTGTGCGGATCATCCTTGCGCTTTGACTGGGGATCTGGATAAGGATGTTGAGCGGCTGCAGGCCTGGCTCCTAGAGAGGTTAAATGATCTTGCTCCTATGAGGCCTCCTCGTAAACCTGACAAAGGTGCATCGGCCCCTTGGTTTACGGAAGCGTTGGCGGCTTCACGCCGACAATGCAAGATAGCAGAAAGAGCATGGCGCGTGAAATATGACCCGACAGCGAAACTTGCTTATAGATCCTTGGCGAAAGTTTACCTTCGCGAGAAAAATCGAAGCTGCCTCTAATTCCTGCAAGGAGCTCTTTGCTATTGTGCGGGAGTTTACGACCTCACGTGCTGCGTCGACTCAGACCCCCCCCGCCTGAGCCTTGGGTCAGGGTGATCGCGGACTTTTTTACTTCCAAGATCCAATTGATCCAGGATTCTTTCCCTGTGCAGCAGCCTGACGCGCCCTGTCCGGTGGAGAATGCCGCTGTTACCTTACCTAGTGCAGGTGCGGCCTTGGCAGTCTTCCCGCCTCTCTCTATGACCGCTTCACTCGATCTGATGGCTTGTCTTAAATCAGGTTCTCCTCGGGATGCCTGCCCCGCCAAGTTTCTGGCAAAAATGGCAGCTATCATTAACCCTTATGTGAACCCCCTGCTGAATTGTTCTTTAGTACAGGGTGTGGTTCCCCAGTCTTGGAAGCAGGCGATGATTATCCCCCTGCTCAAAAAGCCTGGTTTGGATGTGGAGGTGTTGGCGAATTACAGGCCTATCTCGCTCCTGCCTGCTTTCGCCAAGATCAATGAAAAGCATGTGCACAGGGTGCTTGCCGACTACCTGGAGTCCCATGACCTACTGCACCCCACTCAATCGGGCTTTCGCACCAATCTTAGCACCGAAACAGCTCTCCTGGAAGTCTCGGAGGCGATTAAGGAGGTGCTGGATTCGGGAGGCAGGGCGATGCTGGTGATGTTAGATCTGTCGGCGGCCTTTGACACCGTCCCCCATGAGGGTCTTCTTGTAAGACTCTCAGAGATTGGTCTCAGGGGGACGGTGCTCCAGTGGTTTTGTTCTTTCCTGGCAGGCCGTCGACAAACGGTCTGGGCCTCTGCTTGCTCCGCCGAAATGTCGCCATTGGGGGTCGGAGTTCCTCAGGGCTCAGTATTGAGCCCAACTCTATTTAACATCTTCATGACCCCTCTGGCGGCTCTGGCGGAGTCTTTCGGGGCCCAGATCGTTTCCTACGCTGATGACACCCAGCTCCTCTTCACCTGTGAGAGGGGTGCGGATTTCGATGGAGGTAGGATTCAGGGTTGCCTTGAGGCTCTATTTCAGTGGTTCCAACATAACAGCCTCAAGTGCAACTCTGACAAATCAGAGGTCCTCTTTTTCGGATGCAGTTCGGATCCGGACTGGAAAGTGTGGTGGCCTGAGAACATGTTTCCACCAGCAAGCTCGTCCCAGGTGGCAAAAAACCTTGGGATCGACAACGGCCTCTCACTGCGCTCACAGATAGTCGGACTCACGGGCACCTGCTTTGGTTTGCTCCGGATGCTGCGTAAGTTTCTCCCTCTGTTATCGGAGGAACACAGGAAGATCACAGTGCAGGCGATAATTGGCTCGAGAATTGACTATTCCAACGTTCTGTATCTCGGCCTGCCAGAATATCTGCTTCAACGGTTACAGGTGGTCCAGAATTCGGCAGCACGGGCCATCTTTGGACTATCTCGCCGTGCTAGAGCCTCGGGCCTCTTGGAGGCATTGCACTGGCTTCCTGTCCGGAAGCGGATAATGTTTAAGACCTTGACTCTGGCACATAAAGCCCTGCATGCCTCCGGAGCGAAATACCTCCAAAAAAGACTGACCTTCTACCATCCAGCCAGGTCGCTGAGGTCAGAAGCCTTGTTTCTTGCCGTAGTGCCCCGTGTCAAGAGGACACGCATTGGAGGCCGCTCCTTTAGACTGTTGGCGCCCCAGTTGTGGAATAAGCTGCCAGTGACCCTGCGCAGCACTTCAAACTTGTTGGCTTTTAGGAAGGGGCTCAAAACCTGGCTTTTTACTTCCTAGTTTCCCAGGCTCTGTTGGTTTCTTCTTTGTCTTTTGCTGTTTTTCTTTTCTTGTTATGTTATAAGATGGGTGTGCAAATTAAAGCGTCGGGACACTCTTTGAGTAGCCGTACGCTATACAAAATACAGCTTAACATAACATAACATAACATAGCAGTGATATCTCATAGATTTCACTGCGTCACCTTTACGACCCTTTCTTGAGTCAATACGTCCCTTTTGCATACATTACACCTGATATAATGTGGCGCAGGGGCTTACAAAGTGACGCATCTACCTAGATGCGTCACTTTGTAAATATGACTGAATAAGGTGCATTTTTTACAGCACTGGTGCGTCACAAAAAGTGACGCACCTGCGCGTTAAAGTGACGCATGGCCTCATAAATGAGGCCTTCAGTCATCTAGTCATGCGTCATATTAAATATATGACGTATTATGTCAGAAGTACTTACAGATACGTCAGTATTTCAGACGTATCTGTAAGCACAAAAGTGATGTATTGCTGGAGTGTGTCACAAAAACGATGCAACTCCAGCAATGCATCCTTTCACATGGGGCCAGGCCCCATGTGAAAGGGCCTGCATCAGTCTTATGCCTGCTGTGATTCAGGCGCAAGATTTGGACAACAGCGTGATAAAAGTGACGCAGTGATATCTCATAGATTTCACTGCGTCACCTCTACGACCCTTTTTTTGCGTCAATACGTCCCTTTTGCATACATTACACCTGACGTAGGTATAATGTGGCGCAGGGGCTTACAAAGTGACGGATCTACCTAAATGCGTCACTTTGTAAATATGACTGAATGAGGTGCATTTTTTACAGCACTGGTGCGTCACAAAAAGTGACTCACCGGTGGCGTTAAAGTGACGCATGGCCTCATAAATAAGGCCTTCAGTCTTCTAGTCATGCGTCATATTAAATATATGACGTATTATGTCGGAAGTACTTACAGATACGTCAGTATTTCAGACGTATCTGTAAGCGCAAAAGTGATGCATTGCTGGAGTGTGTCACAAAAATGATGCAACTCCAGCAATGCATCTTGTCTTACCCTTCCACACCCCCGTTCCTTTTCAACATTTTCTTTGAATATCCACATTCCCCATGTTCACTCTCCTTCTCCTTACTTTCCTTCCCAACACTCACCTTCTTTCAGTCCCCCTACTTCACTTCCTTTCTCCTCTCATACCTTTCTGTTCTTTCTTACTCATTTTCCTTTCCATTATCAATGCACTCCACTTCACTTACTCTTTTTCATTTTTTTAAGAATATAGCTCTTTGATGAGAATTGGAGGTGGTTCTGAAAATAACTTTTTTTTTCTTCTTTTTTCTTTTTTAGAACAAAAAGAAAAACAGGGAATGGAAACTGCTCAACAGGAGCAAAACAAACAAAAAAAATTAGGGCTGGGAACGGCAGCGATGGTTCTCCAATGCTCGAACCATGAGCAGAACACTTTGCTCCCCAAAGGTAAGTAGCTGATCACAGTATCTGCATTTCAGGACGCCTTTGTTGAATGCAGGCTGAATGTTTGGAACCAGCTCTTGCGATCGCCCCCTCACTGAAGTAGTTGCTCCCCCAGTTGATGTAGAGGCCCCATCACTGGGAACCTCTTGTGCCAGAGCCCTGACACTTTACCGGGCAAAATTCTGGGGGTGCCTCCTCTCCACATGGCGAAGCATTGTGGAGTTCCCAAAAGAATATTTCTTAGTGGGGTCACCCCGTGACAGGACTGTGTGACAGATCCTGCACTCCACTTTTGGAGCATTGACCTTCTTCTGGTCATCAGATATGGAAAACAATTTCCAGATGAAATGCTCTTTGACCTTCGGCTGAAGAGGCTCTTCATCAATGAATTCAGGTTCATCTTCACTGCTGGAAGGTCTGGCAGCCATGATTATCCAAGAAAGATGCAAGAGCAAAAAGGCAGGTCTTTCAGTCACAAAAGTGAAAGAAGAAGTGAAGGAAATGGGTGGGGATTTCATTCTTTGTAAAAAAAACTGTTAGCAACCAATAAAAAGTGTTATTTTAAGGTCACATGACTTGACGCGCTGACGCTGCGCGCACCGGAGTGCTTCCGGGGGGCATTCGCGGCGCAAACGTAGGCGCTTTAGGGGGCGCTTACGCGGCGCGCCTAAGTGACATTTTGATAGTTTCACTGAAATGCTAAATTATTTTCATTTCCATATTAAAAAAAACTGATTTTATATGTATGGTACTAAATGTCTTGCGTTATTTACTTTTCATTCATATTTTTTTACACAAACGCAAGTAGCGCTCTGGGTGCGCTTTCCGGAGAGCTTACCGGTGCGCGGACCCAGAGCGCCCCAAGAAAAAATGATTAAAAAAAAATATATATATATATATATATTATTATTTAAAAAAATAATACTAATTAATACTCACACAAAACAGCAAATTTAAAAAAAAAATCGTAGGTTACAAACTCGATATAGAAAGGAATTAGCATTTAAAAAAACTATGAAATTCACTGAAAAAACCATAGGTTTCACACCAGTTATAGTTAGGAATTAGCATTTAAAAAACGTATTAAATTCACTGAAAAAACCATAGGTTTCACACCAGTTATAGTTACCTGGAAATTTTACTGACATAAAACCATTGAAATTCCCACGTTATAGTTAGTTGGACTCACTATAACTTGTGCGCCTGCAATGCACTGCTGATGACGTCACGTATTATATCACTCATGACATTCAATTCAATTCAATTCAATTCAGTGATTTATATAGCGCGCTACATACCCAGAGGGTTTCAAGGCGCTTGGAGAAGGGTGGGGAGTTACTTGTCGAATATCCAGGTTTTAAGTTGTTTTCTGAATGCTAGGTGGTTCTGAGTGAGGCGAAGGTGAGTGGGAAGTGAGTTCCAGGTTTTAGCCGCCAGGTAGGAGAAGGATCTTCCTCCCATGGTGGTTTTGTTGATGCGAGGTACAGCAGCAAGGGCTTGGTGGGAGGAGCGTAGCTGGCGGGAGGGCGTGTAGAAGGAAAGTCGTGTGTTGAGGCATTCGGGTCCAAATTCGTAAAGTGCTTTGTGTGCGTGGGTCAGAAGGCGGAATGTTATCCTCTTATTGATGGGGAGCCAGTGGAGGTTTTTCAGGTGACCAGAAATGTGATCTTTACGCAGAATGTCTAGAATGAGTCTGGCTGATGCGTTCTGGATGCGTTGGAGTTTTTTCTGAAGTTTTGCGGTGGTACCGGCGTAAGGGGTGTTTCCGTAGTCCAGGCGGCTTGTAACTAGTGCGTGGGTGACCATTTTTCTAGTTTCAGTGAGGATCCAGCGAAATGTTTTTTTGAGCATGCGAAGAATATTGAAGCAAGATGATGAAACTGCGTTGACTTGTCTGGTCATCGAGAGTGAGGAATCCAGAATGACGCCCAGGTTACGTGCGTGGTCTGTTGGGATGGGTGCTTTTCCAAGGGATTCTGGCCACCACGAGTCGTCCCAGGCGGAGGGGGAGATACCTAAGATAAGGACTTCTGTTTTGTCGGAATTCAGTTTCAGGCGGCTGTGCTTCATCCACTCGGCTACTTCTCTCATTCCTTTATGTAGGTTGGTTTTGGCGGTGTTAGGGTCTTTGGTGAGTGAGAGGATCAGTTGAGTGTCATCAGCGTAGGAGATGATGTTGAGGTTGTGTTGACGTGCGATGGCCGCGAGGGGGCTCATGTATACGTTAAAGAGGGTGGGGCTGAGTGAAGATCCTTGTGGCACGCCGCAAATGACTTCAGTGGCTTCTGATTTGAATGGTGGGAGGCGGACTCTCTGAGTTCCTCCGGCAAGGAACGAGGTGATCCAATCCAGTGCTTTTCCTTGAATTCCGATGTTTCTAAGGCGTTGTAACAGGGTGCTATGACAGACTGTGTCGAAGGCTGCGGAGAGGTCGAGGAGGATGAGGGCGACGGTGTCACCATTGTCCAGTAGAGTTTGAATGTCGTCTGTTGCTGCGATGAGTGCGGTCTCAGTGCTGTGTTTGGCTCGGAAGCAGGACTGTGAGGAGTCGAGGGATTTGTTGGTTTCGAGGAAGGCGGCGAGCTGGTTGTTGACAGCTTTCTCGATGACTTTGGCCGGGAATGGAAGGAGTGATATGGGGCGGTAGTTTTTGAGTTCGGTGGGGTCAGCTGTTGGTTTTTTCAGAAGGGCGCTGAGTTCAGCGTGTTTCCAGCTATCTGGGAAGGTGGCGGAGGTGAGGGAGCAGTTGAAGACATCTCAGAGGTGGGGTGCGATGATGGAATCTGCTTTGTTGAAGATGTGGTGAGGGCATGGGTCTGTGGGGGATCCTGAGTGGATGGAGTTCATCAGGCGGATGGTATCATCCGTGGAGATTTGGTTCCAGTCATTAAGGATGTTCAAGGGGGGTGAAGGTGTGGCAAAAGGTTGGGTGGGTTGGTCTCCGGGTTGGTTGTCGAAGCTGTTGTGGATGTCTGCGATTTTGTCGTGGAAGAACGAAGCTAGGGAGTCGCAGAGGTCTTGAGAGGGAGTGATGTCGTTGGAGTTGGCAGTGGGGTTGGTGAATTCTTTGACGATGTTGAATAATTCCTTGCTGTTGTGGGCGTTGTTGTCAAGTCGGTCTTTGAAAGCGGCTTTCTTGGCAGTTCGGATCAGTTGGTGGTGTATGCGGGTGGCGTTTTTGAAGGCGTCTCTGGTGCTGGTGTTTGGGTCTTTTTTCCAGGCCTTCTCAAGGGAGCGACAGAGTTTCTTGGATTTCTTAAGATCATCGTTAAACCAGGGGGCGTTTTTGCTGCCTAGTTTGATTTGACGTTTTTTCAGGGGTGCTAGGTTGTTGGCGCTGTTGGTTAGCCATTGAGTGAGGTTAATGGCTGCTTGGTTGGCGTTCGATGAGTGGGCAGGGGTGTTTTGAAGAAGCGATGAGGAGATCTGGTCGATGGTGATTTTTTTCCAGTTTCTTCGCAGAGTAGGTTGAGGATGGTTGTGGGTTGTGGTCTTTTTGTAGATAAAGTGAACGCAGCTGTGGTCCGTCCAATGGAGAGCTGTGGTGTGACTGAAGGAGATATGTTTGCTGGAGGTGAAGATAGGGTCGAGTGTGTGACCTGCGAGGTGAGTGGGTGTATTAACAAGTTGTTTGAGTCCGAGGTTGGCGAGATTGTCCAGAAGGGCGGTGGTGTTGCTGTCGTTACTTTTTTCCAGATGAAAATTGAGGTCTCCCAGTAGAATGTAGTCTTTGGAGGGGAGGGCGTGTGGGGTGATAAAGTCAGTGATGTCTTCACTGAATTGTGCCCGGGGTCCTGGTGGCCTGTAGAGGAGGGTGCCTCTGAGTGTGGTCTTGGCGTCGGTGTGGATCTGGAAGTGAAGGTGCTCGGCGCTAGCGAGGTTGATGTCTGAGCTGGTTGAGATGCGGATGGAATTCTTGTGGACAATAGCGATGCCTCCTCCTGTTTGCTTGTTGCGGTCTTTTCGGATGATCTTGTAGCCTTCCGGGATGGCAATGGTGATGTCTGGGGTGGAGGAGGCGTTCATCCATGTTTCAGTTAGGAAGGCGACGTCCGGGGAGATGGAGTCTAGTAAATTCCAGAGGTCGATGGCGTGTTTGTGGACCGAGCGGGTGTTGAGCAGGATGCATTTTAGGTGGTTGGTGTCAGGTCTCTGTTTGGTGTTAGTGGATGTGGGGTTGGTCTTGGTGCCGTCAAACTTGCAGGAGTTGAGCGCAGTCGGAGAGTCGGCCGGTGTTAGGGGCTAGGAGGGTGGAGGCGGCGTATGTAATGCGGGTGGGGTGGTTGGGACGGGGGCCAGGGGGTCTGGCGCTGGGCGCGGTCCAGGCACGGACGGGCGTAGACGGGCTTACCATTGGCGCACCTTCGGCGCGGCCGCAGCGCGTGGATGCTGCGCGTTGGGTCATTGGTCATAAATGGAGAGGGGGGGCGGAGCGTGGGAGGGGCAGCTGGGAGGCGGTAGCGAGGAGGGTAGGTGGGCCAGGGGAATGAACAACAGGGAAATGGAGGGCAGGATAGCAAGTCAAAAAGCGGGGGGGGCAGGAGGATTGAGGGTCCGACAACAGCAGGGAAATATTACCAAAGTAGTTCAGATACCTTACAAATTAAGCAATCCGAGAACCCAGCGCACAATGTAAAAAAGCCTCATGCAACAATTACAGACAGCAACAGGCTACAATTGCAGACAGCAAAGTCGCGCTATTGAGGGTGACTACATGGATTTAGTTTGTAAATGTATTATATAATGAGACTCCAATCTCCTGAGTCTCAACACTCTGTCACCTCCTCTGGCATCATTGGGTATACAATCAATGCTAAAATATCGTAACAGATCCCTGTTACCCCCATGTTTAATGGCAAAGTGCCGGGCTACTGGATAATTCAGGTCCCTTTTGCCAATGGCCCGCATATGTTCCAACACTCTGATTTTAACGCTATGAATGGTGCTCCCTATGTAGCGAAGGCCACAGGGGCAGACCAAACAATACACAGCGTGAGTAGTTAGACAGGTCATAAATTTGGTTATCTTTCTCTCTTTTGATAACCCTTTGATATTACATGAGAGAACTCTTCTGCTAAAGGCACAGGCCTTGCCCTTTCCGCAAGGAAAGAATCCCCTCATACTGCTCAGGGTGCCTTGTCTAGGAGTGAGGTCTGTCAGATGACTATGAATGAGACTATCTTTCAGGGAACGGGCTTTCCGGAAGGTTATTAATGGTCCCGTGGAGATATCAGACCCAATGATGTTATCTGTCCCCAAGATATGCCAATTTCTCCTCATTATCGTTCTTAACAAGTTGGCATCTTCTGAATAGGTAGTAATCATTCTAAATTGTTTGGTCTCATTCCTAGATTCCACTGGTTTAAGTAAATCTTCTCTGCATTTGTTTCTAGCCCTCTGTAAAGCACTTTGCAACACTTTAGCACCATAACCCCTGGCCAGGAATTGATTGGTGCTCTCTCTCGCTGCCAAATCAAAGTCTCCGTCTCTGGAGCAATTCCGTTTTAACCTAAGGAATTCCCCGTAAGGGATGCTGTTTACTAATTTCCTTGGATGGCCGCTGGACGCATGTAGCGTGCGGTTACCAGCGGTCGGTTTTCTGAAGAGAGCTGTGTTAATTTTGCCATCTATGATCTCTACTTTAAGATCTAGATAGTTCGCTGCCACCGAACTAATATCCCCACGAAAATGTAAGTTTAGTGTGTTGTCATTTAGATGTTTTACATAGTCGGCGGCCTCGCTATCACTGCCATTCCAAATAAGGAACAGGTCGTCTATATACCTGCTCCATGACACAATTTTTTCAGACCATTTTGTATTAGCCGGAGACCAGGCCACCTGCTCCTCCCACCAGCCAACGAACAAGTTCGCATAGCTGGGGGCAAAGCAGGTGCCCATCGCGGACCCCGAGGTTTGTCTGAATAGTTCCCCCTGAAAAACAAAAATGTTATTAAACAGACAGAACTCAGCAAATTCTAATAGCATAGTGTTATGGATGGCAAACTTGAGAGGTCTTTTCGTCAAAAAATACTCATAGCATAGAGGCCTTGTTGGTGATCAATGCTCGTGTAGAGACTAGTAATGTCTAATGCCAACAAACAATAGGATATAAATCCTTATATACATAGGGATATGCTGTATATTTCTGTTTACGTATGGTGGTTATGTGGGGAGGAGCCAATTCTTGAGTAGTTTTTGAAGATAAGGTGGTTGGTTATCTATGGTTCTTATGTTGGGGGTAAAGAGTTCCATAGTTTGGCTTCTTGAACAGAGAAGGATGTGCCACCCATGGTTTTTGTTCTTGTACGTTGGGATTTTGAGGTGACGTGCCACTCTAGAGCAGAGTATTTGCCAAAAACACACAATCCAGACTGAACAAACTAGTCATGGATTTAACATCAATTTTGAAGTTTATGTATTAGAAAAACTCATATGTTTCTTAAAAAACATGACATATTACATATAAATTCAGAAAAAAATCAAAAAACACACACGGCATATACACAAACATAAGACATAAAGAAAAAGGACATGGTGCATCTATCACCACAAATTACAATACATATATGAATATTTACATCACAAACAATTACATATAGACAGAGCGCGAAATCATAATATCTCAAAGTGACCTAAGGATATATTCTTTTTGACTGTAGTGGTCAGGATGGACTAACGCTTCTTTGATTGAGCGTCGACGTTTCAACCTTTCTAGTACTGTGAGAATTGATAAACATCTAAATCTTTGAAACGGGATGGGTGGGCATGCCGTGCTCAAGCACCACCTCTGGCATCAGACTCCAAGAGAGATCCGGTGACTCAGACAAAAATTAAGGTGCAGTCTCCTTGTTTGGGTTCATTCATGTGGCCAATTACCAAAATGTGGTTGGGCGAATAGTTTGAAGGACATTTAGTGTAATCTCATGATATTTTGGGGAAACAAGAAATAATTGCGTTTGAGTGTGTTGTGGCAGAACCACTGTTTGTTTAATGATATAGTCCCCAGGTTCGGCATGTGACTCTAGAGCAGAGGTTCCTTTGTTGATTGTGTTTGGTGATTTTATTCCTGATGAAGAGCTGTGTTGTCCCAAGAATCACTTTATAGGTGATACAAATCAGCTTGAATGTGGATCTTCTGACAACCAGTAAACAGTGCAGGGCTTTCGAGGCAGGGGAGTTATGGTCATGCGGCTTTATAAGAGTAGTCTGGCAGCTGAGTTCTGAATCCGATGTAGTCTTTTCATAGATTTTAAGGGTGATCTGTGGTAGAGGCTATTTGCATAATCGAGTTTGGAAGGAACAAGTGGGATGGTAGCCTGGACCTTGTGTGGAAAAAAAGATGGGGAAGATTTTTATAGTTACAAAAGCTTGATTTTGCTAGTTTGGGGTATTTAGACAGAATATCGTAGAAATCCCCACGCCAAAATATGGAGTCTAAAATATCTCAATATGGAAATATCGTCAACAAGAATATTGATGTCTAGAATATCGATTTTAAGGTAAGTAATTATTTTTAAAATATAGTAGTCATTAATATCGTTTGCAAAAATATAATTGTTTAAAATATTCTTTTTTTACTTAGTGTCATCTATTTTTGTATGTATTTTAAATGTAAGGGGTGTAATCTTTTGTATAAGTATTGTTTATGTTTTTTATGTTTTGTAATATATTTGTTACATTTAATGACATTTTGGGGTTGATTCCGATTCGGGAAAAAACGCTTCGAATAGCTTTTCAGAGCGTTTTTCCCGTACGAATCGTACCCTGCAACGTCCCCCGTACGTACTGAGTCCGTACGAATCAAATTCCCCGTACGAATCTCCCTCGGAACCCGCTGTACGCGACATCCGTATGGTTTGCGGCTGGTTTTTCCGACCCAGCAAGTACGATTCGTGTCGGGTAAGCACCGTAGGACCCTTTTTCTACGGGAGCTGAAAACAGCCATAAAAGCAGAGTTCGCCTCAAAACAGGTATGGAACGGCCCCCACCCCCGGGTACAGTGCATACACCCCATGATCGCAGGGGTACAGTGTGTACCCCCGCGATCATGGGGTGTACGCACCGTACCACTCGATCATGGTGTGTACGGACCGTACCCCATATTCGCTGGGTGTACGGTGCGTACACCCTGCGATCACAGGGGTACGGTGCGTACACCCCATGATCGCAGGGGTACGCACCGTACCCCGTGATCATTAGGTGTACGGACCGTACGGTGTGTATGTGATTGTGTGCTTTTCTGTACGAATCGCCCTTACCTGACGTGGACCGTACGAATCGCGTCCTCATACCCCGGTCCTGATCGTACTCGTCGGGTCGTACGGCATGTTTATGATTCGTACGGAGAGGACTCCGGATACGAATCGTACGGACGTTTTTTTTCAAGGATCGGAATCGACCCCTTTGTGTTGTTTAGTTCCAAAGAGTGTATAACATAAGAAACACAGGGGGTCTATTAGCTAACTATTAAAGCTACACTATCAATACTGAGTCGACTAGATCTCAACGTGTGTAAATCACGAAGATAGTGAAAAAAAGACAAAATGAATAAAGAGGAGTGGACTCAAACTGCAAAGAAGATCGATACATTGTAGAATATTCATAAGTGGCTGACCATTCCAAAACCGGTGATATAGGGTTTCCATCAAAAGAGACCTAATGATCAGTCATATCATCTGGCCAAACCCTGGTGTGTGGAAGGCTAGTCCCCTGATCATAGGGACTGAACCGCACAGTGTTGATATCTTGGGATTCGGTCCACCAACATTAATGAAACATCCGTAATGGCTGATCTTTGATGGTTGGAAAAAAGGTGCAACAAAACAGAAAATGTGACTTAAAATAGGATGGAACGCCCTCCTTTTGACAAATTTATTCTATGGACATGACATACCTCCTGATTAAAAACAGAACAGTGTAAGAAGACAGTAACAAATATCTGCCTGTAAATGGGCCAACATGTTTCTGCCTAATGGGTATCCAATCCCTTGGCATTCATCAGGGCCTCTGCTCTTATACTAGCTGCACTCTTACTAGTGAAATGAAAGGTTCACCACCTTCACCATAAAAACAATAAATGTTAAATAACTGAAATGGAATGGTTCAATACGGTACAACCTGTAATAACCATGTATTGTCACCCTCCGACTCACTTGCGCTATAGTGAATCCCTGACTGATGGGTGAAGCTACCTCACCCCACCTGGACTCTGCTCAGGTATAGGAGGCCCCGCACTATCCGTCGGTGCCTCAAGCTGTCATCTGAAGCTTGGGGGAAGCCTCCCCCAAGCTTCAGATGACAGCTTAAGGCACCGACCATCACCCATCAGTCAGGGATTCACTATAGCGCATGTGAAAAGGAGGGCATTCCATCCTATATCACCGGTTTTGGACTGGTCAGCCACTTATGAATATTCTACAATGTATCGATCTTCTTTGCAGTTTGAGTCCACTCCTCTTTATTCATTGTGTCTTTTTTTCACTATCTTCGTGATTTACACACGTTGAGATCTAGTCGACTCAGTATTGATAGTGTAGCTTTAATAGTTAGCTAATAGACCCCCTGTGTTTCTTATGTTATACATTGAGTTGGAGCTGGGGATAAAACCAGGTGTGGGTCTTTAAACTCCATATCCCTTGGACCCTCTTTTGAAACTTCTGTTGTATTTACTAGTTCCAAAGAGTGTCAATTATTTTTTTTCGTTAGATTTTACTTGTGTGTTGTGGGGTGCATAGGGTAAAGAGTGGGAAAGAATATTTTAATTAATTAATAATTAGTTGTCAATTAATATAAATTAATTAAGTATGCTAATTGTGTAATGTTGTTTTGGTGTGGTATTTGTTGGGACTTTTTATGTGTGGGCTGTAGAGCTTATAGTTGAGTACTAATTTATTTTTAATTAATTAATAATTAGTTGTTAATATATATAAATCAATTCATTGCTAAATAAGTATGTTAATTGTGTATTTTTTTAGGTGTGGGTTGTGGGTTTATAGGGAAAAGAGTTGAAAGCATTTGTTTAATTAATTGATTAGTTTTCAAGTAAAATTAATTAATTGATAATGAATTTTGTTAATTTTGCAATACATTTATTTTTAGCTGAGGGTTCTGGGGTTTATAGGGGTATGGGTGGAAAGTAATTTATTTTTAACTAATTAATAAGTAGCGGATAATTAATATTTTTAATGTATTTAATAACTGAATATTTGGGGAGAGAATGTGGCCTAAGGGCAAGGGACGATGACTGCGGAGCTGGGGAATCGGATTTGAGTCTTGTCAGGGACGCTCAACATTCTGTGATTCTGTGCAAATCACTTAATCTCCCTGTGCCTAACACAAATGAATGTTTCCATCTGTAACATAAATAGTGCTCATGTAAAGCACTCAGTTCTATTACCTTCGGGTCTAGTCGCGCAATATAAAACTGCACAAAAAAAAGAAAAAAGAAATTATGTTAATTGTGTAAATCGTTTTTTGTTAACTGTTATGAGTGTGCTGTGGGTAATTATTTGAATTTTGAAGTGGCAAACAGATACTCTGGTATAATGAAATCCGTATTTCTATATTCCTTTTCTATCACTGGTTGTACCATGATCCTGATAGCTAAATCAGGTGGTACAGTGAACATCACTGTGCTACCCATTTGTCACTTCCCTGCTATGTCAAATGCCTGAGAAATGTATTTGACATTGTAATATGTTTTTATTTTTAAAATAAATTTTTAATTTAAAGTATATATTTATTTTATTTTTCAACACATTTTTGTATATATTTGTATTTACTTTGTTTTTATAATAATTGTATTTTGTTTGTTTTAATGTTGAACTGACTGGAGTGGAAATAGCGCATTCTACCCCTCTGCTATCCAACACTTTCCCTACTGTTGCTTTTATTGGACTGAGTATAGTACACGTTACCCCTCCGTATTCCAACACTTTTTCCACTGCTGTACTGACCGAAGTGATAATAGTAAATTTCACCCCTCCAGAAACCAAACTTCTCCTACTGTTGCACTTATTGAAGTAGGAATAGTAAATGTTACCCCTCCACAAGCCAACACTTTCCCTACTGTTGTACTGACTGGAGTGGGAAAGGTAAACTTGTCCCTTCGCACTCCAGCAGTTTTGCTACTGTTGTTTAGGACAGAATGGGTACGATAGATAAATATTACCAATCCGCAGTCAAACTCTTTTACTACTGTTGCATTTATTGGAGAGAGATTTGTAAATTGTAACCAGTTTTATTATTTTCGCATTGTGTGACCTCAGAGTAGTAAATGTTTTATATATTTATTTTAATAGTTTGCGTAGTTTGGTGTAAACTGTAGTGGGAAGAGTATGCATATTACACTTTATATTTTATCATTTACTTTATCGTGTTATAATTTAGATTATTATGTTTTTGATTATTTAAAATTCTAATATTTTGAATTATTAATATTTTTAATGTGTAAAATAGTTTTGGGAAAATGCAAAGAATTTTCAGTTGCTTCATTTTTTTATTTAATTATAACAGTTTTTTTTTTAAAGATTTTGTGTTATTGGTATATATATCTTCATTGAATCTTGAGAGTGCATTATTGTCGTTTCTGCAAAACAGATTGGATATATATATATATATATATATATATATATATATATATATATATATATATATATATATATATCTTCACCACAAAGTCCCCCAGAAGTAGGACCACACTCCACACCAGGTTGGTTCACAAAACTATTTTATTCAGAGGCATACAATTTCTCTTCACTGATTACAGTCCCTGGCCTGATGCATTTCAAAGCAGTGTTGCTTCTTCTCAGAGGCCTTGTCGGCCTCTGAATAACATAATAACATAAAATCTTTAACCCCTTCACTGCTTCTGATGGTCAACTGCCGTTGCTCGCACTACCTTCATAGTGCTGCGCATGTCTGTTGGTGGCCCCACCCACACCGCTAAACTGCTGCACCTCGGCGGAATTGCTGCCGCCGTTAATCGGTTTAAAAACAAACTGTTATAATTAAATAAAAAAATTAAGCAACTTTTTTTGCATTATACATATTAAAAATATTAATTATATATATATATATAATCTTTTTTTATTATATTTGTAAATTATAATATAAGTTAAAATGATTAGCTTAATTTTTTGTAAGTAGATATATGTAAATATAGATATTAATTAATATATATGTGGGTTTACATTTTTTATATCAAGTCTATTATATTTGTTAAGAGATATATTAAATGTTTTACTTTTTTTAAATTAGTGTTACTATTTAATGTCTTTATTATTTATTTTATATATATTTAAACATTAATGTTTAATACCACTGTATTAATGACATCTATATTTGTTTCCAATATTTCTGTGCTCACCATTATAAGTATAGGATGTCAATATTTTTACATCAATATTTTGGTCAAAATATTTTGGTATTTTGAGGGTCGATATTTTGCCAGTGAACTGCTTCTTTTTGGCATTCATTGATAGCGTTCCATGGTTTTTTTACTTCCATAGATACTTTAGGCGTTGTTCCTAGATCATCAGGCCGAACAGCAAGCAGGTCATAATTTCTCTACATCCGCCATTGATTTATAGCTCTGAAACAACTGAAAATTGGCAAGTTTCCAATGTCTTTGGGGCATTCCAGTTGAAGGGTAGTTGCGTGTCATCTGTTGCTTAGTTATAGCACATGAGGTGAAATTGATTGATCAGTGCCGGTAATTAATTTATGTACATGTTGAAAAGCATGGGTGAGATAATCGAGCCTTGAGAGACCTCTGCTTTTGTGGATCACGGTTTGCAAGAGAATGGGGAGTATGGATGAGAATAGTTCTGTTGTGAAGGTAGGGTACGTTACAGTCTAGAACCGTCCCCTCTATGCCGACTTCGTAGAGTATTTGTATCATAGTGTCATGGTCAGCAGTGTAAAAAGAAGCCGAGAGGTCCAAGAGAAGTAGCCCTGTAACCCAGTTGCAGTCAACTATGTTTTTCCGGTCATCCCAGATGGCAACAATGGCAGATTATGTGCCTCTTCCCGGACGGAATCCCGTTGGGAAGTCTGAAAGTATGGCATTATCTTCAATAAATTGTGACATCTGTGTGAACGCTGCTCTTTCTATCAGTTTTTCCATGAAAGGTCCATTTGTCATCGGTCTGGAGTTGTCAAGGTTCAGCAGGTCCCAGTTTGTTTTCTTCAGTGTTAGCCATATGTATGACTTTTTGAGGTCTTCTGGAAATATTCTGGTAGTTAATAAATTGTCGATGATTCTTCTTACCCATGCAGTAGCAGAGATAGTTTTAAGAATTGTCTTGAAGGTTTGCAGTGGACACAGGTCAGAAGGGCTTCCAGCAGGCCTTCTTGCAATGATCATGTTCATTAATTCATCGTGTGAAATGTGTTGGAAGGAACAGAGAAGCTGGGTTAGAGTATTCTTGGATTGTTGTTTTGGAAAAAGGTTGATGATGGTGATTTGTCTTTGTTTTATATATGAGCTCAATTGTCTGCTTTGGCCATGTAATGATTTGCCACTTTGACTGCAAAATCTTGTGTAAGGGGATGAGCTCCTTCTAGGCAATTTGATTTGCGAAATTCAGTGAGAATTTTATAGAATTCTTTATTTGCACATTTAGCATTTTGAGTTCTGTCTGAATAGTACCTTTTCTTAGCTTTTCTGATAGCTGACTTGTTTAATCTGTTAAGCTACTGTGGGCAAAGTTTGCCTTGTTTTGTGTTTGTTTTTAGCAAGGCATGTTGCAGCTTTCAAATTTGTTGCTTTAGCTCTTTTATCTCTGTATTTCTCCATGGTTCCTGTTCTCTTTTGGTCTGTTGTGGTATTAGGATATCAAAAAGCTTCCTGTAGCCACTCATATAGTTTTTGAAACAGAATGTATTGTGTCTAGTTCTTTACTGCATGTTAGCTGTGTTTCTAAGTGTTCCAAATTGAGTTTTTTCCATGGTTGATAGGTGGGTGCACGCAAGGTGGTTTTTGTTGTGTTTCTTTGTGTTGTTTTATGTTGGAAAGCAAGCAAATGGTGGTCTGACCATGTGACTGAACTCATCAGCAAAAATGACATCTATTACGTGTCCAGAAATGTGTGTGGTTTTGTGGTGGTTCAGTGAATCTAGGCCACCGATGATTGTTTTCGGTTGGGCATTATTGAGTTTGTCAAACCATATGTTAAGGTCACCAGAATGCATAGGTTGGAGTCTAGTGCTATCAGGTTTGATACCGTGTCTAGAAGTGTGTCTGGGAATGTTGCATAGGTGGAGGTCTATGATGGAGCAGGACGTCACAGGAGGAAGATTGTATAGAATTGCATCTGGTGGAAAGGGCCTCTCAATTTTGTATGGAGACGTCATGAGCTTTAGTGATTTGTAATGTTTGTCTGAACACAACAGCTAGGCCACCTACTTTTTTGCCTATACGGCTTTGATAGCGTAGGAACGGCATCATGCAGGACTGGGGCTACATAATCTCCCAACCATGATTCAGTTATGAATAGTATGTCAGGTTTTGTGTCAGTTAAAATGTCGTAGATGTGATGTTTGTTTTTAGAGAGCAATAGAGCATTTATTAGTAGACAGTTTAGCAAATGTGCTTTGTTGATAGAATGCCTTTGCTTTTTAGAAAAGCGAGCAGCATTTTGAGGGGCTTATAGCAGGTGTGTCCTTAGTGCTGGTATTAGCTATATGAGGATAGCTGTTCTGTATCGTGCTCCTCCTCCATAATTCTAAGAAGGCATTTTGATGGGTCTGCATTTGCAGGTGATGAAGACTGTGGTTGAGACTGAATTGGTATGCTGTAGTGCTTTTGTAGTTTAACCTTGTTGTGCATTAGATATAGAGAAGCGAAGCTGTAAGGTGTGGCATGTTGCTTATTTTGTTTGCATCTGTTTAGGGTGGAAGGCATATGTGTTGGGGTGGTGGTGCAGCATGTGCATCATGTAGTAAGGTTCTGGTTTTTCCAATGGATGAGAGGCAGTTGAAAGGGGGTTGCTCTGTTGCTTTACCTGTGTTAGGTGTGGAGTATGAGAGAAAGATTTGCATTGGAGTTCGCCCATTTGTGTAATCGGAAAGGTGGGTGTGCATTTGTAGTTTGTGATAGAAAGTATTATGAGGTGTTGTGCGTGACAGATTTTGTTGTGCTGGTGTGTGTGTTATGTTATGTTTTTGTGAAGTAGTGAAACAAGGTGCTGATGTATTCATTTTATGAGACAGATTTTATTGTATTATTGTTTGTGAGTGGTAGTTGTAAGGTAAAGGGGATGGTGTTGTGTTTGTGAGTAGAAAGTATGCTGTGTGTAAGAGGGGATGACGTTGAGTTAAGAGTGTTTTAGACTAGATTGGCGCAGGAGCTAATATGTGTGGTGCAGTGGAGTATAAGTGTTGTGCAGTTGTGTTATTGTGGTAGAAAGAAGAGAAGGATGTTGGTTGGGGAAATTATAGAAGGCTGAGTATAGGTTTGTTAGTGACAAAAAGGTGTCTGTTAGGAGTAATTAGAGGAGGAAATATGTGTTTGGATGGGATGTAATTATGTATGGTGTAGAATTGGGTTGTGTTAATGATGAGTAAATAGGTTAATGGTATAGGATAGAGTTGTGTACTGTTTGTAGGTGATGGTGCTAATGTGTGGTATCTGATATAGAAGAGTGTATAGGTTTGATTTCTGACATTTTTAGTGTGTGCTGAGTCATTGAACGTTGTCTTGGGTTAGCTTGTGGTGAATGAATAGAGTATATGAGCTGTGAGTGTGTTACACTGGTTGTGAATGGGGTAGGGTGGGTTGTGGCATATATGAAATTGGGCAAAATGTCTTGCCCCAGGCCCGACCAGTCTCAAACAGGTTTAAAAAGGCAGCTGCCCCTGTCCTCTCTGCCCTTAGCTGCGATGCCCATGCTGAGACGCCCTGAATCCTGCCCTTAAATAGCCATAGTGGTATGGTGACCACTCCGGCCAATAGGAATCCTAGCCCTAACACTAACCAGTCACCACGCTAGCCCTAAGCCCTAGAACCAAATGCAGCCTCTTACAGTCAATCACAGCCCAGTCTCAGCAACCAATGAAGCACAAAAACTGTAAACAACGCATCCAAAAGAAAGCCTAGTCCCATCCCTATTCTCAACGGTGGTCATACAGGAAACCCTAAGGCTCTGGTCCAATAGAAAGCCTAGCCACCGGAATCAATCTGAAACCATAAACCTTTCCACCAATGAGATTGCTAACCCTAAACCCTATCTCAATAGAAACACTTGCCCTGGAACCAATCCAATAGAAACACCAGCTACAACCACCAATCAGTGCACACATGTATTATCCAATATCAACATATATAAGGTCCCTACAACCTCAGGCAATGTTTGCTGCCCAAGGGGCTGGAAGCTACTCCTCAATTTAGAAGTCTCCTAAGAGATTTACAGACTCAAACCCCACTTTTGGAGTTCTGCGGGTAAGGGCCTAACAATATTTGCTCTCTAACAATACTGTTGGTCTAAAACTGTACTTACTCACTTAACTAAAACAAGAGTGTACAATCCCTAAAAAACAGAGCTTAAACAACTACCAGCAGATTACCTTTTTCATTAAATAATATACTGTTTATAATTTTGTTGAAGGTAGACTTATATAAAGCAGTCTTTTCACATACCTAGACATAAGTGCATCCTTTTCTGGTGAGTAAAGGACTTTCTGACTGACTGCCACTACCTAGTTAATGCCATCCATTGCAGATGAGGGACACGCTAAGGCCCTCGTTTATGGCCCTGCACCAATGTAAAGGGCTGGAATGCACTGTATGTATGAAACAAGTTGCATTCCTGTTCCTCCCCCCTGTGCTGTCACACAATTTGATGCCCAGTGCCAATGAAGATGAAATTGAACCATGGTGCAAGAGTATCTGCATTGCTTATATGATTGCTTTTGAACATCAAGGGCCAATTGTCTGCACAAAAACAATCCTGAGAGATCTTTTCCTCTTTCTTTATGTGATGCAAAATGCACCACACATGGAAAAGGTAAAGCATGAGGAGAAATGCCAATATTTCCCTTTGTTTATTATATTTATTGATTTATAAAGCGCCCGAATCACCCCATCAGGGGTATCTTTGCCATTACTAACCAAGGAGAGACGAATCAGAACAGTGTGGTTTAAAGGAGCTTTTTAAAAACCAGAAAGTTATTGAATTGGTGTAAATGAATGGGGAGTTTGTTCCAGTAAAGTGGAGTTAGGTGGGAGAAGGCTTTGCCGCCCATGTGAGCTTTTTTAAAACGTGGGATATGGAGAAGAGTTTTGGACCCTGACCTGAGGGGCCTAGATGGCAAATATGTGGCTGCCTTATCTGTCAGATAGCTATGACCCAAATTGTTTAAAGATTTGTAATCAATACAACATATCTTAAATGTAATCCTCTTCCGCACCGGAAGCCAGTGCACTTTTTGGAGTAGAGGAAGAGAAGCTGTTCTGGGAGGGGCATTGGTCACCAAGGAAGCCGCCATGATCTGGACTACCTGTCGTTTTTGAAGGAGGTTTCCTTAGCTGAAATCAGCAAAGCATTGCAGTAGTCCAGCTGGCTTACGGCTCTTGTCTAAATTAAGGTTTTCAGCGTAGAGAGTGGCACGCGAGGAAAGACTCTTCGAAGGAGTCTGAGTGTGTGAAAGCATGCCCCTGCAGTAGTGGTGGCATGCTCCCCCAGTGTTAATTTCTGATCTATACGGACTCCTAGGTTTTTTAACACCTGCTTAGGAGTTAGGGCAGGGCCTACTTCCTCTGGCCACCATCTAGGGGACCACCTCACCGCTGCTTCTCCAAAGAACATTATTTCAGATTTTTCTACATTAGCTGAAGAAAGTTGTCTCTTATCGAGTCTGGGATGACTTTCATACCCTCCGAAAAGGTGGTCTGAATGTTGAAGTTGGCTTTGTCAAAGGAGATTAGAAGTTGAGTATCATCGGCGTAGGAGATAGGAATGAATCCTAAATTCCTCATTAATCCTGCCAAGGGAGTAACCTAGATGTTAAATAAAGTAGGGCACAAACAGGAGGCCTGAGGTACTCCCTTGGTTACTCTTGTGGTCTCCGAGTGAAAAGGGCCCATGTTAATAGTCTGAGTTCTACCGGACAGGAAATTAGACATCTATTTCACACTATTCCCTTGGTGGCCTATATCTCTAAGTCTCTTGAGTGGAGTCTGATGGGAGATGGTATCGAATGCGGCAGACAGGTCAAGCAGCAACAAAAATACTGCCAACATTCTAATGCCATCAGGAACTGCCACCAATGCAGACTCTGTACTATGTCTGGGTTGAAATCTTGATTGAGAGAGATTGAGACAGTTCGAGGATTCAACACATTCAGACAAGTGCTTGTTAATATGCTTTTCCAGGAGTTTGCTCCTTCGTAGAGGGAGCAAAGAGATAGGGTGGTAGTTAGATATGTCTTCCGGGGGTGCTTTAGGATTTTTCCTGATGGGGATAATCTGCGCTGCTTTCCACTCAAAAGGGAGACTACCTTCCTTCATGGAACTGTTGGGAACAGCGAGTTGCTTGGATAGCAGGGAGGTGGTCTTGGCAGGGATCAGGTATAATGGAGACCCTGATTTGAATACTTTTAGTAAGCTACTACCTCCTCTGGCATAAGTTCCGGGAAATTCTCCTGTGTTGAAACATTAAGAATAGTCGGTGGAAGGTCTATTTTGGGGCCTATGCGGGAGCCGTTAGCCGAAGTGATTTTGATTTTCTGGATTAAATGATTTGCTATGTTGTCGCATAAGGCTTGGGATGGGGCCATCTTCGTTGTTGCATGCCTTACGAAAGGTAAAATACTTTAAAACCTAGCATAGTGTTCTAGCGGAGTTCTCTGTTTGTTCAAGTTGCGATGCATTATGTGTTTTCTGGGCGTTTTTCAGGTTTTTGTGGTATTGTGCCAGTGAATGTTTGAATCTTTCTTTATCTTGCAAGTCATGATGAAAGGTGCCAGTGGTGTTCAAGTTTTTTGCAATGACTTTTTCAGGCCGGAGATTGGGAGAGTACCAAGGTGTCTGATGGTGTCTAGTGGATGGTGGGCACTGTTTCAGGGGAGCTAGGATGGCGGCAGTGGATTTCATACTGGAATTGATGGAGGCTAAGCACTCCTCCACACTGGCAAAATTCCAGGGTGGTACGAACGTATCTTGAAACTGAGTAGGCGTGAGGTTCTTCTCATATCCTCCACAAAAACAGAGGCTAGAATTGTTTTCTGGCTAACGTCAGACCGTTGCCCCAAACATGCAGTTAATTTGTGGGATCTGCTCTCCTCCACACTCCCTCACATTGGGTTTCTGACAGAAACCTGGACTAAACCTTGCTCCAATCCTGCTATTGTGGTGGCACTTCCTGACTGCTATCATATTCAAAAATTGGATAGACCCCGCAGGGTGGGTGGGGAATTAGCTATCATCTATAAAGACCCCATAACAATTTCTATCTTAGATCAACTATGCAATGACATACTGGACATTTTAGTCTTCAGAATTGACCTACACTCACAACTTAGTTGGAAAGGAGCTCTTGTATAGGAAGAGTAAGGGGATAGGGTAAAGGGGTAGAAGGAAGATAGGACATAGAGACGAGGTGAAAAACTGCCCAAGGTCCAGCTGGGTAGGAGACAGCGGGGGAAGTCTACAACCCATCTCCTCTTTTAGCTATATGGTAGCTCCACCGGGCATCAGCCAAATCGCAAGGTATCCACAGTCTGGGGTAAGTTCCCCAGGTTCCAAGTCCTGATGTGAAGGCAGGTTAGGGGATAGGTTCATGGTCTGGTCAATGTCCAATTGTTGTCCCAGGGAAGTAAAACTACATGTAGGGGACCACTATGGAAGCCATCTTGGGGTCAGGCAGGGGACTGTACTGTACACTGGTTCACTGGTGGCCATCCTAAGGTCAGGTATCTGGCAGTTAAAGTCAATATCCAGGACAGCAGCCGCCAGAGAATAACAAGTCCAGCGTGCACACACCATCACACGCACAAACATGAAAAAGCACACACAAATGTGAGCATCAAAAGGCTTTATTTCGATAGGTCATATCACAAAAGCATCACATTGATATAAAAGACATTTACACTAGGACATATTTTTAGTAAACCATTAGTTCCAAACATTTTTAAAATGTTTACATTTTTAAATAGCAGAGTGAATAAATAAAAATTTTTAAGTTTGGGAATTAAAATTAATCAATGATTTAAAAGACAGATTAAACATTAGATGCTAGCCTTTTAGCTCTGATGGACCATGTCCACAATAAAAATTTTGAAAAACCACAAACATACAGTGGCCGAGTGTCTGATGTTAAGATACGGAGTGCCTCACTTGAATGCCTGGTACCCATTGCCCGACATATAGGTTTGAGCCACGTTTGCCTTGGGCATACATAGGCCGGACAGACAAACAGGATGTGTGATACAGTCTCTATGCTAGTTTGGCAGACGGGGCAAAAGGGAGTTGTCTGGGACGGGGGCTTCCAGTGAGCAGTTAAGGCGCGCACTGGAAGGGCCCCTACCCTGAACCTAAAGTATAGAGCCCTATCATGAGATTTCCATACCATATCTAGGTAGAGTTCCCGAGATGGTACATCATTATGTCTTAGAAACTCTTCCGTTAGCCTGCCAAGGGTTGGGTCAGTGCTAATTCTAGTGGTGGCCCATTTCCAGTAGAGGGTCTTTATGGTCGCTTTCGGAGGAGAGGACCATCTATCCCATGCTTCGCTGAGACCTAGCTTACCAAGGAGAAGTTTAACATCTTTAAGCCATTTTATTTTTTGCCATCCCACCATTGACATTACTTCCGCTAGCCCCTTAGCATACTTAGTAAGTTCTTGGACTCGCCACAGCCTGGCCCATAAAAGCAACAGCTGGAGTTTTACCAGATCATTGATGGGTTGGCATCCTAGGTCAAGTAACAGGGGCATCTTTGGGGTACTCTGTGGAAGTGATATGATGCCCCTTAAGAACTTGTTTTCAGACCTTGTCAATATATCTATGTTAGAAGTGCCCCAAAGCTCTGCACCGTACAGGGCAGAACTAACACCCTTTGCCTTGTAAATGTCGAAAACAGGGGCGATGGGTCTAGTCGTAGAGGATCGCTGCTGTTTAAAAAGCGCCCCTGTAACCCTCTTGTGATTTAGCAACATTTTACAAAGATGTGGGGTCCACTGCATGGTATCCGAAATATGGATACCTAGATAATCAAATACAGTGACCCTCTCCAGGGATACATGGTTTAATACGGGGGGGGTCGCCCAAGTTTTTTCGGGGGATTTAGCACCAAATACTTGGTCTTGTCTGTGTTTATTACTAGGCCACGTTGGTTGCAAAAGGCCTGAAAATTATTTATGAGGCCTTGAAGGCCCACCGGGGTCTTAGATATTAGGAGCGTGTCATCGGCAATTAGAGGGTAGGGATTCGCTCCCCGCCAGGGATGGTGCAACTGATGGCTTTTCGAGTAGATGCTCAACAACCCCGTTCACATATAGTGAGAAAAGGGTTGGAGCAAGAACACATCCCTGGTGGACCCCTCTCCCCACCGGTATCCTATTGGTTTTCTGCCCCTCGATGCCCCACCTTACTTGTACAAAGTTACCTTCATGTAGCCTCACTAGAATAGACAAGATGTTGGATGAAATCCCCATATCTGACAACACTCCCCATAGTTGCCCTCTGGGCACAAGGTCAAAGGTAGTCTTTAGGTCGATAAATGCAAGATAAAGACTGCCTTTGCCTATAACAACCACTTTCCGATAAATTAACAATAGCCTGAAAATCTGCTCTATTGTGCCGGTGCCAGCCCTAAAACCCGCTTGATAATCAGAGAGAACTTCATTATCTTTAGCCCATTGAAGGATTCTCTTGAGTACCACCTTTCCCACAACCTTCTGAATAGAGTCCAGTAAGCTTATTGGGCTGTAGTTGGCAGGGTCCTCCCTCTGGCCCTTTTGTGAGCAAAGAGTCTCATATGCTCACTGATGCACACACACAAGCACATAGACAGAAAACATCCAAGAACACAAGCACACATAAAATCCCATGCTGAAATACAAAAACACCCAAATACATGCACATGCAAACATCGTCACATGCACAGACAAGCACATACAAATGCGCTCACACTCTCATACACGCACACAGGTACACACACACAAGCACACATATGGAAACTATCAAAAACACAGGCACCCAAACAATCACATGCTCCCAGAACCAAAATACCCAAGGACATACACGCAAAATACATGCACACACAACATCACACGCACAGACATGCACAAGCACATACAAATGTGCGCACACACTCACATACGTGAACAGAGAGCACATACAAGTATGCATACAGAAACATCCACACGCACAAGCACACATACAATCCCATGTTCTAATACAAAGACACTCAAATACATGCACACACTATCATACGCACAGACATAAGCACACAAACAGAAACAACTGGAGGAATCAAAATGGGTGCCAATCCAGAGAGGAGACTTTAGCTGTTGGTCTGTTAGGGTATCTGAGAAGAACAATCCTTCAATTGAGCCATTGTTAGAGTTGTGAGGGAGGAAGTCAGGGAGAAGTTCACTCTCTGCTTCCTGATCTTCATCAGTGACCAAGAGCATGGTCATGTCACCCCTGTCATTAAAGAGTTTCAGGTGATTTACATGTTTGATGCCCCTGTCGTTGCTACATATGCCAAGGTCTACCAAATAGATGACCTCCCCTTTTCTTTTAAAGGATGGGCTAGGAGACACTCCATTAGTTCTGGTGGGACCTACGTGCCATAGGCTCCAAAACCCTTACCTTTTGCCCTGGTTGGAACTTCAGCATGGCAGCCATTTGATCATACCAGAGCTTCTAGAGCTCTTGGCTGGCCTCAAGAGTTTTGTTGGCTTTTTTCATATACCCAGCCATCCTGGAATTAAGCACTAGCACATAATCCACAATGTCCTGCTAAGGTTTTTTGATATGTCTCTCTCATCCCTCCGTTACAAGACAAAGTGGTCCCTGTACAGAGGGCCCACACAAAAGCTCAAAGGGGGAACATTCTACTACCTTTTATGGTACCTTTCTGTAAGCAAAAAGCAGGCATGGTAGTAGTACATCCCGTCTACTTCTCAGTTTTTCAGGGAGTCCACCAATGATACCTTTTAGGATCTTGTTAAATCTTTCAACAAACCCATTTGCCTGCAGATGGTATGGTGTAGGGATCCTATAACTGACCCTATACTCAGTTATAATATGTTTCAAGTAATTAGACATAAAGTGTGCACCTCTGTCGGATACTACCTCCTTAGGAAACCCAACCCTTGTAAAAAATAGAGAATAGCGCTTTGGCCACTGCAGGGGTAGTGCTTGTCCTTAGAGGAATTGCATCAGGCTATCTAGTGACATTATGCACTACCACTAGTATGAATCAGTTTCCTGATGCTAATTGAGGTTCAAAGGGGAACCAACCATATCAATGCCAGCTCTCTCCAAGGGTACCCCAACCAATGGAAATGTAATTAATGGAGCCTTTAGGTACCTACCTGTCTTGTCACTAGCTTGATAGGTGGCACAGGAGTTGCAAAAGTCCTGTAGAAGTAGTTGGCTAACCTACTCCAAGTGTTTGTCGGGCCAAGATGCTCAGCTTGGGAAATATCATGGGCCAATGTTAGGAGAAATGCCATAAACTGTTGAGGTACTACCACTGTCCTAGTGACACCATGTTTGGGGTCTCTGGCCTCAGTGTATAGGAGTAACTTTGCCCAATAGGTATTGTGGGAACCACTGACACTTTCCTTTCCCTGGTACACAGCTTGCTGCCTCAGGCTTTCAAGAGTGTAACAGGTTCTATGCCCCAGCACATATCAAACAGGGCACTGGTCCAGGCCTGCACATGGTAATGGTTGGTGGGATCTTTAAATTCAACTAGGCTGCTACGCTGGCAAAACAATTGGAAGGCACAAGAAGTTCGCCCACTCAGGATTTGTTCGTGGAACATCAAAGCTCATGGACGCAACTGCCGCTCACAAAAACAAAAATGAGCTTCAGATAAATAATAAGAAAACTAAAATGTTGGTGGTTCGCCCGGGAAGGCCAAAGAAGATGGCATGGGTCCTAAACTCGGAAAGCATCACAGAATCTAAAAGCCATAAGTATTTAGGAGTCTTCTTAGACAACAATGGAAGATACAAAAGCCATCTGGAAGAGCAAAAAAAGAAAGGAACAGCGCTAGCTTTTGCCTTCAGATCTATCCATAAGAAACTATTCGGCCCAACATTTGCCCCAACACTTCAGGTGGCACAGGCAAAATTCATTCCAACCCTAACATATGGAAGCGAGGCGCTAAAAGGACTGGACAGCGACCAATTAGATAAAATTATATCTAAGATCTTTGGAACAGTCTTCTACCATCCTTTACGTCAACGGCACAAATTAGGCTGGAAATGGGTATTTGCAAACAATCGCTGGGCAGAATGATGAACTTTTTAACGTGTTGCCACAAGCTGAGGTCATCGAAAGAGGGCAGCCTAGTGGAACACCTAAGGTCCAATCTGAATGCAATACGATGGCTAGCAGGGCATAGCTACTTGTCAAGTGGGCTAAAAATCCTAGGCCTGAGTGAAGTCTGGGACCAACACGTTAGCCAAAAGTAGTTTAAAAGGCTAGCAAAAATAAGTGCAAAAAAGCTCTCCTCTATGGAAGACAAGGCGAGCCTTGCCAGAAGAAGCCATGGTTGGATGACGCTCACAACGTATGACCAGCTAACACCTCAGAGTTACCTAACTTGTCCTTTTAACATACACACCAAACTTTGGTTCTTGAGACTAAGATTGGAATGGAAAATATTTCAAGCCCAGGAACAATGTCGATTTTGTGGTAACCACAGGGAAGACATAACTCACGTTCTGTGCCTGTGCCCAAGTATATTGAAAGAAAGAAGGACCCTTCAAAGGAGGGCCTGGAACGAGAAAGAAGTTAGATCGTGCAGATCTGCAGTTTTGGCTTGCTTTGACCCACAGAACACACATTTAAACTGTGCCTGGTGAAGTTTTTGGACTGTGTAGAAAAAAATAGAATCAGAGGAGGGAAGATGTCTACCCTAATCTCAGTTAGAGGTGCAGATCCACGGTCCTCCATGATAGCAGGAAATCAGCCTAGTTATGTGACGGTTGGAAACACCCAAATAAGACCGATATGAAAAAGGGAAGGGCGAACAGGCTGGACAACTTTTGGACTCAAAATATAATCTTGGCCGCGACCACAATTGCCCTGATGGGACTGTTACCATAGGAATCAGTGGATCAGTGTACCCACAAGAGAGCTCGGAGATGAGGGAGCTGGGTACCTTGTATTATTGGAACTGGGGTTCCATTTTACAAAATCTACTAAGGGTTATAATCTATCAATATTTTAACAGTGTCACAATTTTATCTTTTGTACTTTGCAAAGGTTTTCTTTTAAATCATGCAATACATAAATAAATATCTTCACTAGAGGGTCCACCTGGGCCCAACAACTCTGCTATGTAAGGCTCAAGCTTCTAGGGCTCACTCCCTTCTGGGGCTGACAAGTTCTCTCCCTGAAGAGAGGGATCTTAATCGGGTATATTTGTAGAAGTTAGGTTCCCAGAATTCCTGCACTTTCTCTTCAAAGTTTGGTCCATAATTTAAGGCTCCAATACTCTTTTTTCACCCTGGGTTCTACTCTGTGCTCTGGTTTTCATGCACACCAATTCAGAAATTCCCAGCAATGCTGCATGGGTTTTCTTCTTATTCAACACATGCTGAGTATTCCAAGTCATTACCAAGCAGACGCTGTATGAGGATAGCACACAACTACCCTTTGGAGGCCACTAATACCTCACCAATCTAAGGTTACCAAGGCCATTGTCAGCGTTGAACACTATATAGGTTTCTCCAAGCACATATTGATCTGAGAACACCTGTTGCTCAGCCATTTGGCATTGATATTAGTGACTGGCGGGCCCGGGTGGGTATTCCTAGGAGAATCTCAAGCATCTCTGCTCATAGGAGTGAGGGCACTCACATCAAATGAGAGATTGTTAATCCCAAAATGTTTAAATCCCAGTTGGTGAAAGATAACCGTGACTCGCTGGAGACCTGCTTTGGGTCAGAGGCTGATGCAGATAGCATTAAAAATGTATTTTCTAACTTCTCTGACACAGTCTCAAGTGCACTACTCAAAGCATAACATGTGGGCTATGGGAAGGCAAAGGGCTGGTTTGATGCATCATGCTCAAAGTACCATAAAGAGCCGATGATTACACTTCATACTCAGCTGAGGCTGGCTGTTGAGGCTGCACACTTATATAAGAAAGCAATCACTTCCCAGAAAATAACCCTGAGATTACAGGCATGTTAGACGCTTCAGAAAACATCATGCTGGAACAATCAAAAGGCATGTTGGTGTTTTAATAATCATCATTTTCTTAAAGACAACAATGTTCTTTTGATTTACTCTGCAATAATTGCTCATGGCTGGGCTGTTTTCTTTGGGGAAGTTAATTCCAGTGAATCTGGTATGTCGGCGCTTCACCTGCTGCTCCAGAGGGGGGCTTCCACCTAGAGTATTGACCCTCATTAGAACAGATGACTATGGCAATTAAGGCCAATCTGGGTTATAAAGCTCCTGGCCCAGATGGTGTGCCCCTGGAGCTTTTTAACCCCTTGCGTGCTGATGACAGAACGGTTCCGTCATCAGCTACGGGTGAGCTGTGCTGATGACGGAACCGTTCCGTCATGACTCCGCCCGCGCAAGGCGGAGTCAGCACAGGCGGAAAATACGCCCCGCACCCAAGGGGTTAAGAAAAGTCAGATATTATGGGCCCTCTTGTTGCCATCGTCCTAAGAGAAGCGAGCTCATCCACAAAGTTATTTTCCAGGTCTATCTCACCCATTGTTCTGAACTTCAAAAAGCCAAATTGGGAGGACCCTGGCTTCTACTGCCCCATTTCCCTCCAGATCTCCACTGTGAAGGTACTGGGCTGCATCCAATCATCCCCTTTGAAAATTGGGCAGAAGAGAGCGGCGTTTTATTGCACACCCTGTACGGGTTGAGAAGAGGGATGGGTACACAAGACCAGTGTCTGAACCTCTGTCTTTTCCCGGGGAAACATACAATGTGTGGCGCTTTGTAGCTGGGTCTTAATTACCTGTCTAGTGCTTTCGATCATATATGTCCATTCAAAACTGGGGGGCATCAGGGAAGTCTTGGATACAAAGAGATCAATTGTTAATACCATCATGGAAATTCATTGTAATTATAGTGCTGCTGTGGGGAGTGCTATGAATCATTCAGGTTGAGCAGAGGCGTTAGACCAGGATGTGTCCTTCCAACATTCTTATTTTCCATTTATCAACCATCTAGAGATGGACCTAGTCTTAAGGTGCAGGGCCATGTCCAAGATTGGCAGCAGTCCTATGATAGCCTTACTATACGCACACAACGCTGTCCTTATGGGTTCAACTCTGTTGGCTTTGCAGCACCTAGTGAATGCGTTCATTTCTTTTATGGAGGTGCTGAATAATGAAATGAACACTGGCAAGTCCTTTGTAATTTCCTATGCACACAGGTCGGGCGCAGTTATTTTTAAGCCCCAGGCATTCCCTATCAAAGAGGTAGCCAATTTTAAGTACCTGGGAGACCTTTTAGCTATAAGGATTCCTGGTCCCACAGGTTGATAACAGAAATAATCAGCTTGCAAGGAGTAATAATGAAGCTTTATCCTTCCTCCTTAGCTGGGCAAGAGATCAATTTCCCTCATTGTGGCCATTTATCAAGCTAAGTTTGGCCACTTATCGCGCAGGGGTGTGGGGAATTGAGGCACCAATGCGACTACAGACTACTAAAAACAAATTCAAATGAAGTCTATTGGACCACTTCCTCGTTTATTTCACACAGGGAATTAGGGCTTATGCACCTTGAGGATCTTTTAAGGCTCGCCCGCTGCTATTGTGGGGTAGAATTCAGGTGAATGATGCTCGTTCCCTAAACAGATAGTTAAATATGGATTATTTGTCTCGCTCAAGGTCCCTAGATGTTCCCTGGTTAAGTGGTGTTAGGAACTTGACTTTGGCTTTGGGTAGGTAGGATCCATTTGAAGAACCCCTGTGATCCATGCCAGCCATACCCAAGAAGACACTGAGGGACATGTGTTACACGCTCTCAGAGGAAGAAAGAAGGGCTAGTGTGTCTCTACTTCCTTCTTTTTTTAGATATCTGCACCATGATCCCTCTATGAGTACGCAATCTTTTGTAATATTTGATACAGAGCACTATATGCACTTTATTTCTCTCAGGTTTATGCTCAACATATTCACAGACTGGTCACCTTTCCTAAGTGCAATGACTGGTCCTCTAGATTAGCACCCTGCCTGAGTGAGCAGGTCTCAGCTCTAAGTACTTTAGGTGTTATGTCTTTCTGCACCTATTTTGCTGTTGATAGAGGTATGTTTCTAAAACCTTATTTAATTAGGCACTCCCTGTGTCGTTGCACAGAATCCTTGTACTTTTTACAACCTGTGGGATCTGAGGAGATTACTTTTATTGTGTACTCATTCCTGAGGCTGGTTCTTAAGAAAAGGAAACGGTATGGCCTGTCTGGTTAACAAAAAAACAATGTTTAAGCTCTTTGCTATCTGTGATCAATTTTCTGTCCCTTTTTAATCTAGTCCTGGCCTCAACTGCACAGCCTTTTGGGGTAGAATTATAGCTAATCACATGTATATCCATCATTTTATGATAGATGTTTTATTATGTACAATGGCACTTAGAACTGACTCTATGGAATTTTATTTTCATGTAAAATGACTTTCTTTTGGGGTGTATTGTTTTAAATTGCTAAGTTGCATTTTATAATGCACTGTATTATAAAGTTTTATGATCTATTTGTTATGACCGAATAAAGTTAATTTGACAATGACTTTGAAGTGTTGCTTGCTGGGTGCCCAGGGTGGACACAGTGATGTCATAAAATATGTCGTAGAAAATGTCATGGTAATGTCATACTTGAGGTTATAAGAAGTGCATGGCAGGGGCACACGTTATACTTATAGATAGATAGACAGAAATATAGATAGATAGACAGATAGATAGACAGATAGACAGATAGACAGATAGACAGATAGATAGATAGATAGACAGATAGATAGATAGATAGATAGATAGATAGATAGATAGATAGATAGATAGATAGATAGATAGATAGATAGATAGATAGATAGATAGATAGATAGATAGATAGATAGATAGATAGATAGATAGACAGATTTTCTAGGTGGGATATAGGATAAAGTTCATCTATTATCTGCTATTTATCTCCTAATGAGTGGGCTTTTGAGAAGGTTAGAAACATATTAATATGAGTTCATAAATAATTTATAGTGTGCTTTATTCGTGTGTAAGGAAGTCACAATAAAGTAGAAATACCTATTCTCACACATAGTTTGTTACAGGCTACTGTGAGGAATGCTACAAAAGAGTAGTATAAAGTATCGGACTCTCCAAGGATCATTTTGGGTAGGTCTTTAAGTGCGTGGAAATCACATCATGTTGCTAATTCATATTCAGATGCACCACATTGATCAGTCTATAAATGAAACTTCCCACAAGAATGGATCCAAGAGATGAAGCAGTGGACACATTGTAGGTAACGTTTCACTGCCTTTATTAATTAGCAAACGTAGAATTGCATACGACTAGAGTTTGTATGATGTATGGCAAAGTTGATGTATTATTTTTAAAGGGTGACCCCATGTTTTTATAAAGTTGACTGATACCATTATTCTACGACTATAAATAATGGGATTTTGTATTGTATGTGTAAACTTGTAAACTACTTATGAATTGATAAACAAGCAATTGTGTTGTGGGAGTCACAGTTAACATGATGTAGACGGTGCTTTATTTCCTGTCAAGTGTGCATTTATGTTGCAGAGACTAATTACCTTGTGTCAATATTAGTTAGGTTATTTTGACCAGTGTTTGGCATATAATTAATAAGAGGTTTTAAAGTGTGAATTCGTCACTCACCAGTCTGATTTGAAAACTCTCCGTCTGCACCTGCCACACAGTAATAACAGCAGATAGGCTTCCCGTCTAATGGAACTTTGCGGAACCTGAGCACACAGGTGTCACTGCAGACTGAGCGGGGAGTCTGAAATGAAAAATAGAATGAAAAAAGTGTGATGCTTGACAGAGGAGACACAGCAGCCCTCCTTCTCCTGGGCCTCTTTGTAACAGTTGACATAGACTCTCACCCCACCCCAATCAGGCTCCTGCACGAACATTGCATCCATGGACCTGCTCTCCACTACTTCTGCTCCTTAACAGATAGAACTCAAGCTATCAGCCGGGCACCATATCCCTCGGAAGCAGGCAAACTAATCTGTGGAGTGCCTCAGCCCTCATCGCTGAACCTCACTTTCTTCAGCATGTACATGATTACTCTAGCCAATGTCATCCGAGCAGACAACACTGACATCCTCTCCTACACAAACAACATGCAACTCATAATATACCTCTTGGACCAGAACAAGTTCACCACGTTCATTACTAAACTTGCTAACTGGATGAAAACCAACTGTCTAAAGCTCAACACCAATGAGACAGATTGTAGTGATGTACATCAACAACAATTCACTCTGAGTCTCCAACTGATGGCCAGTAAAAACGACAAGCCCACACCCAGAACCCACTCCAGGAACTTCGGAATAGTAATTGACAGCAAGCTGGATATGACCGCATAAGCTAACACAGTCAGTGCATCAAGCTTCCACACTCTGAAGATTCTGAGGCAGATCTTTAAATAACTCCCAAGCAACACTAGAAAAACTCACTCACACCCTAGTGACTAGCAGGTTGGACTATGGTATGACCCTCTATGCTGGGAACACCACGGAACTCAATAGAAGACTATAAACCCTCCAGAACTCAGCAGTCAGACTCATTCCCAACCTCCCACATAGAATTAACTTCACAACACACCTCAGGAAAGTACACTGGCTCCTAATACACAAATGTGCTCATTTCACATTCCTCACACCCACATTCGTTGCACTACACAACTCTGACTCAAGTCCCATCTACTTTCACCAACTACCCAGACACCTCTGCTCTGCAGGAGCCCTACTTGAACACATCCCAGACACAAACAGAACCAGATCAAAGTGTGAAATAACCTCCCAATCCACATCATAGCCTTCTTCTCTTTTCAATTTGGGACAAAAACTTTGCTTTTCAATGAATCAACCTACCATAGGCATGGCTAGCACACACATCTGTTTAGGGCCTGGCTACCCTTTCAGGTGACAGAGAACTTTAGAAATATGCATAACGTAATACCAGTCTGCTTATGAAGAGCAAAAAAAGCATTTCAATAAAGTCGCATAATTGCGCACAGTGTAAATGGGATCAAGTGTTTGTTCTGCTCACAATTATGTCAAATGGAACATAAACACCTTGCACAGTGGCATGGCATTTTGCACAGATTGAAGAGTTTGGTACAGTTTAAAATCATAGAGAATGGCTAGAAAGGAAGCCACATATTTGAACCAACCACATGAATTATCTAAAGAAAGGGGTAGAACCATTCTGCAGCACACCTAAAAACAAGAAATCCCCTGAATTGATTGAATTTGTGTAGGAAGAAGAAAAATCATCACCAGCTTGAGCTTTGCCGATTCGGGGGGCGGGGTCTTGGTGAGAAAGTTGGAGAGCAGGTGCCTAGAGGACTTGTGAACGTTCAGACGGTGATTGAAGTAGGCAGGTCCTTGATTGTGCAGGGCCCTGTAGGTGTGGGTGAGCATCTTGAATTTGTACCTCTTGTGGACAGGGAGCCTGTGGAGTCTTCTTCTGTGTGCAGAGATGAGGGCCTGTATAGGGAGGTTCGAGGTCAGTCTGGAGGCTCAGTTCTGTATGGTCTGTAGTCTCTTTAGTAGGTGTGAGCTAATTCCTACATTGAATCTGTTGACATAGTCCAGGTGGCTGGTGACAAGGGCCTGGGCGACCATGCAGCTAGTGCTGGATGAGAGCCAATAGAAGATTTCCCAGAGCATGAAGAAGCAGGCTTAGGATACTGCATTGATTCGGTTTCTCACAGTGAGTTTGCTGTCTAACATGAAGCTGAGGTTCCTGCCACATTCCGTGGCGGTCGCTGAGGGTCCCAGGAGTCATTCCATGGGAATATGTCACTGCCAAAGATGAACACCTCGGTTTTGTCGTGTGTTGAGTTTGAGGCAGTTGTTCTGCATCCAGTGGGCGATGCTGGTCATGCATAGTTGGAAGTTAGCTTTGGTGGTGGAGGGGACGGTTCTGCAGAAAGCAATAGGATTAACTGGGTGTAATCTGCATATGATATGGTGTTCAGTCCATGAGTCCTGATGATGTTGCCCAGCTGGATCTTGTAGCATTGAACAGGGTGAGTCTTAGAGAGGACCCTTGGGTGCATTTGCTGATGGTGTTCTTGGAGTCCTAGGTGTAGGGTGGCAGACTGACTCTCTGGGTTCTTTTGGTAAGGAAAGATGTGATCCATTTGATGGCGTCCTCTTGAATCCCAATCTAAGAGAGCGTTTTTAGGAGGATTGAGTAGGGCACAGTGTCTAAGGCTGCGGAGAGGTCAGGGATGATGAAGGTGGCAGTTTCTCCCGGGCCTATGAGAGAACTTATATCTTCAGGGGCTCTGATTAGAGCGTTTCAGTGCTGTAGTTCACACGTAATCCTGATTGGGATGGACCAAAGAGGTTATTGTTCTCTAGGTAGGCTGTGAGCTGTTGGTTAATGGTTTTTTCCAGGACGTTGGCAGGGAAAGAGAGCAGAATGATGGTCCAGTAGTTCTTGAGATCTTTTGGCCTGCAGATGTTTTTTTTTTTACTTCTGCGTGTTTCCATTGATCTGGGAAAGTAGCAGAGCTGATGGAAGCAGATGGTGGTGAGTTCTGTGCTGATGGTGTTGTTCCCCAGGTTGGACATGTGGTGGGGCAAGGGTCCCTGGATTTTCCTGAGTGGATGTAACTCATGATGACGAAGATCTTCTGCATGGAGAGTTGATCCCTTGTTGTGATCCTCTTATTCGGGTGTGAGTTTGTGAGGTTGAGGAGGCTGATGATGCATGGGGGGCTGTGGGTCAAATGGTCTGTAGATAGCAGCGATTGTTGTAGAAGAAATCTGCTAGAGTGCTCCAGAGATCTTGGGAGGGGGGACTGATGATTTTGGTTGAAGAGGGGTCAGAGAACTCCTTGATAATGTTAAAGAGTTCTATCCTGTGATTCAAGCTGTCTTCGAGGCAGGAAGTAAGGGCATTTTTCTTGCTATTTTTCAGGCTCTGGTGGAAGCTTTTGAGTGCTATCTTGTAGGAGGTGCGGTTGTTTGGCTCTTTGCTGGAGCCCTAAATCATTTCAGCTGCTTGCAGTTGCATTTGTGGCTTTCAGTTCTGCGTAGTACCAGCTGGTGTGTTTGGGCGGTCTGCCTGGTTTGGCAGACTTGATAGAGGCCACCTTATCAGCACAGTTGGAGATCCAAGCTTTGAAGTTGTGATGGCGTCTTTAAGGTTGGCAGTGGTGTCCGAAAGGGAAGATCTGAGGGTGTTAGTCCACTGTTTTCGGGTAATCTTGTTCCAGCTCCTACAGGCGGTGCTGGAAAGCTTTGTGGAGGTGTCGGGCTGCTGTGATGGTAAATTGGATAATTGTGTGGTCCGACCAGGTGATTTTGGTGATGTGGCAGTACCTGACTCTGTTGCTGGCTGTAAAGATGGGGAAGACAGTGCGTCTGGTGTTGTGAGTGGGGTCAGTGACTAGTTGGGAGAGGCGAAGGTTATTTAATGATTTCTAATTGCACTTCAGAGTACAGTACACTTAAAAACAGGCAAAATCATTAGAAATAAATATATTTCTCCGTGCTGTGCCTTTATCAGGAAAGCATAACGTTTTGACGTATTCCCAAGTACAATTGTCTTGGAAAATCTCGGCATGCTGCAAAATACATGGGTGGATGCATGAGTACACCCAATCTTCGCACATATAACACCTTCCTGGTGCAGAGTAATGAAAGGCAATGATTTGCATTTCCTTGCTTTATTCCAGATTTACCAACCTGCAAAGGGCCAACCAAGGTGGCTTTGCATGTTTTGGTAAATCCGACTTAAGGATTGTGTTGCCCTTGCATCACATTGCGTGACACAAGGGCAATGCAATCTTTTCAATAATTTGTCACCAGTGTCTGGAAAATAAATATTAAAATGGAACTGTGAAATGGTCAATCTGCAGGTCACAAGAATGAAGGTAACAACATTTCCCTGTGTATTCCTTGTTTTGTTTCTATTTGTCATAAAGTCAATTTATTTGCAATAAAGTAGGTGTATCTGTCTTATCTTGTCTCTTTCTCTGATTTACAGTGAACATACATTTATATTCCAATGACATTCAGTTCAATTAAACAATAGTCCCATTTCTATGTTTATGGCTCCTCGACTGAACACTTCCTCCGATGGCCTGACAGTGGAGAGGCTATCGTAGGAAGTAGTTCATACTGTCTATTGTATCTAGAGAGAATACTGACTCTAAGAGACAGGAAACAAAATACTGATCTTGTCACCCCAGGAGAAGTACCCAGTGTGTGGGACCATTAGTTATTTGTTTTTTAAACACAAACTCCTGCTTTGGGAGTTTAGTTCTGAGAAACAAAACATTTTTTTAAAGTTTCCTGGCTGGCCATCATGTCTGATGGTACTGGCCTTGAAACAGTTCATACAAAGAGAGAAGCTGCCATGACAGCAGTTCCTGTCAATTTATAGAGATGGCCACATGGCCAGAAAGTTGGTGGGTAGATATCCGCCAGGATGGCAGGGTTAGTGACATCTGCCATCCTAAATTAACACCATCCTCAAAAATCTGAATCAGGCTCTTCGTTTTTCTTCCATGTGTTAAGAGGTTGGAATGAAGCCTTTCAATTATACTTTGGCCACTTCATAAGTGGCTCTCTGCAATTTTTTTATTTTTTAATACAATCACCCTAAACTTTAGACCAATCAATGTCATTGGGATGCAACAATTCCAGTTCTATTTTTTGATTTTTATAAATCATAGTTTTCAGGTGTTTGGTCCGATCTGCTGATCTACGATTAATAATTCCAGAATGCACTGATTTGTTGCTGGAAAAGAGGTGTTCTGATAAATTGGAGCATTTTGGTAATCCTATATCTGGTCATTCCCATGACTTTGTGAGTAAGAGCGAGTACATAACTTTAGAAGAGCAAACAGCTTTAAATAGTCTTGCAGAGGCTCTAATCAGCTTAATCATGAGTCACTTCTGCAGGTACAAATAAAGGAGTAGGATCCTTTGTGGAGTGCAAACCAGCTCCATTAGGGACTTCCTGCGTCACTATTGCTGGCCCATGGTGTAAAGGAGGTTTATTCTGTTCCATGTCTGTCAAAATAACTTGGAAACATTCATACATTTCAGACCTTTACACTTAAATGTTAGTGTCTGCATTTACACCCGTGTTAGAACTAAGGGCCTCATATCATAAAATCAGATGGTTTTGTGACAACACACATGCATATTATTTTGTGCAAAACCCTTTTTGTGAGTTTTTTATTCTTTTGATTTATAAAAGGGCTTTTGCAATAGTTTTTGAATTGCAAATAAGAGAGTTCATGTAAGTGGTTTCCTCCCTTACCTTTCCATTTCAATAAGGAATTTATTCAGTGACTGCAACTGCTATGCGAATCATTGATGAAAGAATGTCCACTAATGGGAACTAAGTTGCACAGGTCCCCTTAGGACCCATCTTCCTTTGGAAATCATGTTCACAGCTTCAGAGGGAGAGGTGAACCAAAATCAAAAACCTTTTTTAGACCAGAACTGGTTATTTTAAGGAATGAATGCTGCTTTGAAAAAAGGTTTCTATTTTGGAATGCAACATTGTGGGCCTGATTCACAAAAGTAATCTGAGAAAAAAATCCTAACTTTGAAACTTTTGGTATTCACAAAGTGCCTTTAGGAGTAGTAAAGCTAGGAATCCTAACTTTACTACTTCTAAATTACTTTTGTGAATACCGAAAGTCGTAAAGTTAGGATTTTGTCTCAGATTACTTTTGTGAATCGGGCCTAAGAGTTTAATGTGCTGTTCCTTACACGCCACCATCTGCTTGATTACAGCACATCACAAAGGGCCGCACATTGCCACCTGCTTAATGGATATTAATTATGTAGTTCATCCTGCAACCCCTTCTGATTCAGTATTCTGTGAACTGACAGACAATTACATAAGCCAGTTTGCCAAATACTATTCCATTCGCACAAATTATGTGTGGAATTTGCATTCACATTTTGCAAATTAATTGATAATACATCCTTATTTCATAAGGAGGCGGATACTAATTGTGTTCACTCTTTGCTTGCAGTTCTACATGGTGTAAGTACATGTTGAAATCTGCATAAGGCAAAATAAAACAGCATATAAAATGTTCAAACAACAGCCGGGTATCTAGTGACGTTCTTTTGCAATTTGCACTGCTACTGGTCAAGTTATGCACACTGTCTGCTATTCAGCCAGCCACCAGGTGAATAATGAAGCTTCTTTTCAAGTTATTTGCAAGGCCACTGGCAAAGCAATGTATCATTTTCGATATTCAGCCATCTGACAGGTAAATATTGAAATGTCTTTGCTACTTGCCAGGATACTGGCCAAATAATATATACTTTCCAATATTTATTGTATGCTTTACATGTGCACCACTGTGTTTGGGATGCAGAGAGGAGGTAGGCCTTAGGCCGCGCATCACCCTAGCTAAAACATTTCCTTATTTGCACATTCCTATTAGGGAAAACATTTCGCACCTCTGTGCCCATATGAACATATTGTTTGGTATTACCATAACAGCAATTTCTTATTAGCGATTTCCACTCTGTAGGAATGGCTATTGGGGAATCTCTATTTTTATACATACCATCTGCGATTTCTTTTGGAGTAGTCATTAACATAATTCAAAATAAGCATTTCGTACATCTGTCCCTTACAGTCATGAAAATCCTGCTTATTTGTCAAAAATTCCACATCCTTTCGAATATGATTTGGAAGACTAGGATAATTTAGAGTCCCTTAATCTGTGTGACTCAAAAGGATGACTTTTCCACAGGTGCTATCTGATGAGTCAAGCTCCAAAAGAGGCAGTTAGTGGTCTGAAGTATCAAGATTACAAGATAATAAACTGATTATTCTGTATGGACATACTCTTACCGTTTTGTCTTCCCCATTCTCTTCTTAACAATGGAGAAAGTAGAACCAAAACCTCTGGTGAGAATCTGAAAGAATTTCAATCCTGTGAACATACTCATCCTCTCACAAGGAAGATCAAACATAAAATTAATTTTGTTGGGACGATTGAAGAATTACAAAATCCACTCTAGATTGAAGCACACATTTACTAAACTTTCATGCAAGGTAGCTCAAAGCAATGCAGCGAAGCAACCTGCTGTGCTGCGTTGCGTGCAAGGGAGAGAGCAGGAGTGTACCATATTTACTATGATATGCAATGCTTCCTCTCTCTCCTTGTACTAGCGGATTTCAGCAGCTACCACCAAATCAGGTACCCTTATGCTATGGCGCAACAGTGTCCCCATTATAATAAAATTGTTTTTTACAGGAAGGGACACCTTCCTGCACAAAAACAATCCTTATTGGCATTTTACAATTTCGACACATGGGAAGAGTAATTCATAAGAAGAAATTAAGATATTTCTCCTCGTATGCCACTATCGGGTTGGTGCACAATTTTTGACCAAACCTATGCTTACTTCCACCTCTGCTCTACCCATTTGATGCCTACCTAATGCAGTATAACACAACACAAGGCACTGCAAAGTGTTACTTTTTTTTACAAGACCATGCAGGGTGCTGCAATTCAGCCCTAGTGTGACATTATAAACATAGACTAGTATTTTTCATCATGGCTCCAAAATGTGCCATTATCATGATGTAAAAAAAATTAGAATATTTGGGCCCTTCGTATGGACCTCACTATGTAACACGATACCTACAGACTGGATACCACAGTCTCACTTCCAGACTATAGAGTCAGAACGGTCCAGTTTGCACCCATAAGGAACATGTAGGAAAATGCCCCTTTTGCCCCAATGCTTATGGTTATGACTTTCTGTCCAAGCCACAGTGCCAGTGCTCTCTTCATCAAAAACTGGCAAGGATTTGAAACCCCTTTTAAGTCACTAGTGAATGGAACTAGTGATACCCAGGGCCTGAATCACTGTTTAGGCCATCCTGAGTGACCCAAGTAAAGAGATGCCAGCAGGCCTACCATTGCGAACTACAGGCGCAGTGCAAGCTGCTCCAACTTGAGTTTGTCCTCACCATGAGTGGTTAGGTCAAAGCACTACTTTTAATATATGCCAGTCACCCCTAAGGTAGGCCTCCTGAGCCCAGGAGGCTAGGTGCATTCTGTTAAAGGTTTGGAAATATATGTTTAGCAATCCACCCCCAACTCCTATTGTGTGTAAGTAAGTGTGTGAAACCTTATCCCCCTCTCTTTTTCCCTTAGCAACAGGGATATTCTACATCAGAGAGTGAACAGAGGGGGCTCTGAGACAGTAGTAATATTATGTGTGCTGTTTACGCTGTATTTTTTAGGCATTGTGCACTCATTATTTGGCTAGGAGAATAAGTCAAGTTTTATACAACAGTATTGTTAGGCCCTTACCTGCAGAAGTCCAAAGTGTGGATTGAGCCTGCCTGTTTAGGAGATTTTGAATTGAGGAGCAGCTTTCTATCCCCCTGGGCAGCAGCCTATGCTTTCTGATTGGCTCCTCAGCTCCGAGGCAACCCTTAGCCCTCCCCTCACACCAGCCCAGACGCCTTACGGGTTTTTGGGCGAACTCTAAACATTCACCTCCATTTTGTGAGCTGTAGTTTCCCTATGCCCCACATTGCAGTGAACCAAAGACCAGGAAGTGGTAAGGAGGCAGACTAGTGCTGTCTCTTTCCTGAAATTTAAAAAGCGGTTTTCCCTACCTGTGATTGCATTATTTTTACCTGTTTTTGCATTGTGGCCGTTACAAATTCAAAATTGAAGTTTTTAACCTTCCCGTCATTTCTCACCTCTTTTGCTTAGAAACTTGTGGTTCTTACTTGCCGTGAATGTTTCATACAACCTGTTGAATTGTGGGATTTGCAGTCCAATATCGGTTGTTTTTTCCCCTCACATTGCCCTTGTCTACCTTTTGTTCCCTCCTAATTTCTCCCTTGCTCTGTGCTCTGAACTGTATGTTAAATAATCCACCCACAGCGCCCATTTTGTGTTAGCAAGTGTGTGAATCCAGATTCCCCCTTTTTCCCCCTTACCAACAGGGATATTCTACATCAGAACAGATGGTGCTCTGAGACAGCAGTAGTCTGCTGCAAGCTGTTTAAACTGTGTTTTTTAGTCAGTGTGCACTATTTTTTTGGCCAGGAGAGTGAGTAAAGTTTTATATAAACAGTCTTGTTAGAGGGCAAAGTTTGTTAGGCCTTTACCTGCAGACGTCCAAAGTGTTGATTGAGCATGTCTGTCTCCTAGGAATTGAGGAGCAACTTACAACTTCCGGCCCAGCAAACCTTGCCTTAGGTTGTACATACAGTATAGTCTGCTATTGGATGCTAGATTTGTGCACTGTTTGGTGGTTGCATCTTGTGTTTTTATTGGATATGGGTAAGTGTTCTCATTGGTTGTTTATTTGAGGTTACTGATTGGTTCTTGGATAAGTGATTCTATTGATGTAGGGCTTAGGGTTAGTGATCTGATTGGTGGATAGGTTTAGGGTTTCAGATTGGTTCCTGGGGCTGGGCCTTCTATTAGACATAATTCGTAGGGTTTCCTGTGTGATTGGCTGGCGGAACTAGGGTTGGGACTAGGGCAAGGGTAGGCTTTCTATTGGATGTAGAATTTAGGGTTTTGTGCCTGATTGAGTGCTTGGACTAGGGCTATGATTGGTTGTAAGGTCTTGGACTCTTATTAGTACTAGGGTTTAGGGCTAGTGTTGGGATTGGTTAGGGTTACTTCTAGGGATACCATTGGCCAAAGGTGTCACCTGATTACTAGAGCTATATAAGGCCAGAGCTTAGGGTGTCTCAGCCCCGGCGGAGCGGACAAGGGTGAGTGCCTTTTTGAGCCTGTTTGAGACTGGTCAGGACTAGGGCCAAAAATACTGCACAATTTACATACACCTGCACCCAACCTATACCACCCACATCCACAACTAGAGTAACACACTCACAGCACATGTACCCCACTCATTTACTACAAACTAATCCTACAGAAATTTCGATGTCTCAGCACCCACTACAAAACCACACAAAACACACCCATACACCATTCTATCCAAGCAACAACACATTTGCACCATAACCTACAAACAGTACACAACTCTATCCTATACCACTAGCCAATCCACTCATGACGAACACAACCCAAATCCACACCATACTTAACAATATCTCATTCATACACACACTCTCCACTCTAAATACCCCTAACAGCCCCCTTTTTGTCACTAACAAACCTATACTCAGCCTTCCATCATTTCTCCAAGCATTCTCTTCTTCTTTTAACGACAATATCACAACCACACAACAATTATACCCCTCTGCACCACACATATTACCCTTTTGCAGTAAACAAGTCTAAGACAAACACTCACAACTCTACTTCATCCCCTCTTCACATAACATACATTCTACTCACAAACACATCACCACCACTTTACCTTACAACTCACTCACAAACAATACTATACTAACAAATCCATATTATAAAACAAATACATCAGCAGCTCTTTTCAGTACTCCTCAAAAACAAAACCTATCATGCACACCAGCACAACAAAAGCTCTCAAGCACAACACCTCATAATACTTACCATCACAAACTACAAACATACACCAACTTTTCAAATTACACAAATGAACAAACTCCAATACTAAACTTTCTCCCTTCCACCACACCCAATACATGTACAGCATCACAACAACTCTCTTTTAACCTCCACTCATTCAGTTTACAATTTTGAACCTTACTACATGACCCACATGCTATACCCTCACCCTAACTCATGCACTGTATACCCTAAATAGACACAAATAAAATGAGCAATGTGCCAAACCTCACAACTTTGCTTCTCCATGTCTACCGCACAACAAGGTTACACTACAAAAACAACACCAACTCACTCTCAAACCCCATTTCCACCACCTCCACATACAGACCCATCAAAATGCCTTCTTAGCCTGCTGGACAAAGAACACGATACAGAAAAGCTACACAATTGCTATCCTTATACACCAAATACCAACACTAAAGTCACACCAGCTACAATCTCACAAAATACTGGTCACTCATCCACAAAGCAAAGTCACACTATGTCCAAAGCACATTCTCTAAACTGTCTACTAATAAATGGTGGAAGGCTCTCAAAGAATAAACCTCACATCAATGACCTTCTCACTGACGCAAAACCAGACATACAATGTATGACAGAATCATGATTGGGAGATAATAATGCTCTAGTCCTGCATGAAGCCATTCCTGTAGGCTATCAAACAATCACTCAATATCGTATAGGAAAAGAGGAGGTGGCCTATCAGTTGTCTTCGGACAAACATTGTGTAGTGATGATTCTATAAGATGACTGAGCCTGGCTGTTCCATCTCCATGATAGCGTCTCGTGTGAGACAGTTGATCTGGAGAACGGACAGACCAGCAGCTGGAGTTGGTGGCTCTTGACTTGAAGTTAATAAAGACACTGAACCTTACCGGAGTGTGTTTCTTCTCAACACTGGTGACGAGCTGAGCTTGCTGGGGACAAGCTTGCGACCAACTCTCTCCATTTTGGAGATTCCACGCAGCTGTATTTTTCTTCACCTCGACTAAAGTCGTAGACAAGTGAAGTGTATGCCTCCTGATATCCCGCTTTCATTACTGAAGTGCTGCCTGCTGTTCCCGACTCTGTGAATCTTTGGCTGGATTTGGGTGATTTTTCCTTGGTTTTGCGGCTTTCCAACAGTTCCTGTTTATGTGCACTGCTGACGTGCACTGCCTCCTGTCAGGTTCTGTCATCATCACGTCTTCACGTCATCGCACAGGCACGTAACGCAACTTGCGTGCCACCATCTTTGTTTTCCATCTCCTTGGCAACAGTGCATCGAGGGAATGGTTATCGCTACAGAGTCGATTTCCTCATTTTAATAGTTTCTCTTCAGCATCTGCCAGCGGATTTTCAACTAGTTATTGCTGGCACAGGCATTTAATTTTTGTGGTATTTTCAAAAACTGCCTGCAAGTTCTCTTTGTCACACGCTGATTGACTCCATGCTTGGGATCTATGCCTACTTCATTGTTATATATATGGACTGTCATCGCATACCTTTAATTGAATTCCCGATCATTTTTCATTGACTGTGACTTCTAAACTCTATTTTGGATTGGGAAATTATTTATTATTTATTGTGCCTTATGTAATTCATTCCTGACTGATTCATTTTATATTCATTAAGTTTTATTTTAAAAATACCACCATGACTGCCACTTCTATGAACCTGCCTCCTCCATTTCTCTGTGAGAAAGGTGAACCTCTTTTACCATGGAAGAGGTGGAAATTGCTGTTTAATTCCTACTTTGTAGCCATTGGAGGTGAAAAGTTTTTGGCACATAGAAGGCAAGCCATTCTCCTTCACAACCTTGGAATAGAGGGGCACAACATTTATGAGAGCATTGATGTGATCCCTGTGGATGAAGGTGATGGTGAACCCTCTGATGTTTTTGAGATGTCCATAAAAATGTTGGAAATGTATTTTGGACCTCTCATCAATGTGGTTTTGGAAAGGCACACATTTTTTATGAGAGTCCAAGAATCCAATGAGAAAGTTGGGAACTACATAGCTTCTCTAAAGACACTTGCACGCACCTGTGAATTTGGTGACCTCATTGATTCACTGATACATGATCAGCTGGTCAGGTGCACCAATAGTCCTAGAGTGCAAGAGAAGCTCTTATCCAGAAATCCTTCTCTCAAAGTAGCTCTAGCCATCGTAGATGGTATGGAAAACACTTCTGGTTGGGTCAAAGAGATGAAAGCACATAAAGCTACACCAGATGATATTCAAACCTCCAGTAGCATTTCTGAACTGGTACACAGAGAGACGCCTCAAGAGTTTGTTGTTTATGTTGTTTATGTTGTTTATGTTTGTTGTTTATGTGTCCAAAGTGGTACGTGGACTCCAAAGTGGTACGTGGAACCAAGGCCAAACCTTCCACGGATTTTGCTAGGATGAAATGTTACAGACGTGGGATTAACAATCATTCCTATAACTACCCTCACTGTTATGCAAGGAATAATACCTGCCACAAGTGTGGAATCAAAGGTCACTATGCTAGAGTATGCAAGTCTGGTGGCAGTGTACGCACAGTGGATAATATGTAGGAGAGGGTTGACTCCAATGTCACCCCTAGAACCACCATGTTAGGTGTTAGAAATGATGGCCTGGTGGATGCTGACCTTATCAGTATCCAAGAAGCGGCACTTCCCTCAGGAGTGACGTCCCTTCGAAGCACTCATGGGTAATTGTTCATAACATTTGTTCAATAAAGGTCATTACAAATTGTCATTGATGCTTCAATTTTGTTTATTTCTTGCGTTCTTTTGATTTGTGTTATTCTTTCATAATACGTTTCAAAGAGTTTCATTACGATTGAGCCCAATGCAACACGAATCAAAAGAACGCAAGAAATAAACAAAATTGAAGCATCAATGACAATTTGTAATGACCTTTATTGAACAAATGTTATGAACAATTACCCATGAGTGCTTCGAAGGGACGTCACTCCTGAGGGAAGTGCCGCTTCTTGGATTATAGCCAGCCCAGAGCTCAGTGGGCTATTCTTAGATAGCACCACCTACAAGCACGAACCTATTTCATCAGCAACACACCTGAGTGCAATTACGACTATCACACTACATGAACTTATCAGTATGCCAGAATGTGAGGTGGTGATTGGAAGATAAATTATTTGTGATCTTAGAAGACTCAGGCTCTCCTTTTTCTATGTTGGGCAATGAACTCTGGGACAAAACTTTTCCTCAGGCAAAACTTCTTGCTCCAGACATTAGCCCAGTCAGTTATGGTGGATCGCTTATTGATGTCATTGGTTTCGCCATCATGAAGAATCATTTCAAGGGAAGGGAGACTATTGGTAAAATGTATGTTGCCAAGTGTGGTGACAACCTTCTTGGGTGGAGGCATCAGAGAGACTTTGGTATAATTCTCAATCCGAATGCTCGTTATCCATCAGAGCAAGTCATGTTGGTGGACCATTCTTCAGCCTCTAATGTATTTTTTGAGGAATTTCCTCAAGTTGTTTCTGACAATCTGGGTTTGCTTAAGGACTTTGAACATCGAATTGTTCTTAAACAGAATGCATTAGCTGTGGTACACAAAGTCAGAAAGGTCCCCCACATGATGGCAGAGCCACTCAAGAGTTAACTTAAGAAACTGTTGACCCTTGGTATAATTGAGGAAATTGAATCCTCAGAATTGTTGGCCCCCGTGGTTTTAGCTCCGAAGGATGGAGGGAGGAGTATTAGGATGTGTGTTGACTTGAGAAGCCTCAACAAGTGGATATGGGTAGGTCGTCAACCACTTTCGATCAGCATGCTTGGTGGTGCCAAGGTTTTCAGTGCTTTAGACTTGTCTTCTGCCTACCACTAAGTACCCCTCCATCCAGAGTCAAAACATCTTACATCCTTTGTGACACCACTGGGCGCTTACCGATTCATCAGAATGCCTTTTGGCCTAGCCTCAGGGGCTGCCTGTTTTCAGCTCATCATGAAGATGGTCTTGGGAGACGTTTCCAACATCATGCTCTTACAAGACAACATCTTAATTTATGGGAAGGATGACGCTGAACACGACTTTGTTTTAAGGACTGTTCTTTGCAAGCTGGCTGACAAAGGGTTAACTGTGAATCGGCAAAAGTGCAAGATTAGTGTGTCTTCTGTCACTTACTCGGAACATGTCATTTCTGGTGAAGGCATCCTACCAAAATCTGATTTCCCAAAAATTATTATCGATGCTCCTGCCCCTACTGAGAAAGAACAGGTGAGGTCTTTCCTTGGCCTTGCCGAGTTTTACTCTAAATTTATTCAAAGCTTCGCTTCCACTGTTGAACCCATTAGAGCTTTTTTGAGGAAAGGAACGCATTTTGTCTGGTCACCCGAGTTTATTGCAGCTTTCAATGCTATCAAGCAAGCAATAGGCAAGATGCCCACCCTTGGTCACTTTGATTCTAAAATACAAACTTTTCTCACAACTGATGCCAGTGTCTATGGCCTTGGAGCAATACTTTCTCAAGTCGATGGTGGTGACGAGAAAGTTGTTGTGTTTGCCTCTAGAGCCTTGACGAAGCCTGAACAGCAGTATTCGTGTATTGAGAGGGAAGCTCTGGCTGTAGTATGGGCTGTAAAACATTTAAAGTTTTATTTGTGAGGCGTTCCTTTCCTAGTAAGATCAGATCATCGCCCTTTGGTTCATGTTTTCTCCTGTGGGGAGAGAGAGAGAGACTTACACCAAGGCTTAAATATTGGAGCGAAGGGTTGGAAGAGCATAACTTTCAGGTGCAGTATCTCCCTGGTACTGCTAACAAAGCTGCAGATTTCTTATCGAGAGTGACAATTGAGTGTGGTGGAGACATACTTGATTATGACTCTGTAAATGTTTGTTGGGTCAGGGAGCATGCTATCCGAAAACTGGAGTGGGAGGAAGCCTTGCTGGAAGATCCATTGCTTCCTGTGGTAACACGCTTTGTCATCGAGGGTTGACCTGACAACAAAAATATGGACTCTATTGTGAGGCCTTTTGGTCCGTTAGAAATGAACTTAGTCTTTGTCAGGGTCAGCTTATGCATGGTGAGGCATGGATCTCATGGGGCCATTCGAGTTGCTAAATCCCTCAGAGAGGTTTGTGATTCTGCTAGTGGATTACTCATCCAAGTGGGTTTCCACTAAGTTTGTTAGTTCAGTCAGTACCAGGGTGGTAATTGACTTTCTTAAGGATGAGTTTGCTAGTGAGGGCTTCCCCAGGTTCATTATCACGGATAATGGTGTGCTATTCATCTCTCAGGAGATGCAATGTTTTTTGAGAGATTATGGCATCATCCATCAGAGAAGAGGGGGCGTGGCTTGGGCGCCGATGGCGATGGTCGCCTGAGAGCTCGGCTCCGGGACTGAGCCCGGATTTATCCTGAATATCGGAGGCTGAGGGGCACCCCAGACCCCGCATTCGGTTGAGCGGGGCGACGACACCCTTCCGAGGGCCCTGGTGGAGTTTGGACGGAGGTGGCTTTGAAGAAATGCCGAAGTTTGCGGAGTGGCGAAGTGCGACCCAATATGGCGCCCGGACCCCTTTGTCCCCTTGATCGGACCTACGGAGTTGAGGAGGTCTCGCGGATGTCGCCCGGCACCCGGCTTCACCAGCCTCAGCTGTTTTAGACATTAGACATTGGCTGGTTCGGACCCTCTACAGCGGGACCATACTCGATTGGACGTCCGAGCGGGTGCCCACGCGCTAGAGGGCGCCGGGCACGGGAGCACTCAGCTCTAGGCAGAGGTCGACACCGCGACTCCGCAACTGGCTGCGAGTTCCTGGCCGCCCCAACTACATGGATGGCGCGACGCTCGGGCGCCACAGGACAACCGGGGGAGTTGGTGGCCCGTGCCCCAGAGCTATAGTAGGTGAACGGGCCTGCCCGACTCGGAGACGGGTATCTCCGCCCCCTTATCGGTGCCCTCGGACGCCGTGGCGGTGGCGTGAGCCGAAGCGGCGGAGTCTCCACAGGCTCTGGAGAAGGAGATCGCCCATCCCGGACTGGAGAGCGGAATCCCGGGAAAAAGGTGCTAGACACTTGCACACGGAGGCGACTACTCCGGGACCTTTGCGGAGAGCCCCTGGCAGCATGGGGAAACCTAGAGGAGCCAAGGGATCCAGCCAGGCCACCTCGGACTCTGAGGCCCAGGACAAGGAAGAACATGGAGATCCTAAAAGACCTGGTGGCGCACCACTCCAGCAACAATTCGACCGTGTACTGGAAGCCATAGAGGCAACTCGGTCGGCCCTTCAACAGGACATTGCCCAGGTGGCGACTGGCCTGGGCCTCCTTAGGGCAGACCATGGTAAGCTCTCGGACCGGGTCAAGGAGGTGGAGAGCACGGTGAGGACTATAGAACCGGCGCAGAGAACCCTAGCTGCGACGATCAAGGATGCCATGTCCCGAATCGAGACCCTCGAACGGAGGGCGGAGGATGCGGAAGGCCGAAACAGGAGGAATAACATTCGGGTAGTGGGCCTGCCGGAAAAGGTCGAGGAGGGCGATATGGTGCGCTACCTGGAGACCTGGCTCCGAGACACGGTGGTCCCGGAGGGCCTGTCCTCCTTTTACACTCTAGAACGGGCCCACAGAGTTCCAGCGCGACCCCCGCAACAGGGACGAGCCCCGAGGCCGGTGGTGGCGCGGTTGCTACATTTCCGGGACAGAGACCTGATCCTAAATGCCGCCAGACACAATGGCCCGTTCCAGGTTGCAAACAGCCAGGTGAACATCTTCCCTGACTATACCTACGAGACGCAGCGCAAGCGGTTCTCCTTCCTGGCGGTTAAGCGTGAACTCAGGAGTGAAGGCATCCAATATTCACTCCTATTTCCCGCGAGGCTCCGAGTCATTGTCGACGACAAAACCCAGTTCTTTGACACCCCGGAGGAGGCCTGTGACTGGCTCGAACTGTACCGAACAGGGAAGGATGGTTATAACGCCTCGACCCATCAGGCGGAGGAGCCGGAACAAAGGAGGCGCTCTAAAAGGGACAGGAACCGCCGCGGCCGCACAGGAGGACCCTCGACAGCAGAGACATCATCTGAGCGGAGGGGAGTGTTGGAAGTTCTATCGGAACTGTCGGGAGCAAAGGGCGAAGACATCGAAGAGGAGGAAGAAGGCCCGGGTGCTCGGGGGGCACCGTCGGACTCGGAAGACTCAGTGGCAGACAGTACCCACACACCGGTGATCACACCGAAGTCGGTGGAGGACCTTCTGGACGGACAGGGGTAATGGGAACGATTGCCTTGTTTTGGGTGGGGGCCCGGCAGGGGGGAGGCGGCTGCCGTCCTTTATTGCTGACAATGGGAGAGGGAGGGTCGGGAGGCTTCTACTCTTGCCCCGAAAGATTTTGATACGGGGGGCTTATGATAGTCCTGGTAGCCTGGGCGACGAGGGCCCACTGCCTCCGCTCAGCCCGCACCTGGCCCATAAGGCCTTCCTACGGTGGCGACCGTAGGACTAGTGGGGTTTTAGGGGTTGTTCTCCGTAGAAGTTTGGATGGGATCTAGATGGTGCAGTTTGGGTCCTGTTCTGGGGTGGTTGGGTGGGGGTTTTGTTGGGTTTTGGGGGGTTTGGTTCTGGTTGGGGAAAATGGCCGCCGACAGCGCTGGGAGGAATGATGTTTTTTCTTTGTGGGGACCCAGACGGGGAGACTGTGCAAGAACACTTTGGGACAATGGCTGATGTTGCTAACTTGAAATGTATTACTTGGAACGTGAGGGGGCTTCACACTATGTCTAGGCGTCACAAGGTCCACGCTTATTTAGTGCGTAGGGGAGTGCAAATGGCGCTGCTGCAGGAAACGCATCTGAACAAGGCGGAAGGGGCGGCGCTTCAGCGTAGGTGGCGAGGGCAGGTCTTCTCCACGGCGTACTCTGCTTATGCCAGGGGGGTGCTAATATGGATCAGGGCAGGAGTCCCCTTTCAAGTCACGAGGACAGTGTTGGACCCGGAGGGGCGCTTCGTGGCCATATCAGGCACGCTAGGAGGGAGGGACATGAATGTTTGTTGTGTGTATGCCCCTAATATGGATCAGACTGCCTTCCTTTCCGGGTTATCGGGCTCGTTGGCCCACCTTTTCACCGGTCCCCTCCTGCTAGGGGGAGACTTTAACTCCGTGGTAGATGTAGACATGGACCGCTCGCATCCCCCGCTCCCCGACTCCCCGGTCCGGCGGGTGGCTAAGGGCCGTCAAGATTGGCAGACCCGCTGGGGTTTGACGGACATCTGGAGGGCGCATCACCCCGCGTCTAGAGATTATTCGTACTTTTCGAGCCTTCATGAGCTGCATGTCAGACTGGACGGCTTTCTTGGTTCGTCCGAAGTAGTCTCGGCAGCGGTCCGATCGGAGTATTTATCGCGGACCATTTCGGACCATAACCCCCTCCTACTGGACATTCGCTGGTTCCCTGGGACGCCAGCGGTACCCACCTGGAAGATGCGCCCCGAGATCCTCGAGGACAGTGTCTTCAAGGCAGACCTAGGGGAGAAAATCACGGATTATTTTGCATCCAACGGCGGTTCCGCGAGTACTAGGGCGTTCGAATGGGACGCTTTCAAAGTGGTGGTGAGGGGGTACTGTATCTCTAAGAGGGTGGGCATGCGGCGTGTTATCCTGGCTGATTTAGACGCAGCGGACCGAACGCTTCGCGAGCTCGAAATTGGCCGACCCGGACACCCGGAATTGCAAACACGAACGGTAGAGGCGAGGGAGAGGGTGGCGGTGGAAGTCGAACGGCTCCGCTGTTTCGATTACAAGGCCTACACGGTCCGATCTATAGCGGAGGGCGACAGATCGAGCGCATTACTGGCGTGGTTGGCCACCCCTACGCGCCAGTCCCAAACGACGACTAAGATGCGTGGGGCGGATGGGACCGAGGTGTACACCCAACCGGAGATTCTTACTTGCTTCCGGCATTATTACGAATGTTTATATCGCAGTCGTTCTGCGCGCGACCCGGATCGGCTTGTTGACTATCTTCGCCCGCTGGAACTCCGCACAGTGGAACGAGAAGTGGCAGACGCCCTGGGATCTGACATAGGCTTGGGGGAGATCCGCGGGGCCATCAAACGGATGGCGAGGAACAAGACCCCGGGCCTGGATGGCCTGCCGGTGGAGTTCTATGCAGCTTATGCTGACCTTCTGGCCCCTCGTTTACTGGTGGTCTACAGAGAGGCGAAGAGGCTGGGTCGCCTCCCCGGCTCGATGTGTGAGGCGTTGGTGGTTCCTCTTCTCAAGCCAGGCCGAGACTCGTCTGACCCGGGGTCCTACCGTCCCCTCTCAATGTTGACGGTGGACTACAAGATATTGAGCAGCATCTTGGCCTCGAGGCTGTTGGGACACATGGGTTCCCTAGTACACGAGGACCAAGCCGGTTTCATCCCACGGCGAAATACAACCATGAACATCCGACGGTTGTTTCGCTTGCTTGGGGAACCGTTCGCGGATGCCCCGTCCCCGGTAGTTTTGTCGGTGGACCTGGAGAAGGCGTTTGATAGCCTGGAGTGGGACTATTTGGACGTGGTATTGCGGAAATTCGGCCTTGGAGAGGGATTTGTTAAATGGACAGCAGTTCTTTACGCTTCTGCTTCAGCCAGGGTTAGATCGGGCCCTTTGATTTCGTCGCGTTATCCGGTGGAGCGTGGCACGCGGCAAGGGTGCTCCTTATCCCCGCTTCTTTTTGCACTAGCGGTGGAGCCACTAGCGATGCATCTTCGCTCGGGAGTCCACTATACGGGCTTATGGACAGCGGCGGGCCCGCATTACGTTTCGCTCTATGCGGACGACCTGTTGCTCTTCCTGGAAGATCCGATCGACGCATTACGGGGAGCGGAATTAGCGCTAACGGAGTTCGGGGAAGTCTCAGGCCTACGAGTGAACTGGTCTAAGACCTGCCTCTTCCCGATGCGTAGGGGTGTCCCCAATCCGGCGCTAAGTAGAGAGATCAGATGGGAACCCGACTGCTTTAAATACCTTGGGGTATTTGTGTACCACGACCAGCCCGACCTCCTAGACGGAAACATTGCCCGTTGCATGCGAGCACTCCGAGGCAGCATGGATTTTTGGGCCACGCTGCCGCTCTCCGTGGCAGGACGCATTGCCCTGCTCAAAATGGTGGCGCTCCCCCGACTATTGTATTACTTTCGGACTTTGCCGATCTGGGTACCACCGGCTACGTTTCGCCGCTTGCGTTCTATGGTGATCGGGTTCCTCTGGGGCACGGGCCGGCGGCGGGTGGCCCTCAATACCCTGATGAGGCCGAAAGACGAAGGGGGGCTCGCTGTGCCGGACTTTGAGAAGTACTATCTGGCGGCGCAGCTCCAGACATACACCCAGGAGATAGCCAGGGAGTTCAGAGGCCCGGAAGACGGTAGGGGGACGGGTATAGCCAGGCACGTCCTCTCCTTTATCGCGCTGCGACAGCGTTTAGTCCTTCGGGACCTGTCGATGGAGGAGCGGACTATCCGACTCTGTTGGAATCGGGCTCATAACAGAGGTCACCTGCGGACCCCATATGCACCTGAAATACCATTAGGGATGCTGACGGCCCTCCCCCACGGAGGAGACTGGTCGCGATTGGCGGGCTGGGAGGAGTCGGGTTTACAGCTCGTCGGAGACCTGTGTGAGGACGGAGTGCTCCTGTCCTTTCAGGATCTCAATGACCGCTTTGGGATCCCCCGGGGCGACTTTCTGCTGCATTCGGCCATTGTGCGAGTGATCCAGGCGTATTGGCAAAACGGACTAGAGGAACCTCAGTTGTCTCAGGTGTGCCAGTATGTAATGATGTCGGCAGGAACAGTGAAGGCGGTCACCTGCCTTTATGGCAGGCTGATTACCGAGGGGTTGGTCCCTCTCACCACACTGAAGTCCCGCTGGGAAGAGGACATCGGTAGGGAGATCCCGGAGACGACCTGGTCCCAGCTGGTGAGGCGAGCATGGAAGGGTACGCGTTGTGCCCGTTTCCAACTAGTCCACTACTATGTTCTCCATAGGGCGTACCTGACCCCGGTTAAGATCAGGCGTTATTTTGCCACAGCCTCGGCGGAATGCCCTAGGTGCCCGGCTCAGGAGGCGGACCTCTTACACATGCTATGGGCCTGTCCCGGTTTGACGGCCTACTGGCAGGAGGTGACGGCGACTTTAGAAGAGGTGACGGGGAGGCACTTATCGTTAGATGCGGCGGTAGGGCTACTGCACTGGTTCCCCCATACCCCCCGGAATAAAATCACTAGTAAATTTATAGACCTGGGGCTCCTACTGGCTAAGCGAGAGGTGACCAGGAATTGGAAGGCACGTGCTGGTCCTACGGGCTGCAGATGGCACGGTGAACTTTTGAAATGGGCGGCGGGTGAGAGCGCGCTGCGATATCAGTTGGCATGGAGGCAAAGCAATGAGAAGGCGCAGGAGGCCGCGTTAGAATGGGAAACGCTGGTGCAGGCCCTCAGGGATTATTGTACCCCCAGCGACTCCGAAAACGAAGAAGCAACTAGACCCGAGTCCCGTTAACCACTAGCATTAACAGCACTATTACCTTCCCCGTGGGTCAAACAGTGGATCCTACAGTGATAAACTCCCTGGCGCTGATGGTGGGGGGGGGGGGGGGAGTTTCATAATGTCTGGTAGTTGGGGGGGGGGGGGTTTCTTTTTTGGGGGTTGGGGTTTGTTTAGAAAAGCAGATGACGGACAGTGTGTTATCCGGACCAGCTCCAGCACCCTACTGACCCCAGCTACATTCACCGCCTAACCCCAAGAACACGGGCCGCTTGGCTGTACAGCAATACTATGGAAGGGGGTCGGTGGGCTGTATCTTGTAAGAGTTGGCTATAATATGATGCTGGTCGTTACTGTATTGTTGTACTAATTCCTGCAATAAAAATATATTTAAAAAAAAAAAAAAATCATCCATCAGAGAACTGCGCTCTATGCACCTCAAGCCAATGGACTTGCGGAGCGCATGAACAGAGTACTTAAGGCATGTGTACAAAGGGCAGTTGAGATGAGAATCTCACTCAAGTGTGTTCTAAGAGACACGTGGTGGGCACATCTCACTCCTATCAATGTTGTTCTGCAGAAGTCTCCTTTCCAAATACTCCGGCGGAGGGTGGCTTTGTCAAAACTCAATCCATGGCAGCTGCCACTCATTGAAGGTCCTAATTTGGATAAGGAGGAGGTGGATGTCAAGATTAAATCCTACCAAAGTACAAGGAAAGGTTCAATTTCAAGAAATCGACCAAAACCACAACATGGAAGGTTGGCAAGTCGGTGCTTATCAAGAGACCGTGTTGGCATAGGAAGGGTGTCACTGAATTTATGGGCCCTTTTGTGATTACCCATGTATATAGGAATGTTGTCACAGTTCAAAATGGTGGTAAGTGGAGTATGTCTCGCCTGGTGAAGTTCCAAGGCGACAAGTTCAAGTTTCCCTCGTGGCAGGATGCCACACCAGATCCTGTCTTGCCCAAGGAAGGTCCCTCCTCAAGATTTCATTTCATGTTCTAGATTCTGTTATCCTCCTAAGCGCTATGATGACTATGCAATGTATTGATTTCTTTTAAGATGTTCTTAAACTCTCTTGAAACCTTTTTTATGGATTTTGATCCTATATTCTTCTCCTGCTTTTTCCTTTTTGTCTCTTCTCTTTTTACTTCTAATTTTTCCTTTCTTTCTCTTTTTCTCTATAAGGGGGATGGATGTGTTGTGATGATTCTATAAGCTGCATGAGCCTGGCTGTTCCACCTCCATGGTAGCATCTCGTGTGAGACAGTTGACCAGGAGAACGGACAGACCAGCAGCAGGAGTTGGTGGCTCTTGACTTGAAGTTATTAAAGACACTGAAACTTACCGGAGTGTGTCTCTTCTCAAAACATTACATATCACTTAAGTTGACGATGTCCACATAATAAACTGTGAGGCCCTTTTCCCCAGGTGTAATCATATACTGTTTTACTCCTGTAACATCTTGCTCCTTAACAGACCTCCATCTAGCAAGGTAACATTCCCAGATGCACTTCTAGAAACGCTTTCAAACCTGATGACACTACACTCCAACCTCTGCGTTCTGGATGACTTAAACATTTGGTTTGACAAACCAAATATGCCCCATCCAAAAACAATAACCACTGGCCTAGAAACACAGAACCTGCATCAGATCATCTACAAACGTACACACATTGCTGAACACATCCTTGGTGTCATTTTTGCTCATATAGAACTAGTAACCTTTCAAACGATCACTCCAGTCACATGGTCAGACTACCATTTGCTTGCCTTCCAACATAAAACAACACTGAGTGACGTGCCTAAAACCACCTTACATGCATCCACCTATCGGCCATGAAACAAAATCAATTTGGAACACTTAGAAACACAATAAACATCCAGTTCAGAGCCAGAAACAAAATATTCTGTTAAAAAAAAACTATATGAGTGGCTACAGGAAGCTTTTGATATCCTGATACCACTAAAAACCACACAACAGAACAAAGAAAATAAATCACCTTGGAGAAATACTGAGATAAAAGAGATAAAACAACACATTAGAAAGCTTCAATGTGCCTGGCTCAAAACAAACACCAACCAAGACAAACTTTGCATGAATAAAATTAACAGATTATACAAGTCAGCTGTCAAAAAAGAAAACAAAAAATACTATTCAGACAGAATTCAAAAAGCTAAATGTACAAATAAAGAATTCTATAAAATTCTCAATTAATTTCGTAAACCAAATTACCTAGAAGCAGCTCATCCCGAAACTCAAGAGTTCACAGACAAACTGGCAAATCATTACACGGACAAAGCAGATACATTGGACTCATACTTAAAACCGAGACAAAGCATCAGCACTAACCCTTTTACACAGCTACAATCCAAGAATACTCTAATCCAGCCTCTCCGTTCCTTCCAACACATTTCACATAATGAATTGATGGACCTGGTCAAAGCAAGCTGGCCTGCCGCCAGTCCTTCACATCCGTGTCCACCACAAAACTTCAAGAACATTTTTCTAACAACCTCTGCTGCCACTCGAATAAAGAGAATCATCAACAACTCTTTACCTAAAGGAATATTTCAGAAGAACTCAAAAAGTCAGACATACGCCCATTACTGAAGAAAACAAACTTGGACCCGCTGAACCCTGACAACTACAGATCGATTTCAAATGGACCCTTCCTGGCTAAACTGATAGAAAGAGCAGTGTTCACCCAGATGTCACAAATCGTTGAAGATAATGTCATAATTTCAGACTTTCAAACGGGATTCCGTCCAGGAAGAGGCATGGCCTAAAGAACACAGTTGACAGCAACTGGGTTGCTGCGCTACTTCCCTTGGACCTCTCATCTGCCTTTGGCAAGGTTGACCATGACACTCTGATACAAATACTCTATGAAGCCAGCATTGAGGAGACTGCTCTAGAATGGATCATGTCCTACCTTTGCAACAGAACTAATGTTATTACCCCACCTTTATAGTCCAAACCATCCTTAACAAAATCAAGAGTCCCTCAGGGCTCTAATGTGTTGCCCATGCTTTTCAACATCTACATGAAGCAATTACCGGCACTGATCAATCAATTTCTCCACATGTGCTATCACCATGCAGATGACACGCAAATACTCCTTCAACTACAATGCCCCCAAAGACATTGGAAACTCACCGATTTCCAGTTGTCTGAGCCGTTGATTTAGTGAATGACATTGAGCTAACTCAAATTAAATGTGTCCAAAACGGAAATACTCTTGTGTAGTGATTGGAAACAATATGATCCACTTACTGCATGGCCTGATGATCAGGGCACACTGTCTAAAATAATAAAAGAAGTAAGAAACCTTGGAATGACCTTAGACTCCAAGCTATTTATGAAAGCCAAGTGGACAAACTAGCAAGATCAAGCGTTGTTACTAGAAAAACTCTGTGACAAATTTCTCTACATTTGGCACACAAGGTCTAGGCTACCATCTCCCTTGTTTTGTCTAAACTTAATTACACCAATAGCCTCTCTTAGGATCACCTTTAACAACCATGAAAAGACTACAACGAATTAAGAAGTCGGCTACCAGACTACTTTTACATATAAAACCGTAAGCCCACATCTACCCTGCCTTGAAAGCCATTCATTGGTTTCAGTTTACCAGAAAATCCATGTTCAAACTGCTTTGTGTCACCCACAAAGTGATACATGAAGCCGGAATGCTCTTCATCAGGAATAAAATCACCAAACACATTCAACAAAGGAACCTCTTCTTTAGAGTGGCAACCCGCCCCAAAATCCCACCGTACAAGGAAAAAAACATGGGTGGCACGTCATTCTCTGTTCAAGCAGCCAAACTACAGGACTCTTTACCCCTCAAAATAAGATCCATGGATAACCACCTTTTCTTCAGGAAACTTCTAAGGGATTGTCTCTTCCCCACATAACCACCATGTACAAACAGATGGAAATATACAGCATATCTCCCTGTATATAAGCAAATATTTGGATAATTGATATGTACTTTTATGTGTGCATTGCTTTGTATAAACGTGTAGAATAATTATGTTTACAAATTTATATATTGTATATAGATATTCATTAGTTCTGCTTAACAAATATACATATTACTGAAAGTTACATTAGTCCATGTTCTTAGCATGAATATCTTTTTATCATAACTATTTTTCTACAATTGCTTCACTGTTGATCTATAAAAAATAATGAATTCTATAAAAAAAGAAAAAAAGATATATATCCCTATATACATATTCACAAAAAAAACACATATTTCAGGGACATTATAGTTAGTTGGGCATTTCACTCGTACAAAACCAGAGAAATGTGGCCATTATAGTTAGTTGAGCTAACTATAACTCGCGCCCCGCAATGCACTACTGTTCAATCAATCAATCAGGGGAATTAAAAGTGCACTACACACCCTTGAGGGTCCCAAGGCACTGGGGGGCGAGGGGGGAGGGTTCAGCAAGTCTGTTCATTTGAAAAGCCAGGTCTTCAGAGCCTTCTTGAGAGTGTTCAGGGAGGAGGCACGTCTGATGCCTGCGGGGAGCTCGTTCCAGGTCTTGTAGTGTAGTTCCTAGTTTCCCACTAGGCCCTGCGCATTGGAATAACATAAACAGTAGTATCGACGTGGAACTGGCTATATTCCAGGCCTCCACTGACTATGCTAAACTTAATTGGGTTGTGTTACCAACTAGCTCAGAGGTCACTGGAAACTTTCTTCTCTGCATAGGAAGTGATCAGCTTCCTTGGCACAGACAAGAAGGGATTCAGCTTTCCAACAACCGTGCAACATGACAACTTTGCTCCTCAGATCAAGAGTCGATCTCTAGGGTCGTGTGAAACAATAGACATAGATTTCACTCAGTCAGTCTAGTGCAGTTTACTTTCACAGTATGTAGAGAATAGAGAGACGGGCGTGTATCAATAAAGGTTAACATTTATTGAACAGTCTTTCTTCTCATACAAGAGAAATGTATTGCCACAATTGCAATAACTGTTATTATAAAAAGTACGTACAGTAAGATAAGTATTGCGAAATAGAACTGTAAAAGCATTGATATGGTTTCTTAGCCACACAATGGTTTAAAAGTAATAAAACATTTATACAGTCATATATACATTAGGCTAACATACTCAACTGGTGCTTCTAACTAAGCCTACCCCAGAGTGCCTGACCTAGGCCTAACACGTGAGAAGGGGGAGTAAGTAAGTAGCTTAAGTTAAGTTGGTTTTGCCAAGGTTTGTTTCAAGAATTCTCTTCTAAGGGTTTAGTCAACACCATACCTCTGAATAGAATGATGGAGGATTGGTATCTCCTTCAGGGGTCTCTCTCGATATCCCAGTCACCTGCGAGGGTAAACTGGAAGCGCCGGGACTGGATTTCTCTGCACGAGAAAGGCAGCGGCTTCTCTCAGCGCGTCTGGAGGAAGGAGGGGTGACAGCGTCCGCGGGCAGCTGGGCTGGATGTCTTCGCAGAGGACGGCTGCACGGCTCCTCAAGCGTACTGCACCATAGGTCGCGCTGTAGCGGCGATAATGGTAATCAGTAGCTTCACCACCACAGGATAGCAGGCTGCAGCGACAGAGTGCTAGTTTTTACCAACACGGGGTCATGCAGGCAGCTGGCATCAGCAACATGTTCGCTCATTGCTTAAGGCAACGTTGGTAATATTTATACCTGACAGGTGCCGGGTTTGACGCAAGTTTGCTGGACATAAGACGTCAATTAAAGATGTCACTAGGAAGTGGCAGCTATCAGTTGCTCATTAGAGTTCTATTACTAATCAAAACATAGCAAGCGGGGATTTCCAGGTTTGCTAAGTTTTTATCTTGTTGAAGAACTCGGAGTGTTATCTAGGAATATCAGATAGTGACTGCTGCTCTGTCATTGCACTAATTGGTCGCAAAGGAAGTAGCAGAGAGTCATGCTGGAATGTGGCTCTGTGGCTCTGCTCGTGTGAGGCCAGAGATGACTTTACAGAAAATCGTACTTGAACGGTTATGCCAATATAGGGAATAAAGGGCTTTATAGCCGAATAGGGGCATAAGGTCACAGTATCGATCAGGAACCTAGATAAGCACATGACACCCACTCCACGAATTCATGTCCATCAAAATTACTAAAACTAAGCAATTAGATGCATGTGTAACATTGTGTAACATAGCCCACCCCAAAATACATAAATGCATTCGAAATAGGCGTACTTGTAATACATGGAATTTAGGTACTGTACGTTTTTTTAAAAGCATAGTAATCATTCAAAAATTATTGCATATAAAATCAATGAACGATTATGCAAAAGGAATTACACATGAAGTATCTCTGACAGAAGAAATGCGAGATAAATCATCACATAAAAATGCATTGTAATAACATGTGTGCTAGAGGCTGGTGTTATGTTATGTTGTTATGTCTCTAGATGTGTTTAGAAATAGAAGTGTGAAGCTTCTGTTCTCTAAGAATAGTTTTTACGTTAAGCAAAGAATTGTTCGTGCCAAAAAGAAAAGGGTCAATATTTGAAAAATTGTCCAATTCAAAGAAAAAATCAGTTTTACCAAAGCTCCTGGCAGTTTTATGTTGATCAAAACTGAAGGCCGAATTCAGAGTTCATGGGAACGCCGTGTGTCGGAAAGCTTCTCAAAAGTTATTGTTTCTCTGTGGGTGAGAACATCGTATCAGTCAGGCTCGCAAAGAATTGGTCTACAAAATCAGGTGATAGTTCAACCAAATTAGATAGCGCTGAAACTTGGCAGGTGTGAGAATGATTGCTGTCATCGAAGACAGTACCAGTCCCGCTCACAGAACGTTGTACCTGGATGATGTTGCTTTTGTCACTCGCTCCACTGTTACCACTTGGCTGTAGTACAGGAGTCTCCACGAATGCCGTCATCAGGATTGGTAGCCGCTGGGGACAACACAATGCGTGAGCCGTTATTGGACTTAGCAAAGTATCGACGTCCATTGGTACTGCTGATGGAAGTGAAAGACAGATGTCCAACACGCATTCATCGCCGCAAAGCATACACCGTAGCACAGGTAAAATGCAATCTTGCCATATCGGTCTGAATGAAAGGAACCAGGTCATGTTTAGATCTCTCAGCCTGGCCAATCCGAGGACGTTAGTTATCCTGTCCCTGTAGCGCATTGCTAGGATTGTTTCTTCCATTCCCATGGGAGCTATGTCTGAGCCGAGGCTTGCCATAACGTAGCAGGAGGGTCAAAAATAGAATCCCTGCGATGAGTCCAAAAAAATAGTGGAATACCACCAAAGATGGAGTGCACAAAATTAGGAAAGATTCCCAAAATTGCCTGGAAGGGTGTTAGCAGTCCCGTAAAGACTGTCTTAAATATGCCTGGGATGCTTGTAGCACTAGACATGTTAAGGAGTTGGTCGAGCATTTGTACGAAATGCACGGGGCAATTTGTTGATAAAAGGTCATGGACCTCAGTAGCCGTCCTTGCGACTAGAAGATCATACGTCTCTTTAGATGACGTTATAGGCACTGTTGTCTGTAAAAGCACAGATTTCATTTTGCTTAATGTATCAATTCGTATAGAATAGAGATTCAGACGAGGCCAGAGAGGAGTCACTATGTCTGGAGGCCCGCTCGGGAACAATGCTTGCATACAACATTTGACCATGGACGTTACTTCTACTAGATAACTTAGTCCGGGCGCGAGGCCACAGCACCTGTGATCCGTTCTAAGAATGTAACTCCCGTTTGCGAGTTGCATAAAGAAGGGCTCTATCTGAGTTGCAGGTGTGACTAGCTGGTGGCATGAAAGGTTGTTTGAATTTCCATCACATGCTCCGTGTAAATTAATACCCTGACACAAAAGTATACCGCTTAGTGAGTGTTTACAGTTGTCACCACTAAGAAATACATTTTTGTCGCTGTCACTATAGCAAGAATGAGTGTATGGTAATTTCCATTCGGATTTTACATATCCCTTACCCAATTGTTCATATTGGCCAGCAGGTATGTACTCAAGGCATTTATGAAATCGGAAAGTTGTTATCGGAATTGTGATAATTCCGTGTATTATCCATTCAATGACAGGACTCTCTGACATTGTCAATGGTAATCTCTCGAGTTTCTCGATGCTCAAGATTGTATAGTCTGCTCCTTTCTGTGCCAAACTGATCTGTTTATCAGTAAGGTTAAAAATGGAAAATAATGACGTTGTGTTTATCAAACGCCAAGGCACATAGCCTGAACGAAGATTTTGCAGCGTCCAGCCTAATTCTATAATAGAGCGTAATTGAGATTGGCCATGTTGTAACATTAGCAAATCTCTGTCTATCACATCAAAGGCAGATGATACAATATTGTCCAAAGAATATATTCTGGAAGACAGAGTCATTAACCCATTGTCTACCACAGAAAGTGATTTTTCCAAATTAATACGATCAATTTCTCGTATCTTTTCAGCAGTTTCAATTTGCTTTACTTTCCAAGCCTCGTTGTAAGCAGCATAGATGCTGGTCGCTATGAAACGCTTTTGACGCTGTTTGCGTGGACCAAGAATGAAATCGCGCAAATCAGCACCATCTTTTAATAAAGACAAGTGTTGCTTAATTTCAGCCAGTGTGGATGTAGTTAGCCATTCTAGGCAGAGTTTGCCTACACTGTATGTGGTTATAATTCCTGGATGTTGTCTCTGGGAATATCTTAAGTCTAATCTGGTCATTTTTAAACCCTGTGTTTTATTCAGGAATCGATCTTGACAGCTATTTGTGTCTGTAGGCCAGATTAACCACTTTTTCCAATCAGGATGTGTTCTGTTGAAATGTAAAATGTGTGACACGTCTAACTCATTATCTGCAGTTGCATTCTCAGCTATTGGCTTTGGTATAGACGGTGTTTTCATTTCTTTGTTTTTGGCTAGGCCAAGACAAGATGTTTGGTGTACAGTGTCATTTAAAAATAACATTTGTTCTGGTATCATGCAGGTTCTAAAAAGTGCTTCTATGCCTTGCACCTGCCAATCTTTTGTACCCCAAATTGATTTCGTTTCAATATTATTTTTCCAATAATCAAAACCAAATGTCATCATTTTGTCATAAAATGCTTCTGAATATATCAATTTTGAATTTGTCAGCATTGTTTTCATTCCTGTTTTATCTAACAGCTTATAATAAAACGTTTCTGCATCACTGGTGTTAAACCCTGAAAAATATTTGAATTTCTCAAAAAATGCTTTAGAACTGCTTTTAGGTGGTGTAGAACAATGTTCCCATTGGTTATACATAAAAACATTTCTAGGCTATGCAGATTTATGCAAGTAATGATCCCCATAGTGGGTGTAACAGAATAACTGCTCATAACTAGATGAACCTTGTAAATAATCATGATCTGTGAATCTAGCTGACATTACTAAATCAGACATCATGTCATTAATACTGTTAAAGTCCCAATTATCAGAGAATGTACTTGGTGTAACAAAGTCACTTAAGGAAACCTTTAGTTGATGAGGATACTTCAGGATTTCGACCGGACCATAGATCTCATAGTCTGTTTTCTCCCATACTACCCCACCAGGTATTGGAATTGCTGTGACATTTACTGTTGACAGTTCTCTTTTCTTTACGTGGGATTATCTGTGTGGTTTCAGGACTAGGTTGATGTTCTGACTTGCTGTGTCCATTGTAATATATTTTCCTTCAATGAATTTTCCCAAACACAGTACCATGATGAGCCAAAGCAGGAGGAAAAATACACCTAGACCAAACCAGAACTCTAGCCAAGGGGAAACAAGGTAGATTTCCTTCAGTTGATGAAAGAGTTCCGTTGTTTTTTCTTTAAAAGACTTTTTTGTTTCTGGCATCACTTCGGGGTCATTTTGATCTTCAGAGAAGTTGTCGAAGTTGATGAAATAACCAGAGGCAGTTCTGTCAATTGATGGGATTGTTCTTTCAATCTGTCTCTCGGTAGCACTTTCTGATGCCACATCATTGTAGACTGGTGTTGTTTCTTGACGAACTGTTTCAATCTGTGTTTCAAGAGGCACGAGTTCCATGGCATTATTGCATAGTCCTTCATTGTGCACTGCAGGCTGATCGAATGTGATTAGTCTTTCAGTTTGAACCTCTTGGATTGTTGCAAGTTTGGGTATTCTGTTGTTTCTTGGGAGTCCACTGGGCCTACTGTTGATTATAGGCCACATGCTTGTGGTTTTACCAGATCGATAGACACGACTCTGTTCTCCTTTTTACCAGCAAGGGGCGGTAGCACAACTGATCTTGTTCCGGTGACTGCTAAGACAGGTACTGCTTTTCTGTAAGAAGGCCCAAATTCCTTCTTAACCGCGATCTTTTCTCTGACTAGATCCCCAATCCTTGGAATCCAGACAGGCCTTGCTGGGGCTGTTGCGGGTGGTGCCTCGTCAGTGGTACTTGGCTGTTGCTTTAACTTTATGTTGCTTAATGATTTTCTTGTTTCATTCAGTTCCTGTAAAACAGCCAAACGGTCTTTTACTTCAAACTGCTTTGTTTCTTTTTGTACCACTGACATCTGACTATCGAGGTCCTGAACGCGCATTCTTATTCCGAACAATAGTTCGTATGGGCTGAAACCTTTTAGAGAATTTCTTGGCATGTTGTTAAGACTAGTCTGGACACTTATTAAATGTTTGACCCACCCAGCGCCTGAACCTAATACCTTCGCTGTTATAGATTGCTTTATGTCCCGGTTTTTTCTTTCTACCACACTTGTGCGACGGACAAGAATACCGCAACCCAATTCCCATGCTGGCCATGGCCTCCTTATAGGCTCGAGAGCTGAAAGCAGGACCCTGGTCAGAATGGAACGTGGTAATTGCGTATGTGCCGATATGGACTCGCTAATCTTTTATAACCGTTCTAGCGTCAGCCGAGCGCTGGTGGCCTCATTATTTTAAGTGCATTTTGTCTTAACTATTAATAGGACGCAGGACGGGGTGTAGGCAGCGTTACGCTCTTTCTGATTGGTAGCCGGTAGCAAGGTTCGCTACTGCGATCCCTATTGCAGTTTTCACAGTTGTTTGCATATATTTGGTGTTCTACACTCATTCCCGGCCACCAGAATACTGATTGTAATTCAGTCAGTGATTCCTTGATCTTTCTGTGCCTAAGACCCAAACCCATGTGTGCGTCTGCTATTAAAAATATTCTCCTGTTCATGTTTGGAATTACTCTGTCCCCCACTCCAGGGATTCGAGCAAAAGGAACGGAGTTTGCATCGATGATGTATGCATAATTGAGTGGATAGTTTACGGGTAGTGCTGCACAGTCGCCTTTTACGGTCGTTTTTACTGCCAGCATGGTTTCCCCGTCTATATACTTATCTGTACGCTTTTTTGTGGCTACGGAAGCCGGGTTAGTTGCTTCCGCGGTGGCTGTATTAGCCAATGAATTCCCTGCAACATGAACGCCATCACGTTGAAGACTCTGTGCGTGAATCACGTGAGTCATTTGTAGTTCTTTGTGTAAAAGAGCTACCTGTTCCCAAAGCAATTTATGCTTTATTGTGGCACCTGTGTCATCTTTGTAGTCGTTTTCGATCCAACTCTGCAGTTTGTTATTGTAAGAATTGACGCAAAAATGAGAATCGCACACTATAAGTGTGGGGAATTCGCGTTCTGCATTTTCGAGCGCCATCTTTACAGATCTGATTTCAGTTCTCTGAACCGAACAGTTTCTTACAGATTCAGTTTTTGTTACTTTCGGTCTGAATTTACCGCACAGCCAACGACCTTTAATGATCGCACATGCTGCATTGTAGGATTTGCTCTCTACATTAAAATGCTGTACAAAGCTATCTGTATAGATTATACAGGCGTATTGTGGGAGAGGCAGGATTTCGATTGGCAGAGGATATTCTTCTTCATATTCTAAATCATTCAGTTCTTTGTATTGCGGGGCGAAATAGTATTTCACGTCTTCCGCTCCTAGAGAATCTATGCATTGTATCCATTTTGGATCCAGTGACACTGTAGGCAGGTTTACTGGGCTGAATAGCGCTTCGAAGGCGGATTCCGCTGTAAGGATATTAATCCGTTTGCCGTGTGCTAGTTCTCTTTCATTTGCTAATGCGATTTGCACTGCGTTCACAGTTTTTTCTGTGCGACTGAATGTTTTTTCTGCTTGTGTGTACAAGTGAGACTTAATTGAAATTGGTACCTTTTCTCCCTCATTAGAGGTTAGGTACGTGAATCCGCATCTTCCTGGGATGACTCGGATTACAAGATCGATCGTGTTGTCACGTGTATCTAATTTTGTTTTTGCTAACATGTCTGTTTGCAGTGATCTCAAAATTTCTGTGTGTTTTTGAGTCCAATTGATTTGTTTTAAATCAGGTTTTATTAGTTCGTAGAGAGGTTTAACCCTCTCTGCGTAATTTAGGATGTAAGTTCTTCCGAAATTCAGAAAACCTAGTATGGATTGTAAATTCTTCAGCGTTTTTGGAGCTTGGAGTACAGCGCACTTCTCTAAGAAGTTGTCCGCTAGGCTTTTCCCTTCACTTGATAATTCGTACCCTAAGAACAGTACTGTCAGATGGGCAATTCGAGACTTTTTAAAGTTGAATTTGTAACCCTCTGCTGCGAACCCAAGTATAATGGTGTTCACTCTTTTCAAGTGAGTATCCAAGTCGTCGTCTGTGAGATAAATATCATCTACGTAAGATAATGCTTCATCATCATAGAGTTGTAGTAACTCTGTTACCCTAGCTGAGAATAGTCCTGGGCTGTTCTTGAACCCCTGTGGGAGTCGACAGAATTTTTTCTGTGACCCAAATGCGGAGAAAGCGGTCAAGTATCTGCTTTCAGGTGCAATGTTTTGACAAAAGAAACCATTAGAAATGTCTAATGTCGTTTTATATTTTTTCCTAACTATGTTATTCATTAGGGCTGCACTATGCGAGTTTTGTACTGCAAAAGTTTTGCAACATGTATTAAGATGTCTGTAGTCCAAAACTAGACGATATGAATTGTCTGGCTTGGAGACAGGAAACAAAGGATTGTTCATTTGAGAGGTGCATGTTTCAATCACCCCCTGGTACTCAAGTTGATCTAAGATCTCCCTGACCTGTTTTTTAGCTTCTTGCTTTATGGGATACTGCCGTTGGGCAGTTGGTTCACTTTTTAGTTGGATTTTGTGAGGCGTTGAATCCTCATCCCATCCTACATGATTTTTATACAATGCAGGTGCCTGGGCTACTGCCCATTTCCTTGCATATGTGTATTTTTTGTGAATCGGTATGTGATTCGAGAAGGCAGGCATAATTACCTCTTCGCCACGAGGGCACTCCCTGACAAACTCTGGGGGCCAATCTTTTTCAGCTAACAGAATATCATAGCCTTTCGAGAGCTTATCCCAAAACAGACCCTTAATTTTCCTAGTCTTATCACCCTCTATACGCAATGTTATTTCGTATATTTTATGGGGCTCGCTAAGTCTGGCGTCGGCAGTTTCAACCTGAATGTATTCATTCGTGTCCACTGTCTCCAGATGACTCATCAAGATCTTGCGCGCTATACTGATTTCTGCTGCACTGTCCAACATTGTCAATGCCCACTCCCCGTTTTTCAACTGTGTCCTCAGTATTCTCGGCATGGTTGATTACTCTAATACTGGCTACCTTCTTTTTAGGAAATTGAGATTTCTTATTTTGAGCAGGTTCCTTGTCTTTGGACTTGGTGTGCTCTCCTGGGTCTGACCGTCCTCTTCTTTCCGAATTCTGTGGAAAAGATCGAGAGGGACGTGTATCAATACTTTGATATCTATCAGGTTTTTTTATATTATCCCTATTTCTAAGGTTATATCTTTTCTCAGAGGGCTCCCGTTGGGGAGACTGGCGTTCTCGAGTCGGAGTTCTTTCCCTCCGTCGAGGAGACCTTCCTCTGGACTGGAAAATTTTTTCCTTGGGAGTGGATTGTTTATTTCCATCCCAGCTCTTTTTAGGAGTGTTTAAATTATTTTTAATAAATAATTTTTCAGGATTTTCGAGCAGTTGGGGCTTAACTGGTTTTCCACCCAAGCTGTCTCTACCTAATTCTTCATAGCATTTTTCTATGATTTTTGCAAGCTCAACAGGATCTTTTATGTTTGTTTCCCTCAACTTCTGGCGAATCGCCACAGATGCTGCTTCTCCCTTTACGTTGGCTAATAATATAGCCGTGACCTGCTTGAAGTCTTTCAGTAATTTCATACCTAGATTTAAAGCTGGTTCTGGACCGAATTCATTTTGAATCTGTTTTAGCACGTCTGGTATTACCGCCATAGACGGAACACCGTGTGTTTTTGTGTAAATGGAAGCAAAGACTGTACCCCAAGTGTCGCAGTCCTCCACGTGTGGTGCGATTCCCATAGGAAGGCAGATGGTCAAGATTCTGTGTTTCTCAATAGGGGTAGTATCAGGAAATACTGCCTCTATTTGAGTGATTTTCTGGGCTAACCAGAAAGGAATTTGTTCCCGTTTTACGGGTGTTTTACCAAGACATGACTGTATGTTCTGTGGTGTAATTTTATTTGTGTTCCCCTGATGAGGGGTCAGCTGTGGTGTATGAACAGCTGGCTGGACTGTTGCAGTCCGTATTACATATTGGACTAATTGCCTATGTATTTTTATTAATGTGTTTAGCTGTGCTAACAGCTCTTCTCTAGACATTTTTATAATGTCAGGATGTGGTGTGTAGCTGGCTAGAACCGGCCACGTGGCTCCTGGTCTACCTAGTGGACCGAGCCTGGTTATGTGATCATTGTGTTTTAGGGCGCCATTAAACCAGAGCAGGTGCTCTTGAAATTTAAGTGGAATTTCAACCTCCTCGAAAGGGGCGTACTCATCCGGAGGTTCCTCTATTTTGTAATAGTGAAACTCTTGTGTTATAGCGTTTACCGCTGGAAAGTTTATCCATGAATAGAATACCTCTGTCTGCCGATACTCGTGAGCCTCTATCACGAAAAGTACTGTACCACCTTGAGGTGTCAGTCCATGTTCTATAAGTTTTAAAGTTATAGATCTTCTTAAGTGGACCGGGATGATAATAGCATCCGGGTCTGTGTATTCGGGACCTTGCTGAGTCGCATCTACTGCGGCCCCAGTGGTGCCGTTGTTTTCTACTGACATTGTATAAATGCAGTTTTTGCAGAGTAGGTCTCCAAGGAGACAAAGATTAGATGCACAATATTTTGGAACACTGTATCCTTCAACGTTGAATAAACCAGAGCTTTACATAGGAATCTCTTCCTACTAAGGTCGGGCGGATTTTAACCTTTCACCCACTCCAGACGTCTATTGGAGTATTTACGGGAGAAAGGGGTGTGAAATATGCACGACTGAGTTACTCTATAAGTCTTGCGTTAGTTTATCGCCTTACCAAACGTTAGGGCGCCATGTAGTGTAGTTCCTAGTTTCCCACTAGGCCCTGCGCATTGGAATAACATAAACAGTAGTATCGACGTGGAACTGGCTATATTCCAGGCCTCCACTGACTATGCTAAACTTAATTGGGTTGTGTTACCAACTAGCTCAGAGGTCACTGGAAACTTTCTTCTCTGCATAGGAAGTGATCAGCTTCCTTGGCACAGACAAGAAGGGATTCAGCTTTCCAACAACCGTGCAACATGACAACTTTGCTCCTCAGATCAAGAGTCGATCTCTAGGGTCGTGTGAAACAATAGACATAGATTTCACTCAGTCAGTCTAGTGCAGTTTACTTTCACAGTATGTAGAGAATAGAGAGACGGGCGTGTATCAATAAAGGTTAACATTTATTGAACAGTCTTTCTTCTCATACAAGAGAAATGTATTGCCACAATTGCAATAACTGTTATTATAAAAAGTACGTACAGTAAGATAAGTATTGCGAAATAGAACTGTAAAAGCATTGATATGGTTTCTTAGCCACACAATGGTTTAAAAGTAATAAAACATTTATACAGTCATATATACATTAGGCTAACATACTCAACTGGTGCTTCTAACTAAGCCTACCCCAGTGTGCCTGACCTAGGCCTAACACGTGAGAAGGGGGAGTAAGTAAGTAGCTTAAGTTAAGTTGGTTTTGCCAAGGTTTGTTTCAAGAATTCTCTTCTAAGGGTTTAGTCAACACCATACCTCTGAATAGAATGATGGAGGATTGGTATCTCCTTCAGGGGTCTCTCTCGATATCCCAGTCACCTGCGAGGGTAAACTGGAAGCGCCGGGACTGGATTTCTCTGCACGAGAAAGGCAGCGGCTTCTCTCAGCGCGTCTGGAGGAAGGAGGGGTGACAGCGTCCGCGGGCAGCTGGGCTGGATGTCTTCGCAGAGGACGGCTGCACGGCTCCTCAAGCGTACTGCACCATAGGTCGCGCTGTAGCGGCGATAATGGTAATCAGTAGCTTCACCACCACAGGATAGCAGGCTGCAGCGACAGAGTGCTAGTTTTTACCAACACGGGGTCATGCAGGCAGCTGGCATCAGCAACATGTTCGCTCATTGCTTAAGGCAACGTTGGTAATATTTATACCTGACAGGTGCCGGGTTTGACGCAAGTTTGCTGGACATAAGACGTCAATTAAAGATGTCACTAGGAAGTGGCAGCTATCAGTTGCTCATTAGAGTTCTATTACTAATCAAAACATAGCAAGCGGGGATTTCCAGGTTTGCTAAGTTTTTATCTTGTTGAAGAACTCGGAGTGTTATCTAGGAATATCAGATAGTGACTGCTGCTCTGTCATTGCACTAATTGGTCGCAAAGGAAGTAGCAGAGAGTCATGCTGGAATGTGGCTCTGTGGCTCTGCTCGTGTGAGGCCAGAGATGACTTTACAGAAAATCGTACTTGAACGGTTATGCCAATATAGGGAATAAAGGGCTTTATAGCCGAATAGGGGCATAAGGTCACAGTATCGATCAGGAACCTAGATAAGCACATGACAGTCTTGGCTACGGTGTAGGAGAAGGATCTTTCCCCTGCTCTGCGGATGCGTGTGGTATTGGCGAGGAGGAGGTTGGTGGAGCGTAGGTTTCGTGTGGGTGCGTGGAAGGTGATTCTGTCATTGAGGTATTGGGTCTGATGTTGTGTAGGTATTTGTAGGCATAGGTGAGCATCTTGAAGGTGACTCTTTTTGACAGGGAGCCAGTGGAGCTTGCGTAGGTGTTGGCTAATATATTCTCATCGAGGGATCCCGAGGATGAGTCTCGCGGCATTGTTCTGTATTGTCTGGATCTTGCAGCGTAATACTTGTGGATGCCTGTGTAGAGGGTATTTCCGTAGTCCAGCCTGCTGGAGACGAGTGTGTAGGTGACTATTTACTATTTTCCTTGCCTTTGGGGGATCCATTTCAAGGTCTTACAGAGGGTGTGGAGAGTGTTGAAGCAGCTGGAGGTGACGCGTTGACCTGTTGTTTCATGGAGAGGGAGGAGTCGAGTATGATGCCATGATTTTGGCATGGTCTGGAAGGGTCGGTGGGCTGCCGAGGGCGGTTACCCACCAGGTGTTGTTCGATGCTGAGGGGGTAGTTCAGAGGATGAGGATTTCTGTCTTCTCTGAGTTGAGTTTTAGGCAACTATTACTCATCCAGCCTGCGAAGTCCTGCATTCCTTCCAGAAAGTTGAGTCTGGTGGTGGTGGGGTCCTTGGTGAGGGAGAGGATGAGCTGGGGGTCGTCGGCGTAAGAGACTATCCTGAGGCCGTGCTGTTGGACGGTGACGGCGAGGGGCGCCATGTAGATGTTGGAGAGGGTTGGGCTCAGTGATGATCCCTGTCGGACTCCGCAGTTGATTTCCGTGGGTTGGGAGAGGAAGGGTGGCAGTCTGATCCTTTGGCTCCTGCTGGTGAGGAATGATCTGATCCAGTTGAGGGCTGTGCCTTGTATGCTGGCGTCATGTAGTCTGTCTGCGAGTGGGCAGTGGGAGATGTCAAAGGTTGCTGACAGTTTGTGTAGAATCAGGGCTGCGTAGTGGCCTTGGTCGAGGATGGTGCAGATGTCATTGGTTGCTGCAAGTAGTGCGGTGTCTGTGGTGTGATTGCCTCAGAATCCTATCTGAGAAGGGTCTAGGATGACTTTGTCTTTGATAAACCTTGTCAGTTCTGCGTTGACTACTTTCTCTGTGACTTTTACTGCAAGCAGGAGTGAGATGGGCTGGTAGTTCTTGAGGTCGGTTGGGTCAGCTGAGGGCTTCTTGAGCAGGGGTCTAACTTCTGCATGTTTTGAGTCGTTAGGTGTTACTGCAGGGCAAGTTTACTGCGGGGTCAGGTTTGTGGATGTTGAAGTTGTCATAGAGGCTCTTTATCTTTAGGTGGATGTAGGCTCCAAGTGTGTCACAGAGGTCCTGGGAGGGGGTGATGTCAGTGGCTTCGCTGTAGGGGTTGGTGAATTCCTGGATGATGTTGAAAAGTTCCTTGGAGTTGCTGGAGTTGACGAGGATTCGGTTATGAATGAAGGAACTTTTGGTGGTTCTGATTAGTTGATGGTATTCGGTCCTAGCATCCATGCAGGTGTGTATTTTTCTGGTGTCTTGCCGTTTCTCCAGTTCTTCTCCAGGTGTCTGGAGGTGTGTCTGGATTCTTGGAGGTTGATGGTGAATCAGGCAGCTTTCCAGGGGTGTTGCTTGTCGGTGTTGCACAGCGGGGCGGGCTTGTCTATGCAGTTGGCAACCCATGTGCAGAGTTCCATGGCCGCGAGTTTGGCGTCTGTTGTGGCGGGGGGATGTAGTCGTTGAGGGCTGAATTGAGCTGCTCCTTGGTGACTCTGCCCAAGTTCCTGCGTGGCGGCAGTTCGGGTGGTTTGGGTTTGTTGACGAGCAAGTGTACGCAGTGGTGGTCAGTCCGGGGGGGGCTGTGTGGTGTGGCTATAGTGAACGCTGTTGCCTCCTGCGAAGACAGGGTTGAGCTTTCCTTGTGGGTCAGTGCAGTGACGATTTGGTTCAGTCTGATTTTAGCGAGGTTGTCACAGAGGGCGGCGGAGTTGGGGTCGCTGGGGTTGTTGAGGTGGAAGTTCAGGTCTCTGATGACTATGTAGTCTGTGGTGGCGATGGCATGGGGTGCGATGAGGTAGGTGATGGTGTCGGCCAAGACTGCTCAGGAGCCAGGGGGTCTGTAGGCGAGGGTGCTGCGGAGTGTGGAGTTAAGGCTGGTCTGGACCTGGCAGTGCAGGTGCTTGGAGGCGGGAAAGTTTGTACTGCAGGTGGTGAGGTAAAGGGAGTTGTTGTGCGCGATGGTGATGCCTCCTCCATGGTGGTTTGGGCAGTCCTTCCTCTGGATCTGGTACCCATCTGGGATGGCGAAATCAGTGGAGCTGTTGATGAGAGAGTAGATCTCAGACCGGATGTCTGATGACGTCACAGATTACTTCATGCATGACATGGTCAGTGACATCACTGATGACATCATCCAGTGACTGTGTGTTTTTGTAAAATTGTAATGTTTTATCTTTATATATGCCAAGGTGTATTGGAGAATGAGTGGGTGTATACGTGTCTGAGTGGATGATTTAGTAGGTGTGTGACTGACTTTATAAGTGAGTTATTAAATGTGTCTTACCGACCACATGGGTTAGTGACTAAACTGCGTGAATGTCTGTATCAGTCTGACAGTTGGTGTGCAAGCAGCTGCATGGGTTGGTGAGTAGCTACATGAGTGTCTATATGGGTTATTGATTGGTTGTCTGAGTATTTGTATGGGTGTCTGAGTGTCTGTGTGGGTAGGTGGGGGTGGGTGACTCGGTGCATAGATGTGTGAGTGGGTTATTCACTGGGTGTATGGGTTCAAGAGTGCATCTGTGTAGGGCTGTATGGGTGGGTGAGTGTGTGTATGGGTGTGTTGGTGAGTGAATGGATATCTCAGTGGTGTAGTAAGGCTCATAGGTCCATCGTCGACAATTGCTAATTAGCATGAGCTTCACAGCCATGAACCTGCTTTTGCGCACGACACTGCAAGCATCTATTTCAAAATACTTATTTGTGCCCCTTTTACACATGAGAACTGTCTGCTTTACAGGTTCTTTGCTGTGCTTGGAGGTTTAGTCTGCACACAATGCTCAAGGTTAAACAACAATGCCCCTTGTTATTCTGTTCTGATCTGTCCCTCGCACCGAGACACAACAGGCGACACTTAGCTGCACCTCTGGAAATCGTGTACTTTAATATTGTACACACAAGCTGTTTTTACACACACAAGAGACCCCTTTCCAGAGAGAAGTCCTGTTTGTCCTGCGATGTGAACATTGCATCTATGCCTTGAGGTATGGGAGTCTGCTGACAAAGTCCAGAGGTCTTCTGTTTTATAATAAACTATATCTTGTCATGGGGGAGGTGGTTAGGTCATTTCGTCCTTTTCCATTGTTTTCTATAACATGACATCCCCGTTTGTATTTTATGGAATTGTAAAAATGCTGAAAATATTGTGTTTATACATTCTTCTGCTAGTATTGGCTCGTGAACGGCACCATAGAGCGCGTTAGTTGAAATAAACATTTTAAACTATACTGCGTCTCTGATTACTTGCATTGTGGTCAAGTATGAGTGGCTAAGCAAAAGAGTGTCTGGCTCCCGGGATTCCCAAGACAAAGTGCGTGTTCTGGGTTGTCTAATCATTGGTAGCTTGACGGAAAACGAATGAGACACTATATCTAGTCGGTAAGGGATTTTGGGTACGAATGTGGTAGGTTGGTACACCACCTATTCACTGAGGTCCTGTTTTCCTGTGCATAGTTCTGTGTATGTGCAGAATCCCCGCAACAGTGGTACATGTATGAGTAACTACCTATGTGATGGCAGTATATGTGAGTGTTGGAGTATTTAAATGACTATATGTGAGAGTGAGTGATTGTGAGAGTGGCTGTATGGATGAGTGTGTAATTGTATCAGTGATTGTATAAGAAAATAAGTATGTGTTAGTATCTATATGAAAAAGTGAAGTGGTGTGTGTATAACCGTATAGGTGAGTAATTGAATGTCTGATTGATTCTTTGCATGGCTGACTAGGTGTGTGAGTAACTCTGGATGAGTGGCTGTGTGTGAGTGTCTGTATAGGTGTATTAGTGCATATGATAGTGCTGTATTAATGAGTGACTGTATGGGTGAATGAGTGACTGTGTGTGTAGACCTAAGATTAAGTGAGTGGGTATGTAGTAACTGGTATTGTTGGGTCTATGGTTTCATAAATGGTAGTCTGTATTTTAGAGTGGGCAAATCAAAGGTTATATTACGGCAGAGGTCTTCAAACTTTTTTACTCTGAGCCCCCCCTAAGCAAAATGTTTTGAGGTCGGGCCCCCCTCCGAAACTTTATGGTAAGGATTGGGGGAGCGGGAGGGACATGGCTGCGTGCAGGGAGCGGGCCTTATAAGATGATTTTAGGAATACTTTTTCTATAGCTTATGAACCACACCAAATATGAGATTTATAAAACAGCAAATGCATCAAACAAAAACAGATATCCCAAACAAACTGCTCCCCATAATTGGGGTGTTGTGAGCCCCTCACACTCTTTGACCCCAATGCAACTATACTTGCTGCACTAATGATAACTGCAGTCCTGAGTAGCAGGCTACCTCCTCTGCCTCTTTTACCTCTTCCCCACCATGATGGATCATCACCTCTGTCCTATGCTTGAAAGGACCATACGCTTGGATGCCCCTTTTTTTAAAGGTAGACAGTCATTATTGTGATGCAGTGGACCCCCCAAATTCCTGGGCCCAAGTCCTTCTGAATCTGCATCTACTCCTTTATGATAACCAGCAGTGGCCACTTACACACTTGGCAGCAATACCAGCTTCACTAATGTCCCTTTAAAATAAAAAAACCTTAATTGTCCCCTTCTTTGGAGTATCTCTCTAAAGAAGCGGTCTCTGGCCATTTGTAAACATTTGCATAGAGTGCTCACTATTCTGGGCATTCTCTTTGACAATATCTATAATTCTCGATCCTTTCCTCTGTCTTCTAGACCATTTCTGTGAGGGCCCCAAAGATCGAGAGGATTAGGGCTCTGCATCTGAATGCAACCCTACTGGCCTTTTACCAGCCACCCCATGGACTCAGCTTTCACACAAAAAACTTCCCCTGAATGGTTAATACTGACTTTGACATGCCTGTGCCTGAAATTGAAGTGGGTGTTGGTAGTGCAGAAAGTTAAAAAAGAAACCGGCCTTCTTACCAGCCATTAATTGATTGAGTCACTTAAATCCAGGGCCACTGGAATTATGAGTTTCTGCAGCAGCAGCGCTTTCCACATAATTATCAGTTTACTGCATTTGCTACATAATCTCCAGATTTCAATGACAAAAAACTTGATTCTAGCTCAAACGGAACAAAAGTTACTTAAAGCGTGACAAAGTGTTCTGGAGCAGTGGAAGGCCCTTTGCAAAGACTGGTAATCGTGTAGTTGCTTACTGCTGTATTTGGGTGTTAAACTGGTACTAATGAGGTGAAATATTTCCCTTGACAGCGTTACCGTGAGTTAAAATGACAAAATATTGAAGTAATGCTAACTACAAAATGTGGCGCATTGTGCCGCATAATTTACCTTTTCTTGCTGGATAATTTAGTCAAGCCTGCTGCATAATTGTGTTCTCTTCTGCTGAATAATTCCAGTGGATCTGCTTAAAGCTTTATGGTGGCAACAATCTATTCTTTTTAAGATGTAATGTAAAAGAGTTATCAGCTGGGATCTGGAATAGTGGAGACACTTACAAAAATGTCTGCATTAGATACAGTTTGATTACTTACCACTAAAAAGTATATTTTGTAACAACTTGTTTTATCTCAATCACTGCATCATTTAGCAGCAGTCTAGCTTAGAGTATGTAAATACTGTTTTAAAATAATGACTTACATATTCACAGTGCTTTCTGCCATAGGCTGGGATTTCTTAGCACTATAAACAGGCCATTGGAATTATGCGGCAGGAGAAGCCCAAATTCTGCAGCATGGTTGACTAAATTCTGCAGCAAGCAAAGACAAATTATGCTGCATATTTTGTGATAGCATTACTGCACTATTTTGCTATTTTTACACTTGTTAACATTGTGCTGGCCTTTATTACCCCTCATAAGTACCACATTAACACCCGCATATAGCAATAAACGACAGAAAGGTGACCAGTCAACCTTTAGAAAGGGCCTTCCACTGTGAGGTAACATGTTTTGCTGCATTTTTTAATTTGCAAATTATGCAGCAGACGATGGATTATGTGGCAAATGTGGGAAAACCATAACTATGCGCTGTAAGTTCAGGGTGAGCGTGAAAGTGAAGGTGAGAATGAGGACTGAGTTGTCTGAATGCAGGGTTTATTCCCAGACACTTGAAGTTAATCAGCATGTTATTGGCGGGGCGCAGGGTTTCAGATATAAGTTAAACTATTGCTATTATGGAATTAATTAGGGAATCAAGGGTGAAGGTAATAAATAATGTGCTGATCCTGCAACAAACTTCCAGTCTTATGATTAGGGTTGCCTGCTCATTATTTTGATGTTGCAGACGGCACAAAAGTAAACAGTCACCTAAAGCCCTATTTACAGCACTTATCTGTGCATACTTCGAAAAGCAAATATAAAGTACTTTTCAATGTGTTCTAGGGCTGCCTGAATGATTCATGACTGAAAATAAAAGGAACAGACAGAAAGTCACATTACAAATGAATACATACTTTTTTATTTAAGACCCTATTTAGTGTCAAAGCAAGGTCTTTGCAGGCTCTTTAAACATACATGGCTAGCATTTTTTCTATTGGCAACCCTTTTTTGTATTGCTTTTCACACTACAGCAGTAAGTTTAAAATTCAAATGTAAGGAATAGGCAGAGTCGGGGCTCAGGGGGGACTGGAAAAAGAAAAAAAAAATACGCTTAGGTAACCAGTTTCCAAATGTATGGAAATGGTCTTTAAAGACCCGTGAAAAACTCGACTTTGCTGGAGTCTTAATAAGACTCCAGACAGTGCCCAGCCGAGCCCCCATGAGCACACCCACTGATCTCTGGCCCCGGGGCACTCTGAGGCCTTCAGAGTAAATGAAGACAGCTTGGAAATGCAGCAAATAAACATCGCTGCACTTCCAGGCGTCTTCATTTACATGTGCTGGCAGAGGCCTTTGCGCCCCCCTAGGAACCCATCCACGCCCCCCCAGGGGGGCGCGCCCCACAGTTTGAAGAACTGTGTATTACGGTATAAGGAGGTGCATCAGATTATCACTTGGATGATGTCATCAGTGATGTCATTTGAGAAATCATCAGTGATTTCACTGACCATGTCATGAATGATGTAATATGTGACATCATCAGCATGGCATTGTGGGGGATCAAGTTATAATTAGCTCAACTAACTTTAGCAGCCAAATTTCTCTGGTTTTGTCCGAGTGAAATGTCCAACTAATTATAACGTCTTGAAACATGTGGGTTTTTTTCTGTGAATTTCTAAGGTTTTTTTAATGCAAATTTCTAACTTTAACGTCTCTAAAACCAATGTTTTTTCAGTGAATTTCAAACGTTTTTTAAATGCTAATTTCTAACTATAACGGCCCATAAACCTATGGTTTATTCAGGGAATTT